>NC_012996.1:1200000-1865392 GCF_000026365.1 Zygosaccharomyces rouxii | reverse complement strand
ACCAGCTTCAGCGGTTACAATGGAAACAGAACCTCCACTTTCTCTACTGAAAGCACTTGGTTCACCGGTACTGACGGTAAGACTACTCCAGAAACCATTTACTACGTTGAGACCCCAACTGTTGGTCCTGTGCTCTCAACCAGCTTCACAGGTTACAATGGTAATGCTACATTGACATACTCTACTGAAAGTACTTGGTTCACTGGTACTGACGGTAAGACTACTCCAGAAACCATTTACCACGTCGAGACCCCAACTGTTGGCCCTGTCTTGTCTACCAGCTTCAGCGGTTACAATGGAAACAGAACCTCCACTTTCTCTACTGAAAGCACTTGGTTCACCGGTACTGACGGTAAGACTACTCCAGAAACCATTTACTACGTTGAGACCCCAACTGTTGGTCCTGTGCTCTCAACCAGCTTCACAGGTTACAATGGTAATGCTACATTGACATACTCTACTGAAAGTACTTGGTTCACCGGTACCGATGGCAAGACCACTCCAGAAACCATTTACCACGTTGAGACCCCAACTGTTGGTCCTGTGCTCTCTACCAGCTTCAGCGGTTACAATGGAAACAGAACCTCCACTTTCTCTACTGAAAATACTTGGTTCACCGGTACCGATGGCAAGACCACTCCCGAAACTATCTACCACGTCGAGACCCCAACTGTTGGCCCTGTCTTGTCTACCAGCTTCAGCGGTTACAATGGAAACAGAACCTCCACTTTCTCTACTGAAAGCACTTGATTCACTGGTACCGATGGCAAGACCACTCCAGAAACTATCTACCACGTCGAGACCCCAACTGTTGGCCCTGTCTTGTCTACCAGCTTCACTGGTTACAATGGTAATGCTACATTGACGTACTCTACTGAAAGTACTTGGTTCACCGGTACTGATGGCAAGACCACTCCAGAGACGATTTACCACGTTGAAACACCAACTGTTGGTCCTGTGCTCTCAACCAGCTTCAGCGGTTACAATGGTAATGCTACATTGACGTACTCTACTGAAAGTACTTGGTTCACTGGTACCGATGGCAAGACCACTCCAGAAACTATCTACCACGTCGAGACCCCAACTGTTGGCCCTGTCTTGTCTACCAGCTTCACTGGTTACAATGGTAATGCTACATTGACGTACTCTACTGAAAGTACTTGGTTCACTGGTACCGATGGCAAGACCACTCCAGAAACTATCTACCACGTCGAGACCCCAACTGTTGGCCCTGTCTTGTCTACCAGCTTCACTGGTTACAATGGTAATGCTACATTGACGTACTCTACTGAAAGTACTTGGTTCACCGGTACCGATGGCAAGACCACTCCAGAGACTATCTACTATGTCGAGACTCCAACATCTGCAGCAAATGTGTCATCTCCAACTGGTGTTTTGAGTACTCAATATTCTCCTTACACTGGTAGTGCTTCATCCACTTTCTCTACCGAAACCACCTGGTTCACCGGTACTGATGGTAAGACTACACCAGAAACGATTTATCATGTCGAAACTCCAACATCTGCAGCAAATGTGTCATCTCCAACTGGCGTTTTGAGTACTCAATATTCTCCTTACACTGGTAGTGCCTCTTCTACCTTCTCTACCGAAACCACCTGGTTCACCGGTACTGATGGTAAGACTACACCAGAGACTATCTACTATGTCGAAACTCCAACTTCTGGTTCTGTCTTGAGTACTCCACACAGTTGGTCAGGCGGCAATAAAACTTTAACTACCCCTGGCAAGACTTATTACACGACAACCACTGATATAGTGACAACTGTCACGACTTATTGCCCATACCCAACAACTTTAGTCACACGGAGTCAAACATTTACAGTGACGCAACCAACTACTTTGACAATAACTTGTACCAACTCAGGTGTCACAGCAATTTTGCCAATTACTCAGACAACATCTTCGAATGCGCAAAATACTGTGAGCCCACAGGCAACCACTACCAATGAAGCATCCCAGCAAGGAGCAAATACCCAACAAAATAACGGTGGTTCTCCAGCAACAGTTACATCTCTAGCAACTTCCACTGAAATTGTTACAGAGTTGACCACTTACTGTCCAAGTCCAACGGTATTAACAACTAATGGTGCCACATATACAATCACAGAGGCCACAACGTTAACCATAACTGACTGTCCATGCACCTTGACACATACCAACACCATTATGAGAACTGCTGATTCAAACACACCTGCTGCCACAGCTTTCACTACTGGTGGTAGCTCCAGCAGTGGCAACAACAACGGTGGCTCGCCAGAATCATTCGCATCTTTGGCAACTTCCACCACCAATGAAGCATCCCAACAGGGAGCAAATATCCAACAAAATAACGGTGGTTCTCCAGCAACAGTTACATCTCTAGCAACTTCCACTGAAATTGTTACAGAGTTGACCACTTACTGTCCAAGTCCAACGGTATTAACAACTAATGGTGCCACATATACAATCACAGAGGCCACAACGTTAACCATAACTGACTGCCCATGCACCTTGACACATACCAACACAATTTTGAAAACCGCTGATTCAAACACACCTGCTGCCACATCTTTCACTACTGGTGGTAGCTCCAATAGTGGCAACAATAACAGTGGACAAAATGGTGCGCAAGCTAATGGTGCAGTCGTCACTACCACAGAAGTCGTGGAAACTTTAACCACTTATTGTCCCGATTACACCATTTTAAGTACTAATGGCGCCGCTTACACCATTACAGCACCAACAACCTTAACCATTACCGACTGTCCCTGCACTGTAACTCGTACCAGCACTGTCAGTGACACACAACCTACGGAGGGACCAGCGGCTGCTGGTTTCAATACCACCACCTCTCCTTTCGGTTCCGCTAGGTTTGGTTATACCAACAAAACACAGACTCTTGCCGGACCGATCTTCAAAAATGGAAGTACCTTTGTGACAACCATATATGGAGGTAGCAGTTCAGCAACAGCCATGACAGCTTCACCAGTGTCACTTTCTTCTCCTTACACAGAGCAAAGCGTTTCATCTGAGCGTGGAAATCAAGTCGTAGTGACCCGATACAATACTGTGACTGCTTCTGTAAATGGATCTCCAATAACTGCGCCTACAGAAGCTCCAACGTTCACTTCCGCTGCTCCAGATGTTACTGTAACTGAAGGGACTACAGCATTCACGACGATAATACCATCTCAAAGCGCTTTCGCTAAAAGGGACTTCAGCGGCAATACTAAATTTTCTGTGAACATTAGCTCAAATGCAGCTAACAACCTAACATCTCGTTCGTTGATTGCCATCTTAGGCTTCCTCTTTATGCTTTTGTAATTGATTTAGGTATACCCCCATATCTAATTCAAGCTATAGTACCTTTTGTAGATTTCTTTAAAATTTGCTTTTCTTTTACATTCATTGATTCAAGTGATTATCAGGACTCTCATGTGCCTCTTAATTATATTCATTCCTTTCCGCTATATTTTCCATTGTATGCGTGCCTTATTATTATGATATTTATGCCGATGGAAAGGAATATATAAATTTCTCCGAATCCCCATTCATGTTTCTATCTAAAAAGCCTAAAAATTATGGCTATTCTCATCTTGATAGCATACTTCGTGAGATTAACGACTTTCGTGGGCTTTTGTAATGGTCACTTCTCTAATACCTTCGGAGTTTTGCAGGAACGGTTGTGTATTTTCTTGAAATTTCAGCTCCACCAGCATAAAAATTTGCATATTCCTGGAATATCGTTGTTTTACCCATTGATAATGCTACCTCTTACTTTCATAAATGTTGTCCTGATTGTAAAATCTACCATGCTGTTATACTTCTGGATTTAATGCTTATCATGGAACACTATCTGATGGCATAGAAACCGCTTACCTCGGACATCGGATAAGATAAGATAAGATAAAAGTAATTCGTTACGTATTTTGTGATAACCTCTCAGGGTCCAAAACGTACTACTCCAATTAAAGCCCCTCGGGATCTCAATCGAACTTCACTTCAGCCAAGTTTATAACGGAAAATTGCGTTAAATTGGTCTCCAAAAGGTCCTCCATCACTTCATCCCAGTATTTACAGCGCTTTTGGGGTAGTTAGCTTGATTGTTCTAATCAACTATTCAGAATCTCTCTCTGATTCCTCTGTCGCCTATTTTATCGGTTTTATAACATCTATGGGTGACTCGCTTTATTTACTACCAGTTTGGTTCTTTTGTAAGAAGAGCAGTGTGCTGTATAATACTAGGGATCTGTCTAGTTCCCTTTCCCTAGCAGTAGATGCTGGCATCGATGCTACAAAATGGGACGAATTGTCATGCAAGATGAACAAAGCTCTTTGCGAGCAAGGTTATTGAGGAACTTCCCAATTCTTCTCGACGGGCAAGAGTGCCAGGCTGCCTTTATGAGAGACGTTTTGATGACATGCTCCTGGTGTAGTTCATGAAGCCACTAAATGTTATCGACAGGCAGTCTATTATCTCTAAACATTCTCTACAGAAGGAGCTCCCACTTGGGCTGTCATCTAGCGAGGTGCATTGCAAATGATTCTTCATTTACACGTTATTTGTCCTTTGTCTTTCAGTTTTTCAGTACATTCTAAAAAAAACGAAAAAAAAAAAACAACAATTAAATCGTGAGGGCTTTCTGGGTTATTTGTCCCATTTTAAGTATGCACTTTAGGGCCAATACATGGTTGAAATAACGCCTGCTGGAAGTTACCCAGACAGTGAAATTCCTAGCAACTATAATGTACTTTGTACCATGTAGCAACTTAGAAACTCGATGTTGTATCGCCTTGCGCAGGTTCGGGATCTTCAAAGATGCCTAATTCAGGAAGCTTCTCATTCAGTGTGTCAAGGATGTTTGAAAACTAAAGCTACAGTTGACTAAACGCAGTATTTCTTTCCCTGTATCTTTCTGAAGAGCAAAATCATGTGCCTTGATCACATCACGTCCGTCAACATAGCGAACCTGGTAATCGGGTCCTTACGAATCACCTGGCTTGCTGTGAGGTACCCCGTTCACGACCCGATACCTTCATAATTTTCTTATAACAAATAATGCAAATAATGCAAATAATGCGCGCCCCATTGTTTGTTTGGCCCCTCGTCAATTGCAAACTCAATCAAAAAAAAAAAAAAAAAACAGCTTTCTCACTTTTCCATATTGCCGGGATCTAAGGCAAATCAGCAATACTTCATACATTTCAACTTGGCGTACAATTCAGTCGAGTTTTCTGCCGAATACGTCCTATCTCTGGTCCAACCCTACAAGATACACTGTCAACATGTTACGCGGCGCTATAACCCATAGATCCTATCTATGCGGGTTCTAGAAATAGTTCTTTCAGCCGCACAATCAAGCTCCGAAGTGATATGCAAGTCACCGCCTTTTTTGTGACAAATACACCAGGGACGCAATATGCAAGCAAGGACTTAAGGGTACATCTGTTAAATTTTCCATGATAACTGATCATGTTCTCTGCTTGATAAAACTACATGGTGTAAATAATTTGACGGAGCCTCACACATACACGCACATCCAAATTTAAACGACAGTATGTCCTTTCCTATCAGTTTGCCCTTCCTCAGCGATAGAGAGGCTATCAAGGATACCATTTATCGGTGTGTACTTAGTGTAGACACGGCAGATGTGGAACTTTTTGATTCTGGATTACTCCCAAATGCTACCTTAAACTTTAATAATAGTGAGTTGAGCGGAAAACAAACCATTCGCACAGTATTCTTTGAAAAGGTATGCAAACTAGACTGTACACATCATGTTAGTAATGTTCGCATAAACTTGCTGGGGAATACGGCTTCTGTTACAGCTTCTGTGCTTTCTCAACATTATCGACAAGGAGAAGGTAATATATCTAATACTCCAAGCCTATTTGATGGTACTTTGAACTTTTTTGAAGTGGTCAAAGACGATACTGATGGCTTATGGAAAGTAAAGAGTTGGGATGTCAAAATTATCTGGTCAGAGGGCGATCCAACTATTCTTTCTTAGTTTAGCTAGTATAATTTAGCTGTAATATCTGGAATTTTCAAACTTTCAGTCCAAGGCAATAAATCTTCATAAAGAACTGGAAATAAATTTACAAGGAACTGGTTTCTGAGCATTCCTGAGATATACATTCTGGATTGACAAGCCTATTTCTCAACTGTGACCTTCGTGCGTTTTATGGATTGAAGATTTTCCATAGTATCCCTTTAGTTTTGGATACACATCTTTTTCAACAAAACTTTACTTCTGGACAATATTGCCTTAAGCAAATAAATGAAGGTATCCCATGCTCTTAGCTGTATGTTATTGCTGAGAGATCAATTACTATAATCTTCTACAATCTTCTGCAATCTTAATTTTTTACTAAGAATATTTGTCGTTCCATCTTTTGTCCATATACCGAGAAGTATTGTTGGCGCGTCAACGAGAAGTTTGTTTAGCTAAATATCATGTACGTCAGTGTAGCGTATTTCGATGATATGGTTCGATCCATTTCCTGAAGTAGAATGGATAAAAATGTACCTTTGTTGGTTGGAAAAATCCAAGTTAGCCAGTCACTTTTCATTTTCAAAAGAATTGGTATACAAACACATTTTGGATTAGGGAGCTCAAACCAAGCAATTCTCATTCCTGTACGAACTCCAAAGTGAACAATGTCTGATCTTTGAAAGATACAATTAATGTCGAACTCTTGACAAACTTGTGTGGGAACCTATTTATTTTCTTCCAAGCAACCTTTTACATGATTGAAGTTTGAAAGGAAATGCATCTCTCCATACTTATTATCTTCAATTGAAGGTCGTCAAGTCCAATACAAAACAACA
The DNA here is from genome assembly GCF_000026365.1 of Zygosaccharomyces rouxii. Classification (NCBI taxonomy): domain Eukaryota; kingdom Fungi; phylum Ascomycota; class Saccharomycetes; order Saccharomycetales; family Saccharomycetaceae; genus Zygosaccharomyces; species Zygosaccharomyces rouxii. The sequence continues at coordinate 1,858,560 of NC_012996.1, read as the reverse complement.
TCAATGTCCTCATCACTTTTTTGAAAGACTAAATTGAACCCGTTCAGCTATGATAAATTAGAACAATCTTTATACTCCCTCAAAGCTATTTAGATTTTCTGAGTTTCTCTGATCTCTGAGCTCACAGTCCCTATCATCTTGTAGCCATATATACGCTTATCTTGATGTAAACACACTGATAAGCTTATGAGAAGAAAATAGGTTTATAATTTTCAACCAATTTCAGCTCGGGTAACACCTAGATAGATTCAAATAGGCGACCGGACCCGCATTTGCAATACCTCGAAATGAACCTAATACTCAACCACACGAACATTTACAAATGGAGACCAAGCACAAAGCTAAAGTGAAAAGGGCATGTCAGATATGTCGAAGAAGGAAAATAAGATGTGATGGATATTTACCATGTTCTAGCTGTGTATCTCTAAAGAAAGAATGTAATTACCATGACTCTGCAGGAATTAAGAAGCCACCTCTGAATTCCAAGAAAATCCAAATGTATCGGGAATTGGATAGTATTTTGGATGCATTTTCTAAACTCAAATCTTCACACCCATTAAATACGGAAATTATGTCGTCAGGTTTATTACAAATGGAGGGAATACTGAATGGCTACAGAAAGCAACTGGATCTATTGCCTGATCTACAAACCTTAAGTTCCTACGGTGAAAATGAATCTTTTGAACGACATCTATTTGATTCGGAAAATTTGAAATTAGGAAAAACCGACAAGCGTGAAGTCAGTCCGTATTTCGGTTTATACAACCCAGCATGCTTAGAATCAGTTGATTGTTTTGCTTGGATACTCAAGAAGCTCGATTTGAAGAGGAACGATTCAAAATATGTGATATTCTTCTTTCTAAAATACTTAGATCTCGCAGTCAAGTCTTATGAAAAACTTCTGGTGTTGAGTTCATCTCCCTCTGAATGGCTTTCTTCTAGATTGAAAATCTCGGAAAATCCACCTAAGCAAGTCTATTTGGTCATCGAGGGATTACTCAAAGAATTGCCTTTTGAATTGGATCTCTCCGCAAGACCTTTCGAACTAGTTTGCAACTTTCTCACAAAAATGCGGCGATTCAACTCTGATGCACCCAAAGAACTGGTAAGTTTAAAAAAGCGTCTCATACAAGAGGAGCTTATTCTCACAACTGGCTACCTTTCCTTCATGCCAACTATTTTTTCCGAAATGCACGACATCGGTATGGTGTCCAACATTCTTTCATTTTTGGAAGCAACACATTGGCAGATGCTACCCCAATCCATTGGTCGATTCGTTGCTGAAGTTGTCAGAAGATGCCTTGATTTGGGATTGAGTCGATGGGAGTACTATTGTACTTTGAATGAGCATCAAGCTGAACATCGTCGAAAAATCTGGTGGAAATGTTTTTGGTGGGATAGATGGTATTCACTAATTAGTGGAAAACCGTTCTTAATTGATGAAAACTGCGTATTGTGTCTGTTTCCCAGATGTATAGCAGAATTAGGCGCTCGGAATTCAATGTCTCCTAGAGAACTGTTGGATCTTTTTCAGCCTGATGAGGAAAACCTGTTCTTCTACATTATTTTGTCAAAGATCATTACCAAAGTTTTTGGTGGTATCGCATACAATCAAAAATATACAGGAAGTTTACAACATTCTGAAACCCTTTTGCATGACTTGTTGGAAGACTGCGGGACAATAATCACTCTTTTTGATATCCTTGGGGAAAAATTTCATCTTTTCTCCAAGAAAACGACAGACTATGAACATCTTTCTTTGAAATTTGCTTACAATTACACACAGGTTGCTTGTATATCGACAATAGAGAATGTATTTCGGAGATTGGAAAAAGGGCCATATCTTCCCATTGTCCAAAGAAATAGCACTATTTGTCAACAAATGTTACTTCATGTTGTCCAAATTGATGCTCCTAATTTGATGTACCTCTTTGCTGGTCCTATTACCAATTTTCTGGTGATACTGAAATTTAATCTTTCGGAGCAAAAAGCCGAATTGTACGACCTGACGATCCTTTGTAGAGTTGCAAAACTCTTCGAGGAGCTTGATGAGGGAACTGACGAAGCCTATTTTTATGTGAATTCTTTTAAAGTAATGTCTTTTAGGGCGTATATTACAGTGAGGATCTGTCTCGATTATCACATGTGTGATTCAAAAGTTTCCAAATCGGAATTAATCGGTGCAATATCGACATTTGATTTGGAGGCGTCACAAATGTGCATAAGACTGTTAGATAAAAATTCAGGGTTATTTGACCCTCTGCTAAAAAATTCTGACATGAGCAATTTCCATTTCTCTTTACTTGGACACTTTAAAAAAGAGATAGGCCCAAATTTTTCTGAGAACATTCAAAATATACTCGAGGAAGATTCCAGAATTTTCTTCGATCAATTTAACCTTTTCCAAAGCATCCAAGAAATGCCCATGACTGGGTCTGACGAATTAGACGCCCTTTTAAACTGCGACCTATCCCTAGACAATTTAAAAGATATATGATGAATATTCCTCAAAGCCATTTTTGTTTTCGAAGTTAATATCCTTGGGAATCATGTTAAGTGGTAAGCCAGCGATATTGGAATTCTGTTGAACCTCAGTAGATTCTTCTTGAATCTTGAAAATATTGCACCATGGCATGCTAAGTGTATAAATCAGCGAGGTTAAAAACATGGGGGTAGCGTCAAACACATAAAGAAACCATTCGTGTGTCATAATAACTCCGTCATATCCCTCGATAAATTCGGCCGTTCTTACAATGGACCTAATAAAAATTAAGATACTACCCAGCAAAAGCAAATTAATCAGGACAACAGCATTTTTCGTTGGCTTGACAAATTCGCATGGAACCTTATGAATTTTCATTAGGAAGAGAAATTCGTTGCTAATGAATAACCCAAAGAATGCGATTTGGACAAACAGCCCACCGATAACAATATGCGAGCCCAGATTAGCGCTGGATTGATTAGCCATTAACCCTCCCCCGGATGCTTGTAAAAGTAAACTGAAAATATCGCCTAGGACCATGATTAGAGTGTTATATTTGGCGGGCAAAATTAGCAGTTTTTCAGCGAATAGAAGATGTGCGATTTTACCGAATAGCATGTAAGTAGTAGCTGCATAATACGCTGGTGCAATTAATATAAAAACCGATTGAATAATATATGGCACTAACAAATTTGGATTAAAACATCTCGCCGCATAACCGATAACTTCCAAAATACAGCCCACCAAGAGTGGTAGATACGATCCTAATAATTGTATTTTCTTGTACTGTCTGGGGACCGTAAATTCTTTCATATTTCTTGTCATATGGATGATAAAAAAGAAGGAAACCACTACCAACAATCCGAAAATTATTGCAAAGGCAATGGCCGCAGCTTTTTCTGGCGTATAACTATAGTATTGCATCGCGGTAACTCGAATTGTCAGCTACCACCTTTGTAGCAAACTACTTGAGATGAAAGATAATAGTTTCAGAGTGGTCTTCGCGTCTCGTTCAGCTAACTTTGATACTTAAATACCAATTGATCGATGCATGCCATCTTTCCAGAATACGGGTATTCTGTATTCTGTTAGATCATCCGCACGGAATTGAAGATATCACATGATCATCACCGGGCAAGTTTTTAAGACTTCCGTCGGAAGAAAAAGAACTCGAAATGCCACGAAACACTCACCAATCCTGATAATATTACATCTTGATGAGAGGTATTGGAACCCCCATATATCATAAGGATATTTTTACAGCCACTTCTTTTCAAATGCTTCAGTGTGGAAAAAGAAATAGATTTCTTAGGCACTTTATTGCATTACCAGTCATTTTGTAGTGATGTAAAAGGGTTCCTACATGTTGACAAACCAGACTTGGTGCTGGTATTTGGCCGCTACCAAACGACTATCTTCAAAATATTGGGAAATACAAGGCCGAAAGTTTAACCTCCATGGAGGGTCTGTAGAGGGATCACATCATTGTACATTTTTACAGACAACAACATGACGATTGTTAGCGCCGCTCGGTCACTTTTAAAAAAGACGATCCCATAATCTGCAATATTAGCATAAAGGAATTATACTACCTTAATCTTGAAATGGCCACCTTTCTTCCAATGAGATGCGTCCTTTAAATCCTTAGGTCTTACCCGATAATCCAATTATCGTTTCGGTACGGCAACATGAATTTAAAGATTGATAGGTTCGGGTCTTGTAAGAAGCGTCATAAATGCTAGGCCAAGTTCTATTTCATTTTTTTTTTTTTTTTTTTTTTTTAAATACTCGTGTCAAGATGGAGTTCTCTTGCCATTCTCCACTTGACTACCATTTATGCCCAATTTTCTTCAATAGTATGAAAACGCTCCGTATGCTTACGCTTGGCAATTACGAGTACCACAAATTATGGGAGTTTGCTCGGCAATATGGATGTCTTTTTTATTGCCCGTGGAAACTGTGTTGGTCTGTTTTGGTTACATATCTCCAATCTCGGAGCTGTTATTATGGTGTATAACACAGAACAGCTCTGAAGTGCTCGAAAAAACTCCGAAACTTGTCCCATCGGAAATGGACAACAATTTGTCCGGTGTTCCATCTGTGTGGGCTCTATTTAACTGGTTTACTCGTTGTCATCTAGGAAATGCCTTTTTCTTGAACAGCTTAATCAATACTCGTAGCCACTTCTTGAAAATCCAGCATATTCATAAGCGGGACATTCAAAAGTCTATTCCCAATAGGCACTTGCGTTTCGATGGCTTTTGTAGTAGAATTTCTATTGCTTGTCGGCATATGGAATACCTAAGTTGAGATGCTGGAAAACATAAAACGGGAATTATCTTTGAGAAAAATCCATTCAAGTGAGGAACTAGCGTATGTTGCGTTGTTTCTGCTAGACACAACATTCTAGATGAGCGAATAGACTGTTAGGCGAAATAGGACCTGTTGCATCTTCGTCAGTTCTCAATAATGAATTGTCTACGGACCTTATGATTCGCTTAGGAAAAATTGCTTATATGTAGCTCTTACAGCATGTAGAGCGCCTTGCATTAACTGATTCAATAGTCATTTTGGAGTAGTTGTTCGAACATGTGGTACGGACTCGTCCACGGCTAACAAAACATCCAACATGTTCCCCAGGTACATTGTAACGAGTTGAAAAACGATTTTTAAGAATTTATAGTTCTAAATAACCCTAGGGCGGTCAAATAAATTAAGATTATTTGGTGGTCTACCATCTGCCTTCAACTCTTAAAACTTGAGCAGCAGTATCATAGATGGATTCTTCCAAACCTTTATATTCAATATTTAAAATTTTGTCGGATATCGTTGTGTCAAATTGGGCGCCAATGTCATCGTCACTATCACCAGGCTTGGGACCCTTGCTAATCTTACCCTCTAGCTGAGGGAAATCGGCATTCAAAATATTGGCAACCAATTGTGGAGTAAACTTACCGCCGTTGGGAATCAATCTATGACCCGAGACAGATTCCTTTTGGAAAGCTAATAAATGTACATTTGCAACATCACGCACATCGGCAAAGTGTGATTTCCGTTCAAATGTTAGTGGTTCACCAGCAGAAGAATGGATTATAGATTCAGTCACTTGATTAGAAGGTGGTAAGCCATCCTTGGCATAATCATCGAACCTCCAGGGACCAAAGACGAAAGGGGGATGTATTGTTGTCACTTTACAAATGTTCTCCTTGGCAAAATTCCAAACTTCCAATTCGGCATATTTTTTACCAGCCATATATGCTAAATAGGGATTTGAATCTGCTTGGTCCAGAGTCACCGGATTCCAATCTTTCTCTGTAAATGTGACACTGCTATCTTGCATTTTGGAAAAATCTAGTATTGAACCTGCGGTTGAAGTGACAACTAAATGTTTGACAGTACCATTACCATACTTTCTAATCGCATTAATAATATTCTTGGTACCTTCAAGGGTAGGAAGCGCAATATTTTTTTTATAACTGTCTCCTCTAGGACTTGGAATAGTTGCAGCTGTGTGGAGAACTATATCGATCTCCTTCCCATATTTTTTGAAGACACTGTCAAAGGCATTGAGAGGAGTAAAATCAGGAACGATTTCAAATTTTAATTTACGATTTCCTTCAAAATGCTCCAAAAGACGCTTAGCTTTGTCCTCAGTTCTAGTAGTCCCGATTACTTGATAGTCTTGTTGCAATAATGCATGCACAATGTGTTGAGCGATGAACCCATTGGCACCAGTCACTAAAACGGTCATTTCCGATATTTTAATTTTGATTATAAAAGATTGAGCCTTTGTACTTTCTTCTAACGATCTTCTTCGCCATCATACATTGTATTATCAATGTGCCCTTCAGATAAATAGATTCATCGTGATTCTTCGGTAAGGGGATTAGCACCTCACCCCTTTTGATCCGTGGAATAAACACATGATCCTTTGTTGAAATTTCATCGTTGAAGCCCACAAAAACACGCAATTCGTTTCAGACCTTTGAAGGATGGTGCGAAGACATCTCAAGGGTTTACTTCTAGTGCAATCCATTCATTATAGTCATATCCAAAGGATGTTTTAATTTCCTATAACTCATCGGTTTATTCACCGATTGCCGGAAAAATATGACCCACGTAGCCTCGCGGCTGAACTCTTGAGATTTATCCGATACAATGTAAATGTCCTATTAGCTAACCATCGCCAGTGATGGTTTTGATAAAGAATATAAGGCGAAATCGGATGTACGGGAACAGTAGGTTGAGAGCTAACGTGGTTCTTTAAACGGAATCCTCCTCTTTGAAACGAATCTCAAAATATGAAGTACATGTGTGAAAACTTAAACACCGGCAGTTGTTACCATTTCATCACACCATATAATTCTCGAGTAAACCCTTGATCTTAATTCGTCTGTCCCGTCAGGGTGCTGTAAATACGTTTTGTAAAAAGAGGCATGCGATAGCCTCGAATTCGTTTTTTCGTCCACACACTTTTCGATATGAACTATTTAGGAACTAATAGCCCATTTGGTCATCTTGAGTATGGAATATCAGATATTGACTTCTTTGTTGAACAACAATTAATTTCACAATAGCACCCTTTCCCCCTCTGCCTCTTCTGTTGTTATTGGAACAATTGCTGTCTTCGCCAGTACATTCAGCCTTTTGCCGTTAGAGTCATCTATAATTCTTTCTGTAGCTTAGCCCACAAAGCTGCCGCCCGATATAAGGTGAACCCTTCATATGCATACGCGCACCCAGAAAAAAGAGGTGGAAAAAAAAGTCCGAGATTGTAACGATAGCCACGTTGTGCTTAAATTGAACTATCTCTCCAGCATATTATTGAAGTAAAATAAAAAAAAGAAATATATATATATATGCAGGACTTTCAAAAGTACTAATATTGTCGTTACTATATAAGAATTAAAAAACTAGAAAATTGACATCCAAAATTGAAAATGAATATCGCTGGTTCACCATAGGCCTTGTGGTACTTTTATAGTCTTACTTGACTTGTATGGACATCCCTTGCTGTCACAACTTGAGGATGTCACTTCCGTTGCCCACCATTTGTAATGCGAACTACCGCCAGTGTATGTGACGGCGAAATAGACAATGATAGCTGCAATGGCGACACCGCAGTCAAGAGCACTGGCAAGAATTAAGTTGTATTTTCTCCACCATTGAGGGCGCTTTCTGTGGATAAAGAAATTGAAAACCAGGATTGACATGAACCAAGTACCGTAATGAAGACCGGTGGATGTTGGCATGTCTTCAGCACCTGATAACAGCAATGTTGGGCTAACGTGTGACCAGACACGAGATCTTGGTCTCCACCATTGCATAAGAATAACAATTAGAGCGACACCAGCACCAACTAGGAAAAAATACATGATAAATTGATAACGACCACCAGTGCTGAAAAGATGAGATCCGAATAGCCCCCAAATGATTTGAGTGTTAAATGCAGTTTGTTGACTCCTGCAGACCATGTTGTTATGCGCATTAGATGTACAAACGTTGCCCACATGGTACAATACGTAACCGGTAACACTTGGAGTAACCAATGATGCCCAGACACCTGCAACGAAAAGAACAAAGAGGGTTAATCTAGGAGGTGTCTTCATGTAATAACCCAACTTAGCACCTTGCGTGAAGTGCATTGCATGTTGGAAGATAGAGTAACCGAAATTCAAGAAGTACAATGTTGCCATTGGCTTACCCTTGTACCAAAAGGCACCCACCACGTTGAAGAAACCATTCATGTTCAAAGTAAATGATGATTTAGATTCAACCAGAGCAACAGGCAAGTAGAGAACAATACCGATAATAATAGAAACGATAAATCCACCAGAATCGATCTGAGTATCTCTATTCCAGGCTTCAACGAAAACAAACCCTAGAGCCAAGCCCAATACCATTGATCCAATGAAGGCAGCCACAAAAAACTTGTTGTATGCAGACTTGTAATGAGCAGTCTTCTTTGTTGAATGTTGCTTGAATGGATCCCAGACGTCAGACTTGAATTTCCAGAAGAAGAAAATCATCATAGAGCTAAATCCACCAAGACCCAATGCTAATTGAATCAAAAACCCAATTGGAAGGTAAACTGGAGAGTATTGTTTATATTTATCCAAATCTAATTCCCATTTTGAGTTGACCACATTTTTGACTTGATAACTTTGACCATTCTTGTCAAAAATTTTGTTAGACATCAAAGGCAAATGGGCGGTTTCCCAGTGGTTTTGGTAGTAGAGACCTGGTATCACTATCCAGGCCCAAAAGAAGAAGCTGGCAAAGATCATGACACCAGCCCAGACTGGTGTAGTTAATGGGTTATTAATGTTAGAAATCGTTGGCCAATCAAAAGAAATTGGTAACAATCCTAGCCCGTTCTTAACACCAAAGACTTGTCCCAAAACTTTATTTTTTGGTCTAATCCAAGATGGGAATGCTCCTAAACTAGCGATAAAAGGGAAGATGAGGTCTGAAAACCAGTACCAAACAAAGCTGCCTGCAAACGCAATCATGAAAAAGCTGAATTTGGGTTTTTTGAAATCGGAAATCGAACCTTTAGTACCGGAGTGTAAAGCGTTAATCAAAGCCGAGGGACTTAGCACGGATGGCCAAATTAATTCTTCACGATCCACTAGCATTGGAATGGATAGACCCGCCATACCCCATGCTATTAGGTAACCAACCATGTCGAATAAAATGAATCTGCCAATACCAACATCAACCTTGAAAAATTTGATTTGTTCCACTTGGGTATTTCTCAAGAGACCAGTTGCAATAACCGTGTTACAGAACAGATACACTAGAGCTTGCTCTTGTGGTGAGAAGTTACCTGGGTTCAGTTCGAACGTATATTTACTGCCAATAGAGAATTTCCAATTGGGCATAATACGAGCCCAAATGATACCGCATGGGTACGAAATTAACTGAGCTACAATAGGACCAATGGAAATAGAAGGAAATCTAAACGCGAAGAAAGAATCAATACCTGCAATAACCATCGAGAGGATAATACTCATTAACCACATTCTCAAAGTATTAGCCGGTGGATTTTCTTCCATTCCCTCAAACTCCACAACTTGATCGATGTCACCTCTGGTGATATCGAGAGCTACGCCTGCAGCAAGGGAGGAGCTCGAATCGCTCAAGGAACTAGCATAAGGATCTTCATCACCTGCCTTCTTTATAGAAATGCTTGGCGCTTCCTTTTCGTCCTCATCCAAATTATGAGAGGTGCTCTCATACGCGGGAGCCTTTTCTAAGAGTTCATTCTCGGTTATACCCTCTGGAGACATACGATTTCCGGGGATTTCAATTGTCGAAGAGCCGCCATGGCCAGCATTTGCTGTATCAGATCCAGAATTGCCTGGGGCGTAGTTGTCTTCAAATTCTTTGGTTCCCGGAAGATAACTTTTCCAACCCATTTGTTAAAGCCTATTCTTCCTATTTACTGTTTGGCTTAGTTCGAACTTCTGAAGACAAGCTCTCTAGAACGGAATAACATCGCTTTGAACTCGTCATCTTCTCTTCTATTATACGGGACTTTCTCGATTAACAAGTTCGGTTTCTGAGATCTCTACAACCTAGTAACTTCGGGTTCGTACTACCTTGTTTGTTCGACCGCACAACTGCACCCTGGAGTTTTCCCCAAATTCCTCAGTTGTTCAGCGTTGAAAAGAGATACGGGGTGTTGTTTTTTTTGAGAAAACTTTTTCTCGCGGGGTAATTGATGGACGGCACCGGCATCGCTTTGTCTTATTGGGATAATGCAGACCCTCTGTTTGGAGGAAATTGGGGTGTAGTTTCTTCTCAACCCTGATACTGACGCAACAAAAGAGTACTAATAGGCATATGAGGCGCTAGTGGTAGAAGCATAAAATGGTGCAGATTACGATACTCATTATTAGTGTTGAACCGAGCACAGGTAAATCACCCTCGGTAACACACTTTCGGTGAGCGGTCTTAACAATGGAAGAGTAGGCAATAACATTTTTCTTGGGTGGATATGAACATGTATTTCAGGGTGTTATTTTTCCCTTTCCCACATTGTTGGAAGCTATCTACTGAATTCTGGGGTACAGAAGATAACAGCGCTTCGGCAAAATATAGCCGCCATCACTTTTAAAGCTCTGCTCAAGGCCCTGAACCTAAAACCATGCACCAAGCAGAGCAGAACACATACTTAATTTTTTTTTCGGGTACCGTATTTTTTAGGTGCAATTTGGTGCTGCTATCTCGAACCGAATTCGGAACATTAATTCCGAGCAGATTTTATCTCCGTTGTAGGTCTTAAATCCTACCACAAGGTGACAAACTGGTTTGCTGAGAGATTTCTTCGTATACTTTCTCACAGAAACCTACGATCCCCAATCGGACTGCAGGTGTCGTTTGAGATCGCAGGTTTTCGGACAACGTATATTTTTCTATCGTATTTACTTACCCCGGACAAGGTGTATCTGCGTCCGCAGGTGCAGGTGTTCGGACAGTATAATTTTTTCTTTTTCCACGTAGGATGTGGTTCATAAGCGCTTACGGTTTCACGTATTATCCTAACAACCTTCATCGCATAGCATTCCTTCTCTTTATCTTTTTTTCACCTGCTTTAAATACTTTTGATTTACTGAGAATACGGCAAGGGAGTCCCGCGGCTGAGGATAGACTAAGGGTGCCAAGGGGTTGTTTATTATAATCAGCCCCACGTTTCTTGGCAAAATAATACAGGAACGGTATTGGTCACCATGATAACCGCCGACCTTCTAAAAGCTCTACTAGATAGGTAGCATTAATAAAGTAATAAGATACTAAGAGTACCATTTTCTCTTACTTCGTTAGAAAAATTAAATAACATTATAAAAAAAATACATATTTAAGATTGCTCAGGGAGAAACGATCTTCTTAGTAGGCAGCTGCCTCACCAACTAATTTGGCGTATTGTTCAACTGGAGTGTAGGTGTAGTTAACCTTTAGACCGTTAGCAACCTTTTGACCCAATTCCTTGTCAACCAAACCCCATAGAGTTGGGACCCAGTTCTTGGTCTTACAGTCCTTAACCTTGCTTGCGTGGTTAACAATAGCAGTAACCAACATCTCTTTTTGAGTTTCGTTATAGACATTTTGGTAAAGCTTTCTTGGTTGTTCGACATCCTTTTCACCGAAACCAGAAACCCAGTAGTAAGAGTTCATCCAGATCTTCTCTTCGTGAGCTCTCTTCAAACGTTCTTCTTGAACAGATTCCCACATAGCTTCGGAAGTGTTAGTAACAACACCAGCGTATTTTGCGCGTTCGATTGGTGGAATACCGTGGCTGTAGTTTGAAGCATCACCACCGATAGCGTTCATTGGAGAGAAGTAACTCAAGTAGTTTGGTCTATCTCTTTGGTTGTCAATGGCCATAGCACCATCTCTCTGGAAGTTACCAGCTAAGAATGGGCAACCGGATCCATTTTCAAAAGTACGTGGACGGTTGACTGGTAATTGTTGGTAGTTAGGACCCAATCTGTGTCTGTGGGTATCTGGGTAAGAGTACAATCTTGATTGTAGGACTGGATCGTTGGAGGCTTCAATACCTGGGATCAAGTGAGATGGAGCAACAGCAAGTTGTTCGACCTCAGCGAAGTAGTTGTCAGGGTTTTGGTTCAAAACAATACGACCGAATTTTCTCAATGGGAATTCTTTGTGTGGCCAGACCTTAGTCAAATCGTTGATTGAGTAAGTGAAGTTTTCAGCTTGTTCTGGAGTCATGGTTTGCACGTAAACAGTCCAGGCAGCTGGCTTACCATTGGCCAATCTTTCATAAAATTCAGCGGTGTTGTAATCGGACTTAGCCCACAATTCAGTAGCTTCTTCATCAGTGAAACCCTCAACACCTTGTTCAGAATGTAGATGGAATTGAACGTAAGTGAGGTTACCTTGGGCGTTGATCATCTTGTAAGTGTGACCGGAGTACCCGTTCATCAAAGCCCATGATTTTGGACAACCTCTGTCACCAAACATGTAAGTAAGTTGGTGCAACACTTCAGGGTTGTGGACGTAGTAATCCCAGGTTCTAGTAGAGTCCAACCATTGGTTCAAATGGGTGCTTGGGTCTCTCTTTTGGGAGTGGATGAAATGTGGGAATTTATTTGGATCTCTGATGAAAAACACTGGTGAGTTCAAGAAAACCCAGTCCACGTTACCAACATCAGTCTTCAACTTGATAGAGAAACCACGAGGATCTCTCATGGTGTCTGGACTTGCACTTTCACCACCGACGGTAGAGAATCTAACAGTAATTGGACAGGTGTAACCTGGATCTTGGAAAATTCTTGCAAAACCGATATCAGATAGAGAATCGGTCAATTCGAAGTAACCGTGAGCACCACCACCCTTGGCGTGGACAACTCTTTCTGGAATTCTTTCTCTGTCGAAGTGGCTGATGGAATCCATCAAATTGAAATCCTGTAACAAAAGTGGACCACCTGGACCAGCTTGTTGGGCGCCGTATGGATGGTATGGGTATGGGGCACCGTTGGAAAGAGCGTAAACTGCAGGATCACCATTTGAATAGTTGAAGGAGAAGTAATTAGCTAGACCTTGAACAGTTTGGGTAATGTTCAAAATACCAGTTAAATTGTAAAGCGAAGCTGCTTGCACAGTCGCTAATAAATAAGAAACACACGCAATTGAACTAGTAGCGGTAGTAGTCAACCGCATCTTGGCTCGGTAAACTTGGTTTCTTTTTTTCTGAAACTCCGAGGAGAAAGGGACGAGAAAAATGATCTACTAAGCATATTTTTCTCGACATGTTTATATCTTTATTCCTCGTTCTGATGGCCTTTACGAATTAGTAAGTTCAACTGCTCTTCTCGACTCTTGAAAGCATAACAATAGATCTCAAAGTCAAAAGTTCTTTTTTTCGAACAAACGAAATCACGACACTTTTTGTCTTGGTACATTAGGAGAAAATAGCTCTATCCTCATTATCAACATCGTTAGCAATGCGGTCATAGTAATCGTTTGCATTTTGCTTTTTTCAGCCGATCCCACTATGATGTTGGGAGAAAACTTCGTACAGTAACGATGGCTGTAGACAAACGAGAATTTCTCAACATCGAAAACCTGGAACCGTTGGTTCCATCGCACGTTTCGCCCAATTAGATTCCTCGATATTACATAATTTGTCCTCTCGGATTTACCGGAGACGCTCAAAAGAGAAAAAAGAAACAAAAAAGATAAACATTTCGTATATAGGGACGTACCACATTGTCAATCGGATTTGTGGTGTTTATCACGGGTCCGATTTCATTGTGTATGTCGCGGTTGTGGAATCGTATAATTCTTTCTTCATTCTCGCCAAACGAAGCTTTTCTCGAATACGTTTCGTCCTATTGTCAAAACATTAAGCTCGTTCGATAGCTCACCTGATACTATTGTAAAGCCGATAAATGTATCAAGGGAAAAGGAAACAGAACAATCATGATTTTTTCTGTTTTTGTTTAATTATTACGTCGTCAATCTCTCGATCCTGACCTTTTTCTTTTTTCTACTTATCGGAGTTTTGTCCTCGAGTGGCAGTCGGAAGGTTAACCATTCTCCCAATGAAGGCGTTGCGTATACTTACCTGATCTACTCGCAGTTATCGGTTTTTATGAAGCAGATACTACTATTACGTACATAGACTTTAAACGCATGTATATCCACCATCAACAAGGATATCGGTACCATTCGTAAAACTGGCAGCGTCGGAAGCCAAATACAAATAGGCACCAACCAATTCTTGAGGTAGCGCCTCACGTCCTAGCGGTGTTAATCCCCACCATTGGGCCCGTTGCTCTTCAGGAACGAATGCACTGAGAATCGTATCTGTATAACCTGGTGAGACTGAATTACAACGGATCTTACCAGCAGGCTCCGTTAAATGGGCAAATTCAACTGCAAATCCCTTGGCCATGTGTCTAACAGCTGCCTTGGAAGCATTGTAACATGTCTGATAGTTAGGAACGTTAGAAATGTGGCTTGACATTGAGGCAGTAAGGATTAGAGAACCATGACATTGAGATTTGAAGACTTCTGCCACGTATTTGCAGCAATGATATGTTCCTTGTACATTAACATCCATCACTTTTTTCCAGGCTTCTGAGGTTGCATCCTCGTTTAAAATGGAACCGTTAGTCCATGCGACACCAGCATTTGCGATAAAAGTATCGATATCACGGTTGGGGAAATCAGACTTGATGGTTTCGATACAATTTTTAACATCCTCCGCCTTTGTGATATCAACTTGATATGCTCTAGCTGAAATTCCGTACGTTGCCTCTAGATCAGTAGCAAATTTAGGATCATATTTGTAGTCTAAAAGACAAAGATCCGCACCTGAAGATGCAAATCCATCACAGATAGCACCTCCAATAGCACCTGAAGCACCTGTAACGACGACCAACTTGTTCTTTTGTGAGAACAAATCTAGGAAGCTTTTTGCTTGCGCATACTGCTCCTTAGGGGGACGTTGTGGAATCTCCTTATCTTCAGTTGGACCTCTTATAAGACTTTGAAATGTCATTGATCAATCGATATACCACACACGAGATGTAACCCTTACAACAAATACTTTGTAGGAAGTAGAAATATATTCATTGTTATTCTGAGGTACATACATATTTATATGCTTCAGGTTCTCCCCCACACCCCCGCATTAATAAAAAGGAACGAAAAAAGAAATGTGATAAATGTGGGAAAAAAGGAGGCTCGAGAACTCAAAGACGATCGTGGCCCATTAGCAGTATTAAGAACAGTCAAGGCATCATGAAAAGACAATCTACCCATGATTTAGAGCAGTTACAGTCAAAAAGGGGAAGCTATGACTGGGATCAATACTTAAGACCTAACCCGTTGTATTATCCGCACGCTATAGACGCTAAAGGAGCTCTTGAATTTAATAATGGAAAAAGAAAGAGACCATACGATGAGCTACAGGGTTTGTTATCCAAGCAAAATAGACCTGGTGAAAACGTCAAGACGGTTATACATTGGTTTAGGAATGATCTCCGGATTCACGATAATACGGGCTTCTACACAGCCGTTGAAGAATCCCAAAGATTGGGGGCCAGGATATTGACAATTTTTACAATTAACCAGAACGATTGGATTGCTCATTTGGATAGTAATCCTAAACTGACACTTATGTATCAATCGTTAAAGTCTTTACATGGTAAACTATCAGAACTGGGTATTCCGTTATACACTTTAGTATTCGATTCCGGAGAACCAAAGTTATCGAATTCAATGCAGTTTGTCATTTGGCTTAGAGATCAATGTCTGAAGATCTCTAATGGTGCTATTTACCTTACCGCTAATGCAGAGTATTTGGCAGATGAGTTGTACAGGGACATTAGGGTGTTTGCTGTTAGTGATGAAAAGTTTCAATTCAATGTTTTCCACGATACCTGCATTGTGGAGCCAGGCGTTTTGAAAACAAATCAAGATTCTCCATATACGGTTTTTTCTCCATGGTACAAGAAATGGTGTTTACGTGTAATGGATGGTAAATCATCGACCAATTTGATAGAACCGCTAGTCCTAGAGAAACGAATATACAACGATGATGAAGAATTTGTGCATAAGGAATTTAGTTACTATCTGCCTTCGCAATTCCTCTCTTCTACAACCATTCCTGATGCATCTGAAGATGCTGCTTGGTCAAGGTTAACTACTTTTCTTCAAAAAAATGTAGGCAACTACCTAGACAAGGACACTTTACTCACAGAGGCTTCGTCACATTTAAGTCCTTATCTTGCGTTAGGAATTTTAAGTGCAAGATGTGTTGTCAATGAAGCATTCAGATTGGTGGGGTCAAGATTAGTTGGCAAAAGTCCCAAAGACATGACACCAGTGGAACAATTTATCAGAGAAGTAGCATGGAGAGATTTTTACAAGGACGTAATTTGTTTTTGGCCCTATCTCTCAATGGATATTCCATTTAATCTTTCTTCCTTAGAGATTAAGTGGGATAACAATTTTTCTAATTTCCAAAAATGGTGTTTGGGCAAGACAGGTTTTCCCATAGTTGATGCGATAATGCGTAAACTTTCACAGGATGGGTACATCAACAATAGGGCGAGAATGATAACAGCTTCATTTCTTTCAAAAAATTTACTCATCGATTGGCGATGGGGGGAGAAATGGTTCCGTAAGCATTTAATTGATTGTGATCTGGCTTCTAATGTTGGCGGTTGGGGTTTCGTATCCAGTACCGGAGCCGATGCTCAACCTTATTTTAGAGTTTTCAACATGGAACGACAAAGTAGGGCGTTTGATCCAAATGGAGAATTTATCAAGAAATGGGTGCCTGAATTGAAGAATTCGAAAAATGTCCACAGCTCTATTCAAGAAGTGGAGAGCTATCCAAATCCAATCACCGATTCTAAGTCAAGCAGACAAAGGGCACTGGAAATTTACAATGAGGGACTCTACGGGTAAACTCTTTGAGGTTTAGAGCTATTGACGACACTTGTGCAAATGTATTCCAAATAACTTGCAATTTCCAAATATTTAGCAGCTCTCAGTTCTCGAAAAGCTTCCGATTTCTTCATAGCATCAGGAAATAATCACAGCCTCACTGCTTTTTAAGATATATACTGCAGTATGATAAATCGGTTCGTTAGTAAAAACCGGTAAAGCATCAACTCGTTCTACACTCTAGTTTCTGGAATCGTTGGATTTAGAATCCATTTTTTTCGATCATTTTCACACCTGGTGGTGCCAATTACTTTGTATTCTTCTCCTAGTAACATATCGATGACATGCTTGGCGGCATGTCCGCTTATGTCTGTAACTAAAATCTCAATATCCAATTCATCTAGAATTACCATTACTACTGTCCTGTATCCTCATTAGAGATTGATTTAGTTTCAACTGAGCATTAGATAAGAGTGTTGCCAAAGTGGTATTAAAGAAACTTCTTCTGTTTTCGAACATCGTTAACTTCTGGAACAAATCCATATTTCCCTAGTCGTCAGTGCCCCAGATTAACCAAGTTACTCGGAGTTTTCGACACCATTTTAGCTCCAATTTCTGACTGTTGTTTCAACAATATCCATTAAATCTCCCCTCAATAGCAAGCGAATTAGCAGAAACTTAGAAAGCCCTTAGTAATATTCCATATGTTGTATTCCATGGCTTCCATTTACGCTTCATCTTCGAGAACATGAGGAGGGGTAAGTTCCATGCATTAGCCGCTTGCTTTAGGTCACGTGATAACAAATTACAGTGAAGGCAGAAATACACCGATAGTTTCCATTGTTGATTTGTTCTCGTAGTATAGAAAAAGATGCTGATAGTAGCTCTAGTAAGAAGCCAGCAGATCAATTCTCTTAATAAAGAGGCAGTGTGGAGGTTAGAAGATGGTACCCCGTGATGTGGTGGCTTGAGACACTATGACCCATATTTCTAACGAGAATAAAGGAAAGTTCAACCTATAATATTTTGTGCATTCCCATATATATGCTTTTCCATCTATACTAGACTGTGGTAAATTATAACCCTCTAAATTGTGGAGTATTTAAACAGCTAGCAGCAGGTGATGTTGTTCATCTAGTCTCACGGTTACTTGTCCCCAAGGGTACAGTTCAGTATGTGTGCCGCCAAGAGACAATTTTCTAGCAATGAATCATCCGAATCAAAGAAAACCAAGACGGACCATAAGAAGAAAGAATTGATATTCAATGCTTTCCTTATGGGTTCTGCCGGTTGTCAGTCCATGGGTATATGGAAACATCCAAATGACAAATCTACCCAATTGTACAGTAATCCAGAGTATTGGTTTGAATTAGCACGCATCTTGGAAAAAGGTAAATTTAATGCAGTTTTCTTTGCCGACGTCTTAGGTCCATATGACGTTTATAAAGGCCCACAAAATGAAGGACCTGTAGCTAAAGCTGGCACTCAATTCCCCGTATCAGATCCAACTTATTTTATACCATTGATGGCGGCTGTCACGAAAAATCTTTCTTTTGGTGTAACTATGTCAACCATTAGTGAAGAGCCTTATCATCTGGCAAGAAGGTTGGGTACGCTTGACTTATTAAGTAATGGTAGAGTCGGTTGGAACATCGTTACTTCTTATTTGGACAGTGCAGCAAGGAATTTGCTAAACGGTGAATTGTTACCAGGTAACAAGGAGCGTTATGAGAAGGCCGAAGAGTACGTTGACGTTGTTTATAAATTGTTTCTTAGCTCTTGGCAAGATGGCGCTGTGAAGTTGGATAGGGAGAGGGGGATCTTTACGGATCCTAATGGTTTAAGACACATTAACCATGAAGGTCCGCATTTTAAGGTTCCTGGACCAGCATTTACCCAACCAGGTCCCCAAAAGATTCCTGTGATCATCCAAGCTGGGACTTCCACTAGAGGTAAAGAGCTTGCTTCGAGAAATGCAGAAATCGTATTTCTTGGATCTTTGACACCGGAAGCATCCGTTGGTTCAGTGGTAGAGATTAAAAGAATTGCCAAGGAGAAATACAACAGGGATCCATCAAAGATTAAATTTATTGCATTAATCAATGTGATATTGGGTAAAACTCATGAAGATGCGGAAAGAAAATATGAGGAATATAAAAGTTACGGTGGTGACGAAGATGCAAAGGCAATGTTTTCAGGATGGACTGGTGTTGATATTGACAATTTTTCAGATGATGAAGTACTTACTGATGTTGATCATGTAGCCACTGCATCCGCCGTAAAGAAATGGCAAACTGCTTACCCTAGAGTGGAAAAATGGACAAAAAAAGCAATTGTTGATGAAATTAAGATCAGTGGTTACGGATCTGTTGCCATCGGGACCCCAGAAGAAGTTGCAGATATTTTTCAGAAGTGGATCGATATAGCCGATATCGATGGATTTAATTTTGCCTATACTGTTTTGCCACAGACTTATGAGGAAATTGTGAATGATTTATTTCCTGTATTGCGTGAACGTGGATTGGCAAGAGAAGATTATCCAGACACTCATAATAGAAGTGGAATCCTAACCTTTAGGGAACAACTATTTGGCGATAATTTCCTAGACAAGAGTCACCCAGCTTATGAATTGAATTGGAGATCCGATGAGAGTAGGCAAAGCCACGAGAAGCGTTTCCCACAGGCATTGGAAAGGCTTAAAGGAAAATAAATATTGTGTATTGTGATTGCATGTATAATCTAAGGAAACCTCGCCAAGGGAAAACATTGTGGGGAAGTGATTTACGTTCCTCGGAGTTCTATGTATCATGTGATCTGAAAGCTCGGTAAGTAGAACATGTATCGGTTGGTATTGCCGGGGAAGTAAGTGAAAAAGTATATGTGCGAACCTATTTGTTCAGCAATGAGTGCTGGAACGTTTTCTCAATTATATTTTCTCTAGAAGTGACCCAACATTTTTGTTCATCTAGAATATTCCATGGTTCCTGGATCTGGGCATCGCTATCAAAGATATTGTTAGAATATTCTTGAAAAGAGATTCATAATGTACTAGAATATACTAGATTCATTATCCAGATATCCTGGATTTCGTTATATAAAGCCACTTAATATCAGTTGTGGAACACCATTATTCTCATCCCAAGGTGAAAAAATAAAATAAAGCAATATAACCACCCTAATTACCATGTATTACCACATTCCTCCATTCTTAATGTTCGATGTTATTGGCGCCGAAGTTAATAATTTGCATAAATTTCTTGATAATGCGGGATATCAATTCTACCAGCGCAAACACCATATGACAAACCACGATAAGCCGAATTGCTCAACTGAACTCAATCGGAAGGAGTCTAGTGTTCACATATCAGATGGACAGTCATCGGTACGAGCAAAATCCGAAAAAACGGATTTGGTGCCTCCAGTTGATCTGTGGGAAAGTGATACAAGTTATGAATTAAACGTTATTATACCTGGCGTCAAGGATAAAGAGAGCATTGAGGTGGAGTATCATGATGAAAAGAGGAATAGGGTCGTAATCTCCGGTGAAATACCATCTAGTCATGATGGAGCAGCTGGAAGCAAAATTAGAATTCAAGAGAGTGCTTCTGGCAGATTTAAGCGGGAAATCTTGTTTCCAGAGAAGCCGGGTGTGGATGCTGATAATATCAGAGCCAAATATTTGAACGGTATTCTGCATTTGAATATCCCAAAATTAGCAGCTGTCGAACCAGAGGATCAAGTTCGCAAAATTGAAGTTATTTCACTGGATTGAAACGCATCACATACATGCAGTTAAAGAAGTTTGTAGGATCTATGCTGGGCATATTTTTTTTTTATAGTAATATAGACTAACCGCCTTTCTTTTCTGTTCAAAGATATTAGTTAGATGTTCCGTACGCTAAATCTTCCAATGCTTTTTCAAAATTTCTGTTGTATGCAGATGGAAACGGTTCTGTTCTTTCAGTTTGTGATCTTCTGAGACATTGGACGACGTCGTCTACTCTCGGTAAACATGCCCATAGGTGGTTTGATGATGCAAATTGATCAGCAATTTCTTGTTGATGATTATCCATCAACGTGTCATTGACACAGACTATCAAGGGTTTTCCCAATCTCAATGAATCTAAGATAGATCCAGTACCAGCATGAGAGATGACCAAATCAGCATTCTCTTGAATTACATCTTGAATTCTCGTAGAGTATTCGAATCCTATGATTTCCAGTTTCCCTGAAGAACCTTGGGAAAAACCGTGGACGGGATCGCCATTAAACCCCAAATATGTTTGCGATGGTGGTAATGATTGGTCAACGTTTATTGACTGGGTAAATGATTCTCGGTAATTTCTACCAAACTGTACAATGATCCTCTTAAATCCAAGATTTAGCAATTCTTCAACGATTCTGGGAGACAGTACAGCCTCTACCAATTGAGGAAATGGGACAGTAGCACCACAGGTGACGAAAATGGTCTTTATAGGCATTCTTAGGGTATTTTATTCACCAATATTGAAGGGTTTATACAGTTAAATAGTATAGAAAATTCGACGTATATCGTGATTTCAGAATCCATGTTGAAATCTTAAAAGGGTGGCAAACCTGTAAGTTAAATGGTTGATCACTACTTAATGGAAAGCATAAAAGGTCCTGGTTAAGCATGGCAGCCGTTGTTAAGAATTCCAATGTGTCTATGAACACTTATGAAAGTGGTATAAAGCCCTATTTTGAGCAAAAGATTCAGGAAACTGAAATAAACATACGGGCAAAGACTGAGAATTTACGTCGTTTGGAAGCTCAGAGGAATGCTCTGAATGATAAAGTACGTTTCATTAAGGATGAATTACGTCTATTGCAAGAACCAGGCTCCTACGTGGGAGAAGTGATAAAAGTTGTCAGTGATAAGAAAGTTTTGGTTAAAGTTCAACCAGAGGGTAAATACATTGTGGACATCTCAAAAGATATTAATATAAAGGATTTGAAACCATCACAAAGGGTATGTCTGAAGAGTGATTCTTATACTTTACACAAAATTTTAGAAAATAAGGCAGATCCTCTGGTTTCATTAATGATGGTGGAAAAGGTACCTGATTCAACTTATGATATGCTCGGTGGGTTAACTAAACAGATTAAAGAAATTAAAGAAGTCATTGAGTTGCCTGTGAAACATCCAGAGTTGTTTGAAAGCTTGGGTATTACACAACCTAAGGGTGTAATTCTTTATGGCCCACCAGGTACTGGTAAGACCCTTTTGGCAAGAGCAGTCGCACATCATACCGATTGTAAATTTATCAGAGTCAGTGGTGCAGAATTAGTACAAAAATACATTGGTGAAGGTTCACGTATGGTTCGTGAATTATTCGTTATGGCAAGAGAAAATGCACCATCAATTATCTTTATGGATGAAATTGATTCTATCGGTTCAAGTCGTGTGGAAGGCTCAGGTGGTGGTGATTCTGAAGTGCAAAGAACTATGTTAGAATTGCTCAACCAGCTGGACGGGTTTGAGACTTCCAAAAACATTAAGATCGTTATGGCAACAAATAGATTAGATATCCTTGATCCTGCATTGTTAAGACCAGGTAGAATTGACAGAAAGATCGAATTCCCACCTCCAACAGTTGCGGCAAGGACGGAAATTTTAAGAATCCATTCTCGTAAGATGAACTTAACTCGTGGTATCAACTTGAGGAAAATTGCAGAGAAGATGAACGGTTGTTCAGGTGCTGATGTTAAGGGTGTCTGTACTGAAGCGGGGATGTACGCCTTGAGAGAGAGAAGAATACACGTTACACAAGAAGATCTGGAATTAGCTGTCGGTAAGGTAATGAATAGAAACCAAGAAACCGCCATCTCATCTGCCAAATTATTCAAATAATCATATATATCATTTCAATATTGTAATACGATCGTTATTATCATCATGACATACGAAGAAAATTTTTGTGCGTCGCCTTTGAAAAATTTTTCGATTCTTTCCCTAGTATCAAAAAAAAAAATATCATCACATCTCTTTAAATCCTAAAAGGTTTGGACCACTATTAACAAGGAGACTTGAACCAATTAAAAGAAGGTCTACAGGGGATTCAAAGGTTACAGTTATTCCTTATCTGAATTCAAAGACCTCAATTTTATCTCTTTAATTCTTTCCATTCCTTCTGCAAAAGAAACTTTTAATCCCGAAATCATTAAAGGATTGATTTGATTCTAAGCAGGAAGAACACTCAGAGAATAGTAGGTTATTTTCCAGGAGAATAGTACTAAGGAATTAAATTGACGTTACGTTCTTTAATTTTTTTTTTATTTTTGCATTTTGAATTGATAGAAGACCATCAATCATGTCTGATGAATTGAAATCGCAGTCTTCTCAAGCATCGGTTCCTGATCAACAGCAGCAACAGCAGCAATCTGGAACTGGCTTTGAACAGACTCCGCCACCACAACATCAGCAGCAACATCACCAATCACATCCATATCATTACCATGGTGGGAATAATAACTATTCACAACGAGGTGGTAGAAATGGACATCACAACAATAATAGACAAGGCCAGCAAAGAGGTGGAAGATATGGATCCAGTAAATATAATTCTTATTCCAACAATTCAGGTCAATACAACAGATACAATAATGGTGTAGGAAATGGCAATAGAAACTATAACGGTGGTTATAAATCTCACAGAGGTTCCATGAATCCTTCTGCTGCCGCTACAGCAATGAATATGCAATGGCCAGGTTATTACAACAGTCCTCCAATCTATTACGTTCCACCACAATTAGTACCTACAGCTGATGCTGCCGCTGCCGCTGCTGCTGGTTCTAGTCCAGCTCCTGGTGGCCCTTCAACAGATGTATCTTCTTCAAGTTCACCCACTTCTTCAGTCTCTGGTGCTTCTACACCTCAACCTAAGAAGATAGAAATTACAACTAAGACTGGTCAACATTTGGATTTGAGTGCCCTTCACAATCAACAATCAGGTATTACAACACCACCAAACAATAGTAGTAACAACACTGCTGCCAGTAATAGTAATGATAATGATAATGATGCCAGTAATAATAAGGGAGAGCCATCTAATTCATCAGATAGCACGCCACAACCGGCTGGGAAGAAAGATGAAAATCCATCCCAAGAGAAAGATGCTAGTAAAGAAGACGCAGAGAAGACTAAAAGAGAATTTTTAGAACAGATTAAACTTCGTAAACAAGCTATGGAGAGGAAGAAGCAGGAAGAGGCTTTGAAGAAACAAGAAGAAGCTTTGAAGAAACAAGAAGAAGAGAATAGGGCTAAACAGCCTGCTCCCGCACCCGCTCCTGCTCCTGCTCCTGCTCCTCAAGTGTCTTCTGAGGACAAGCCCGCAAAGGAAACTTCTAAGGAGGCAGAGGAACCACCTAAAGATACCGCGACTTCCGCTTCCTCTGCTGCACCTGTACCTGCACCTGCACCTTCATCTCCTGTTACTCCTGCTTCGTCCACTGATAATGGATCCGATGCTGCTGCAGCCACTGTTCCTAGCTCCAGTGAACAAGAACAACAGCAACAACAAGAAGTACCAGCTCAACAACCTAAAAGTGGTACATATGCTGCAAAACTTGCTGTGATAAAACAACAAAAGGCACAGGAGGCCGCTGCTAAAGCTGAGAGTGAGAAACCGGAACAACCAGTGGAACAACCAGCTGAACAAGTGCAAAAGACTGAAGAACAACCACAACAAAAAGCTGAGGAAACTCAGGAAGAGCAGACTCAAGAGGCACCAGCACCTGAAGAGCAAGAAACTACACAGCCGTCCGTTAATCCTCCAGCTGGTGCTGCCCCAGAGCCATCATCTGAAAACCTTGCTGGTGAAGATGTTAACTCAGCGCCAGCCGGTAGCGCTGCTGCAGAAGAGGCCACACCATCTACTGCTGGTACGGCTGCTCCTGATGCTGCTGAAAATGAAGAGAGTGGTGCTGACGATTCTACTGTGGGTACCATGTCACAGTTATTGGAAAGGCTAAAAACTGCCGATCCTATCGAGGACGTTTACTCTTTTGAATATCCTGAAAATGTGGAGCGTCCAGATCCTAAATACAAGAGTATCAAGAGAAAATACACCTATGGCCCTACTTTCCTACTCCAATTTAAGGATAAGGTCAGAGCTAAGCCTGATGAAGAATGGGTGCAACAATCAATTTCTAAGATTGTCATAACACCTGCCATGATGAAATTGGGTAAACCAAGAGATGCTGGTGGCTTCGGAGGTGGACCCGGTGGTCGTGGTGGTGATTTCAGAAAGAGTGCTTCTTTGAGAAACATGGAAGGCAGATCTAACTCCAGAAGTTCATCTAAGAAGAAGTCTAAGAGAATGATGGATGACAGAAAGTCTAACAGACCTTACACTTCTAGAAGAGACAGAGAAAGGACTTCTGAAAGGGAAGCCGAGGAACAAAGAAAGGAAGATGAGAAAGCAAAGGAAGAAGTTAAACCATTGATTCCTAGTGCTAATAGATGGGTTCCAAAGTCTAAATTGAAGAAAGCCGCTGAAAAGAAATTGGCACCTGATGGAGTTACTGAACTACTTGAAAAGGAAGATGCTGAAAGAAAGATGAAGTCATTATTGAACAAATTGACATTAGAAATGTTTGACCAAATTTCATCTCAAATTTTACAAATTGCCGATCAATCTAAGTGGGAAAAGCAAGGTGAAACTCTGAAGGTTGTCATTGAACAGGTTTTCCATAAGGCATGTGATGAACCTCACTGGTCATCTATGTATGCACAATTGTGTGGTAAGGTTGTTAAGGAATTGAATCCAGAGATTGCAGATGAAACTAATGAAGGTAAGACAGGTCCAAAATTGGTCTTACACTATTTGGTTGCAAGATGTCATGAAGAATTCGAGAAAGGTTGGACTGATAAATTACCTACGAAGGAAGACGGTTCACCTTTAGAACCTGAAATGATGTCTGACGAATATTACAAATTGGCCGCTGCCAAGAGAAGAGGTCTTGGTTTGGTGCGTTTCATTGGTTTCTTGTACCGTTTGAACTTATTGACAGGTAAGATGATGTTTGAATGTTTCCGTAGACTAATGAAGGATCTAAACAATGCACCAAGTGAGGAAACTTTAGAATCTGTGGTAGAATTGTTGAACACTGTGGGTGAACAATTCGAAACTGACAGTTTCAGTGCTGGTCAAGCTACATTGGAAGGTTCTGCTCTACTGGATAGCTTGTTTGCTACCTTGCAAGATATCATTGATGAGTCTAAGATTTCTAGTAGAATGAAGTTCAAATTGATTGATATCAGAGAATTGAGAGAAGATAAGAATTGGGACAGCAACAAGAAGCAGGATGGTCCAAAGACTATTCAACAGATCCACGAAGAAGAGAAGGAACGTCTAATGAAGAATAACAACTCAAGATCTAATTCTAGACGTGTGAACAACTCTATGGGTGGTAGATCTTCCTCAAGAAGGGAGAATCCATCTATGTCAAAGGATAGTTTCATTTCTACTAGATCCGCATCTTTGAGACATCCACAAAAATCCTCTCAAAAGGAAGAACCACGCAAACCTGAAAAATCCGCAACTAACATGTTCAGTGCCCTGATGGATTCCAATGAGGACGAAGAATAAGCATGAAAGTTTGCATTTGACTTTTAATTCTCACTCTCTAATGTGTTACTAATAGACTCATATTTTTATGAGTGTTACTATTTGTTTTCTTCCAAAATATATCTGTACATTGTTATTTATCTACATGTCCTTATTACGATAACTTCACAGCTGGTTTTTATGTAGTACTTGCGTTGTATAATAATATTAGAACAGTTCATTTTTTATCCTATCGTGTAAGGCCTCCATCTTCCGTGTATTATCTTGAAATTTGGATAAGCTCAAATCATCTAGTATTTTGACGTATTGTTTAGACACATACAACTTAATCGCATCGGTCTCTTGATCGTAGTATCCTATCGGTGTGTCTAGCTTAATATTAATTCTAAGTGCAACTAAATTGTTTGATCCTATACCGCTTTCTCTAAACCCACATGCCATGGCGGTGTTGTACAATTTGGACGCAGTATTGAAATCTCTGCATTTGACATGAAGTATAAATGGTTCGAATTTGTACAAAACGAGCCTCGTATCCTCATTCAAAGAACCAGTGGCGGCTTCCATCACCTTAGTATTATTTAGATCAATCTTATCCATCCAATTGGGCACATCTTGGTAATTATGTGTAACAAATAACCATCTACCACCTTCACCTTTACCACCAGTCTTAATTTTACCTTTATGAAATTTAGTTCCCTCTACAAACACGCTTACTCTTCCTGAGCATGATGAAGTCGTCACCATGTCTTGGTGAGAATTAATGAGGTCTATTATCGGTATGCAAAGTACATCGATGTCTCCTTTTGGTGATAAGTCTGGCTTCTCAGAGTCAATACCAGTGAGTATGGATGCTTTCTTCTGATCAAACGGATTTTGGCGAACCATCTTGAAGTGATTCTTTAGCAGGTTTCTACCACTTCAATTGCCTTGAGAAACCTTTTATACTTCAACTTTTGTCTAAGCACATTAGAAATCGATTGAAAAAAGTTCTTGTTAAAGGGCTACAACCTTCCCTTCACTGCCACAGAAAAAGCACCAAGAGGAATTCCCAAGAGGATTAATGACAAGATGAATGGTAACACTACTGATAAGGATGAATCCAAGGCAATGATCCTTTTGCTTGGATTGAGAAGAGGTGGTAAATCTTCCATTTGTAAAGTTCTTTTCCATAATATGCAACCCTTAGACACACTTTACTTGGAGTCAACATCGAACCCCACCATGGAACATTTTTCTACGCTGATTGATTTAGCAGTCATGGAGTTACCAGGTCAATTGAATTATTTTGAACCAAGCTATGATTCTGAGAGACTTTTCAAAAGTGTTGGTGGATTAGTTTACGTTATTGATTCTCAAGATGAATATATGAATGCAATCACCAATCTAGCGATGATTATAGAATATGCGTACAAAGTTAACCCTACCATAAACATTGAAGTCTTGATCCATAAAGTCGATGGGTTGAGTGAAGATTTCAAAATTGATGCACAACGTGATATAATGCAACGCACAGGTGAAGAGTTACTTGAATTAGGATTAGATGGTGTACAAGTATCATTTTATCTGACATCCATTTTCGACCACTCCATTTACGAGGCATTCTCTAGAATTGTTCAAAAATTAATACCAGAGTTATCATTTTTGGAGAATATGTTAGATAACTTGATTCAGCATTCCAAGATTGAAAAGGCGTTTCTATTTGATATCAATTCCAAAATTTATGTTTCCACAGATTCTAGTCCCGTGGATATTCAAATGTATGAAGTTTGTGCAGAGTTTGTTGACGTTACCATTGATCTTTTTGATTTGTACAAAAGTTCACAGCAAGTGGATAGGAACGGTAAAGCCATTCAAGCACGTCCTCGTGAACTGAAAAATGTGTCACAATTGGGTAATGGTGTGATACTTTATTTAAGACAGATGATTCGTGGATTAGCTTTAGTTGCTGTGATTAGACCTAACGGATCTGATATGGAGAGTTGTTTGACTGTTGCTGATTACAATGTTGATATTTTTAAGAAGGGTTTAGAGGAAATTTGGGCTAATTCAAGAATTTCTACATAGTTTATTTAATATTAGTAGATGTAATGGACTATTTTACTAAATTACTTTGTCCCAAGTAGATCGGTATGTGTCTTTTCATTTGACCTTGCAGTTTTGATTGGTACGCTTATACAAATCTATTGAAATCGGACTTTAAACAGAGAGTTTGGCCGAGTGGTTAAGGCGTCAGATTTAGGTTTACTACCTAGAAACCGGAGTTCTCTGATATCTACGGATGCAAGGGTTCGAATCCCTTAGCTCTCATTATTTTTTTTTAAAGATTCATATTTCCAAATAATTATTAAAACGTAGACTGACCAATGCTGTAGCATCAGCAGTCTCAATTAAAATGTTCTCTGTGACTTATATCTACGTTAGCCCGAGAACCGCTGTTTACATAGGGACCTCGTTTTCATGTTTAACGTTTCGCTCTTGAAAAGATACATCTAGTCACACTTACTCAACCTACAAGACAAACATAACCATAAATGTACCATAATACACTACACCATACAGCCATTCCGAACTAAAATGAAATACGGATTGTGAATATCGCCCTGCACCCATATATAACCGCTAACTAAGAAGGACGCCATTGGCTAGCAGAGATGGCTTCTACAACGCATGAACATCTTACAATTATGTGCCCCCTTCTGAATCTTTTCTATCACAACAGTTTCTATGAGAGTTTGGCCGAGTGGTTTAAGGCGTCAGATTTAGGTTTACTACCTAAAGACCGAAATCTCTGATATCTACGGATGCATGGGTTCGAATCCCATAGCTCTCATTTTTTATTTTTTCATTTTCAACACACTTACCAAAAGAACGCCACAGTAGTCACGCACGTGAAGTATCACTGATAAAATATCACATATATTCAAAGACCATCTGACTTTTCACTTCAACTGTGGTGGCTACGCATTGTCAATTGATAGTCAATGCTTTAGCTCTACGATGGTGATTCCTTTGCCATGCTCACTTAGTAGGATATTATCAGGAACTCAAAAGGGTAAGTAGACACATCGTACCTTCTTGCTTGAAATTCTATATAAAAAGGTGGATAAAATCGGTTCAATTGTGTTTTAGTTCGTTTAGTCCTAAACATTCTCGAGAATAAGATTCCTCTAGAGTGCTATAATCCTCGATACACAATGCCTTCTCATTTCGATACTATTCAATTGCACGCTGGTCAAGAAGACCCAAGCGAACACTCTAACAGACCAAGAGCTGTCCCCATCTATTCTACCACATCATACGTTTTTGATGATTCTAAACATGGTTCCCAACTATTTGGTTTAGAAACTCCTGGTTATATCTATTCCCGTATTATGAACCCAACTGCAGACGTTTTCGAAAGAAGAATTGCAGCTCTTGAAGGTGGTGTTGGTGCGTTGGCGGTTTCATCCGGTTTGGCAGCTCAAACTCTAGCAATTACCGGTTTAGCTCATGCTGGTGATAACATCGTCTCTACATCATACCTTTACGGTGGTACTTACAACCAATTCAAAATCGCTTTCAAGAGATTTGGTATCGAAAGTAGATTCATTGAAGGTGATGATCCAAGTGGTTTAGAAGCACAAATTGATGAAAGAACAAAGGCCGTTTATCTAGAGACCATCGGTAACCCAAAATACAATGTTCCTGATTTTGAGAAGATCGTTGCCATTGCTCATAAACATGGTGTCCCAGTTGTGGTTGATAACACTTTCGGTGCCGGTGGTTACTACTGTCAACCAATTAAACACGGTGCTGATGTCGTTGTTCACTCCGCAACCAAATGGATTGGTGGCCACGGTACTACAATTGGTGGTGTTATCGTTGACTCCGGTAACTTCCCATGGAAGGAATACCCAAAGAAATTCCCACAATTTTCTGAACCTTCTGAAGGTTACCATGGTTTAGTTTTTAACGAAGCATTGGGTAACCAAGCATTCATTGGTCATGTTAGAGCTGAATTGCTAAGAGATTTGGGTCCTTCACTAAGTCCATTTGCAGCTTTCCTACTCCTACAAGGTTTAGAAACTTTATCCTTAAGAGCAGAAAGACATGCTTCTAACGCACTAAAATTGGCTCAATGGTTAGAGAAGTCTCCTTACGTCTCATGGGTTTCTTACCCAGGTCTACCAAACCACTCTCATCATGCTAATGCAAAGAAATACTTGACAAATGGTTTCGGTGGTGTCCTATCCTTCGGTGCAAAGGATTTACCTGATAACCCAGAGGAAAAGGAAAATCCATTCAAAGCTGCTGGTGCTCAAATCAGCGACAACTTGGAGCTGGCTTCTAACCTTGCAAACGTCGGTGATTGTAAGACTTTGGTTATTGCACCTTATTTCACTACTCACTTGCAATTAAACCATGAAGAAAAATTGGCTGCAGGTGTCTCCAAGGATTTGATCCGTGTCTCTGTTGGTACAGAATTCATCGACGATATTATTGCAGACTTTGAACAATCTTTCAAGAAGGTTTACGGTGACAAAAAACCATGAAGGGTGTTGAGGGAAAAAGCAGTTCATGACTAATATTGGTTCCTGCCATGCAACGATAGATAAACTTTGATACTAGAATGTAAATATACACATATGCAAAGTAAAACGTATACTTAATCTTTTTTGTTCTACTATTAGTTAATTTTTGTTCATTTGCTGTTATTCTTTTTGTCTAAATAACCGCCCTTTTGACAGAGACCGTAAAACAGAGACTTTTCATCTTTGAGAAGGGTGTCAGGAGATTCAAACTCTTTAACTTCACCTTTATCAAGGACCAAAATTTTATCACTATCGAGAACGGTATCGATTCTGTGTGCAATTGTTAAAATCGTCTTATCTTGAAATTCATTTCTAATGGTTTCTTGAATGATTTGGTCAGTTTCCATATCAACAGCGGCCGTTGCTTCATCAAGAACTAAAACCTTAGACTTACTTAGTAAAGCTCTTGACAGACATAACAATTGTCTTTGACCCATCGACATATTGTTACCATTTTCGCTTATCTTAACATCAAGCGCCGAAATTTCATCTTCAGGTGATGATTTATCTGGGTCTTCGTCCGTCATCATCTTGATAATATGTGGTTTCAAATGTGCCAATTCAACGGCTTTCCAAATCTCCTGCACAGAATATTGATTGAAAGGATCCAAATTACTACGAACGGTACCTTCAAATGCTTGGGCATCTTGTGGAATAATTGAAAGATGGCTTCTTAAGTCATAAAGACCAATCTTCGAAATATCAACACCATCAATTTCAATAGAGCCTCCAGTGCTTTCTAACAATCTGAATAGTGCTAACGAAAGTGAAGATTTACCAGCACCGGTTCTACCAACAACACCAATTTTTTCCCTAGGTTTGATGCTCAAATTAATCTTTTTCAAAACAGGATCCAATTCAGGTCTATACTTGGTAGAATAATCCTTGAAGATGATCTCACCCATAGATGGCCACGATTTTTCAGGTCTGGATGATTCAATAATGGCTGGTGCTTCAGATGGTAATTGACAATATTCATATATTCTTTCAACAGAGATAATATTGGTTTCAATCATGGTAGTCATTCTCACGATCCACATCAAAGAATTGGTAACCTGTAGAACATAACTCATCAACAATCCGACCAGACCAGCGGTCATCTGCTTTTTCGTACCGATAGTAGCAAGTGTTAACAATGCAGTAATTAGTACCATTGCACCACCAATGATCTGTAAACGAATAGATAACCATCTATTGGTAGATCTCAAATTGAATTGAGCATCAATTTGAAATTGAGTCTTGTTGAAATTTAAAAAGTGAAATCTTTCGGAATGTCTGAAAGCGGTGATAACCATATGTCCACCAAGGGTTTCACTGAACAATGACATAATTGGGGAGAAAGCAGTACTGGACAACCTCTTTAATTCTCTGCTCAAAGTCACATAAAATACCTGGTAGTAGACATAAACCACTAACAAACCAGCGTTGAAAACCAAGAACCATGGCATATTGTATCCAATCAAAAGAATCGTAACAAAATAATCTAAGACACACTTGAAGAAGAATGCAAAATTGTATTTTAAATTACGGTCTACAGTACTCATATCAGAAGAGAATCTATTAATGATTCTGCCGATAGGTGTACTTTCAAAAAATCCCATAGGACTCTTCAACACGGATACTGCCATCTTATTATGTAAGACTTTGGATCCTCTGATAGAAGAGTACAACAGAATGATGACAGCTCTTATATTGTCGAAAGCCGCCGAGGAGATACCAAGCAACGCGTAGATACCAACAAATTTCCATAGATCCTTATTGCTGCCATTCTTTTGATTCGATTCCGACCAATACTTTAACCAGAAATTTTCTGATACTTCAAATACTCTACCAAGTAACATGATAAGGAAGAACAAAATCACACCGAACAAACCACAGGCTTTAATATAGAAAAGATATACCTCTTTTTTAACACGTCCTTGCTCTGATTTTTCTTCGTTTTTCTCCTTAGGTTTTTGTAATTCATTGATTTCCATGCTTGGTTTAGCTCTAAATGTTGCAATGGAAGCTCTTCTTGAATTAATGTCCAGCAACTCATCTGCGTCAACTGTTCCAGCCGCTTGAAGAGATACAATAGAATCTGCAGAACTTTGAGACGCTTGTATTTTGGAAGGTTCTTCAAAATCTTCGCTGATACTATGCGAATCATTTTCCTCATCTTTCTTCTTATCGCTTGGGTTCTCTGCAAAAGTATCAAATTCCTTGATCAATTTTTGAAGGACAGAATCATCTCCTCTTGAGACAGCCTGTTCATAAGTACCTTCTTCAACAATACGGCCACCCTGAAGAGCGTAAATCATGTTAGAATGTTTGAGCACAGAAACTGCATTGGTTGTCAAAATAATTGTCTTATGCTTCAACAAACCATTTTCCTCACCCAAAACCTTATCAATAATGTTTTTACTGACCTCAGCATCTACCGCCGACAGAATATCGTCCATCAGATATAAATCAGCCCTGGAATAAACAGCCCTAGCAAGAGACAAGCGCGCCTTTTGACCACCCGACAAAGAAATACCTTTTTCACCGACCAGAGTTTCATCACCTTCGGATAATATTTTCAAATCAGGGATCAACTGACATGCCTTGATTGTCAAATTGTAGTAGGTCTCATCATATCTGTGTCCGAATAAAATGTTATCTTTGATACTAGCGTTCATAACCCATGGTGCTTGAGGACAGTAGGCCACTGATCTAGCTCTCACCAAAATTTCAGGAGAAATAAATTCCTTGGGTCCACTTCTACATGGGAGCTGACCTAAGATCGCTCTCAAAAGAGTTGACTTACCGGATCCTACTCTACCGACAACACATGTAAGCGCTCCCTTCTTAGCTTCGAAGTGATCGATATTTTCTAATGCCACTTGAGAGCTCCCCACATTAGCTTCCTCATCGTTACTCTTCAAGGTTTTTTCAGATTGCCATAGGAAAGTAGCGTTATTCACTTCAATTGTTGGCTTGGGTCCATCAACCTCATCCTTCAATTCATGAATGAATGAATCGTCCAAATTCTCAGTTTGTAAAAATGTTCTAACTCTGCCCATCGATACTTTAGTTTCAATGATATCGGTGATGGCATTGGGCACTGAATAAATAGCATCATTCAAAATCTCGAATAAAGAAAGGGCCGGGAAAACGATTTCTGGTGATAAAGGTGATGAACTGATTAGAGAAAACAACAGGAATGTTGAACAACTGACCATTAGAGGGACACAGTTCCACGCAAATGTAATCAAAGTTTCCACAACACCCATTTTGGCGAAATTTTTAATCTCTAAATCATTTCTAACATGATTCAATCTTTGTAACATGGGTTTTTCCCAAGCGTACAACTTGATGGATTTCATAGAGTTTAATATTTCGGTAGTAGCTCTAATTCTAGCGTCCTTATATTTCATTTGAACTTTGTACAAAGATTCCACTCTTCTAGAGAGGTACGAATTAATAGGAAGCATGATAGTTAGAGTCACCAATCCAGCGACGGCAGCAGCACCCAACAGAAAGTAAAGGGATGACAATACAACAATAATGGTTAGAGGTGCACTAAACATCACTTGGCAATCTTCGAAGAACATTTGAATCCGTGGAGTATCGACCGAGGCCAAATTCAAGATGTCACCAGTAGAATTTTTGTCACGAGCCGCCAATGTAATACGCAAGGATTTCTGGTAAATCAGCGAGATTAATGCACCTTTCATACCCAAACCAGCTTCAAACATGTAGATGAAGTATTGATTTTGCAAGAAGGTGGAAAGCACCGTTAGAACGAAAAGGGATACGGCAATAAAGACACCATGCAATGGAGGGTAGGGTGAATTAGCATCGAAATTGAAACACATGATGAACAGCATGAGGAACTGTGGTTTAATGGCATCTAGTACCTCTCTAATAGTTTCTAAAACGATACCAGTGATCAACGGTTTACCAAAAACCTTGATTAATGCTCTAAATAGAGAATTTCTACCGGACCACGTCTCCTTTTCCCAATTAGATCTTAATCTTTCAGCTAAGTCCTCCACATTCAAATTAATTGGCGGGATGGGTAAATTGTTCACATCTCTTAGTTTACCGTGTTGGTAAGTTTCAGAAATTAGAGGATTCATCCATGTGTAAGTTAATTTCGAAAAAAAGTTTGGAGTTGGGTACAATTTCTCCTCTTCATAGTAATCTTGCAATTCCTTAGCGGGTTCGTAGAAGCACGAATCATAAACCAAGATAGCTAGACCATTGATTAAAAGTGCCAACTCTGAAATTGTACCACCACGACCACGGACTAGGTTGTAATTTTCATTAGAAAGATGTCCTGCTCTTTGACAAACTTGGAAGGCTAAAATGATACATTGGAAGGCAAAATAGAGAAGTTGATTGCTGACGGCACAATAACTTTTACAAAATTGCAAATATTGGGTTGGCAAAGAGACGAAAACCAGGTATCCGAAATTTAACCAAAGGGCGTATTTCAAAACAGATGTGTATTGAGCACTGGCAGAATAAACAATCGATAATTGGATCACAGTTAAGACCACTTGTAAACCCACATTACTCAAATGTACCAAAAATTGTGAAGGAACTGACCTCCAAGATTGATATTTGAAATTGGGTGGAACTTTGTCAGTTTTTGACAATTTCCATAACTGAAATAATCCAAGGGGGATTAAATGAAGGTTTAACATGACGATGACGAGTGCCAAAAAACACGGATTTAACGCATTGGTCTCATTATCGATGTAAGGCCTATAACCATACTTACAGGTAGCCGCCTTTGTAGAATTCATGACAATCTGAGACGCAAGCGTTGGCGATTCCATTTGAAATGGATTCATACTGATGCTTCTCTTACTTTTTAAGAGGGAAGTAAAAAGTTAACTACTTGTTACAACCGCCCTTTTAACTACTTGTTGCAATCGCCCTTCTAATCAGTTTTTGCAACCTTCTGAAAGAATATGGAAAAGTCGATGAAAAAAGGACAAACGATGGATGTAGTAATATGTAGCGAAGTTGATAACTGATAAGCGTGTTGTAACTCACAGCTTTTTTTAGGTGTCTTCTTTTTCCATCCAGTCTAGTCCTATTTGACTATTAGAGGAGATCGATAACGATGTGAATTATGTTTGAATAGCCTGTATGACACTTTCCCTCTATTCTTTTATATGTTCAGGGGCCTAGTCAAGTTTTTTTTGAAGTAAAGCCCTAACTCCGTTTTCATGTACAACGTTCGAAGTGTTGCCAAGACGAAAATTAGTACAATTTGGAAAATTTGTAATATGAGCAACCGGATCGAACTTTGTACCGAGAGCTGTTCGTTCTAATAACCAAGTTATATATATATATATATATATATACGTGCATATTTAACAATTCAGTGCCGCATATGTATATATGCACCCCCTCCCAGAAAAAAAAAAAAAAGAGGATCAATGACACTGATAAGGTAATGTTATGATGGTGCTTCACTACCAAGATGATGATGCTGTAAAAGAGTACGATAATGTAATAACGATAATGATAATAATGAATTGTAATGATAACAATAAATAAATAAATATAAATAATATCAATGGTAGCAGTGATGCAATTCTCGCTGCTTAATGATGAGGAGGTAACATTAATAAATTAATTACAGTGACATTGACACTTCATCCCGCTTTCGTCTTCGGTTAATTGAACGTAAAAGAATATTTGTTGTGCATTTTTCATATGATTTCATCACTCCATTTATCTGATCTTGTCGTTCTTGATCTTGTTCAAAGCAGAACCAGATCTGAACCATTCAATTTGTTCCTCGTTGAAAGTGTGAGTCAATGGACAGTCCCAAGCTTCACCGTTTTCTGGGTGAACTCTCAAGGTCAAGTCCTTGCCAGGAGCAAATTCGGTTAAGCCAAGGACATCAACCTTGTCGGTTGGGTTGATCTTGTCGTAGTCAGCTGGGTTCTTGAAGTACAATGGCAATAGACCCTGTTTCTTCAAGTTAGTTTCGTGAATACGGGCAAAAGATTTAGTGATGATGGCGAAACCACCCAAGTATCTTGGTTCCAAGGCAGCGTGTTCACGAGAAGAACCTTCACCAAAGTTTTCATCACCGATGACAACCCATTTGATACCTTGGTCTCTGTAGTCTCTAGCGGTGTCAGGAACACCCTTGTATTCACCAGTGTAGACGTTTCTCACACTGTTGGCCTTCTTGTTCTCAGCGTTGATAGCACCAATCATATAGTTGTTAGAAATGTTCTGCAAGTGACCTCTGTATTTCAACCATGGACCGGCCATAGAAATGTGGTCAGTGGTGGTCTTACCGAAGGCCTTGATCAAGATTGGCATGTTGGTGGCATCCTTACCATCCCAAGCGTCGAATGCATCTAGCAATTGCAAACGGTCAGAGGTTGGAGAAACCTTAACTGAAACTTGAGAACGGTCCTTTGGTGGGGCTTGGTAAGTGTCTTTACCTTGGTCGTAACCCTTTGGTGGCAAACCAACACCTTGAGGTGGTTGCAACAAGAATTCGTTACCATCCTTGTCCTTCAACTTATCGGTCATTGGGTTAAATCTCAAATCACCAGCGATGGCGAAGGCGACAACCAAATCTGGAGATGCGACAAAGGAGTGAGTTTCTGGGTTACCATCGTTTCTGGAGGTGAAGTTTCTGTTGAAAGAAGAAACAATAGAGTTCTTTTCACCCTTCTTGATGTCTTGACGATCCCATTGACCAATACATGGACCACAGGCGTTGGCCAAGACGATACCACCGAAATCGGTGAAAGTGTCTAATTGACCATCACGAGCAATGGTAGCTCTAACTTGTTCGGAACCTGGGGTCACGGTGAACATGGACTTAGCCTT
This sequence comes from Zygosaccharomyces rouxii, assembly GCF_000026365.1. Lineage (NCBI taxonomy): Eukaryota > Fungi > Ascomycota > Saccharomycetes > Saccharomycetales > Saccharomycetaceae > Zygosaccharomyces > Zygosaccharomyces rouxii. Next base: position 1,820,650 of record NC_012996.1, on the reverse strand, counting down.
TAGACCGTGAGAAGCAGCATCCTTGATGATAGAAGCAGCTCTAGTCATATCTTCGTAGGAAGAGTTAGTACAAGAACCGATTAGACCAACTCTGACATCAAGAGGCCAGTTGTTTTGAACGGCAACCTCCTTCATCTTAGAGATTGGAGTAGCCAAATCTGGGGTGAATGGACCGTTGACGTAAGGTTCCAATTCGGACAAGTTGATTTCGATCAATTCGTCGTACTCAGCACCTTCATCGGCGGACAACAAATCGTTCTTGTACAATTTGGCGAATTCAGCAATCTTACCTCTTCTGGTAGCATCCAAGTAGTCAATCATAGACTTGTTGAATGGGAAGACAGAAGTAGTAGCACCGATTTCAGCACCCATATTACAGATGGTACCCATACCAGTAGCGGAGAAGGTGTCAACACCGTCACCGAAGTACTCAACAATCTTACCGGTACCACCCTTGACGGTAGTAATACCAGCAAGCTTCAAGATGATGTCCTTTGGAGAAGCCCAGCCGTTCATTCTACCGGTCAACTTAACACCCAAAATCTTTGGAGCCTTCAATTCCCATGGCAAATCGGACATAACATCGACGGCATCAGCACCACCGACACCAATAGCCAATTGACCCAAACCACCAGCGTTTGGAGTGTGAGAATCGGTACCGATGATCAAGGCACCTGGGAATGCATAGTTTTCTAGAACGATTTGGTGAATGATACCAGAACCTGGACCCCAGAAACCCATGTTGTACTTGGAGGTAGCGGAAGCCAAGAAATCGTAAACTTCCTTGTTTAGTTCCTTAGCTCTAGCCAAATCCTTTTCACCACCAATTTGAGCTTGAATCAAGTGGTCACAGTGAACTGTAACTGGCTTGGCGACCTCTGGCAAACCAGCGGACATGAATTGAAGAATGGCCATTTGAGCGGTAGCATCTTGACATGCAACACGGTCTGGTCTCAATTTCAAATAGGTTTGACCTCTAACAACGTCTTGACCTTCAGGGTTGTCCAAGTGACCGTAAAGAATCTTTTCAGCATAGGTCAATGGTCTATTTAATCTGTTCTTGACAGTTTCCACGTTCTTGATGTTTTCCTTGTAGTTGATGAAAGCGTGATCTTCCAACAAGTTTTGGTGAACCTTACTGTCTCTAGTCAAACCAGAGACAGTTGCTAAACCACGGCTCAATGATCTCCTCAAAGTGGCACGTGCAGACAACATCCTGATGCTGTTGATTGGTTGATGGAGATTTATACTTTAGGGTCGAAAGGTAACGCAGTAAGAAGAAAGATAATACCAAGAAATGAATTGAGTTAAAACTCAATAAACGGAGATGAGGGAAAGAGCAAGCTTATATATATTAAAATGAAAAATTTTCTGTCTCCCCGACCTTCTCCCTTTTTAGTTTACACCAATTATACTCCGTCCAGTTAAAATTTACGTTTTCTCCTCATCTCAGAAGGATCACCAAAATACAATAGAGTGTAGTAGTGGTAAAGGGTATCATTCGTTGAGAATTGCTTAAAAAAACTCGTAGGGGTGAGCATGGGGGAAAAGGAGAATAGTAGTTGTAATGGGCGGCTCAAAAGAACGACAAAAAAAAAAAGAATTCGAGCATGACCGTTACATTTAACGGTTCGGAGCCGAAACGGAGCTTGTGAAATCGGGCCCGAGTACGGAAAACTGCGTCGATTTCGGCACCGGACACGGATGCGGTCCCGATCTCGGATAAAAGGATATCGGAGTTTGCAGCTTGGGGTGTTGGTGTGTTGTTGCTCTGGAGACGGCACGGCATGGCATGGTACGACGTGAGCGAACCGCGGACGAGGGCGAGACGCGGAGGGCTATCCTGGTGTTTAGTACTATCAATCTTAAGACGAGTGGGGTATATTACATGTTGAAGAAGAGGATTTTGAATCCTCGTGGTACATACAGTTGGGACAGCCAATAGAGAGCAACGGCGCCGGCGACGAATGAAGCACGGTGCATTCAAAATAAAAAGTATAATGCTACGGTAAGAGCCCAGTAATAAGATTACTTAATTGGCTAACTGATGCAAGAATATGATTCGTTTGAGCTATATCTCAGGTCTATCTGGATCTATGACCCCATTATATTTTAATTTCTTATGAGGTCCCCTTGCAACGCAATCATCTTGATTTACAAACACGTATTCGCCTGCCGCTAACGATATTTCCTGCCTCTCTTAGACTGGCCTGGCTTTCCGTCCGATGTTTTGGAGACTATCTTTTTGTTCCCGTGTCCGCTTACTTCGGTGCGACCATTTTAGCAATTGGCGTGGGTGGATTCCGGGTATAACCTAAACCAATCTGCGATGGCCTGTTCTGTATCTCCATGTTATTAGCAATGTTGTAGAGGAATTCTACAAAGAGTAACCAAAAATCTCATTCAAGAGGTGCTTTACGGGCAGAATTTCTCATTAATCGATATCCGACTTGTGAGTGGTTGCTGGTTGACACCAACTCGGCCTAAAGCTTTTTGATACTCTGTTTAGGTGAAGTTTGCATTTTTAGACCTGCAATCCTTTGCGAAGTGACCTAATTTATTACATTTGAAACATTGCTTATTCTTATTCTTCGTAAAACCCTTGAATTTCTTGTAACCTGATCTTCGGCAATTTTCGTTGTTACCTTGGACGGTATCGTAAGAGCGTTTTCCATCTGGGAGGAAAATATAATCCCAGTTGATTGCTCGTCTCATTGCTTCCAAATAATTTTTGGGTCGTTTGCAATAAACGTCCAGCTTCACATCTTCTTTAAGTCCTATTAGATAAAACCATAAGGATAATTTCTCCGTTATTTGTTCGGATAGCTGTACATTTCTTAAGGCTTCTTTAAATGCAACGTTATAATCGTGAACAGATCCCTCCTGGTGGCTATGTATTAGCTTTTCTACAGCAAAGAAGTTCGTTTCAGGTAATCCATAGTTAAGCTTCAGGGCCTTCTCTACTTCTTGGTACTGTAACGATCCAGTATCGCGATCCTGTAAAGTGTTCTCCCAAAATGTATAAAACCACTCTATCATTGAATTGGATAAACTATTTCTTAGAATCTTTATTTTGTTCTTATCTGAGGTGATACCATTAATTTTTGAACAAGAGTCGCAGATTGGATAGAAATTTATTTAGCTTCTCGGAATCTCCCGTGAAGAGCTCATTAGTCTTAGGTATACCGTATCTCTTAGGCCCGGTATCATTGCAACTAGATCTTTGGTAAATGCTATTGTTATCTTCAGCGCTATCATGAAAACGTTTCCGATCCATGGGAGTCTTATAATCCTCTGCGACTGCTAGTTCCATCGTTCTGCCAAGAGTTTCGGTTCCTTCTGATGGACCGCTATTGCCACTTCTTCTTTAAGTCCACCCAAATATAGTTCTATAGCCCATTGCCCCTCCACATTTTGTTGATTTTTTAGCTTCTCCAATGCTTCATCAAATGCCCTATTATATTCAAGAACGGATCCTCGTTGATGAGTGTGGAATGCTTTCCTTAGGACCATTAATTTACACTCAGGCAGTTCATAACTAAGTTTCAGAGCTTCTTCATCTCCTTCGATTCTTTCCAGTTGTGACTCAAGCCATTCTGCAGCTGAATCTCCCAAACTATTCATGAGTATTTTAAGTTTCATATCATCAGACCTGATATCATAGATCCGGAATGCAATTCTCAAGTTTTGTAGGAATATGTGTATCTTCTGTGGATCTCCCGTAAAGAGAGTATCAGTCCTGGGAAAATTACAGTTCCAGAACCCAGTATCTTGATCGTTCTCTTCAACTGTTTCCTTAGTTTGGTTTTTAGAAGCAGAGACCATGATGACAGTTGGAAAGGTTAGCGGCGCTGTTTGATGTCTATGTCAGGTCTAATTGAGTTTTCGACCTCTTTATGTAATTTTGGCATATTACAAGAAATGAACTCCTTATTATCTCGGTATGGCCTGGTTTTGTATAGTTCTCCGCTATGGGTATGTTACGGGTTATTATCAGATAATCTTTGGTCATCCGTCATGTAAGTTCATAACAATCAGACTATCTAAAATCACAAGTGCGATGGATCAAAGGACTGTCTGCGTCCTGACTAAATCTGAGATATAGTTCAATAAGCATTAAGGATCCCAGAACCATGTATTAGAGATCCTATCTGTAAACCATGCTATTATATTTACTACCAATCGTACCCTAATTCATTACAATCACGCTTCTGCTAGTATGTATTGTGGCCATTTTATACACCATGATTACCATCAATTCAACAAGCCATTCTAGTATAGTGGTTAGTACAGCTCGTTGTGGCCGAGCAGACCCAGGTTCGATTCCCGGGAATGGCAGTTTTTTTTCCTTTTTTCACACCCGATTATTATCTGATAGTTTTTCCGAAATCTCCGTCATCGAATTAATCCTGGAAGACACAAAAGCGCTTTGTCCCCTGGCAGAAATGCACATCACATGTGACCATGTTATGCAACAGTCAACAAAATACCATAACGAAGGACTATACGAAGTTAAGCCAAAACGTACAAAGAGGTCTTAGTGCTAGCTGGTTCCAAGAATATAGTTTAATAGAAGAACAACAGCATTTTAAAGAATTAATCATCAAACATTATTGATCCTAGCTGGAAATTCATATTGTTTTGAATCAACTTTGATTCATTACAACACATGACATCTCTAACTAGTGGTGGCCGAACATCATTTCTCCGTTTCTCAACAAATAAGAAGCTCGTGTGGCGTAATGGCAACGCGTCTGACTTCTAATCAGAAGATTGTGGGTTCGACCCCCGCCATGAGCTTTAATTTTTTCAAGTTTTCTTTTTTTAACGTTCGGAAAAGATCACCGCCTTGGCGTAAATGAGTGGTGGGAAACCGCTTGCACGGAGATACGGACGTCGTCCGAGGATTAAGCTCCGATTGCAACTGAGCAAATTACCGATACCATCGTTTCTTTGTGTATAGATGTGGCTGCCTCTAACTACCAAGTGTTTTTGATACAAGGAATAGTTGTGAGTCACAACAAGGCTATTTTGTGAAATCCGAATTTTTTATTAACAAGGTGAATGAGGCAAATCATACTTTATCTGCTTTCCGAAAGTGGGTTCCGATTTTTCTGATAAGCACCGCATTTGTGCTTATCATTTTGTTGTTATGTGTTACTCGCCAATGAAAAATGCGATTTTAAATAGTTTTCTGTAACCACCACGGACCGAAGCAGTTTGTTACGACTTCTTAAGCCCATGAAGCAGCGGAAAAACATCGCCGTCGTACAAAACATAAAACTATCGAGTATTGTATGTGATAAACACCCTTAAAGGCTCGAAGCAAAGAACCCATTTGTGGAACAATCTGAAACGATTTGCAACAAACCTTTGATTGTTACTCCCCTTGACTGCAGAAAGCAGTCACCCAATGTCGGTCTCAACAGTCAAGACACATTCGCACCCTAGGAAAAAGTCCAATTAGCAAATGAACCGCGATTAATAATTTTTCCGTATTGTTTTTCCGAGGAAGCAGATGGAGTCAAAATGTCTCCACCCATTGCTGCATTGGCGGCTAGTTCTTTTTGAGAAAAAGAACCAAAAACAGTTCTTACTCGCTATGCTCGTAATAAGGAATCATTAAACAGTATTACATAAAAAAGTGTTACTTAACAAAAAAAAAAAAAAAGAATAAAAGTACAATACAAAACTCGAGTATCACTCCTGAGTAGCTCTCTTCAATTCTTCCAACCTATCAATCAACTTCTTCCTTCTCATAAGCGGTGCTTGTGCAAACCTCTTGGCCAATTCATCTTCTTCACTACCCCGTGTTGCCTCTCGCACAGCTTCCTCCGTAACTATTCTAGTTCCAGATTTTTCAGATCGCCTGTGAGCCATCTCATAGTAATCACAAAAGATCTTGCGCCTGCGCACGTTGATAAACCAATTCGATAGCTGAATCTTTGTCAAACCAGTCTTGATCAACAAGTCTCTCTTCTCCTGAGGTGTGGGGTACGGATTCCCCAAGTGATCCAGTAACCACCTGTTCAAAATTTGTACGGTTTCCTTAGGTAAATTCGACCTGCGTCCTGACCTGCTGCCCTTATGGTTTTTACCACTGCTAACTACTCCCTCAGAAAACGGTTCGACCATTTCATGTTCTCCCGGTAATCCCAACGGACTCTCAACCTTTCCTTCTCGTTCTTGTCCCTGTTGTACTTGGTCTTGTACTTGTACTTGTACTTGTTGTTCTCGTTCTGACTCAGATTCTGAGTCACTATTTAGCAGGTTCCGTATTGATGGCAGTTTAACTGAATCACTCATTGTGTTGTGTTGTGTTGTGTTGTGTTGTGTTGTAATGTATCGTACTTGGTATAGTATGCTATGCTAGTTCTTCTCTTGTGTGTATCAAATATGTCCTTGACCTCCGGTACTTTTTCCTTTATATATATAGCTATATTAGTCCATACACTTAATGTACGCTACTACACGTAATAAGAATAGTATACAAACAATACAAGATACGTGCTTAAAACCCGTGGGTATATATCCCTCCAGTTTTGCTTTTCTGGCCGCAATAACCTTTTCGTTTCGCCTCGTCCTTTCGAAGTCCCTTTGACACCGTTGTGTAATTATCGTTGTAATGCTACTGCTGCTAATACAAGAAAATCATTTACTGTAGAGGTACCTTCCGAAGGGCGCCGACCGGTACCGACCGACGCCGTGGCTCTGTTGATAACGGAATCGAATCTAATTGTGACATATACAACACTTCGAAAAAGAAAAAGGCTTGGCCGAGGCCAGAACGTTAGATTAAGGAGGCGCGCCAATGGGCAATAGGCAATCACTACAGTACGTACGGCTTTATTGTCTAACATTATGCTACACTATGCTACGATATGCTATGTTGTATTACTATGCAAAAATGTAAATAACTATGTCACATAACGGAAGAATACTCAGGAGGTGACGGATCTGCTGCTACTAATGCCGATGGACTTCCTTTATCGTGCTGGGTGTCGGACTTATCAGGCTCCTGCCTACCAATTTCCTCCACATACGGTGGGAGCCACAGATTCATAGTCATGTCATGATCAACTAGTAAGACTGGTATTTTGAACGTCAAGTGGGTGGGATGTGTATCGAACAAACCTTGTTTGTCTAAGCCTGCATTGGAGATCTTCAGTCTGACATTAATCACGTGTGTGATCTTTAACCTACTTCTACCATCACACGTATTACTCAATTCACAGTAAAATGGCCTTAACCATGGAGCCGCGCCTTCGTTCAAAACGAGATCTTTTAGCTGATGAGTTTGCAAAACGTCATCCCTTAAACTAGCTCTGGCACCATTACTACCGCTACTGCTGCGGCGGACACAATTTAATTTGGTCTGGCCTAGCACACCTCCCATCTTAGTATTCGAACTTGCATTATTTGATGTCGAGGCACCTTGCATCTCTTTCCTGTAAATCTCGATATCATTCTTCTTGAGGTAGGATGTCGGTAAGGGTTTCCCAGTCTTCGAATTCATGCAGGGAATAGCAACCGTTTGTGACACAGAAATCGAAATCGTTTCTAACCGAATTTGAGATGAAATAGCTCTCAATAACCCAATTTGAACATCGAATGGACTCCCCATTTCAATCATTTTATTACTCAGTGAAACGTCATAATTGACTTCATTATTCCAGTCACCTTGCATCTGCACACTTTCATATTTCACGTTACTCGTCGTCGGTAAGACTCTTTTCAATATAATTTGATCAGTTAAAAATGAAGTATCGATCTCATCGTTACCCACTTGTGTTAAACTTTCAATTCTATAGTGGGTACTACCAAAATACGTACGTACACTTGCTGGGAATTCATAAGGTTTTATAGTAAAAGTAAACGGCAGTTCATAGGTATGATGTGGTTGCAACCAGCGGTTGCCGTCAACGGATTCTGGATCGACCATATCTGTTAAATCCAACCTTACTTCTTCAGATGGCAAAAAATGGGTAATATCAGCATCGTTTTTCTTGTTCAATAGCTTAATCTGTTTTGTCTTATTATTACTACCGGGATTATTACTATCGACAAAACAGGCGTATTCTTCCACAAAGCATTTCAATGCAACACTCTGATGTCTTAACCGTTGTGGAATTTGTGAATTTAACGATTTAACTACAATTGTCCCCGATACCGTAACCCCACCGTTTGTAAGTGATTGTGATGCTATTCTGACATTCGGTACTGAGCTCGTCGATGAATTTTCAAATAGATGTGTTGTACTACTACTGTTGGAATGCCTTGTTGATGTAACTTCACTGTACTGAGTCGGTAGATCTGGTAATAAAACAACTTTGTCCGGTGGTGTATCCACTTTTAACTCAACACTATAACCCTTGTCGGAACTGACGCATTTTGTATTAAACGGATTGGTAAAAATCTCCAATGGTTCGTAATAGTATTCATATTCCCCTGGGTCATTTTTAACAGTAGTACCACCATTTTTCAAATTCTTCAATTTAACTAATTTATGACTTTTCTTACCGTTTTCTTCATTACTACTACAACTGCTTCTCGATTCATTACTCGTCGTTGTTAACATTGACTGTAATGAACTCGATCGTGTACGTGCCCTCTTGGCTTGATTCTCTTTTGTAAATCCTAACGTTTTTAACGTTTCACTACAAATTCCCATATTTAGTTATTTATTTACCAATTAGTAGTGGTACTACTAATCACTACTCTTAACCGCCTTAGCGCTTACTTCCATCTACTTATATATTTACGCCCGGCTGAGAGGACAGAAAAGGAGGGGTATAGTTTTCTATCGGCGGGTATCCTTTGTTCCGGCTATAGAAAAGGTTCCAGCCCCACATCTAGACAACGCAATTTCCAAAACAAGGGTGTTACTACTACGAATCCTTCTAAGCCAAATCTTTTGCATCATTTGTTCCATCCGGGTTCAGTATTCTCCCTTCCCCACAATATTTTTCAATTATCACGGCACAAAGATAGAGAAAAAGATTGAAATACAGAAATGCAGAAATGCAAAAAAGCCTGCAGGACTATAACGATGAACTTCCCCGGATTTTAGGGGTAGCTGTTTCTTTTTCTCCCCATATTATTCGGACGTGATAGGTGCGGCGGTGGGACCCGTCTGTCGGAGATACGGAGGGGTAAATTGTGGGGTAGGATCCCCGAAATCGGAGAAGCTTTCTCGCTGCATTTCGTGGAAATGAGGGCGATGCAAAATAACGTAATTTACTACGTCATCTTTCTGTGAATACAATAGGATCGTATAAGAGTACTTGTTCGGAGGGGCAATTCTAGCCCCTCCGTTTAGCATGGATAGGCACTCACGTGATATCCCTTTTCTTTTTCCAGCACGTGATGATTTCTAATGTTCTTTTTTGAAAAAAAAATTTTCTTCTTTCTTTTTTTTCTTTTACCTTCGCCGTGCTCACCGCCATTACCACCATACGGTTTAATGACTCAGTTGAAAAAAGAGAAAGTTTCTACAGTGTCATTTTATAACAAGCCATTTCTTGTTATGAAAAAAAAAATGTTAATTCTGATCTCTACCGGTTAGTTTGCACTACCTCGACAAGTCACGTACTAATTCCATCACAATGTCTGCTGAACAACCAATGTTCCCAGCTAACAACGCAAATCAAGAAGCTAATGAAGATATTAGAATTGCTGGATATGATCCATTAGCATCTCCTGCACTACTTCAAGTCCAAATTCCTGCTTCGAAGACAAGCATAGAAACTGCTAAGAGAGGAAGAAGAGAAGCTGGCGAGATTATAGCTAAAAGAGACGACAGAGTTCTTGTAGTGGTTGGTCCATGCTCCATTCACGATTTGGATGCTGCTCAAGATTATGCACGTAGATTGAAAAAATTATCAGAAGAATTGAAGGATGATCTTTGTATCATCATGAGAGCATATTTGGAAAAGCCAAGAACTACAGTGGGCTGGAAGGGTTTGATCAATGATCCTGATGTTAACAACAGTTTCAACATCAACAAAGGTCTACAAAGTGCAAGACAATTGTTTGTCAACTTAACCAGTGCTGGTGTTCCAATTGGTTCTGAAATGCTAGACACCATTTCTCCTCAGTACTTAACCGATCTATTATCCTTCGGTGCAATTGGTGCTAGAACTACTGAATCTCAACTCCATAGAGAATTGGCATCAGGTCTTTCATTCCCTGTCGGTTTCAAGAACGGTACTGATGGTACTCTTGGTGTTGCTGTAGACGCTGTTCAAGCTGCATCTCACTCACATCACTTCATGGGTGTTACCAAGCACGGTGTTGCTGCAATTACCACTACCAGAGGTAATGAAAACTGTTTCGTCATCCTAAGAGGTGGTAAAGCTGGTACCAACTACGATGCCAAATCTGTTGGCGAAGCTAAAAAACAATTACCTGAAGGTTCTAACGGTTTAATGATCGATTACTCTCACGGTAACTCTAACAAGGACTTTAGAAATCAACCAAAGGTTAATGATGTGGTCTGTGAACAAATTTCCAATGGTGAAAGAGATATCGTTGGTGTCATGTTGGAATCCCACATTAATGAAGGTAAACAGAATATCCCACCTGAAGGTAAAGCAGGTTTGAAATACGGTGTTTCCATTACCGATGGTTGTATCGGCTGGGAAACTACTGTTGAAGTATTGACTAAATTAGCTGGCGCTGTCAGACAGAGAAGAGAACACTACAAAAAATAAGATTCTTTATCACGTTTTCAATAATATTAAAAGAAAGTACATTAGTAATAATAGTATAGTAAGTCTATTTATCCGTTGATTTTTATTTTTATTTTTTTTTTTTTTTTTTTTTTTTATTTTCTAATTCAATGCTATACAAGTTCTCGAAGAGTAAATCATTCTGGTGAAATTTTTCAACGGACGTCATCTCTTGATTTGACTCATAGATAGATACATATATACATACATAAAGAGAGTTAGCTATTTCTGTGAATACTAAAAAAATAGTTCAACTTTTAAAAGTCGGAGCAAGCCCTACAAAAGATGTCCGTTGTTCATATTATCGACGTGGAAAGTGGGAATTTACAATCTTTAATCAATGCTATTGAACGTCTTGGATTTAAAGCTTATTTGGTGAAAAAAAGTGATGATCCTGAATTAGCTAATGCATCAAAGCTGATTTTGCCAGGTGTGGGGAATTTTGGACATTTTCTAGACAACCTTTTCTCTCGTGGTTTTGAAAAGCCTATCAGAGAATTCATTGCATCCGGTAAACCTATTATGGGTGTTTGTGTTGGATTACAAGCACTTTTCAATACTTCTGAAGAAAGTCCACAGAGTTCAGGCTTCAAATATATTAACTTTGATCTTTCCAAATTTGATGCTAGTGATAAACCTGTACCTGAAATTGGTTGGAACAGTTGTACACCTGATTCCGATTCATTCTTTGGATTGGATCCCTACAAAAGATACTACTTCGTCCACTCGTATGCCGCCATTTTAACGCCTCATTCTGAAAAGGTATTGATCGAAAATAATTGGAAATATGCAAAGGCCAAATACGGTACCCAAGAATTTATTGCAGCGGTTAGTAAGGATAACATTTTTGCTACGCAATTTCATCCTGAAAAATCTGGATTAGCAGGTTTGCATGTCATTGAAAATTTCTTGAAGCAACAGCATCCAGTGACCACTTATACTGAAGAGCAGAAAAGTACTCTGGCAAATGATTATTCCAATTTCGGATTAACTAGAAGAATTATTGCATGTTTAGACGTCCGTACCAATGATCAAGGTGATTTAGTGGTTACTAAAGGTGATCAATACGATGTACGTGAGAAGGGCCAGGAGAATGATGTGAGGAATTTAGGTAAACCAGTGGAATTGGCTCAAAAATACTATGAACAAGGTGCTGACGAAGTTACCTTTCTAAATATCACATCTTTCAGAGATTGTCCTTTGAAAGATACTCCAATGTTAAAAGTGTTAAGGCTTGCCGCCAAAACCGTTTTCGTTCCCTTAACTGTTGGTGGTGGTATCAAGGACATTGTAGATGTTGATGGCACCAAGATTCCAGCTTTGGAGGTCGCAAGTTTATATTTCAGATCTGGTGCTGACAAAGTATCCATCGGTACCGATTCTGTTTACGCAGCAGAGAAATATTATGAACTTGGTGGCCGTGGTGACGGAACCTCTCCCATAGAGACTATTTCTAAGGCGTACGGTGCACAAGCTGTAGTCATCTCTGTGGACCCCAAGAGAGTTTACGTGGATGGACCTCAAGATACAAAGAATAAGACTTTCCAAACCAAGTTCCCCAATGAAAAGGGTCAAAATTGGTGCTGGTACGAATGTACCATCAAAGGTGGTAGAGAGACAAGGGACATTGGCGTTTGGGAATTGACGAAGGCATGTGAAGCACTAGGCGCTGGTGAAGTTCTTTTGAACTGTATTGACAAGGATGGTTCTAATTCTGGTTATGATTTGGAACTTCTTGATCACGTTAAGGATGCTGTTAAAATACCGGTGATCGCTTCTAGCGGAGCAGGTAACCCTGGACATTTCGAAGAAGCTTTCACCCAAACCAGAGCAGATGCTTGCCTGGGTGCAGGTATGTTTCACAGAGGTGAATATACCGTTAACGACGTTAAAGAATACCTCCTCAAAAAGGGTCTTAAAGTTAGAATGGACCGCGGTTAATGTGAAAAATAGATTAAACTTACATATAGATACACAAATCTGACGAAGATAACATGAAGAAAACTACACTTTTAAATAAATCCTTCAGAACATGCACAGTTATGCTTATGATACAACTTGAGGAATCTTTATAATAACATTTTTTTTTCTTTCTTTTTTGTTCTTTTTATTTTTACTCATCATCACCCATCTCCTCGGCTCTCTTTTCAGCTTCATCATCGCCAAGCTTGACACCACCAGAGACGGAGAATTGACCACCACAACCAACCATTACAATATTGTGGTCTTGAGTAGCAGTGTTTTTAATTCTGGTTGGGACTTCGGTGTCTTCGCCTGCAGGACCCAGACCAATAGCATATGTTTCACCAAACCCCCAAGAATAAGCAATTCCGTTATGTGCAACCGCCATAGAATGATGAGAACCAGCTGAAATGGTTTTAAATTTAGGAACATTTTTCAACTTGGTTGGTATAGGCACAGCACGTTGTTTCCCGTGGCCATCTGTGTAAGCGTTGTCCGGAAGATCGCTCTTAGGAATACCGATTTCAAACATGTCTAATCTACCAAATGAATAAAGATCGCCATCTTGAGCCAATATCAATGAATGGTGTTCACCAGCCGATACCATCTTGACGCTAACACCCTCTGGCAATACAACTTCTTGAGGAACGGTGACAAGACCACCGTCTTCTATTTCTTCAGAAACACCACATTGACCATACTGATTTAGACCCCAACTCAACAACTTACCATCGATTGTCAGAGCAAAACTGTGATTTTCACCGGAGAAGATATATCTTACATGTTTTAATCCAGATGGCCTTGGATCCAAAGTCTTCAAACGGAAACGATCCATAACCTTACGGCCCAATTGGTATTGTTGGCCATTACCCCAAGCGAATACAACACCCTCTTCATCTAAGAACAAAATGTGATCCTTACCAGGGGCCATTTGAACAACCTTGTACTTGGAAAATGATGGAACCTTCCAAGGTTCATGTTGAACTTTAATTTCTTCTCGGTAAAAACCAAGGATACCTTCGTTACAACGGAAAGTACCCCAAGCGTAAATGTCACCATTATCGAAAAGAACACATCCTAAATTATCAGTAGCTGCCACTTGAACAACTTTATGGCCCTCTTGCAAAGGTGGGAGATAATCTCTAGGAATTACCATAGGAGTAGATTCTAAATCATTTAAGTCACCATCTTCGTCATCACTAGAATTATCAGCATCCATATCCTTCAATTGTTCTTTGGCACCAGCTGTACTTCTACCTAGGGCACCCACATCGTTACAACCCCAAGACCAAATGTTATTTTCTGAGTCTACTGCCAACGTATGCATACCACCGACCGCAAAAGATACAATTTTAACATTGTCCACGGGTAAATATGGATTTAATCGAGGTCTTTTCACTTCTTTATTTTTTGCGGATGGACCCAATCCTAACTCACACATGGAACCAGTACCCCAACAAAATATATCCATTGGATTAACCGAAAGATAAAATGGTTTATAATCATTTGGATGGTTTATAATATGGGAATCATGAGACTTGGTAGCCTTTCTACCTCTCGTCTTATGGACGACACCGTTGGAACCTTCACTATTAGTCCTTTTCATCCTTCTAGAATTGATTCTTCTCGTTTTGGAATAAATCTTGAACTGAATAATTTACCTTCTCTGATTTCTCGATGATGTATTGTATATCATCGAAGATTCTTCTAGTTAATGGAAGAAGCCTTTCTGCCTATGTTGTTTACAAATTGGCCTGTTAAAAAAAAAAAACCTTCCATAGACACGTGAAAATCACGTGTGCAGTATACGGCATAGAGAAACCATAATAATGGAGAAATATCATCACCACCTTTTATGATGAAATCGATTATAGAAACCTGGAGGACTCTTCAGTAGAATTTTTGAATCGAAGGATATTGCATATAAAATGGTCTTGAAGGTTAGAGACGAATTCTTTTTTTTCTGGCTTATTCTCTAATTTAAATTGGCTCCTATCGAGACATCAAAGGATCGCTCGGAAATGAACTTCAATCGCATTCTCACTATTTTAATTCTATTAAAGTTTTTCTCGAATATGGCGGAATGTAACCCACTACCGATTGATTTTAAGAAACTGCAAAAATGTGTAACTAATGATACTCCACAAGAACCCAATCAAAATATATTTTCCCTAGATATCGAGCGTAAATTATGCTCTATGGATTTAAGCGATCCAAATGACCCTCAGCTGAAAATACAATTACCCCAGGCTCTACAAAAATTGACTGAAGTAGACAAACTAATTTTACAAGCAACAGAAAAATACCATAATCAGACACAAATACTGTATGCACTCGAAGTGCTGTTAAAAATGAAGACCAAGCAAATGGAAGCAGATGCACTAACTTTGCAAAATACAACAAGACACCTGGGACAAATACTTAAAGCGCTCAAATTAATGGTCTCTACGAGTTGGGATGATACACAAACAAACTTTGAAGTGGCAGCGGTGGGGAAGAATTCCCCAACAGTGGATACTACTAGTGGTGGTAATTCTCATCCCGGGTTGAAAAGAGTCCTTTCCACCGGTGGATTCGTGTTTTTGATATTTTCCACAGCTTCCGACGTATGCATTGTGACCGGCGGAACTTTTTGTATTGCAGTCTATTTGGCAGGGGCTGGCGGGATAGTCATCTGGCTAAACTCCATCTATAGAACGGCATTAAATATTAACTAAAGTTTTACATTCTTATTATTATTATATCATTTTGTTCTGACACTTTTATCTTTTCTTTTTCCTGTCACTGAAATTTGAAAAATTTTAAGTGCGATGAGCTGAGATGAGATGAGCTTAAGATGAGCTTGATACAGGACAAACAAGAATAATACTAAAGCTAGTAAGCTTGCATTGATCAACTTCTCAAGATAAGTGATGGGTAGGGCTACTAACTCGAGAGCTAGAAAGCAGAGACATGATCCTCTTTTGAAAGATCTGGATAGTTCTCAAGGTAACTTGAAGAAAGTAAAGGACAAGAAGTCTCAGAAGGATGGGGAAGATAATGAAGGAGGAAGAGATGATTATGTGGATGACAAGTCATCAAGAAAGATTCTACAATTAGCTAGGGAACAACAGGATGAAATTGCAGATGACGAAGAAAAAGAACAATTGACCGCTAACAATTCTATGGCAAGATTCCAAGTGAACTACGAAGATGCAGAGAACGAAGATGAAGAACAGACAGCAGGTCAAGACATTTCAGATTTCGAAAACGATCTCGACGAGGCCAATGAGGAAGAGGAGGAAATGGTCCAAGTGGATGAAGAAGATGCAGCTATATTTGATCAATACTTCAAAAGTTCCAAAGATTTTGATTCCTTAGGTGGCAGCTACAATTTATCGGATAAGATCATGGCATCTATTAGAGAAAAAGAAATGGAAACCCAAGGAGGTACACAGTACAGTGAATCAGAGGAGCAACCATCTCAACAGGAGAGAGCACCAGGCGGCGATGGTGTAGCGCTCCCCGATAAAGTGATAAGAGCATATACCGCCGTGGGTACTATTCTTAAGACGTGGACCCACGGTAAGTTACCGAAACTGTTTAAAGTTTTGCCATCTTTGAACAATTGGCCAGATGTGTTGTATGTGACTAACCCTGAAGGATGGTCACCACACGTTGTATTTGAAGCCACTAAACTGTTTGTTTCCAATTTGCAAGCACCTGAAGCTCAGAGATTCGTCAACTTAGTTTTACTGGAAAGATTCCGTGAAAATATCGAAACTTCTGAAGATCACTCACTAAACTACCACATCTATCGAGCTTTGAAGAAATCCCTGTACAAACCAAGTGCTTTCTTCAAAGGCTTTTTATTTCCTCTAGTCGAAGGTGGGTGTAACATTAGAGAAGCTACCATTGCTGCAAGTGTGCTGGCTAAAATTTCCGTACCTGTCTTACATTCTTCAGCTGCCTTAAGTTACCTATTAAGATTACCATTTTCACCACCAACTACGGTGTTCATCAAAGTCCTTCTCGATAAAAGATATGCTTTACCATATCAAACAGTGGACGAGTGCGTATACTATTTCATGAGATTTAGAGTACTAGACGATGGAAGTAATAGTGAGGATGCTACAAGAGTCTTACCAGTGGTATGGCACAAGGCATTCCTAAGTTTTGCTCAAAGGTACAAGAATGATATTACACAGGACCAAAGAGATTTCCTATTAGAGACTGTTCGTCAAAGAGGTCATAAACTAATTGGACCCGAAATAAGAAGGGAACTGCTCGCAGGTGCTAGCAGGGAATTTGTCGATAACCCAGAGGGAAACGACGAATTAATGATCGATGTAAAATAGATACTTATATATATATACAGATGTATTCTTTTTGTGTTTTTCATGTAAAAAACGTAATCACGGACTTTTTATTTTTCCAAAAAAAAGTCTTGGCATTTTCTCGAGTGTTGTGTAAGAGGAACTTGGCTTGGAACAGACAGACGGTAACTATACATAATCAAGAATATCCCGGCAACGAATCAAGTTCAGCAGTTTTTTTTTTCCAGCACATTGTAGTTTCTAAACTCTAACTTTTGACTTTCCGTTCTCTTTCTCTTACCTAAAGGTTAGTTTTCTGAACTTGGCTGTAAATTTCGGTGATGCATTAAAGCAACTGAATACAGTACCGAAAAAGGAACCCCACTGGCTTTGACACATCTTGGCATATGACTAACTTCCTACCGAGGGTTTTCAATTCAATATTTAAGCATTAAAAATGCCTCCATTGTGATAGAAAGAAACCTAGACTCGAATAACTCAATCTCTATCTCGGTAAAAATAATAAGGTTGACGTAAAAAGAATGAGTACAGATCAAGAGACCGTTCAAAATATAGAGTTGACTTCATTTGATAAATCAGGTGCGAAGGTATCATCGCAATATCCTTTGGATGAGGAATCATATCCTTATGAAGGTGAAATTGAAGTCGGAGTAGCAGAGGAAGAGGATTTAGAAGAAGATTTGAGAGATTCGAATTTTAGTTGGGTACTTACTTCGATATGGACTAACAGTGCGCTGGCTGCATTGGATGGTACAATTGTTTCTACTACTGTGAATGACATTGCATCTCAATTCCAACAGGCCTCTATGGTTACCTGGGTCGCTACAGCATATCTGCTGACCACTACCGCCGTACAACCACTTTATGGGAAAATTAGTGACATAATTGGAAGACGAAAATGTCTACTATTTGGTGAAGTAATATTTGCCCTTGGTGTTTTGCTTTGTAATTTTGCCAACACTATACCTCAATTAGCAATTGCTAGAGCCATCTGTGGTATTGGTGGTTCTGGAAACAGTGCTATGGGGAATATTATGCTCAATGACATTCTGCCCTTATCGGTAAGAGCTACTTATTGGAGTTATGGTGCCATTTTGGCAAGTATTTTCCAGAGTTTAGGAGGTCCCATAGGTGGGTTACTTCTTAAATGGTTTGGTGTCGGCGGATTATTTACACCACAGATCCCTTTCTGCATAGGTAGTATCTACTTATCCTACAAATACATCCACGATTACAAAGAACATGCGAGGAGTTCCTGGAAAAGAATCGATTTTGGTGGTAGTATTTGTCTGTTAGTGGGCATATCTTCCTTCATATTCTTCTTTTCAGCAAGTGATAATACCACTATTGAGGACGACGGTTGGTCTACTCCTAAAAAATGGAGTGTTGTACTGCTTATCGTCTCAATAATCGCCTTTGCGTTTATTGAGAATTTCGTTGCAGTAGAATGTATCATCCCCAGAGTAATTCTAGAAGGCACACTAGGCCTAATGGTCTGTATTCATGGTCTCGTAGCTGTGATAAATTATACATGTCTATTCATGGTCCCGCTTTTCCTACAATTGAACTGGGGGGTCAGTGTAAGTCGCTCTGGTGGTTATATTATGTTTATTGTGATCTTTTCATCTGCGGGTTCCTTGTTTACTAGCATGATTCTAAATCGTTTCTCAAAGCCAACCCGTTCATCTCAACTATTCTGTGCTGCAAGTGCCATTTTTTACATGTCGATTCTTACTATCGTGGGGTACTACTACATGCAGAAGGCCATATATTACAGCAAACCCATTTATGGTAGCGATACTCAAATACCCAAATATGATAATTGGTCCATCATACTTGGTATAGCTATCCTTGGGTTCTGTCAAGGATCTCAGAATGTCACAATTTCCATCTACAACGTGGCTAAAGTTGGCAGAAAAGAACAAGCATCATCTACAAGTGTTAATCTTTTGTTTAGATCAATGGGTAACGTTTTAAGCGTATCCATTGCCCTCAACATATTCACTAACGTACTCAAAAAGAAATTAAGTATAGTGCTGAATGACGATTTAGATCTACTAGCTGTGTTACTGAAAGATAATGCTTTCTTAAGGAGTGACATTATGCCTACAGAGAGAATTGGTCCAATTCTGGGAGCATTCCACGATGCCCTTGGGACTAGCATCGTTCCATGCAAATGGTGTGTCTACATCAGTCTGATACTATCATTGATGTTATTTGTAACTGAATACAGGCAACACAAAGACTTATGATAGATTTTTTTTTTTCTCATTATAAATATTCATATATCTTTACATCCGCCTAATGCTTCCATTGTTTATCGGGCTGTCGATCACATACCTAATCAAGTATTCCAGGGACCTGTTACCTTGGTATCGGAAATTTGATCAACTTCCAAAGAATTAAGAACTGGGGAATCCTTCCTTGACCTCCCGTTCGTGAGTAAATTACATCGACTGTATAAAATTTCTCACTTACAGCCAATCACCAAAAGCAATTGGGTCTAGATGGTACATTAAATACCTTAAAAGCGGAATTTCCTGCTTAATTCCTAGATCTTGATCGCACATGATCATTAGGAGGTGCCCTTGTCAAATTTTACAACCAAGATGCTTATATCAAATTACATTTACAATTTATACCGTAACTTTCAGCACTGATCCTAGTAACTCGAAACTAGGGCAGATGAGTGAAGACGAGGTTGCTACCATTGAGCTTAACTCCCTTGACAAGCAGAATGTTCAACTGACGGTTCAGTCCTCCAGTGAAAATGATTCTTATAAATCAGGCAGGGAGCACTCCGGCGCTTTAGAAGGGAATAAAGAAGATGAGGAAGATTTAGAAATAGATCTTAGGGATCCAAAGACTTTCAAATGGGTGCTAACTTCTTTATGGACGAATTCTGCACTATCTGCCTTAGACGGCACTATCGTTTCCACAACGGTTAATGATGTCGCTTCTCGATTTCAACAGGCATCTATGGTTACATGGGTAGCTACTGCATATCTTTTAACGACCACTGCTGCTCAACCTCTTTATGGTAAGATAAGTGATATTATTGGCAGAAGGAAATGCCTTCTTTTTGGTGAAATTGTATTTGCAGTGGGAGTTGGACTTTGCATTTTTTCAAAGAGTATTCCTCAGTTAGCTATCGCTAGAGGTATATGTGGTATTGGTGGTTCTGGTACTGGTGCTATGACCAATATTATTTTATCTGATATGGCTCCACTATCGGAAAGAGGTAAGTACTGGGGCTATGGATCAATGCTTGGTGGTGTTTTCCAGAGTCTTGGTGGCCCACTAGGTGGTATACTACTAACATATTTTGGAGTCAGTGGATTGTTCATACCGCAAATTCCCTTTTGTTTGGCAACGCTATATCTGTCATGGAAATATGTCCAAGATTATAACCAGGACACTAAAGGTTCTTGGAAAAGAATCGATTTTGGTGGTAGTATCTGTCTACTGGTCGGAATATCTTCGTTCATTTTCTTCTTTTCAGCAGATGAGAATCCATCAATATCTGAGCATAGCGGTTGGTCCCCTTACAAGAAATGGAGTTTTGCCATTTTCGTTCTCTTCACTATCTTATTTTTAGTGGTCGAGAAATATGTGGCACTTGAAAATATCATCCCCATGGAGGTCTTAAAAGGTACTTTGGGATTGCTGGCATTTATCCAAGGTCTAGTCTCTATGATAAACTATACAGAACTTTTTATTGTCCCGCTTTTCTTACAATTAGTTTGGGGGATTAGTGTCAGTACATCTGGAGCCTACATTGTGTGCATCGTTATTTCGTATTCTGTGGGGTCCCTGCTAAGTGGCGCACTCATTAAAAAAGTTGCTAAACCAAGCCGTGAATCTACCATTTACTATTCAGGAGTTTCCATCTTTTACATGTCATTAATCTCTATGGTCGGTTACTACTTCTTGGATAGAGCTGTTAGGTACACAAAACCGGTGTATGGAGATACAAAAGTGCCAGAATCCCTAAATTTCCAACTCATCTTTGGCATTACGCTCCTAGGATTATGTCAAGGTTCACAAGGTGTCACAATTATGCTTTATAACGTGGCTAAAGTTGGTAGGAAGGGCCAAGCATCTTCCACCAGCGTCCAGTTCCTTTTCAGATCGCTAGGTAACGTTTTAAGTGTTTCCCTTGCATTTAACGTTTTCACCAATGCCTTAAGGAAGACTTTGGGCAAAGTACTGGCAGGCAAAAATGATGAGTTATTTGCCCTTCTACTGAAAGATAACGCTTTCTTGAGAAACAAAGATATGCCCACTGATGATCTTGATTCCATTTTGGAAGCATTCCACAAGGCGCTAGTCTCAAGTTTTGTACCCTGCATCTGGTGCCTCATCCTGAGTGTAATATTCTCTGGGGTCCTATGGATTGCCGTGAGAAAACAGTATAGAAGTGTAGCATAGCGCAAGGGGCGGTTTCAAATAGAATTCAAATAGTAGTTATAATTTGCCTTTATTCTTTTTTTTTTTTTTTTTTCATTTACCTACATATATTCATTCATTCATTCATCACAGCGCAGGAAATAGTTTTATTATGACGAATGTCACCAATAACCCAATTATCATAAATAAAGTTGCCAAAATGTAAAACAGGTAGCCCAGTTTCTTCTTGTCGTATTTTTTCAATTTACCGCTTATATCTGTCAAACTTCTTGATGCCACTTGGACACCAATTTCAGCTGCGTCCAGTACAAATTTATCTTCGTCTAGAGCATTTTGAAATGCTGTGGCACCTTGTCTCAAGCTACCTACAAGTTTGGTCATATCTTGTACCAATTCGTTTTGCAAATTATCTTGATCTTCAATTTGTCTATCTGTAGATCTACCAACATCCGAACCCACCGAATGTCTTCTACCAAGCAACCTTCTCCTTAATTCTGTCAACCCCTCTTGGTCAGCGCTCTCCTCTCTTCCCAATTCCTCTTCCACTGCACCATTAATAGATGCAGTTGACTCCACTCCAGGGACATCAAAATCAACACTAAATCTTCTGGTCCGTTGACTTTCCTCACAAGTTCTGTACTCCTTAGACATCAACGATAACCTGTCTTGTTGATTCTCAAAACATTCAAATTCAAGCTTCCCATATTGTTCTTGATATTGTAGGATATTATTTCTTCTACCATATCCTTTCAAGTCACTCTTTACTGCATCCGCTGTTAGAACGCTCAAATTGCCCAGATGTTTGGTATTCAATAAGTACGACAGGAGAGGATCATTAGCATAGTCCATATCCTTCCTATATCTCGTCTCAACATCCATTGTTTAGCTTTAACCTTCGTATAATTGTGTTTATTGCGAAGTCAAGTTAACTTCAAGTGTTCAAGGTTCTTTTAAAAACACTGAAGAAATAATATCAAGCCATTAGGAATGCAACTCAGAATGAATCGGGAGATTCAAACCATTACACACATAAGACTACACATCAAGAATTCACTTCATCTAAAAGCTAATATATAAGATATGATTGAATTTCCGCCCACCTACTATCAAACTACGAACTGTGGGATATCAGTCGTTGTTAGCGAAAAGGGCGTGGATTGAACCTACTATAGGCTACTTAATTTTACTCCTCGACGCATTGGATGAGAACCTTTAATGGCTATTTGACACTATAAGTTGAAGAAGACTCTATGAAGCTAGAAAAACTCCAGACGACATAAAGCCAAATTCCCCAATTACGGCACCACCATCAAGACCCTCCTGAACGCTTCAGATTGTAGTAAGAGCCATGCTATTTTCTGAAAGAGAAGAGAGTGAAGGAAAGACTAACGCTGCATTGCCCATCGCGTCTTATATACGGACAATTTTGAAAAATTTCAAGATCCGGGTAAAAGTTATACTAGAGAAGCTGAATGTGAATAAAACTATTACTATACAATATTTTCTGTTAAATTTATTCTAATCGAATTTCTATTATCTTATGCAGAAGACATAGCTGCTCTCTTTTTAGCCTTTTTATTCTTCTTATTGTGTTTCTTACTGCTGTTCGTGGGATCGTTACGCACTTTATGGAATGGTGTAGACATTTTACCTTCCACATTGCTCATTTCGAAGAATTCTCTATCTAGTTCATCAACAGTATTGTATAGAGCAGCCTGTTTACCACCATGGGTAACGGAAGTAGCTTCTTTACCTTCATCAGCACCTTGGTGACCTGAAAATGTCAACTTACCTAAGTCTTTAGCCAAATCGAATGTATCATATCCCTTAGACTTAGCTGCTTCCACTAGTTGCTGCCTCCTATTTTCCGGTAATCTCTCAAACGTGTACAGTTCTTTATTGAATTCTGCACATTCTTCCCTAGTGTAAGGTGTGTCGTCCTCCAGATGTGGAGGTGGGTTCACATATAGTAGTTTACCATTTACGAAATCTTTCAAAATATAACGACTAGCACGGGATTCATCTGCAGAACCGTAACCTTGTGTCATGAACCCACGATTTCTAGCATATGCTGTTAACAGTTCTTGCGCAGTATAGTTTTGACCCTTATCTGTACCGTTAGGAGAATGAGTATCTATGTGAATACCGTATACAGCCTCCACATAGTATTTGGGTATTCTTTCGGCTACCAAAGTAGAAGGCCCCATGTAATCACGTAGTTGATCGATTGGTAAAATACCATTACACACCAATTCACCCTTTTGGTATGCGAAATTGGGGAAAACTAAACCAGGACAATCGCATAGCATTACTGAATCTGAAAGTTTTATAGTCTGAAAATGCTTAGTCTTACCAGGGGTCGATGAGACAGACACTTTCTTGGCACCAACCAAAGAATTAATGGTAGAAGATTTACCAACGTTTGGATAACCCACCATACCAATTTGAATTAAAGGTGGTTGACCTGGAAGAGGTGGTCTCAAAGGTTCATTAGGAGCTTTTTCCAAAAACAATTTATCCAATTCATCAATGGTCAAAATCTTGATACTTTCTAAAAATTCAGGATCCAAATCTTTGAACTCTTCTTCATCATCATCATCATAATGATGGGTTACAGTTTCTTTCAATTCTTCTTGTAAATCTAAGAGCTGGTTTGCCCTTAGAGCTGAAAAGAAGGTAAAGGAGATGTTTTTCTGGCGGAAATATTTACCCCATGCAATTCTTTGTTTTGGAGTCAAAAGATCAGCCTTATTTACCAACAATAAATTTTGCTTCCTTTCATCAATCTCTTTAGTATACTTTTCTAAATCCAAAGATCTGAACAAAAGTGGATTTCTAGCATCTGCAATCTGTACAATTAAATCACATCTTTCTACCACTCTCCACAATTGCTTCCAAACTTCAATATTTCTTTCAAATGGTGTAAGAACCAAATCTTCATTAGATTCCTGCAATTGTGCCAATCTTCTTCTCCATTCTAAAAATGCATCATTTTCTTGTCTTTCCAATTGAAATTTTGTCATATTTTCATTCCAAGGTGGTCTTCTAGGAACAATTAGATTAAACGCTTGCTCTCTCTGTAAAGAACTTAATTTCGAACGTTGTTCATTACTCAAAGAAAATGCGTTGGTGACTGAAGAATCATTATCCATACGAATCACTTTGACATTGGATTCACGATCAGCAGAAAAATCTTTGTCAGCTAAAGCTGCTGTATTCAAAAATTCATTTAGTGAAGATTCTTGAGTAACTGATCTCAATTTAACCCAATCTGGATCGTGCTTCTCAGTGGTAAATCTCATTTCACCACCCGGTAGGTACGTAACATCATTCTCCTTTTGACGAGCATATTTAATAGCTCTACCGAGCCCAACGGTGTTCTTATTCTTATGAGGAATAGGCTTTGGACCTCTAGGTGCTTTCCATGTCTTCTTACTTTCTCTTGGAGGCATTGGAATCAGTTAATATAGATTCTTCCACCTGTCTTACAGATTTTTAATGCTAATACTGGTGGTTAAACCTTGCGATGAGCTCGCATAATAAATTTTCATGCTACAAAATACTGTGTCCGAGTTAACCATGTCAAAAGTTCCGAGAGAAGGGTTCCGGACAAAACCTGGCGCCATAGTAAAATGAAATATATTATAAAGTACTTTGTGTTATACAATATTATCGTCATGGGTTCCACCTCTGTAGTGAATTGTCGTAGAATGAACAGGTAGCAATAAATTTGGAGCACCAATCCCCACCGTAGCACATTGAATCGTGACCCTTTTTCAAGTGGTTAATCACACTAAATTCGTCAGAATTCTTATCTTGGTTAACCACGGCAGCACCGTTGTACATTCTACAAACAAGCAGAGTATCCGATTCCTGATTCTTGTCGGGACATTCAGCAAATCTCCAAACACCACCACCTAGATTTAGATCCGTCTTACGAGCTACTGGTGTGTTCCGTCCGGGATAAATAGTATCACCCAACATTCTTAGATCTAATGATCTTATATGATCATCATAAGAACCTGTAATGATAGAAGTTGGCTTAGAAGAGCGGAACGTAGGTGTACTACATTTTATGGCTACAACACCAGCTTCATGTATTCTGCTATTACTCCATATGCAATCCTTTGATCTTAAATCGTGCGCCATTATAGTAGCATCATCACCTCCAGTGAACACTACGTCCTGCAATGGCGACAGCTGTGCAAATTCTGCAATCCAGCATTCTAAACCATGTGAGCTGGTAAATTGATCCCCATAATTTTCCACTACATCTCTAGTGGAACCTTGTACAGAGATTTGCCTAGTGGACTGTTGCGCCGAAATATCTATAGTGGCGGATTCACCACTGGTAGCAGTCACTAGCAAAAGGTTTGCGTCTAATGGAGAAAAATGCAATGATGTGACTAGTACCTCATGTTCAAAAACTTGGAAATTAACGATTGATTCCAATTCTATGTTCCCATTATCGTACGGGAATTTGATCTTCCATAGCATCACATTACCGGTAGAATGGGCCGTAGCCACTAGTTCTTTCTCGAATGGTGAGATTTTCAAGTCTAATATTGCACCATAAGTTTCATTACTTTTTAAAAGGTTCAATTCATCATCGTAGATATCTAATGAACCAACTCTATTACCGGTTGGTTTGTCTAGATGGTAAGTACCCACTAGTATAAATTTATCTTGGAAAATACGTAGAGCACATGGAGGCAGCGTAGTCCTAGTAGCAAACTCAACTCGAGATTCCTCCATCACAATTCTTCGATTGAACTTTCAGCATTCCAGCTCATCGCTCATCAAAGCTGAATTTTTCAATTTTAATCCGATATGGAATGTCAGGGCATAATGACAGCTAGGTGTACAAAAGCTACTGAAACGAAAAGTATGAATCAGATAATCTGATCCAGAATTCTGAACTAAGCTATGCCAAATGCTGGCTTCAGATTCGAGAACTTGTATATAAGAAGCATAGTACCTAAGTTCACGTGACTGGATGTTAGAGCGCCCTCTTGCAATTTTAATTCTTCCACCAACTTCCAACTAAAATGTCAATTGAATAATACCAGGTACGTTATCAAGAGCTCCTTGACCCACATATTGTTCATTTGAGCATTTCAAAAACTGCTGGGAAGGAAGTTATTTAAATTCTACTTATGACGGTAGATCAAAAGTATTGGGAGGAGTTGAAACCTTACCAAGAGGGAGTTCCTCCTCACGATCCTGAATCCAATAAAGAACGTTACCTTATTAAGGATGGTAATCGTCGTAAATTTGATATTGAAAGTACCACTAAAAGGTTTGAGCATCTTTTATCATTAAGTGGAATTTTCAGACATTTCATCGAAAGAAGAGCCCAAAAGGATGATAGGTTTAAGAAAGTGTTGGAAGTGTTAGATACTAATGGTGGTAAGAAGAAAAGTGGTAGAGGTGGTGATAAGAGAAGACGTAAAACTGAGAGGGAGGAAGATGCGGAATTGTTGAAAGGTGAAGAAGCAGAAGAAGCAGAAGAAGATGAGATCGATTTTCAATTTACCGAATCACCATCCTTTGTGAAAGGATCCCTAAGGTCTTATCAGATTCAAGGTTTGAACTGGTTAATTTCATTGCATACAAATGGATTAGCAGGTATACTGGCAGACGAAATGGGTCTTGGTAAAACTTTACAAACCATTGCGTTCTTAGGGTATTTAAGATACATTGAAAAGGTACCAGGCCCCTTCTTCATCATTGCACCTAAGTCTACTCTGAATAATTGGATTAGAGAGATCAACCACTGGACTCCTGAATTCAATGCCTTCATCATGCAAGGTACGAAAGAGGAAAGATCAGAGTTGGTCAATAAGAGACTCTTAGCCTGTGATTTTGATATTGTTGTGGCGTCTTATGAAATCACAATTAGAGAGAAGAGCTCTTTCAAGAAAATGGATTGGCAATACGTGATCATAGATGAGGCCCATAGAATTAAAAATGAAGAATCGATGTTATCACAAGTACTTCGAGAATTCTCATCAAGGAACAGGTTGCTAATCACTGGTACTCCTCTACAGAACAACCTACACGAATTATGGGCATTACTAAATTTCTTATTACCTGACATTTTCTCCAATTCTGAGGATTTTGATGAGTGGTTTTCTTCAGAGGGTACGGAAGAGGATCAAGAGAATATCGTTAAACAATTGCACACTGTTTTGCATCCTTTCCTGTTGCGTCGTATCAAAAGTGATGTGGAAAAATCGTTATTGCCCAAGAAAGAGTTAAACGTTTACGTGGGGATGTCTACCATGCAGAAGACATGGTACAAGCAAATTTTGGAGAAGGACTTGGATGCAGTGAATGCATCTGGTGGCCAAAAGGAATCAAAGACGAGATTACTTAACATCGTTATGCAATTGAGGAAATGTTGTAACCATCCATACTTATTTGACGGTGCCGAACCAGGTCCACCATATACTACAGATGAGCATTTGGTTTACAATTCTGCAAAGCTTAAAGTTCTAGATAAGTTGTTAAGAAAGATGAAAGAGCAAGGTTCTCGTGTATTAATCTTCAGTCAAATGTCTAGGTTGCTAGATATTCTAGAGGACTATTGTTTTTTGAGAGAATATGACTACTGCAGAATCGATGGTTCCACAGATCATGAAGACAGAATAAGGTCTATTGATGAATATAACCGCCCTGATTCTAACAAGTTTTTATTTTTGCTAACTACTCGTGCTGGTGGGTTGGGTATCAATTTGACTAGTGCCGATGTGGTGGTCCTGTATGATTCCGATTGGAACCCTCAAGCTGATCTTCAAGCTATGGATAGAGCACATCGTATTGGTCAAAAGAAACAAGTCAAGGTCTTCAGATTCGTCACAGATAATTCAGTCGAAGACAAAATTTTGGAAAGAGCTACTCAAAAGCTAAGATTGGACCAATTGGTTATCCAGCAGAGCAGGACTTCATTACAGAAGCAAAAGAAGGAAAATAAAAATGATTCTAAGGATGCTCTACTTTCGATGATCCAACACGGTGCTGCGGATGTTTTCCAAAGCTCCAGTTCCAGTCATGCAAACACTCCACAACCAGATGGTGAAGATAACAAGGACGGTGACATTGATTTGGATGAAATTTTAGCTTCTTCCGAATCCAAGACCAAGTCTCTAGCTGCCAAGTATTCTGCTTTAGGTCTTGACGACTTGCAAAAATTCAACCAAGATTCTGCCTACGAATGGAACGGCCAAGACTTCAAAAAGAAAATTCAAAAGGACATTATCGATCCTACATGGATTGAGCCCACCAGAAGAGGACGTAAAGCTGCTGATTATTCGATCGATGGATACTACAAGGATGTTCTGCAGACGGGTAAACCAGCTGCACCAGCTCAACCCAAGATGCCAAAACCCCATCCCTTCTACTCTCATCAATTGCAACATCCTCAACTGAAATCACTTTACGAGAAAGAACGTTTCTGGAATGCCAAGAAGGCAGGTTATACGCCCAACATGGACGACGTGAAAAACACCTATGGGGACATCACTGATGAAAAGGAAAAGAATCAGAAATTAGAGATTCTAAAGCTGTCTATTAGTAACGCACAGCCTCTCACTGAAGAAGAGGAAAAGAGTAAAACTGAATGGGAAAGTGAAGGTTTCACTAATTGGAGTAAGACAGAGTTTAGAAAATTCATTACAGCATCGGGGAAATATGGTAGAAATTCTATCCAAGCTATCGCTCTGGAATTAGCACCGGGCAAGACCGTGGATGAAGTACGAGACTATGCTAAGAGTTTTTGGGCTAACATTGAGCGTGTGGAAGATTATGAGAAACACTTGAAATTCATCGAGGGTGAAGAAGAGAAGATCAAGAAGGTCAAACATCAACAAGAGGCACTACGTCGTAAGATGACCCAGTGTACGAACCCATTATTTGATCTAACGTTAAATCATCCACCATCAACAAATAACAAGAGAACGTTCTCCGAAGAGGAGGACCGCTTTATTTTGATAATGCTATTCAAATACGGATTGGACAGGGATGATGTCTACGAGTTGATGCGTGATGAGATTAGAGACTGTCCTCTATTTGAATTCGACTACTATTTCCAAAGCAGAACTCCGGTAGAATTAGCAAGGAGAGCTTACACTTTATTGCAATGTCTGGAGAAGGAATTCAATTCTGGTCTAACGCTAGACGAACAGACCAAGAAACGCCTACAAGAAGAAGATGAAACTGGTAAGAGGACAAGAGAAGAAATGGAGAAAGAGCATGAAGCGGCATCTTCAGAGTCTCAAGTAAAACAAGAACAACAAAAGGACGTTGAAGAGGATGCTACAGCCACGACTGCAGACGCAGCAGATGTTGATTCCTCTGATGTTCCTGCCGCCAGCAACGGAACCAGTGAAGCAGTCAACGACCAAAGCGATGACGCCAACAAGAGAGTAAAACTAGAGTAGTTGGAAACAAAACAAAACAAAAAAACAAACAAAAACTGCAATTAAATTAGTTAACTTTAAATACTCAACTTCAACATTAAATTGTAAGAATTATTAATATGATTCCTATCTTCATCAATTATTATTATGATAGTTCATTTGCCTAACAATTCCTTTACCTTAGGTTCAATAGAGCTAGGCTTAGTCAAGGAAGAGAACCTCTCCACAACTTTACCTTGCTTATCAATTAGGAATTTTTCAAAATTCCATTTGATACGGGTCATTCCCAAAGTACCGGACTTCTGGCTCTTGAGGAACTCATAAACAGGATCAACGTTCTTACCGTTGACATCGATCTTCTTCATAATTGGGAAAGTCACACCGTAGTTCAACTTGCAAAATTCACCGATTTGCTCATCTGAACCTGGTTCTTGACTTAGAAATTGGTTACAAGGGAATCCCAAAATGACTAAGCCTTCATCCTTGTACTTTTTGTAAAGTTCCTCTAATCCAGCATACTGAGGTGTGAAACCACACTTAGATGCTACATTAACGATTATGACAACTTTACCTTCCAACTGCTTGAAGGAGAATGGTTTCCCAGTCTTGTCCAATGGCTCCAAACCGTAAAACTTAGATGCTGCTGAAGACATCGCTCTTATTGAATTATTTGTAGATGGCCTAAGCGATTCAACTATACTAGACTTTGATGTGAATGAAGTTTTAGAACTTATACTACGCAACACCCTGAAATAAGGACTAGGGGAGAGAGCTAACATCTTATACCTAAAGATACCGCTTGTGTCGCACCTTCTTATACACGGCAACTTGGCGTATGTTTTCTATGTAAGGAAGAAGGACTGAATCGCAATCGGAGTCCGCTGACTAAGATGGGCTGATCGACGCCAAGTAGACTGCGACAATCAATGCATTGCATCATACGTATTTATTTTATCTTAGACCTTAGGAGCCTGTTGATGAGCACTGATGACTGACATACACTTGAATTCATTGGAATAAGTAGCTCTCCATAGACGCACCTTACCATCATCACCCGCACTGCTTAGAATGGTACCCGTAAGATTCCAAGATACTGACCAAACCTCACCGTCATGGTCATCATGTTCACTTATCAGTTCTACTTGCAAAGGCGAATGTGATTTGAAAGGTCTCTTTGTTTGCTCTTGTGCAACGTTACTACCACCACCAGTGCTCTCATTATCATTTTGTTCATCATCAAGAACAGATCCATTACTATTATTACTCTTGGAACCCGCTCTTTCTGTCAATTTAAAAATGCGTACTTTACCATCTTTGCAACCTGTAGCCACTAATTGGTACCATCTACCAATCGAAGGTGCCCAACTTACACTTCTTATAAGACCACCATGGCCTTCTAGTTTAGCAACAACGTGCAACTGATTATCCTTTTCCCTTTGGTATATCAGTGCTTGATCCAATGCACAGACAGCTAATTTCTCTGTGGAAAATCTTGAAGGACACCATGATAAGCAAAAATCTGACTGTAAATGGCTTGCAGGTGCTACCGGTAGTACATTAATTTCTGAAGTCATAGTCCATGATCTTAAATCCGAAGGTTCTAAGGCATCGTAGACTCTTAGCACACCATCGTTACCGATGGTGGCCAATTTGAGACCTAAATGCGGAGGTGCAAACTTGACATCATATAGGGAACCCTTGGAATCATTTAACGTTGCCAACTTGGTCCAACGACGCCCTAAACCTTCTTTTTCATCAGGGTTCTCTTCCCATAGTCTTACTGTCTTATCGTAAGAGGCAGATGCGATAATACGTCCATATTCTGGGCTTGCCCAATCTAAAGAGACTATACTACTATCATGGCCCCTCCACGAATCACTCAATTGCCATTCTCCAGTCTCCTTGTCCAATCTAAACACTTTGATATGTTGGTCTGATGAGCAACTAGCAACATGCCTGCCGTAAAAATCGTATGCCACATCGTGAATCAAATCCTCATGTCCACTATCGAAAGGTCTCATATCGTTTCTAAGTTCTCCTTTTGCTACCTTTCTTACCTATGTATTCTTGTATGTTTAAGTGTTGATGAAATTTGTTTATGTTAGACTAACTTCAAGCCAACATAACTACAAAAGCTAACAAAAGTTAGGATGTCATCGTTCCGATATCTGGTGCCATTGACCACTATCCTATTGATATGCTGCTCTAAGCAGCATTCTGCCATCCTATATGCATCAACTTTCTCGTTGTTTGGTTACATAGCTGCCAACTGGATGATCCCCAGGGTCGGTAATGCATTCATTAAAATTGGATTATTTGGTAAAGATATGAGCAAGCCTGGCAGACCTGTTATCCCTGAGAGTGTTGGTGCTATTTCTGCAGGTATCTATATTTTGGTAATGCTCCTATGTATCCCCTTCATGTTCTACAAATACATGGTTACTGCAACTTCTGGTGGAGGTTATCGTGATATTTCAGTAGTTGAAGCCGGTGAACAGCCAACAAGTTTTTTCCCACATGACAAATTGTCAGAGTATCTGAGTAGTATTCTTTGCCTCGAGTCAACGATTTTGTTGGGTGTGGCAGACGATTTATTCGACTTACGCTGGAGACACAAATTCTTTTTACCTTCCATTGGAGCTATACCACTATTAATCGTCTACTATGTGGATTTTGGCGCTACACATGTACTTGTTCCAGGATTCCTACAAAATTGGGTTCAAATCCCATTAATTGATTTAGGTGCTTTTTATTACGTTTACATGGGGGCCATGACAATCTTTTGTCCCAACGCTATTAACATTCTGGCAGGTGTCAACGGATTAGAAGTTGGTCAAAGCATTGTATTGAGTCTCCTAGCGTTGATCAATGATGGTATTTATATGACGTTGGGACATCCAAACACTTGGGAAAACCATAGATTCTCTGCAATGTTAATCCTACCATTCTTATGGGTGTCTATGGCACTTTACAATTGGAATCGCTGGCCCGCTAAAGTGTTTGTTGGTGACACTTACTGCTACTTTGCAGGCATGGTATTTGCAGTTGTGGGCATATTAGGGCATTTCTCAAAGACGATGTTATTGTTATTCTTACCACAGATCGTCAACTTCCTATATTCAGTACCACAATTATTCCACATCGTCCCTTGTCCCAGACATAGATTGCCACGTTTCAACGAAAAAGATGGACTACTATACCCAAGTAGAGCTAATTTGCAAGAAACTCCCGCCAAAGGATTTTTCATCCCCATATTAAAATTACTCAACTTTTTCAAACTGATAGATTTAGAATACGATGACAAGGGTCAATTGGTTAGTTGCACCAATATGACATTGATAAATCTAACCTTAGTATGGTTTGGTCCCAGAAGAGAGGATAAATTATGTCGTCTAATTCTAAGATTGCAATTCGGAGTGGGGATTTTGGCATTAATCGCTAGACATGCATTGGGTAAAGTACTATTTGGTCACGATAATCTGTGGACCATTGACTAATTGATTGACTAATTGATTTATTGAATAATAAACAAATACTATACATGGACAATTAAGCTTGGAAGAATTCTTCCCTCGCTTTCAAAAGCTTTT
This sequence comes from Zygosaccharomyces rouxii, assembly GCF_000026365.1. NCBI lineage: Eukaryota > Fungi > Ascomycota > Saccharomycetes > Saccharomycetales > Saccharomycetaceae > Zygosaccharomyces > Zygosaccharomyces rouxii. Next base: position 1,787,222 of record NC_012996.1, on the reverse strand, counting down.
GGACCCAGCTCTGAATTTCTTGAGTCTTAACACTATTAACAGCACTCCAAAATTGTTTTAATTTTGTAGAATCGTTTAATCTTTTTTCGTATTCGAAACATTGGACTAGCATCTCATATTTGTCAATGTCCTTGACGTACCGAGCTTCCAAAGAACCAACATGCTCATATGCCGACCAATCATCCATAATCTCTTTAGCGGCATCTTTGTTATAATGCTGGATAAATTCGTTACATAGAAACTGAATGGTATCCCATTCACGGCGATGCTTCTCTTCTTTAGTAACTGGATCAAAAGGCGTGATGTCCCCAACTAGTGATTCCGCCATATCATGAACCAACGCGATTCTAACACATTTATCCTTATTGACTTGTGGATCTTTGATTAACATCGACATGATTGACATCCTGTACATATGATCTGCGATGCTCTCACAGTCGTTGATGTCATGATCTAACCAACCAGTTCTCTTCTGTATTTTCAAACGACTGATAATCTGATAAAACGCTAATGGATCATTAGCATTCACCATTGATTGTTGAACATCCTGAGGGAGATGATCCTTTGGGTTCCAGTTTGAGCTCATTCGATCGTTGATTTCGTGAGAATTGTGACATAAAAACAAGAAAGATGGCTTCGAGATATAAGAATCTATATGCGGTTAAACCAAGAGGCTTCATGCATCGGAAACATCGGAGTATGAAATCGAAATAAATATCAAAAAACGTAAAGGATTAATCTACACAGTTACGTAAAATTAAGCAATCAACTCAATGACACCACCAGCAGCCTTGATCTTTTCTTCAGCCAATTTGGAAACAAATCTAGCCTTGACGATCACTGGAACTTGTGGGATTCTACCTTTACCCAAGACCTTACCGTAACCAGCAGCCAAAGTGTCAATAACTGGAGCAGCAGACTTAGAGGAAGCCTTCAAGTAGTGTTCTCTCTTTTCGTCAGACAACAAAGTCCACAACTTGTCCAAGTTTAGAACTGGCTTCCAGAAGTGGTTTGGTTGCTTACGGAAGTATCTCATACCAACTTTACCGAAGTAACCTGGATGGTACTTATCCAAGTTGGTTCTGTGGTGGTGTTGACCACCAGCCATACCCTTACCACCAGGGTGCTTTCTGTGCTTACCGACACGACCGTGACCGGCTATATTGAATAGTTAGTAACATAATTCAAAAAAAAATCTATACTGGGCCTCTGTGTCAATTGAGAAGACGAGTGATTCGTAACGAATCCTATCTGCAGGGAGGATAATGCTTAAGCTCGCTAGCAAGCATAAGCACATCTATTCAAGAACTCATTTAAGAGTTCCATATCAGCAGACTCGTCCTCTCATGACACAGATCACGTCTTGGTTCTTTCGTTCCCTCCCTCGGAACTACATACCTGAGATGTGACCTCTGTGCTTTCTAGTCTGAGTGAATCTGGTAGGCATTTTTGGTCTACTTCGTCTATGTCGGCTATTAGAGGAAAGTTTAGTTATGTTAGCCTCATCTCTTTTATTCTGGTGGAAAGCCGTGAAATTTTTGGCAATTCGGGTTGAGAAGTTGCGTCGCATTGGTCCCGAAAAATTTCGGCGAGAAAAACCGTTTCCGGTATAGTAGAAAAATTTCAAGGTGTAAGGATGCAGAGGAGGTACGGGTGTTAGTATAACAGTCACACTTTACAAATGACATGTGATATAGGACAGCGAATAGAGAGCCTTTATCAGAAGCATTAGAAGGCCCTTTAGCACTACTATATGCACAATTAATCTCTAATAAGAGTTTCAGTCTCTTTTGGTGTATATGTATCACATGATATGCACGTGACCTAATACTTAACAAGAATTTGAAGAAGATGTACTTTGTCTAGCTCCGTTAGCAGTGCCATATCTACATCAGACCTTTCCCCAATCTTCCAACAGCACAGCGGCAATAATTACACAAGTATCACGTGACATACCCTATCCCCTGAATAAAATCTTAATCTGTAGCTGTTCTGATTCTTGTTGAGACCAGCATACCAATCCCAGCGGTTCCATTAGTACCTCCTACCTCTTGATATCTCTCCTTCTATTTCTACATATTTATGTTTTCGTGATTAAGCTTTGAAGGGATAAGCATGTGATGGAAACATTTATATATAAAGACACTTGATCAAACAACCAGTTCAGACCCTGCTGAGACCTCTAAAAGGGCTGCTTCATCGTTGAAAGGTTATCCAGGTTTCAATGTCAGAGGCTCAAAGATTACTAGGAAACTCTAATAACAAGAAATCCCAGGGTTTAACACGTATCCTAGTGTTTGCAACATTGGTTACATGTCTGGGATCAGTGCAGTTTGGATACCATACAGCGGAATTAAATGCACCACAATCAGTTTTAACGTGTTCTGAATTTAAAATCCCCACAGAGGGTTTATCTTACGATGATACTTGGTTAGGTAAGCATGGAATGAAACAATGTATCCCCCTAAATGATATGCAATTCGGTGTTGTCACGGCAGTATTTTGCATTGGCGGTCTACTAGGCTCGTTCTTTGCTGGTCCATTAGCTGATATGTTTGGTCGTAAGAAGGCTAGTTTAATCGCTAGTGTTTTGGGTCTATTTGGCTCTTTGGTTCTTTTTGGTAGTAACTCGTATGCGGCATTGCTTGTTGGTAGAGTTATCGTGGGCCTTGCTAGTGGTGTTTACGTGGTTATTACCTCCCTTTTCATCAACGAAATATGTCCCATAGAGTTGAAGGGCGCATTTGGATCTATGAATCAATTATCGATCAATTCTGGTATTCTATTGACACAGACCCTTGCGTTGAAATTGGCTGATACTTACCGTTGGAGATGGCTTATGTTCGCAGCAGGCATTGCTTCAGTGATTAATTTCTTTTTATGGCTACTCATAGATGAATCTCCCCGTTGGTTACTCTCCAAGGGCCATGTTTCTGCTGCCATCAAGTCTCTCGAGAAATTACGTGGTGGGAACCATGAATTGGCTAAACAAGAAGTTCAATCTTGGGAAAACGAATTGGGCGGCGTAGCTGATGGCGCAGCGGAAGCATACACATCAGCTAAACCACCATCACCTTGGGAGTACGTCAAGAATTCTATTTATTCTAAACCACGTACTGCTATCGCTGTCATTCTCATTGGTCAACAGTTCTGTGGTATCAATTCTATCATCCTATATGGTGTTAAGGTTATTAGCCAATTACTACCAGACCACGCTATTCAAATCAACTTTGCGATTTCGATAATTAACGTCGTAATGACATTTGTGGCCTCTTTGATCATCGATCGTCTAGGCCGTAAACCATTGCTAATGGGGTCGGCTGCTGTCATGGGTATTGCTGCATTGGCGATCAGCATCGGAATAAAGGCATCGATGGCTGTTCTACTGGTTTCTTCTACTCTAATCTATATCACATCTTTTGCCCTAGGTTTGGGACCCATCCCCTTGCTAATCATTGGTGAATTATCTGCACCCACGGATGCTGCAACTGCTCAAAGCTTTGGTACAGTTTGTAATTGGGTAGGCACCTTTGTCATCGCATTTGCTTTCCCTATCTTACACGATATACTTGGTGGGTATGTCTACATGATTTTCACTTTCGTGGCATTAGCATTTGTTTCATGGGTCTACAAACACGTACCGGAAACCAAGGGCAAGGACTCTTACGAACACGTTTGGAGCGGTTATTAAGATGCGTTGTGATATGTTGTGCATGTTACGTATTATGTATGCAGATGCGTATCTTTTTTGATTATGCGCTCTCGGAATTTTCTTTTCAGCCGCACGGCTGATGGGCAATTATTCATTACAGACATAAATTGGAACGTTATATGAGCTAGGAAAACCAGGAACAACAGGAATACCAATCAATACTTTATCTTCTTTCTCTTGCAATCTCATACTACTTGGAAGCTGTTTATGTATTGAGATCTATAAGTTTCGCTTCCTTCAATCATCACGTGTAGCGTGTCCTTGTAGATGCATAGCACTTCATTACCTTTAAGGAATTGACTACGTCTGTTCAATAGTCGCATGGTAACGCGAGTCAGGGGAACTCAAAGATCGAAGTTAATGCAAGGTTATGATCAACGTTTTATTGTATAAAAGATATAATTTTATATGATAGAGCTTACAGGATGGTCAAGAGACGGAGTTGAACTGTCTCTGTGAGTTAAGAACTCGTCTCGGTAATGGCAATAAATTCCATCAAAGGGAGGACTTTTACTGGATGTTGGGCCTGCAGGCTTAAGAAGAGAAGATGCGATGAACGTAGGCCTCAATGCACTCTATGTGCGAAGCATAATGATAGTTGTTGTTACGATGTTAAACTTGTATGGTTAGACGAGAATCTTCATAAAGTAGTTCGTGGCAAGTATAAGACTCGGGCTCAGTTGCTGGGCGATAGATATCATCGCAGGATGTCAAAGGAAGATTTAAAGAGTTTGGTTCGTGGGGGGATTTCGCCAGTTAGCGAAATAGATGAAATAGAAGCCAGTCGCAGCAGCAGTATTAGCAGTAATAGCAGTGGCAGCAGTAGTAGTAGCAGCTGCGGTGGGTATAGCAACAGCGGTAGTCATAATAGTGGTGATAATAAGAATGACGGTGGTTCGTTTACTGTCAGTGTGAGAAGATTAAAGATTTACAATAACGCTGTGGCATCCGTTTATGGTAGGATAGGTAATAGAAACTACAACCAGCGTCATGTCAATCAAGTTCTTGATAGAATGCTAAACCATTTGGAGGCAGCCGGTCCTCGCAGAGAGGCTAAGGAGGGCCCATTTACATTATTCGGTGCTAGTTTGAATTCGAAAAAAGATATACATTTACCATCACCTCTAGAGCCGTTGCCCTTGTCACCAACTACCAAGACGTCGGAGTATGTGAGCCATTGGATTGATCAGGAGCTTACTGCATTGTTATGGTTACAACAGCAGGATCCTGTTCTATCTAATTATCAATTCAGACAGTGGTATTTGGAGCACATCAGACAAACAGTTTCGATAGAATTCTGTCAAAGCATACAGGAGTCATTTACACCAAGTTTCCTCAAGACTTATTTCCCACAGTGGTTCCCCATAGCATTAACAATCCTAATAGCATCTCAAGGTTATACAATGGAGTTGGAATCAGAGTTGGAGGCGTGGGTCTTAGAACAGAAAACGTTACAAATGTTTATGTTACCTGCAGTTTCTATGGCAGCATTTCACTCGCAGTCGTATCCAATTCTTTGTCATTGTAACAACTTACTCAGTGGTTGTTCGCAATGGCCCGAAGCCCAATTGCTGGAATTGTACGTTACTAGTAAACTCGTCGACCAATGGGAAGATAAGATCATGCAACAGCTATGTGGATGCCAGGATGCTTCACAATCATGTTCACAACTGAAGTTTTGGCAAGCACAGTTGGAGAAGTTTCGCTCTGTACCGATTTAATGTATGATTTGGCAATTTTAGGAGTTATAAATCTACATTCTTGCATAGATAGATATACGAATGGATAACGAGCTAAAAAATTTCAGTTTAAATTAACTAACGTGGGCATTAGCCAAAGTAGCCACTTTGAAAGAATCACCCTTGGCGTTAGTCAATTTCTTTATAGAACCATCTTCATCCTTGTAGGCGACTTCCAATTCGGAAGTAGTAGTGAAGTTGGGTTGGATTTGTTCCCAAATCTTCTTCTTTGGGTTCATTTGAGCCTTTGGAGCATCAGATTGGTAGTTTTCGAAGAACAATTTGTCACCTGCTTGAGAGCCTGCTGGTGGTTGAACCAATTCCACTTTGGTTTCAGTGGATCCACAAAGAACCATACCTTGGGACTTGATACCTCTCATGTTAACTGGTTTCAAATTACAAACCACAACCACATGACGTTGTTGCATGTCTTCCAATTTAACATGTTTGACCAAACCGGAACAAATGGTCCTTGGACCTTCTTCATCACCACAATCAATGGTAGAGACGTAAAGAGCGTCTGCATCAGGATGCTTAACAGCTTTTTGAATGAATCCTACACGCAAGTCAACAACAGATGGTTTAGGCTTTTCAGAAGCTTGTGCTTGGTTTTGTTGTGGTTGTTTGGCTGCAGCTGCCTTCTTAGCTTCCTTCTTGGCCTTAGCCTCCTCTCTAAGTTTCTTTAGGGTTTCTTCATCAGGCTTACCCTTTGGTTTATTCTCTTTATCAGCATTCTTCTTATCATCCTTCTTTTCGGATGCACCTGCTGCTGGGGCCTTAGCATCAGTCTTCTTCTTCTTTTCAATAACTTCACGGGGTAACTCTAGATCGTAGTTCAACTTCAATTGATCATCCTCAGGAATTTGTAGCAATCTTTGTAGGTAATCTAACCATCTCAACACATGTCTTTGCTTGGCATAGTTGCCCTTCACGTCTTTACTACTGAAGATCGATTCTTTAATTAGAGGGAAAACTACTTCAAAAAGTTGAACATCGATCAAAGTTGGTTGATAAGTTGCCAAAGCAAAGGTGTTATCCCTTAATTGTAGGTTCAATTCACCCAATTGTTCTTGGGTACGTCCAGTCTTTAAAACTGATTCCCATTGAGCAGCAAACGCCTGTTGTTCCTTGGAAAGTTCAGGTTTCTCAAGAGAAAGATTTTGAAATTTATTAACAAGCTCAGACATTGTCAAAAGTGATTAGGTATTCGATATTGAGCAGATCTATCTCAGTATTAGTGTGCTCATCACTCGTCTTTTGAAATTTTTTTTCATGTTAAGGCATGTTGAAGAAATATTCGAAATCCAGTCACGTGTATTGTATGAGATGGACAATAATACCGATTTTAGCGCTGAAGGTGGTTAAATTATGTGGAATAGCGGCTACATTACGATTCTACTAGTCCTGGTTTGCTTACAGGAGTTCTCTAGTATCAAATTCTGTCTATAATGGAGAAATCACGAGAGCGATGAGATGAAAAGTTAAACCTAATAGAGGCTAACTTTCAGAAGGATCCTGTACTTTACTCGGATACAAGAAACAAGTATGAGATTCTGGCTAAGTTGCTATGGGTGGGGGATCTGGACCTAGTGATGAATTTGCCAACATTTTACCACACTTCAGCCAAGTGGATTCATCGGTACCTGTGTCGTCCGGAAAGAAGTCAAGAAGGAATACTCACGTAGCATGTGTAAACTGTTCAAAATGGCACGTCTCCTGTGAAGCTAAGAGACCTTGTCACAGATGCGTGGTCAAGGGCTTAGGATCTACTTGTGTAGACGCCCCCAGAAAGAAGAGTAAATATTTAGCTGGTATACCGGATGCATCTTTAATAAGATCAGTTCACAGAGATAATGGATCTCAAGCAAACAACAGTTCCCCTGATAATGCCGGCGTGAGCCATCATCAAGAACAGCAAAACTTCCGAGACCCTCAACATATTGTTCACAAATCAAAATTTTTATCCAATGCTGCAGATTCTGAATATTCCATTTTATCGCATATCATTAATCAAGACACGCTGGTGAATAAGATTCCAATAGATTTACTTTACTCTGGAAAGCCTAATGATAATGATGCTGAAGCTGCTGCTGCTGTCGCAGCAAAAGAGGCAGCTAACGTCGATCTGAGTAGTCCCAAGGTGGATGTAGGCCCGTCCAACACGGCGATGTCATCGACAGATGTATATTCAATGCTTTTAGGACCAAATTCACGAGAAATCGTAGCGTCTCGAATAGATCTGTTTCAAAACCATTTCCCTCTGACGCCAGTAGAATCACAATACCACTCACTATCGTTTAAAAGACTTCCCACTCAAGACAGGAGCGGATCGCCCAAGTTCAATGCATCTATTAATCAGTACTATTTGAACAAGGAAATCTCAATGCTTCCTGAAGTGATCAATGCGGCAATGAGGCAGCAACGATCCGTTGGCGATAAATCGGTATCATTTGCACTTGAGTGTGTTTCGCCAGATGCATATCAGCTAAGCGGTAATTCAGAATGGAGACATTCACTACGCTATTCGACCTCAATGGAGATTTACCAATTGATCAATGAACCATTTTCACATACCACAGGATTTCATCATTTATACACCTATTTGAGGAAGAGATTCAACAGGAAGGATTTAATTGAGATGAGCGGATGCCTTGCAGAATTTAGGCCAATCTTTATCGCGTGTACTGCATCTTTGACGGAGCAAGATATGATTTTCATGGAACAGTGTTACCAAAGAACGCTTTTAGAATATGCAAAATTTATCGCACAGATTGGCACTCCCACCTGTGTTTGGAGACGTAATGGTCAAATATCTTATGTTAATGAAGAATTCGAAATTTTAAGCGGTTGGAATAAAGAGGAATTGCTCAACAAGATGACTTTTATCGTTGAGATTATGGATGATGAGAGTGTAAGAGACTATTTTAAAACGTTTGCAAAAGTTGCCTATAAAGATTTTAGAGGTTCTGAAAGGATGAAAACTTGTAACCTTTTGACTCCAACAAGAGGTCAGATAATTCCCTGTTGTTGCATGTGGACCCTAAAGAGAGATGTATCTGGATTACCCCTAATGATCTTGGGTAATTTTATGCCGATAATAGCATAGAGAATATATTTTTTACTTTTATTATTATTTTGTTACCTTAATACACTTTACGATAATAAAAAAATAACTACCATTTTTCACTGTCTTAAAATATCTTCGATGAATTTTTTGTAATCCACACCACCATCGCTATCTATTTCCACACCCTTGAGCAGTTCGTTAACTTCTTCATCCGATAGTTTTTCACCAAGTGAAGTCAACATGTATCTAACATCACCAACAGACACTTTACCAGTATTTTCTTTGTCAAAAACTTGGAATGCCTTTATGAAATCTTCCACACGGCCAGAAGTGGTTGCTTCCAATTCCTGCTGGTTTCGTTGAATCAACTCGTGAATTGAATCCAATGACAATTGGTCAGGTGCACCGCCGTTGGTCAATATTTGTTCAGTTTGTTGGTTAGTTGGGTTATAACCAATGGCCCTCAAATAGTCACCAAACAATGGCTTTGGAATGGTACCTTGTCCCTTCTTGTCAAAGAGGGTAAAGATATCCTTGTTGGTTCTAGCAGCAGCAGCAGACATGTAGACGGTAGGAGATTGATAAATTAGGGTATTGGTATTGGATGTCTATAACAATGCTGGAGTTGTAGTTAGTGTTGTGTTTTCTCTTTTTCTTGTTAATTTTGTTGTTTACGTTTCGTCCAGATCAAGAACTGTCCGAGGACACCAGGGTCAATCCCGGACAGTTTTGTGTTACCCGGCGAAGGCTTTCGGCGGCAGATGCCACTCATCAATGCTAACTCATCAGAGCTTGCTCTCCAGTCTTCCTAGTCCTGCAAGTTCTAGAGCATGCTTTGCTACCCCTACAGAGGTCTCAAAACCAGAGCCACCTAGCCCATAAGCATGAACAACAGGTAAACCTTCATGGAGGGATTTGTCCACCCTCGATCCACCTCTCCTTGCAGGCCTAAATCCAACATTGACACGAATAATATCAGAGGTATCTAAATCAGGGAAAACTTTGGAGGCACGGGACAAGATTTTTACCGTATCACTTTCCCTTGGTAACGGATAATCGTCACCAGGTTGCTTAGTACCACCCAAGATATAATGGGTTGCGGATCTTCTGATGACAAAAGTCCAATGACCATCTTTCGACTGATGGGTAATTGTCTTGCGGTTGTAAGGGGTAGGTTGTGTTACATTTAACAACAGAGTTTGACCTCGAATCTTAAAACAGGCGGGATCATAGCTACCGTTGTACTGTAACCCATTAGCCGTGGCATTGAAAATTAGCGAAACGTCAGGGTACAGTTCCTTAATGTACTTCAGGGAAGGCAATGTCAATTTAACGAATTGAAGTTGGATGTTCTGCAATTTGCACAGCTGTTCAATGGCATTCTGCAAGAACTTCAAATATTCTGGCGCATCCAGACAAAATGTCAAATATTCTGCACCGAATTTAACGCCATCGGGTAATTTTTCCAGGACTTTGAATTCCTTAAGAGAGTCTGCATTGTAGCCAGATCCCAATTCCAAATATTCTTTTGAAGGAGCTTCCAAAAAATCCGTACCTTTGCTGAATTTAATGGTAGAATCTGGATTCAAGGCTGCAAATTTCTCGAAAAACTGCTGGGTGACCCTTGTGTAGTTTGCCTCTCTAGCGTCATTTTCCCATGACTCCGGTTTATGAGGGTATGGTCTAAAATGAGCACCTGCCCATGGTGAAGTGTATTCACAAGTAAGCAGATCATGGGGGAAATCTTTGGCAATTATGGTCACCTTTTGAATCTTCGAATTTTGCAAAAGCAATTGATGGGCTATACTTAGCCCAATCACACCAGCACCAGCAACAACTACGTGGGACATCGGGGGGGGGATAAGACTAAGTGAGATGAGATGAGGTTTTGACATATTCTGTGAATGTAATCAGCTTACAAGATTGTCAAGTACCCTCCCCGTTTTGACTCTGCAACCATGGGTAAGCCATACACATAATATCATGTGACCGGCATGATATTGAATAAACCCAAGTATTCCTACCAGCTCAACCCCATTTAATTGATAATTAATCCACTGTCTCCTACTTACCTACCTATCAATACTTTATCGTTACTATTAGTACTTCATCAATCCTCCGGCATGTGACCTGAAAACGCCAAGACTCATGTAATTACCATATTTGGACAGATTACACGAATGATATGGCAGGGTATATGCCAATATATGTGTACATGCCTAGTGACAAGCAATCGCACTAACTTCTATTTCACCTCTTCTCTACTCCTCCAGCAGTTCGACGGCCTTCTTCAGCTGGTTGAGCTCCTTCTCATTGGAGCCTGTCATGCTTTTCAGCAGGTCGTTTACTTTTATAAGGTCGTAGTAATTCTCATAAATTGTATTCTTTATGGAATTATTCGTTTCCGTCTCTTTGCTCAGGAGTCTATTGTGAGTGTGAACTAATTCTTGGAACTTTAACTGTTCAATTGGTTTATCTTCTTGCACATGACTAGACGTTGCATTAGGTTTGGGTTCTGTTCTTTTGTGTTCTTCTGCTTCTTCTGCTTCTTCTTCTAGCCTGTAATACTCCTTTAGCTGGGCTCTTCTCTCCTTGTTAACTTTTGGTAGAGATTTCTTGTGACTTATCTGTTCAGTCATTCCAGTTCGATTTGTTAAGGATTTTTCTGCCTCTTCTTTAGTTTATTCATCGATTGTTTGGCAAAGGGCTTAATCTACAATAAGAACATTTTCGGTCTTGGGAAGAGGCTCTACCAAATTTGCTACAAATACGACAAATACAGGTAATCATCGCCAAGAGAGGAAAGCTTCTGTAAAGGACACAGTAGATTTAGGATAGAGTAGCAAGCGATTTGGAATTTTATTAGTCTCGAGATTCTGAGGATTAGTGCCAGCTATTCATATTGTTTTAAACTAATCTTCAACGGAATTCGTTCCCGGACTTTTAACGACGAGCAAGAAACTGCTACTACAAATACTTGTAACCATATTTCACAAGTCGAGACTGGGAAGGCATTGGCGTTAGAATGGTTCAACAAAAGAATAGGCCGTATCAGGGCAGTTCAACCCCAATGTCTGACAAGCCCATGAGCGATTCACTTCGAGCAGCGCAGGTAATATTTCAAAAACATTCTGACCAACCGGGACAATCGAACTCTACAACTCCTACTAGTGCTGCTGCTAACGGTAATTTGAGTAGTGCTAGTAATATAAGACGTGGTAGCTCTCAGTCAATACCTGCTAAAGTTGCTGCTACTGTGGTTAAGAATAGAACAGTTACACCTCCTCCAAAGAATTCTAGTAGTACAAGTTTTAATCACCATGATTCGCCTCCTCCTCTGAATGAGCAAGCCCATGCAGCTGCTCTTTTGGCCCTTTCTGCCTTAAATTCTGGGAATGACGATGAAAATAATCATCATGGTAATCATACTGGGCCTAGTGAATCTGAGAAACCGATGCCAGCAGCTGCAAAACAAAAGCAGTCCCACTTAATACCAAATCAAAATCTGGCCCATTTGTACAGGGTTCCGTCATCTCGTAACAGTTCGACTGTTAATGTAGCGACTTCGAATCCTAATGGTTCAATAAGTCTAGATGACCTACCGAGGTTAGAAGTTTCGAGAGACGCACACTCACCTATTCATAAGAGTACAGCAACGACACCCTCAAGGCCTAATTTATCGTCAGCTTTAAATGTGAATGGAACTTCAAAGGCTAATACCAATGCCAATAAACAACAGCACACGGAACAGCAATCATTATTATCACCATATGGAAGAAGTCCCACAGAGTCACAAAAGCAACCTTATAGACAACCTGCTGAGCAGGTTAAGCAACAATTAAAAGAGATTCATAAACAACCACAACAAAATTTGCAACAGCATCTGCAACAACATTTACAGTCACCACCAAGACCGCCTTCGGCTCACAGAGTAATGTCTACGCCAATACAGTTACCTCAAAGATCGTTACAAGTACAAACGCCGCAACTGCAGCATCCTCCTCCTCCTGAGGAGCAAACACCGTTACAACCTAACCCTCCGTTAACTCCACATCCTTATTCTTCACCAATAATGTCGCATGATTTCGAGCATCAATCTTTGACGTTGACGCCGGCAAGTCAAAATTCAAACCAACAGCTACAGCAGCAGCAACAGCAGCAGCAACAACCTTCTCCCGGGAGACCAATTTCAAGAACTCTAACTGGTCGCGTACCGCCACCAAGAATTTATTTAAGCTCATCTGGTGACGAAGGAACGACGGATTGTGCAGCTGATAATGAAACAGATGCTACAAGTGAAAGGCCAATTAGAAGAAAGCAAGTACTAAGACGTGATTTAGATGAATCGTCATCCTCATTCATTTCAAGTGATTCGCCAGTTTCTTACGGTTTAGAAAATTCTTCTTGGGAAGATCCAAGACATGCGACAGTGGATACTTTTGGTGACGGATTAGAAAATGATGAAATTGATGACAATAATATTAATGAAGATGATTATGATGATTATGATGATTACGAAGATGATGAGGACGTAGATGATGAAGGTATTGGTGAAGGATATAGTTTGCCGCCCAAGATAACAAGAGTTCCTTGTGATCATTATGATTTTCCAGAGACTGCTTCATTACCAAACATGGATAATATAAGTACTTCGGCATCTACCTACAGTGCTGGTCAAACCTCAGGTGGGCCAATTACAACGAAACCAAAGCGTGTCCAACTAAAACCTGCAGTGCATCATAAAAGTGTTGCTAAGACATCACAACCTCAATCTCAATTACCGCCCCAGTCGCAGCAAACACCACCACCATTGCAATCTCCCACACAACTGCAGCAACAACAACCGAATATCAAATATCAAGGAACGCTACCGGATTTGATTCCCAACCATACAAGAAGGACCAAGATGGAGAAACTGAAGAGTAGAATTTTCGGATCACATAATGGTAGAAGCAAAAATACTAGCCCATTTGATTTCTCCACAGACAGGACAAGTGTCACTTCAGATCCGGAAGGCCATGCAGTCGTGAAGACGAATCAAAATATGAGATTTAAGACTACGATGCGTAAGGACGTTTACGATGGAGCCTATAAGGATGGAAAATATCACGATCAAGGAGATGATGTAAATAAATCTCCTAGACACAGGTACGACTCTGATTCGGATGAAGATAGCGATTCCTCCACGGAGCATAGAGAGGAAAAGCCTAATAGGAATAGAGGTATTGGTATTAGAAAGAAGTTGAAGCACACGGCAGCAGTAGTTCCTTACTCAGATCATTTACTTCACATGGAAAGTCGTCATACACCAAGGACTTTTAATGAGGATAAGCCATGGAAATCCCACAATGACGTTGGTTTCGTTACTTCGCAGGAAAGAAAAAGGTATGAAGGTATGTGGGTCAGTAACAGATGCATGTATTTAGATCTGCTGGATTGGTGGGAGGCCGTCCTAGACGGTGATAACCACGTAAACGTAGATTTACCAGATGATGGTCTTATGTTGAATTTGGTGGTTAAAGACATCTGGAGCAGATCTAACTTGTCAGTGGAATTACTTTTACAAATCTACGAAATGGTGGATTCTCGTAAGGATGGGACTTTGGATAGAAAATCGTTCGTCGTTGGTATGTGGCTCGTTGACCAATGTCTATATGGTAGAAAATTACCAAAGGAAATTGATCAAAAAGTTTGGAGTAGTGTGGACAAATACGCGGTTAGCACAATTAACTCTACTAATTTGAGGAACCTGGACAGGACTAAGAAAAAGCAAATGAGGAAAGAGATAAAAAATATCAAAAGGGATATTAAAAATGTACATTTATGAACTTTGATTTTTTTACTGTCAGCCATGCATTATTATCAATGTTATATTATTTTATAGACTACTGAGCTTTCAATACAGCCTTAGTTCTCACACTTTATGCTCCGAGGAGATCCAGTATCGGATATTAAGCTGCTCATCCATCGGTATATCGGTATATCTTATTAAGCCGCTATTACATTTTTCATCACGTGGTAGAACCCTGTGGAAGCTCGAGATATCCGAGATCAAATGAACTCAGATTACATGTATATATAAATATATACATTGTGTACATATGCAATACAAGTGAGAGGTACTCTAGCTTAGGCTGCTGCTATTGGTATTTCCGTTCTGTCGCATTATTGGTTAGGCATTTGCAAGCTAAATCTTTTGAATCGTAGTTATCTAAAGGGTTCCAAATAAAATGGCCATGTTTAAGGTATTTGGGGCCTTTACTAGTAGAGGACGTCCTGCTGCCGAGCTGCAGCAAGATGAAAAGACCAAGTTCATTCTGAAGCAAGCTTATGATTTCGAGGTGGCTCTCAAGGCTATGGATTTGGTTCTTGATGATAGGGTTGAAGAAGGTTTACAACTTCTCAAAAACAATGAACCTGTATCTGGTTCAGACCAGACAATTACTGTACTTGCTAGGGGTGTAATAGAATTTTTAGAAGCTACTTTGGGGTTTGAAGGAGAAGCTATGAGGAGAGCTGCGAATACTTTGGCTAAAGCTGAACAATTGTCATTGAAAAGTAGACAACATGCCCAGAAGATGAACATCAACAGTAGCTCTTTTTACCCCCCAGGCACTGTCTATGCAGTAACCTATACCGAATCCTGCCTTTTACACGCGCTTGTTATGTTGTTTAGCGAAAGCATGGTGGAGGCGGCTAAGGCATTGTTGAAATTAAGAAAAGCTTATAGTATGTTGCAAGAGATTTTTGATGCCATAAAGAAAGCAGAAAAATTGAGGACTAAAGATGGCGGATTGGGCCAAAATGGTTCGCAGACAAGTTTTGCGTCAGGAAATTCTGATTTCACCTCCTTGGATATTCCTTACAAGCTGTCACCAAAGGAGCAAGAAGATCGTGAGCTTTTGGACTATGCTGCTCAAGTGCAAAAAATGAGAGAGAAAAGAATTTGTGGTGCTCATATTGGCAATTCGCCTGCTGTGAACAGATTGAGATCCGAGCTAGGATTAAACGCTATGAAGAGCCTTGCGAAGGAAGAAAAAGAAGAGTATGTGGTTCTTTCCCAAGATTTGGAAGTGGGACAAGCTACAATAGACGAATTTATTCTATCAGGTGTCAATTTATGTTTTGGTATATTGCAAGTCGTATTGTCCCTAATCCCTCCTGCTATTGGTGCAGTTCTGTCCATTGTCGGATTTCACGGTTCAAGGGAGGAAGGTTTAAGACTTGTTTGGAGATCTACTAAGTACAGGAATGTACATGGCTGTATTGGTTTACAGGCCTTGATGTTTTACTACGATGGACCATTCCAATTTACCGATGTGGATTTTGATATTCCTCTAGCAACTTCCGTGAAACCTGGTGAGAAAGGTGAGATGGATGGGCCAACGCTATTGCATCCGGGAAAAATCTTGGAAAACTCTCTTTTGCAATCCAGGGCATTCTTTCCGAACAGTGCACTTTGGCTTTTAAATGAAGCTAGAATGCTGGCCACAAATGGTAGGTTATCGGATGCGGTAGATTTGATGGATTCCATCGATGTTGACAAAATTCAGATGAGACAGGTTAAATCGTTGCTAATCTTTGATCGCGCGATTATTTTGTCACAAATGCACAGTTACGAGAGAGCCGCTGAGGATTTGCTATCTTTGCTCAAGATTAGCGATTGGTCTCATGCCTTTTACACTTATTATGCAGGTGCTTGTTATTTGGAGAGTTGGAGAATGTGTCAACTTGGCCTTAAAAACAGTGAAAGAGCAGAATTCTGTAAGAAAAGAGCAAGAGAGTTGATCTTTAATGCACCAGACTTACTGGGTAAAAAGACTTTTAAATCAAAAAATTTACCGCTAGATAGATTCATGTTGAGAAAAGTGGAACAATTTCGCCAAATGCAAAGCCAATTGAAATTATCTGATCCGTTAGATGCTATTGCAACTTCGCCCGTTCATGAAATCGCATATTTTTACAACGGTTACAACAGAATGACCCAAAAAGAATTGAAAATATCACAACAACTGATGACAGAGTACCATAATCCAGCAGTAGACCATAAAAATGTAGACCAAGAAATGATCAGAACTTTTCTATTTTCACTAGTACTTCGTAGATTGGGTGAAGTTAAACAAGGTTCTGAGCTTTTGGACAAAGAGGTATTACCACATTTCTTCTTGCTACAGAATGGTAAAGTGAAGTATGTTAAAAAACATGAGGACCCATGGTTATATCCAGCGGCACTCTACGAGCGTGCACTTTTCTCGTGGAAATTGAAGAACATGAAGGGATTACCAGAATGCAAAGAATGGCTTGTAAGAGCTCAAAATTATTCTGTGGATTACGAATTGAGCACGCGTATAGAAATGAAGATTAAGGCAGCTCTAGACAGGGTCGAACATTCACTTTACCCCAGTTGATTTGAATCAAAATGTAGCCTATTTTATATAGTTATGTACTTACGAGGGACGGAACAAACATCATGGTCAAAATTGTTTACCAAGGAATTTCGGATGGGTTTATAATAAGAGTTACTATGGTATCTATTTCTTTCTCTATTCTTCTTATCTCTTGTGAAGCGGGTCCTTTTTCAGTATGGTTAGTATCGCTATCAGGACCAGAACCAAGTTTCAACTAGTATTAACAGGGTTTTTGAACGAAGAACAAGAACTATTCAACTTTACGTTGTGTAAAAGAAAATAAAGTCATATGCATCGTTGAGAATAAGTGTTAGTGGTAGTAATATGACTGATCTAGAAAGTGATGATAGCCTTTTGTTAGAATTTGAAGACGATGATAGTGAAAGTATCAGTAATATTGATGCTCCTACCGATAGTAAAGCTACACATCTAGATTCCGATTTTGCAAATATACCACCACATAATGTCGATACAGATGATTCTGAATTCGATATAGATGAGAGTCAGTTTAGTGAAGATGATTTAGAGGATGATTACTTGGTTTTTCCCATTAAGAAGACTACAAAGGATTTGTTGGATGAAGATAGTTTACCTAGTTTGAAATACGAATGCTTGACCACTCAAGAAATCTTCGATAGCATGAAAAGACGTGTGCATCATTTGCAGCCGGTTTTCTCACTACCACCACAGGATATTTTGATCCTTATGCAACGTTACGATTGGAATGAAGAGCGACTGTTAGAGGAATGGACTGAAAAGATGGATAATCTTTTGATAGAATCGGGTTTAAACACATCAGGAGAATCCGATGGTCGTGGTGTTAAAAATGGTAAGGAATTTTTCTGCCCCATATGTTGTGAGGAAATATTGACGGAGACTTTTTCATTAGAATGTGGGCATGAGTATTGTATTGATTGTTACAGACATTATATCAAGGATAGACTTAACCATGGTAAAATCATTACTTGCATGGATTGTTCTTTAGCTCTGAAAAATGAAGATATTGATCAGATCATGGGTGGTGCATCAAGTGTTAAATTGATGGATTCTTCTATTAAAAGTTTTATTAGAAAGCATAGTAATAGTTATAAATGGTGTCCCTACACAGATTGTAAATGTATTATCCATTTGAAAGACACTTTATCCTTACAGGAATATAGTCGACTGCATGCATCAAGATTTGTTACTTGCAGTATGGGTCACAGCTTTTGCTTTGGATGTGGATTTGAAATACATGCACCTGCCGATTGTAGAGTTACAGATCAGTGGGTCAAAAAGGCAAGATTAGAGTGTGAAAATTTGAATTGGGTCCTTTCTCATACGAAGGAATGTCCTCGATGCTCGGTTAATATTGAAAAGAATGGTGGTTGTAACCACATGGTTTGTTCCAGCTGTAGACATGAATTCTGTTGGATATGTGGAGGCGATTGGGCACCTCATGGTAGTAGTTTTTATCAATGTGCCATCTACAAAAATGAGGATAAGAATAAATTAGTAGCAGACACCCCAAAGAAAACTTTACGAAGGTATGCTTTCTTTTACAAGATGTTTACAGAACATGAGGTATCTGCTAAATTGGATTGGAAATTAGGTGAAACTGTTGGCTTTAAAGTTAAAGGTCTTCAGGAAAAGATTGGAGTCTCTTGGATTGAGGGCCAATTTTTGACAGAAAGTTTAAAGACATTAAATGAGGGTCGTACCGCCCTCAAATGGTCTTTTGCAGTAGCATACTATTCTGATCCCTCGCATAATTTGACCAAAATATTTATAGACAACCAAGGTCTGCTTTCCAATGCTGTTGAAAGTTTGTCAGAATTATTACAAATTAAGAGTCCGGAAGTTATAATGAAGAGAAGGACTGAATTTTACAATAAGGCTGGTTATGTGAAGAATAGGACTAAAGCCCTGTTGGAATGTGGTAGAGATTTGTTACGCAAGGGAATATCCAAGGCGAGGGAGTGAGTTGTTTATTAATATGATTATTATTATTATAGTACAGGGTTTGGTTTTGGTTTTATTTTTTGTCATTTTTCCTTGATGTATTATGTAGTTCTTGTAATATTTTGTGTTTTTCCTTTTACGTTTTGACTTTATCTCTTTATTCATGTTCGTGTGCAAGTTCATCTGAATCTATCGTTCAGTAGTCTCTCAGCTCCAACTTCTTCGTACTCTCTTTTACCCACCCATAATTGGTGGAAACTACCTAAACTTGTCAGTATACTACCTCCAAGCCATGATTGATACTGTCTTTCTCTTAAATGACCTGTGGTTAAAACTCTGAATTTTAGAGCAGGCAATTTTTTGGTTAGTTCATTCATTAGTCTGTCGCTGAAGCCTGGTACAGATGAACTGCCACCTGTTAGTACAATGTTATGGGCTAATGTGGCTCTTAAATCAACATCTGCACTTGTTATAGAGGAGTGGACTAAATCTGATATACCAGCAAGTTCACTAGATTCTGAATCTTCCATAGGTCTTTTACCATGTTCATTCGTAGTTTCCGAAGTAGATGCCTGATCTTCCCCACTGGGAGTCTCCTCACCATTGGGCTTCTCTGGTTTACTACCACTGGGTTTGTTTCTTTTCAAAGGAACGTAATCATTGTGCCAAGTCTCCACAATACCGTCTTTAGAAACTGGCCAACCCTCAGGTATATCTTCACTTTGGGGATAAAATAATTGTTCTGCAAAGCCGTATCGAGAAGGGTTGTCAAATACGATCTCTTCTGTCCATGGAGCTTCAATTGACCTTTTAGCGGTCGATTCTAACTCTGGTTTGAATTTGTCTAAAGTTGTGGGGGCTATTTGACACAGAGTCTCTTTACACTCTTGGAAAAACCCACGTTCATTGGCAAAGTTGTAAAGAGATGGGTCTATATTAAATTCGAAATTTTTCTTCTTGAATTCTGGTCTTCTTTGGGCAATTTCGAACAAAGGTATAATTTCTCTAGGTTGTAAATATTTGCCAATCAACTGATCCACGAATTTACCTGAAATAAAGTTTCTTCTTGTGCTTCTTGAAAGAGTCATACCATCTACCACAGGGCTTGAGCTTGCAGTATCGTGTCCCACATCAACCACTAGGCAATTTGGTCTACCCGTGGCAAAGGAAACACATGTAGGTGTAGATGAAATGTAACAAGCTTCAAAATCCAAGGTCTCCAGTAAAACTTCGAGCGATTTGGTCTTATTTTCCATGGTATTCCAAATCGACTCTGTCATTAGTGCTGGAACACCTTTATTGGATTCAAGATGAAGTACATTCCTCAATGCCCAGTCCCACTGTTCCTGAGCTGCATCCCAATCTACCACCAGACCGTTCTCCACTATAGGTTTAATCTCGTAATCCGGTCTTGGGAACGTCAATGACTGCTCTGCAAACACTTTAGGTTTTGATTTTTCATCGTCACCATCTGCATTCTCATTAGTTTTGTGATGGCCATAACAAGAGGGAAGGATGGCCTGTGGACAATCAGTACCGGAATAACCAATGTTTGTAGTGAAAGAACCGGGGTCAATGACTACAGCTGTAATTTCATCACCTCCATAAACTTGTAATGCTGGATTTGACATGGTTGTGATGCCCTTTTTCGCTTTTATGTCAATCCTATGTATATAGTTGTAATGTCTAGATAGAACTTAAACACTTCGGCCGTGCTATTAAAGTAGTTGTAATTGTTAGGAATCGATAATTAAGATGAATACATAAAAGAAAATTTTCTAATTTTCTATTATCATGATTTCTTTCTCTTTATTTACACTTTAAATTTTTAAGTTCATATGCCTCCTTTCATAGCGTCCTGACTTCGTTGTCCAGGACTGAGATCAAAGATTCTACTTCTAGCCTTTTTCTTGCTTGGACGATCCAGTCCTTGCAGAGCACATGAGGCCAACCCTTCAAAGCTAAAACTTCTTCCACAGCTTCATCCAATTTGGAGAGTCTCAATCTCTCGCTTACCTTGGCATAAACATTGTCTAAATCTTCATTTATGGGTGATGAGCCTTGCTTTGTAAAGAGGAAGAATGAGAAAAATTTGGCAAATGTGTGGCCCATGATACCTGCATTGGGAGGTAAAAGAGATGCAGTCTTGAAATCTGATTCAAGTAGGTTCCATCTGTTGTAGAGCTGCTCAGTGGATAAAATCTCTTTCTCAGATGCCAATTCGTTCAATTCATTTAATGCCACTGTTAAAAGTGCAGGTTTCACGTCCTTTGAATGGCAACAAGGTTTTGGCAATCCAGGAATAATGTCAGCCAAAGTGTTTAATTTTTGCAAGTCTCGATCAATCTTAATGCTAGCATTTTTTGGTGAATTAATCTTATTTTTCAATTCATCTAATGCCAAAGTCAGTTGAGTGATAGCTTCACTCTTCATCAAAAATTTATTGACGCCATCGACAGATTTAGTCAAATTGTTCACGGCTTCATCTAATTCTTGTAAATGAGCCAATTTTCCATTTCTTTCGGAGTCTATCTTTTCGCTGATGATTTTGTTAAATTCTTTGACTTGTGTGATGGACAAAAGTGCCACTTCATTAGCGTGCTTAGCTAGTAGAGTTTGTTCGTTGGCCTTCAAATCTGCAGCTAACTGCTTCTGGGTACGTTGTTCCAATTCAGCCCTGAAGTTACTAAATTCGTTGAGGAATCTGTCAGTTAATTCAATTTCCTTTTGTTTCAACTCTTCTTCATACTTGTTACCTGCACCTTCTAAAGCAGCATCAGTCTTTGTGTTAATGCCAGTAGTTAGAGCTGATTCGAAATTCTGTTCAAATTCAAGGATTTTCATGGCAAGAGCATCATGGGCCTCTAAAACAGCAGTAGCTTGAGGTTCTGGTAACATGATGTTTTGCTGGTTGATAGTATCGATAGTGCCGTTGAATTCCGCGATAATTTCTTTGAATCTGAGGGCCTCAGGAGAGCCATCTTCAGTAGGTGCTCTTAATGGTTGCAATTTCAATAATTCCATAGACACTTTAACCTTTGGTAAGTTAGCCTTGTCATTAAGATTATCTGCTTCTCTGTCCTTAGGATCCACATTTTTAGCAATTACACCTCCATGTGGGACTTTAGAAGTTCTACTGGCGAGGATTTCACCAAACTTCGATTTCAGTTCATCTAGAGTCAATGGAGAATAAGCTGCAGAGTACCATGTGGATTCGAAGAAATCTACCAATTCTTCACCATAAGGAACATGTTCAGTGAAAATTGCACCACATGCATCATTAAATTCACTTAATACTAGACCAGTAGCATAAAACAATGTGACGGACAATGTGACTCTGGTGAAAAACCTACGAATTGGATGCACTCTGTTTGTCTTTGTTTGTTGGGAAGTTTGTGAAGCAGCAGTAGCTAACCTTCTAGTAACTGGGACTCTTAAGAGACGGGGGGTGGATCTTAACATGGGGGAAAGGGTTAAACGTGAAAAATTGACTAAGGCTCAATTCAAAGCCCTCGAAAGCTCGATTACTGATGACTATTTGAATGTTTTTTAGTGATTGTCAATTGTGTGCAAAATTTCAAGCTATGATAGATGAACCGAACAAATAGCACTTTGAGCACGAGGAAGACATGATTGGCTACTGGTCAGGTGAAGCATAGAGGAACCAACTTAAAGGCCCATAAAGGCCAATTTTACGCTCCTTTGAATCGTATAGATGAAATCTGAATGCCTATTTTCTCCCAATGTAGCTTTGATGGCCTCTTGGTTCGACGCGGTGCGTTTTATTTGCACTCAGAGATGGATAATGGAGGGTTCAGCAGACTTAAAATCCTTGTTAACTTTGTTGAAGGTGTCTTGATTGAAATTTGCATTGATTTGCATTATTTGGATTGTACCTGAAGCGTGTATTCTCTGCTTATGCCTATCATTGGGACTCAATGGCCAATCAATATTCGCTGAACGAGGAAAATTTGACATTTGACGTAGCTTGATGAGATTTCCATAGATTCCTGAGAAGCTCAATGAGCTTAATGTAGCTTGTGGAGGCCACCGGCAGTTTCTTAAGCGGCTTGCAAAGCTGCGATGTACATGCTTACAGGTGGGCGGTTATTGACGTAAAATCAACAAGAATCGTTCTTTAGTAATACACAGATCACATATCTCTAATCCATAGTCCCAGTACATCGTTGTTATATCATCCTTGTGATCTAACTCGTTTACAGCGGCTGATCCATTCGACGTCGCAAGAATTCGTGGTGAGTAGCAGATACAGTGTTAGTGGCGGATTCCAAAACATTATCAGCAGTCATAAAGAACCTTCACCGCATGTGCTCCATACCCCTGCTCTCACATCTTCTCGAAGCCTTCCTCAGGACACATCTTCTTGTCCATTCTTCTGCATCCGGTGGACACCTTATATATGTCCTGTAAACCGAACGGTCAAGAACAGGCTACACTATTGGTATTCTGATAGGCCATTCAGCACATTAAGTGACTTCTCATTACTTGTTATCCTCCTATTTCTGTTTCTTGTGTTTTCGCATGGTATATATGGTTTAAAGACCCCTATAGGATTGAAGATTTAAACACTTACAACTCTTTACAAACGACAGCTCAAGTCAAATTAAGAAGAAAGCATTTCAAATGTTACAGTTTAAGCTAGTTCTATTAGGTGATTCCTCAGTTGGTAAATCTTCTATCGTCCACAGATTCGTAAAGGACAGTTTTGATGAATTTAGAGAGAGTACTATTGGTGCTGCGTTCTTATCACAGACCATCAAGATTGAGGACAAAGGCAGCCAACAAGAGGTCGTGATAAAGTTTGAGATCTGGGATACCGCAGGTCAAGAGAGGTACAAGTCATTGGCTCCTATGTACTATAGGAATGCCAACGCTGCCTTGGTGGTGTACGATGTTACTCAGCAGGATTCTTTGGCTAAGGCGCAGGGATGGGTCAATGAATTAAAGACAAAAGTTGGTGAAGACGATTTAGTAATTTGTCTAGTGGGTAACAAGTTGGATTTATGTACTGAGGAAGGAGAGAGTTCAAGTAAACCAAAAGCGGTGGAGAGTTCAGACGCTGAAGGTTATGCAAACGAACAAGGCCTACTATTCCATGAAGTTAGTGCAAAGACCGGTGAAGGTGTGAAGCAGGTATTCCAGAGCATCGGTGAAAAACTGTACGAATTCAAGAAGCACGAATTGGCAAATTCTAAAGGTCGTCAAGGAGCGGGTGGTGACACCGTTAACGTTCAACTACAGAGGCCTTCAACAAACGATGCGACATCTTGCTGTGGATAAAGGTACGATGTATAGAGAATAACAGTAAAAACTGATAATTATGATAATAATAAAGATAATAAAAAAAAAAGAGATATAGCCTAGCTTTATACAGCGGTAGTGTTGATTTTATATTTGAAGTCTTTAATCTACATACATATTGAAAACACACAACGTCACAACTTCAGAGTAATTGAAAAAATATTAACTCATCGTTTCATTTCAAACCTTTCAAAACCTGTTCGATAGCGTTTTCAACAGATTCTTTGGTTCCCTTGATGTAAACTACGTCGTTAACTTTATCGGTCTTTCTAGGAACGTTGATAACTGCACCTGTAGCATCTCTGATCTTTTTGATGTTAGAACCACCTGGTCCAACAATTTTGTTGAATTTGGAGGGATCAGAGGACCAAACGTATCCAGTAGAATTAGCTTTACCACCTAATTCAATTCTCTTTTCGATGGCTTCAATGGCCTTCTTTAAAGATTCTTGTTTCTTTGTCTCATCAACGGCTTTCTTGTTTTTGTCGTCACTCTTCGATGATTCATCTGCCAATAATTCGTCCACGTCAAAATCTTCATAGATTAATCTCCAAGAAAT
Source organism: Zygosaccharomyces rouxii (assembly GCF_000026365.1). Classification (NCBI taxonomy): domain Eukaryota; kingdom Fungi; phylum Ascomycota; class Saccharomycetes; order Saccharomycetales; family Saccharomycetaceae; genus Zygosaccharomyces; species Zygosaccharomyces rouxii. The sequence goes on along the minus strand of NC_012996.1, from coordinate 1,762,474 downwards.
CTTTTCAGCATTGCCATCCACAGCAGGAGCGTCCGATTCTTCAATGGTGGTCTTGATCTTTTCTTCAGCGGTACCACGAACTCTGTCCACAGGGATATTCAATGGCTTACGAACCAACTTAGTAGCTTTTCTACCTTGGTTACCGTGTTTGACATTGATGGAGTAATCAAGTCTTAACGATTGGATAAAAGCACCACGTTCAGCAACAAATTCGTGCAATTCGGCAGGAACAAATAGTTCGTGGTCGAAATTGTCTCTGATGATTTCAGTCAAAATCTTAGATTCTGCCTTTTCCACATTTTCCGGTAACCCAGTAAGAACAACTTTACCGTTTTCACCCTTGTTGGGGACGTGCAATTGAACGTAAAAGTCACTCTCTAATTGACGGCGAACGAATCCACCAGGACCAATCAAAGCACCTTGTTTATCTTGAGGAATGTCCAATTCCTTGTTAATACTCTTCTCGCCTTCTTCCACGATCTTATTGATCTCTTTGGTGACAGCTTCAACGAATTTCTTTGGACCTTCCACTTTAATTACCGAAGTTTCAGAGTCAGCATTGGGTACATCAACGGTTCTGTTTCTCACACCTTCACCACCAGCCTTGCTGATGATTTCCTTCAAAGTGTGACCACCAGCACCAACAATGGTCTTGTGGTATTTACGGTCCACATCCAAAGTGGTCCTGGTAAAATCAGAAGCCTCTTGAACGATAGAATTGACCTTAGCTTGGGCATCCTTAATGGCTTGTCTGTTACCAGTGATTTCCAATTGAACTTTACCGGATTCCTGCACAGATGGATCAGTAGTCTTTTGCAAGAAATCTAATTCTACACCGAAATCAGCTCTAATGTCGTTAATCATATCACCGTTCTTACCAATAACTCTAGCCACGTGTTCAGCTGGAACATCCATGGTCATCTTGTGGCCATTTTCCATTTCGAAATCCAATAAAGATTTCAATTCTTCGTAAGCCTTGGTAACACCACGGGATGGACCTCTGATGGTAACATTATCCTCACCCTTGGGGAAAAAGATACGGACATTGTATTTGTCTTGTAAACGGTTACGGTAGGCACCTTGAGGTCCCATCAAGTTACGGTGAAATTTTTGAGCCACAAACAATTCCTTGGTAATGATGTCTGCCCATTTCTTTGCTTCTTGTTGAATGTAAATCTTGGCACGTTCAACGTTGTATTGAACACCCGTTACTGTGACTTCAACAGTTTTACCGTTACTAGATTCAGATGGAACATCAACGTTAACGTCAAATTTTTCACGTAATTGCTGGGTATTGGAACCTTTGACACCAATTAATCTTGAGACGGAATTAACAGATACTTCCACAGAGTCCTTGAATTTACGGTCAGAAGTAGCAACAGCACTTTCAAGGGCTTTTTTAGCTAGCTTGACTGCTTTATCACTACCTCTCAAAGTCAATTGTGATTTTTCTGGAGTGTGTAGTTTGAGTTGGAGGTTGTTACCTTCTTGATTCACTTCTTCAAGGATCAACTGTAAAGTGACACCCTTTGATAACATAGAATCTTGTCTTGAAGATTCTAGATCGATGACTTGTGTAGCCAAATTGGATTGTTTGGTACGAATAGAATCTAGAGTGGCATTGATTTGAGCCAAGGATTCTTTAATCTCTTCTGGAGAAGGTTTGAAGTCCTCATTGGAGACACGAGCCACCAATAAAATGGTATCATCACCAGGGTAAAAGTCACCGAATTGAACAAAACCGGCGGTTTCTTCTGAACCCAAAAGGACATGTTTGATGTCCTTGTGGAACAATTCGTAGTCCAAATCGCTAACAGTTAAAGTGTCAAAAGGTGCAATTTCATTAACTAAACCGATCAGTTCTTTACGAACACCTTTAATTTCATCAGTCTTACTAGATTTGCCGCTAATGTAGACGTGAACAGAATCAGCTTTAGTTAGCTGTTCAGGTTGAGGCAGAACGATCTTAATTTCTGGGTGAGCATCTTGAATTTGTTTTAAAACGTTGTACTTGTTGAAATAAAGAACCAAATTCTTAGCGTGCTGCAAATTTTTACTGTGGGCCTTAGAGATGTCCAAAGCGTCCACTGCAAAAGTTGTGGAAGAGGATCTTGCATGGGCGATTGCTTGTGGAACTTTCTCTCTGTGTCCCAAGAAACTCACCAAGGAATCATCATGGAAGTTGACCACGACATTAAATTGGTCCTTAATTTCTTTGGTATCGATTAAAAATTGGAACTTTTCAGGAATCTTGACTTGTTCTTCCTTTAATTGAGATTCCAACTCTTGGAAATAAGATTGTAGTTTTGATTTAGCCAATTTAACATCTTCACGAGGCCCCGAAACTACAACATCTTTGTTGTTTTCAATCGACAACTTAACGCTTTCTAATGGTAAATGTGCCAAGTCGATGAAAGGTAACAACGTGGAGTTATTCACTGTTACGAGGATGGAACTGTTTTTGGTTTCTTCCTTAACGATTGACATGATCTTGTCCTTTGCCAATTTGACAGAATCCACATCACCATGGATGGACACGTCAGCCATTTCATCACCCAAGTCTTCGTCTACAACATCAGGATTGTTCTCTCTGGCGACGTTAATCTTGACATCAAACTTTTCTTGAATCTCTCTAATGTTTCTACCACCTGATCCAATGATTGCGGCTTTAGCCCTAGATGGAACTTGTACTACATCTGTCACTGGTTTAGTCAGCTTCTTAACCAATTCACGTCTACCAGCGTTAACATTAGCAGGTAACCCACTGATTAAGAAAGTACGTGATGTTTTTGAAAGTGTTGATTCTACAGACACGTCATGATTTTGTTTCACAGATTGCACAATCCTTGAAAATTCAGGTTTGGTGATTGACAATTGTGACTGTAGATCAAGTGTAAAAGCCTCTTGGATAGTCCTTGATCTAATAGGCTTTGATGCGCCTTGAGATACCACATTGGGGGTTGCAACTTGTGGTACAACATTGGGTTTAACGTTGGGACCCCAAGCGACTTTCTTATTGCTAAAACCTGCATTGGATCCCAACGAGGGTAAATCCTTCAGTGATGGCAATTGGGAATCCACAGAAGTTGGTGGCGTCTCTTCGTATTTGGACATGCTTAAAATTGAGATTACAATTGACGAAGACCTTCTTAGAGGACTACCTTTGTTGTTTGAAGATGACAGTATGTTAAAATTTTCCTTAAGTTAAAAGTAAAAGAGAAGATCCTATTCTAACACACAACCAACAAATTATAAACATAAAAACATATAGAAAAAATAACTATAGTAAAATCCTACAAAACTTTAAAAACGCCATTATAAGGTTGGGAGAACGTTCTGAGAGAAATCTCCAATGAAGTTACCAGCTGGGTTATAGTTGCAAATGATGTACTTACCAACGGAACCACCACATTGCTTACTACCACAACCGACCTTAGTAGAAGACTTCCAGACCAATTGAGTAAAGTGACCAGTTGATTCGGAGAAGACTGGGTCACTGAAGCTGTACTTCTTAATTTCATCGTACCAAGCATCGATAGTACCTTCATCGTCATAACCGACAGCCAAGTTTTCACCGTATGGACCATTAGAATGGACCAAATCACCAGAACAGTCGTATTTATCAGCGTAGTTTTGAGCGTAGTTGGCCAATTCATCATCCCATTCCAATGAGCCAGTAGATTGATGCTGAGAACGCTTGTCATTGTGGCGATCAACCATCGTGTTTTGGAAATCGGAAGAACCAGAACTGGATGGTGCAGCGGATGAGGAAGCACTTGATGGTGCAGCGGATGAAGCACTTGATGGTGCTTGGCTAGAGGAAGATGGGCTCAAGGTGGTAGTAGCTGCACTTGAAGTAGAAGCTGGTGCAGAAGATGAGGATGAGGAAGAAGCAGAAGCGAAAGCAGCGTTTGGAACTTGAGATACTGATGGAGTGGCAGAAGCAGAAGCAGAAGTAGAAGATGGTTCAGAAAAAGATTGAGCAGCAACTGATCCGGAGGTGGATGGAGCAGGAGCTGATTCGGAACTGGATGGAGCTGCTGAGCCGGAACTGGAAGAAGATCCAGAAGTGGATGGAGCTGCTGAGCCGGAGGTGGAAGCAGGAGATCCGGCAGTTTCAGTTATCACGGTAACTGATCCACTTGCAGGTGTGCTAGAAGATTCAGTGGCTTGGCTACCAGAAGGAGTAGCAGGGACTGCAACAACTGATGAACTGATTTGGTTGGAAACGGAAGTTGGTTGAGCACCACCTTCAGTGACAAAAGTAGTTCTTGTTTGACCATTTTCCACGTAAAGGATACCTTGCACCGATACAAGAGCATCTGCGTGGACGTGGTTAGTCACAGTAACGACAGCAGCGTTGGCAAGGCCTAATGAGGCGACAATTGCAGGTAAAAAGAGCATCTCTCAACGATAATTAGCGTTTAGCACTGGTAGTAAGGAATGGACCGTTTAATTGGCGGGGAGGTAGAGACGACTGGTAGACAGAATAAAAGTCTAGTTGATCGATCTAAAGGAATGGATAGGTTTCTTTGGTTTTATAGTACCTGCCAAACACGAATTGAAAGATAAAATGTGAACAAGATTCAAACACCAATTTTGTAGAGCCAGGAAAAAAATCGTAGTTTTGACGGAGTTGGATCTTTAATTTATGTGATGAAATCGCTGGAGCTCCTGGATCTCAGATCGATCGATTTGGCAAGAGGTTTCGTGGGTGTTTTACTCAATGAGGTTGGCGTGGTGTTTACATACTGTTTTGAGAAAAGGCCAAGAAAAGTAAAATGAAGGGGTCAAACTAAGCGAAAAAAAGAAAGATGAAGCAATTCTGAGCATAACGTATTGTGCATTGCGTGTATATAGAGAAGAAAACTCGATGCTTGTAGTACGGTACGTTGTGTTATAGCTATCTTTTCTAGATGGATCTTGCAAACCATTGATTAGTCTTATTTTGCTATTTTGCTGTTTTACAGTCTTTCAAGTGATTTACAGAACATCTCGAACTTTTTCTTCCATACGGAAAAAAAAATCGTGTCGGTAAATACATCAAAAAATTGGGAAAATGTTCCATATTATTGATATCGGCCGGCAGCTTTTAGAGGGCGATGTAATGGCATAATTTTTCAGGGTCCATAGTGTCTTGTGTGGGGCATGCGAGAGGAAGCTTGAGTTCGAACTATGCAAAGCATGGTTCGAATTCCTTTTTGAAAGCTGCGTTTGTTTCAGCTGTTGTTTCAAACCCTTCCTTACGGGGTCCTGGCCAAGAAAGGATATGTTAAGAGTTTGAGGAACGAATACAATGGAGATGAAACTTCCATAGTATGTTAGATAAATGTTGATATCGTCTGGGGCGGAGGGGTTCTTCCGTGATTGTAGTCACTCCATGTGCTGGTAAGATAGCCGCAGATGTGAACTAGATTTCTTGCATATCACAACAAGCCTGTGAGCACCGCGAACAGGAACTATTTTGGTTCTTTTTCAAAAGAATGTCTTATGGAGATGCGTGAGATGTGTGACAGACGGAAGTGATTACTGATGGTGTCCGAAGGGTTAAAGGTAAATTATGTATTAAAGGACACAGATATGACCATGTATACCTGTGATCTATTGAGCTGTTTGGCTCATCATTGAATCGAGATATCAGCGGAGGATATGTTCGGAACTGGCACATTCGCAGCATTATTTATTTAAGGCCTAACTATAAGAGTGGCTTTTTCAACACTACAAAACTGTAGTATATGTTAATGAAGCGTTCTAGAAATCTGGATCCAGTAATAACGTCATAGGATGCAAAAATTGCCAAGATAGCTCCGAAAGCAGTCTTTCTGGAAAAGGGTTGTTTGATTGTGAAACGTTCGAAGGATGCATGGGGAGAATTAAACAAGATGTGGTAGCAGATGTGTTTCAACCTAAAAGGGACAAAAGTGTTTATGTTTTGTTTTCGCTTATAAGACTGGAAAGTGGGGAAGTGGACATTAATGCACTGCCGAAATCAGCCTAACTCCATTTAGAAAAGAAACCTTTTCCTCTCCCTTTTAATCTTCGCGAAATTAAAGACTGGGATATTGTTTACCTGAAGTTCCATCCGGTAGTGTCGATGGAAATCTCTCAATTTTGGCCTAATCTATTCCTAATCATGCTTGGAGAGACAAGTGGGAGTTAAAGCCTACCCGTGTGGAAAGTTGTGAAATCGTTCAAAGAAAAGGAGAAGTCTTGCGATTAGCTTGTTCTACTTGTCAGTCTCGCTTGCGATGAGATGATAATTTGCGTTATTAGCTGTTTATCAAACAGATTTAATCTAAGGAACTGAAACCCTGCCTTGTTTTCGTACCTTCAGATTGGTAAACAAGTTACTTATACTTTTCTTCATCGGAAGAGATATTCGGAAGAACGCCAAACGCGAAAACCCTTATTCTCGAGGTGGTTACTATGGAAACGATAAATTTTGAAAAAGACCGGGGCGTTATCATGATAAACGAAGGCTCGAGCGTAACTGTTGTACCTCCAATTTTGCATGTGGAATTATGAATGGGACAGAGGATATATGTTTTGCAAACTGCTCAGAAACGCTGCACTAATAGAAGAGCTCGTCTTTCAATCGTACTGATATCCACGTGATGCAAAGCCACAATTGTGTCACGTGCTCTTTGGTCATTTTATACGTACATTTTTGTATGTCTTATTGAGCGGTGCCACGTGATGTTTTTGTTTTCTTTTACCAATAAGAAGCTGTCTGTCCTCTATTTGGGTCATCGATGAGCCCCGTGTTGATGTCGCTGTTAATGCGCTTCAATTCTTTTGGTAATTTCTGGCACATACAGTATATTCAGTATTCAATATCGATTAGTTTTGAGATTGCATATACGTGTAATCATTCTACACGAGCTCCAAAAATTTAAGTAAAATCTAACTAAACGCATCATAAACCTATAAACTACTCCACTATACAAGTCTACAAGGACCCACCCATGTTTAAACTACAAGTGGTATTAGTTCCACCCAGTGCTCAAAATGCACTTCTTCCATACGGGTTGGCGTCCAGTACAGCAGAATCCTCTCAACTGTTTGGTGTCAATCCATTGACCAATTCAAGAAATCCAGATTCAACTCTACCCTATGCTCCCAGCGGTAATGCATCGAATGTGGTTCCTCATCATTTTACAACTAGGACGAGGAAATTTCTTCATTTTACCAAAAGTGCGAATTCTTTGTTGGAATTATCAACAGAAATTGTTGAAAAATGCAATAAGATGTACCCCTATGTGGATGAGATTGAAATCCTTAGCTTACAAGATAGTCAAGGTTGTGATTTAGATCCTGATTTTTTGGTTAAAGATGTTTTCACAATGGACAACGTCGTACGAGCCATTGTCAGGAATGAATTAGAAATTGAGGATTCTTCGCCAGTTTCTTCATATAGAGCCGCCAAGAGGAAAAGACTTAATAATGGTTCTGTACAAAATTCTATTCCTAATGGTGTTTTGAACATTACAAAGAAGAGACCTGCAGCTTTTGCAATGAGAAATCCGTCAACAGCAAACAATGGTAATATTATTAGCAGCAATAACAATAATATTAACAGTGTCAGCAATAACATGCGTGTCTCGACACCATTAGCACATCAAATCTATCCACCACCTTCAGATGGTGCTCAAGTTCGGATGGATTCAAATAATTCAGAAGATGAAGATGAAGAACAAGGTGAACGTTCCTTTTTACCACCGCCTGCACAACCACAGTCACCACCAATTAGGGTTAGTTCGGGTATAGATCAAACCAAAAAGATTAAATCGATGATAGAAGACGATACAGTTTCCAGATCAGAAACTGTGGATCCTGATAAATTGAGGCAACAGAGGTTACTTTCGGGCACTCCAGTCAGACCAACAATGACTCCTAATAGAGTGACATTAACGGGCCAAAGAGTCGTTTCGGAAAACCAACCTGCACACCTGAATAACGCCCATTCCGATAGAAAACCATCATTTTCAACAACAAGGATTACATCGGGTCGTCTGAGTATCCCAGAACCAAAGATTTCAGAAATTGAAAAGGAATTAAAAGAGGGACCTTCTAGCCCATCTTCGGTACTACCGCCCAAACCGGATCGTATCCCAATGAAAAGACCTTTGCAAGAAACTGAAGTTCAACGAACCGAAGAAGAGGATGAAGAGGAGGAAGAATCAGACGAATCCGAGAAAAAGGTAAGGCAATTCATCCAAAGGCAAACCTCTATTGCCGATAATAATGGTTCCCCAACAAAAAATAGCCCTTTATCTGAAGAAAATGTACATTTGGCAGAACTACCACAGACCAGACCATCTTCAGCGCAGCCACAATTTCAGAGGAAAACTTCCCTAGAGGCTAAAGTGGAGCATAAATCTGCTAGCGGTGGAAATTTAATGGATGAAGAAAGATTAAGAATTGATAATTTTAGCGAAGATGAAGCTGAAGGTGTGCAAGAAAAAGAACATGACAGGCAATTGGAAGGTCAACTTGGTAGGGGAACGAGTCAATCAAAATTTAACGATGCCAATTTTGCTTCATCAGCTGCTGCCAGAGATGCTGATGCTGACGACTCTGATAACGAAACCGCCAACGACACAGTGGTGGTTAGGGATACTGGTAGCAAGTCATCTGGAAATCATAGTATTAATAGAGAAGAATTATTAAAGTTTATGGAAGGTGATTATTCACCTACTTGGAATAAACAATCATCGAAAAGAAAGCCTTATACAACTGTCTTGCATAAGGATATCGATAATTCTAAGCCAGATCCAAGGAATATTTTGCCCGAGAAAATGACAAGGAATGCCGCTAAAAGAGCGGCCCAATTACTTGCAGGCCGCGAGGATGAAAGTTCCGAATCAGAATCAGAGCAAGAGATCGAAGAATCTTCGTCTGATGATGGCAGTAGTGGAATCGAAGTCGACGCTTCAGCGGATGATAGTGACGATAGAGTCGCAGTTGCTGAAAATAACTCGGTAAAGACGTTGAACATTCATCCTTTGAAAGAAATGGTGGTAAAAACAGATGAAAAAAATGATCAACATAATGATTCAGAGCATTCCGAAGGAACTTCCTTCGGTTCTTCCTCGGATCATGAACAGAACGATCTACCCGCTAAAAATGATGAACTTCAGGCTCCTAAGATAGTGGTCCATGATTCGAATTTACAAAAGCCTGATTCAAAAACTCCTCAATCCACCTTCACCTCTAAAGAGCCATCAACTCAACAGCAAGAGAAATTTTCCTCTTCAACATCTTCGTTCCCAAGCGCTACTTTGAGTCGATTTAGAACGCAATTGTTGAACTCAGACAAGAAATTGCCTAAATCTTCACCTTCTTCCCTTCCTGCAAATAATTCCAATGGAGAACATCAATGGAAGTTCGCTTCATCGCCGACAGTTAGTTCATCAGGACGTGAAGCTACTGATCCTAGAAATATTGAAAGGCCTAAGAGTGCTAGTGCTGAGGACTCTAAAAGATTGAAGGAAACTTTGAAGCAAGCAGATTTGGAGGCAAAACAAAAAGCTTTTAATGAATCCAAGAGGTTTAAAGAAGAAGCTGAAGCCAAAAAGAAACAACAGGACGAAGAGAAGTTAAGGGTGAAGCAACAAGAGGCAGAAGTACAGAAGAAGAAGCAACAAGAAGAGTTGGAAAGGTTGAAACAACAACAATTTAAAAATCAGCAAGAAGAATTGGAAAGGAAAAAGAGAGAATTCCATGAGAAGAAAAAGCAAGAAGAACTTGAACGTCAAAGGAGAGAAGAGGAGAATAGGAAGAGAGAGGAAGAAAATAGAAGGAAGGAAGCTGAAGCTGAGAAGAAAAGGATAGAAGCCTTGGAGAAACAGAGGCAGGAAAAGCTTAAATTAAAGCAACAGGAGGAACTCGACAAAAAGAAGCAGGAAGAAGAGGAGAAGAGGAGGAAAGAGGAATCAGAAAAGAAGAGGCAGCAGGAGCTAGAAAAGAAGAGAAAGGAGGAACTCGATAGAAAGAAGCAACAGGAAGAAATGGAGAGGAAGAAGCAACAAGAAGAGGTCGAGAAAAGGAAAAGACAAGAAGAACTTGAGAAGAAAAAACAGGAAGAGGAACTAGAGAGAAGAAGACAACAAGAAGAGCTTGAGAAGAAGAAGCAAGCTGAAGTGAAGAAGAAGCAAGAAGAACTCGAGAAGAAGAGACAGGAAGAGGAACTACAGGGGAAAAGACAACAAGAAGAGCTTGAAAAGAAGAGACAGTTAGAGGAGTTAAATAGAAAGAAAAAGCAAGAAGAGCTCGAGAAGAAGAGGAAAGAGAAAGAGGATCAGGAACGAAAGAGGCGAGAAGAAGTTGAAAAGAAGAAACAAGAAGATCTTGAGAAGAAAAGACAAGCTGAAGTGAAGAAGAAACAAGAAGATCTTGAGAAGAAAAAACAAGCTGAAGTAAAGAAGAAGCAAGAAGAAGAATTGCAACGGAAGAAGCAGGCTGAACTGGATAAGAAAAAACAACAAGATGCAAAGAAGAAGGCTAAGTCTGCTGCTGCTAAATCGACTATTTCAAAACCTGCGACTGCTAAATCACCCGCTGTTACCAACGGCAGTGATAAGTTAAAGGAGTTAAAAGCCAGATTTACCAGTCCTAAAGCGTACGTTCCAACACCTGCTAAGAGCAGTCAACAGAATAATAAGGGCAGTGATAACGAAGAATCTGAGTCTTCAGATGATGAAAGTTCTACCGAATATTCTAGTTCCTCATCTGAAGATGAAGATGAGTCCAGTTCTAAGAAATCTCGTCGAATGGTTGTCAATACTCCAAAAGGATCCGTTACGAGCGGCAAACAAAAAAGTTCTCCTAAGAAAGTGCCTGCTGAAGATGATATAGAAGCGGCACCTCAATCTACTCAACGTAGCAATGTCTCAAGTCAACGTTCTCAAAGTGAAACTCCTATTTCACGATTTTTTCATTCTCCAGGGAGAGGTCAATCTCAATCAGAACCTAAGGAAAATTCAAGTATTTTGGATGGATTACCGAAAAAAGTTCGTCCATCCTTAAGCTCTCTGTCGGACTTAGCTTCAAGAGGTGTTCCTGAAGTAAGGGAGAAAGCCACTTCTTTGTCACCTGCCCCACATGTTACCAGGGCTTCAGCCAAGATTGATAGTGATTCTGAGGAAGATGACTCTGATGAAAATGATGGCTCAGACACAGAATCGGAGGATTCTGATTCTGATAGTGATGATTCTGATTCTGGTAACAGTGGTTTCATCAGTGCTAAAACCGCAGGTTCCGCGTTGGGTAAAAAGAAGAAAGGTGGTGGTGGATTTGCTTCCTTATTAAGAGATTCACAAAGAAGATAGTTATGATATTCAGTTAGAGATTTTTTTTGTCTTTTTTCATTATTTCAGATTTGGCATTTAATGTTTGTTTTATAGAAAAGTGTACATAGTCAATGTGTATTGTGATATGACCAGGGTCATTACTTTAAATTATGATATTAAAAGCTAATCATTAAAATATTACATCTTACAAAAGGAAAATCGACTAAATAAACTGTTAGTAGAACAAAAAAAAATAAAAATAAAAATAAAAGGTTAATCCATATTACATCTCCGCAAATTTGTTGTTACCGCGAATGAATTGAATAGCTCCTCTCTTATCCACTTCGATTACAGTGGATATTTTATTTTCGTACTTGACTCGATAAAACTTATCTGCAACTTCAAGCATGTCGGATCTGAAAGTGGTACAAATGAATTGAGCGTTTTCAGATAGTTCTTTAATGGTACTGGCAACCGCCGTTCTATACTGTTTATCTAGAGCTGCGTCAATTTCGTCAAAAAGATAAAAGGGTGCAGGCTCTACCATTTGAATAGCCAAGATGAGCGCCACGGCACAAACCGTTTTCTGACCACCGGATAGTTGTTCCACATGCTGTTGTTCGTTTTTTTTGGAGTTGAAAGAAACTGATATTGAAACACCAGAATACATCGCTTCAACTGACTTTGAACGGCTCTCATCATTTTCATCACCGTCACTCATATTCACATCTTCGTCATCATTAGGATCTTCTTGAATATCAGTATTTCGATGGATGATAAGCTTGGCGGTGCCTCGAGGTACTAATTTCTCAAATACCTTAGAGAAGTTTTCCGAAACCTTGTTAAACGTTGAATCTACCGCATTGACTTTTTGTCTTTTAAGCCTTGTTATTAAATTCTGAATAGAAGATTTGGATTCATCAAGTTCTTCTGCCCTTTCCTCCAATTCCGTTCTCTTTTCTCCAAATTTCTTAAAGTTTTCAAATGCTCTTTTATTCACATTACTCAAGCCTGAAATATCCTCATTTACAGAATTTAGTCTTTGAAGCAATTCCCCACTTGATAAATTGTTGAAGCTGTTCAATGCTTCTTCAGCGAGAAGGCCCACCTCGCGGATTTTTTGTTGCAATTCTTCACGTCTGGCGGCAAGTGTAGTCTTCTTGACCATGGATTTCTCTGCATCCTTCTGAAAAGTTTCCAGTTTCTTCAAAAGAGAAGCTTGTTGGCTGTTAGCTTTCTCTAGGGATTTTTCACTGTTCTTTTTCCTTTCAGACATATTCTTTATCTCCTCTTGTATGCCACTCAATTCTTCATTTGAAATCTCAAGCTGGTTGTCCAAAGTCGTTTTCACGATTAACATAGACTGAACTTCACTTTTCAATCCTGCAATAAAGGAGTCCCCTGTTTCGGCAAGTTTTGCTTTCAATTCCTTCTGCTGTGGAATCAACTTTGAGTTCAATGTGGCATTAAGAGAGTCTATGTTGTTGGTTAAACCTTCAAGAGCTTCGGAAGTCATGTATAATTTATTCTGAATATCCAAAATAGATGATTTCAAGTTTTCCAACTCTGCTTGTTTAGCCCTAGACAGTTCGTTATCAAAATCTTGGGATAGTTCCTCGAGATATGTGGATATTTTTTCCTCACTAACCCTAATATTAGTTTCCGTCTTTTCAGCCTTTACAATCAATGCCTGCATGGATTCCTCTAAGAAGATTTTCTCTGTCTTTTTATTATTTAGTTTAGCCCTCCAGCTATCCATATTCGTTAAAATCGTTTCCCTCTTATTTGATAGTGATCTAGTTGTACCATTTACGGTATCGATGCTTGCATCGATATCCTGTATCTTCTGCCTCATAAGTTCCAGTTCAGAGACTAGCGACTTGTATTGAGATCTGGAATCTTTGAGTTTTTTCAGAAGATCTAATCTGGTCTTTTTATGTTGATCATGGTAACCACCCGTTAGAGCACCTTTCTTATCAGCTCTATCTCCATCTAGAGTAATTGCATTGAGCCTGAATCTTTTAGCGAGCCTCGCTCCCGTAGAAAGATCTCTTACTACAATAGTTTTCCCAAACACTTGTTTGACAGCTTTTTCAAACCTTGCATCATACCTGATTTTCTTTATCAGAGGTGTACACGAGGCTTGCTCATTTGGTGGATAGGTAATGTTTGGGTCGCTGTAAACTCTGTTCAATGGTAGAAAAGTGACCCTGCCACCTTTCATTCTGTATAATTCCTGTATTATTAGAGATGCAGTTTCGTCTGTATCCACCACAATGTGAAAAAGGGAATTGCCGCCCACGACTTCGGCACATTTTTTATACTTATCATTCACTTTAATAAGTTCTCCCAAAGTGCCAAATACACATCCATCTGGTAGTTTTAACTTTTCTGCAATTTCTTTAACGCTCTTAATACCATTTGCCAGATCCCTGCTCATAGTTTCAGTGACTTCACCTTCTGATCTTTTAACATCGTTTGTTGTGGCTTCCAAAAGCGATTGTAACCTCTGTTCCGTTCTCCAAAGCTCTTTCCGTTCATCAATCTTTTGACCATAAAGATGCTTTGTATTATTAAGTTCAGTATCTAAATCGTTCAATTCAGCTAATGCCCCTGGGCCCTGTATAGAATCTGTCAACTCGTCGATCTGTTCATCTATGGCTGCTAATTTGTTTCTGATCTCGCTGCGTTCTAATTCTACATTTTGTTTCACTTCTTTGAGGTTGTCCAATTTGTTCCTGAGATCTTTAATCTCTTGTTCTACCCAAGAATCACGTTCTTCCTTAGTCCTAAAATCAGCGTATTTACCTTTTTTCAAAAGCAAATCTCTTTCTCTTTCTCGTAATTCTGCCAATTTCAATTTTAATCCGGTTTCTTCCTTATTCAATTCTTGAAATCTAGGCTCTACCTTTTCCAGTTGTCTTTGATTTTGCTGAACAGCTTCGTTGATTATTTGTAAATTCGTTTCATCTATTTTAACTTGTTCATCGTGTAATTGAATCTGTGATTCCAAATCTGTAATTTTGACATTTAAATTAGCTAATTCTGTCGATAATTCTGAATTTTTGTCCTTCGATTGTTGTAATTCCGTTGATTCCTTTATTTTCAGTGATGATTCCAATTGTTGTAACTCTTTGGAGACCTGAGATATCATTTCCTCTCTTTGATCTAATTCCTTAATGTAGTCCCCAGATGAATGTACCGTGGCATTGTAGTCGCCATCTAGCCTTTCAATCTGATTTATCACATCATTCAATTCTCTATCGTACAAGGTAAACTGGAAAACTTTACGATTTCGTTCTAAGCTATTATACCTCTCTAATTCCTTCTGTTCTTCTTCCATTTCCTTTAATTTACCCACCAATTCTTCCATCTCTTGGGCAATTTGGGCTCTTTTCTTCTCAGTTTCGTCCATCTTCTTCAAAGATGCTCTCAATTTAACTTCAAATGACTTAGCGCCTACCACTTCTTCTAAAAGATGTAACCTTTCCCTATCCTTTGCGTTTGTTAATGCTACTATACGGCCCTGAGGAACAATGTTATATGGGTTACTCATTGAAAATCCTGCGCTTTCTAGCATTCTAACAACATCACTTTTCGTTACATTTCTATCGTTTAACTGATAATCATCCTTCTTCAATCCAACTGTTCTTCTTACGAAAACTTCATCATTTTCTCTTGGAGGAATACCAGACGGTAGAATTATTCGATGGCTTGGATCATGGAATACTATTTCCACAGATGCACTCATAACAGATCCTGATCCTTGGTGGATTAAACCTTGTCTTTCCTCTCTTTTCAAGTTGGCATAGTCATTACTTAGAACGAATCTTATAGCTGCGAAGAAATTCGACTTACCTGAACCATTTGATCCTATTACTATATTGTGATGAGGAGAAAAGTTATCAATGATCGTCTCATTTCTATAAGTTTTAAAACCTTTGATGACAACCCTTCTGATGTACATTACCAACGGAAATGGCAATCAAAGGTTGGATGGCTTCTTTTCAGTTTCAATACCTCTTGGGCGAGTATGAAGTCTGGTATTAATGTGGCAATTCTAACTAACTTATTTAAAGTCTTTATTACGCTAATGTTGTAGCTCATCGAATTGGGATGACGCGTAAAAAGAATTTTTATTAAAAATCTTCACGCGTCACCCATTTTGCCTTCATCGTATCATATGATGATCATATTGCTTGTTAAGTACTAGACAATACTAATTTTTAGCCGCCAAGACCTTACTAAATGTCTTCAGTTTCTGCTTGAAACTAAATAGAAAATTTTATCAAAAAAGAAGTGGTTGCTGTGAGATTCGAACTCACGCATCTTGCGATACCTGAGGGTTCCCAGTAGTGTTTACTACTGGTAAGAGTCGAACTCTTGAATCAGGCGCCTTAGACCGCTCGGCCAAACAACCATGTGATCTTATGATCTTCTTCTCAGGTCATGTTTCCATATTCTTAGACATACATCATGTGACATGAGCTTATCCATAATCTCAATATTACCGCTGAGATCCTATATATCATTATTTATTTAAAGGCAATACCATATATATTGTTTAATAATTAGCCCACTATCAGAAAAGTTAGTTCACCATAAAAAAAATTTAGAACCCTGTAATTGACGTTTTGTTAATCGAACCGAAAAATCCGTCTCGGAGTTGATCTGGGATCTACAATAGCGGCATGACTAGGTTACTAAATGTATTAATAAACAATACTTTAATCATTATTTCAACTATGAACTTAATTTAATTTGAATAAGTAACTATTATGGAAAAAACGAACAAATGTTACCTCTCGGCTACCCCAGTTGGCCACCTTCTGCCCATTGTAACGTATAAATGGCACCAGATACCACTAAAATACTCACTGGTAAACTTAGTACGACATATCCCCAGAATAAAATTGATGCCATTTCAGCTTCGAAAAATTCATTCAACTGAGTAATTTGAGTTAATTGAATTGCTGGTGGAGATACGGTTAACAAAAATCCAACCACTAAGAAAATTGGATCGTCCAAAATACTAACATTGATATATTTGACCGCAACTGCAATAATTGGTAACAAGACACATGAAGGCAAAATCATCCTACCAAAAATAGAACCGATAACCAATTTCTTATGATTATGAGTCTTGTTTAAAGTATCTTCAGATGGATAAAGATTGGAACCTAAAACCAATAAAATTAATGGAATGGAGACAACACCTAATTGATCAATGGCTGCAGCAAAAGTATTGTTAACGAAACCATCTTCATGATACAATTCATGTTGAATTGGTGGAATTGCAGCGACTAATACAGCAATTAACATAGAGTACAATGGTGGATTCAATTGAGACTTTATTTTTGAACCCAACATCTTAGCACGATTCCAAAACTTGGACCAAAATGAGCTTGTAATCACTCCACCACTTTCAGGATGTTCCATATATTGTGCATCATTACCGTTATTTTGACTGCTACTTTCTTGATCTTGTCTTCTTGCCTCCAAATGAGCTTGAACCTGGGAAGGTGGCATATGGTGTTGATTTTCACCGCTCCATCTCATTAAGGTGTTATAACCCCAGGACCATCTCAACATTTGACCAATCTGTTGGAAGATCAACAGGTACAGCAATCCTCTTGATGCTACATTATCCCTGTTGTCATTGGGAATTTGATCCCAAGTCAAATTGGGTAAACTGTATGCCAACGAAAGGGTTAAGGAAACCGGTAGAGAATTTGAATTACCAAATACTGAATTAGCTACAACGAAATTAGATTCATCTTTATCCAGTTTCATAATCCTTGAAGTTACCTTACCACAGAAAAAAGAGATCGTTGTAGTAAGTGCAAAGAACAGAGGAATAATAGAAATTTCCACAATCTTGGCCAATGAAAGGTTTCTTCCCAGTTTGCTGAAGATTAGCGCTGGTGTGAAAAGATCGACATTTAGCAATGAAATGTATTTTTGAGCAGCTTTTGGCAAAAGACCAACATGGGCAGCCCAAAACCCTGAAACCGCTACGAGAACTGCTTGTAATACAGCTTCAAACACCAAATACGCAAGGTGAGCAAACGTAAACGTTTCGGTTATCATATACCACTAGCTATTAACTTTTGTACTTTCTTTTTATACCTTGGTTGTAGTGGTGAGTATAAGATTTACTTCGCCTTATCAATCAGTTTCACCTTTTTAATATGTGTAATGAACTCTCGGCTCAACTCAAATCCTAGAGAAGAGTAAATAGATAAAGAGATTAGAACGATCGACCCTTTTATGTATTATTGTAAATCAATCTTCACAATAATTTTCTTGGTGCCCATGTAGTCATTCTATTCAATTGCAACTTCCGGCCAGTGGCTATGTGCCAAGCACATGGGTCCTCGAGCCACCTGATTATGAAAAAAATAAGGACCCAAAGAAAAGTATATCAGAAAATTACCAGGATTTTTAAGAGCAATACAAGAGTAATTAGAAAAGATTTGAAGCTTTTATTACCTATCTATGAATTTCTGTCGTTTTGGATTTTTGTCTTTAAATCCTGCGCCAGACTTCGCTGACATCTTCTTGCGAAGCTTCAAGAAAAAGAACAAGTTGAAATTTCAAGCTCATCTCATCGAAACAACTTTAAATTCGATAGAGTCTCTGCAAGAAGTGATTTCAAGATCAGCTAAGATTGGACTCGATGTTTTTCGGGGTTCTTTTTTTACTTTGGGTATGTGTTGCTGGGATTCAATGCGATTTGAAGAGTCTGCAGGATCAAGTACTTAGTCTCAAAGTCGATTCAGGATCTCAATCGATATACTGGAATCTTTTACAACAACTAGAACAATGTGATGACGTCAAGAAATTCTATTTAGAAGACCACATACATTATAGACTAGGATTAATTCACCTTATAGAGAATCAAGAGTGGAAGGCAGTTGGGTCATTTGAGAAAGTGCGGGAAGATCAAGGTAGCATTAGCCAATCTGCTGGAAAACACCTGCATAATTTGTATTTGAAATTTGGTATTTGGGATAAATTGGAGAATGGTGATGCCAAGGATCACTATCTTAGATTAAATTCAAGTAACGTGCAGACCATAGAGAATCTAAATGAAATGCTAGAGATAGCACCTTATGATTACCATGCAAGGTCGTTGATGCGTGTGGAACTTTTGAACAAGCTGAAGGAGGAGCTAGATGTATCTACAGGCCAAGAATTTGTCTCTAACAGTGAAGTAATTCTCGAGAAGCATACCACTAGACTAAGTCTAGCACAGAGACTGTCGTTGCACTACGAGGCCGCAGTGATACAGATGCTTGTAGTAAATTCTATGCCTACCCATCTTAGGAAATGTTTGGCCGTTGATATGGATTACGAACCTTGTAAAAGATTGACACTTTTCAATACAAGGTTGGGTAAAATTAACCCTCCCAGATCTCGAATGTTAGATCCCGAAATGTACGCATTTGGAGATGAATCAATCGATTGGAACAAAGTTGTAAACTTCTATTTTAGAGATAAAAAGCCTTGCACTAAACTACCTTCTGGTTATAAATTTGAAAACAATTACAAATTGATAGAACGTGTAGTACAAGAGTCTCTACAGGAAACCATTGGCGATCTACAGGGAAAACGCTCAGACTTCCTGAAGTTTATGGATTCCGTTTTATGCCAAGCAGGTTCTCAGGCTCCTAATAATAAAAAGCTGACTAGCACCACTTGCAAAAAATTGGTTAAAGATGTTTTGACCGCGGAAGAGCATAAAGAAGTTCACAAGGCCGCTATACAAGGTGAACAATTACCGGAAGATCTACTGGAAAAGTTATGGAATTCGTCACCCAATGTAGCAATGTACGTGGTCGAGGGAATAATGTCAAAGGCAGGTAAAAGGTCTACAGGGTTGCAGGATCAAATTGCCAATTTCTTTAAACAGCATAAATTGTCCAACTCAAACAACAAATACGTGAGGACGCAGCTCAATAGCATCAACAATATAATGCATCAAAGACAACAACAAGATCAGCAGAGGCAAAGACAACAACAGGAATGGTATTTCCGTCAACAACAACAACAACAGCAAAGATATCAACCACCACCACCACCACTACATACAGATAAGGATTACTACAAAATCCTAAATATACCCAAGAATGCTAATGCAAAAGAAATTAGGAAAGCCTATTTGAATTTTACAAAAATGTACCATCCTGACAAGCAAGGACAACTTTCAGAAGAACAACAAAAGAAGAACGACGAAAAAATGTCAGAAATTAATGAAGCCTATGAAACATTAAGTGATGAGGGGAAACGTCGTGAATACGATATGGCAAGATCAGGTCAATATGGTGGTGGCGGCGGCGGTGGAATGCCTCATGGAGGAGGCGGTATGTTTGGCGGCGGCGGTAATCCATTTCAATTCAACCAGAATTTTAAATTTAATTTTGGCTTTTAATACTTTTTAAAAAAGATGATATAAACTCCTTATAAAGAATCAATGATAGTTATGATTAAAAGGAATTCCTAATTTTTTGCTTTCTTCTGTAGATCTTTATCTATTTCTATATCACAATAAAAAAAGGGTAAGGAAATTCAAATGATCAAGTTGTCACCTCTGTAAGGGAACAATGGTACCTTATAACTAGCTCCTTGAGCAGAAGCCAACGTACCGTTGTTGATAACTCTTTCAGGGAACCCTGTGAACGAGTTGGCATAGGTAGCCACGGAATGTGCAATCAATTCAGTGTTGACAAGGAATGCATCCCAAGCCAAGTTGGTCAAATTGTCACACAATTGGTGGTAACACTTATCCAAGACACCACCGCGGAAAACGTTTGACTTTTCAGCACCGGCAGCAATACCACCGGCAGGGATACCGTTATCAATAAATCCAACATAATCGGATCTACCGTCAAATGGAATCAAAGTGTAGTTCAATCCTCTTGATTTGTAAAAGTTGATGTACAGATCTCTCAATTCTTCTGAACCTGCTGGGCAATCTTTATTATGAGCGTCGTAAACCTCGTATTCGTAGTTAGGAGAAGCCATCATATCATAATCCATGAAAACTCTAATCTTTTCATTTTCCTCCTTAGACAAGTTATCGGCATAATAAGTGGAGCCAATCAAACCTTCCTCTTCGGCAGCCCACCAAGCAAAACGAACTTTATTGTTAATCTTGAAATGGGTCAATTGTTTAGCCACAGTCAGTAGAGAAATGGTACCAGAACCATCATCGTTAATACCGGGTCCATCTTCGACAGAGTCAGAATGAGCACCTAGGGCCACGATATTGTTAGGGTCACCGTGTTTGGTGTCTGCAATAACATTTGTAGTTTTAATTTGTTTAACGAATGAATCCATTGCAAATTTTAAAGAGTAATGCTTGTTCTTCGCAACTCTACGAGACAGTTCTTGACCAGTTGAGAAAGTAACACCCAAAGTGGAAATACTGTGATTAGTTGGGTTACCCAAAGTACCATGTAATCCACCTTCAGCCTCAGGATCATTATCATAGATGATGGCTGCATGGTAACCATATTTACCAGCCAATTCTACTTTATCACCAAATGGACATTGTCCTCTTTCAATTAGGGCGATCCTTTGGTGGGTGGATTTACCCTTACCATGACAACCCTGTTTAGGATGTTCTTCATCATCTTCCATGAACGGTTCAACCTGTTCTTCAGGTTTTTTACTCCATGGCCAGAAACCACCGTGGTGTTTCTTACCTTTGCCCTTATCATGATCTTTCTTAGGCAAAGCTGCTTCATAATCTTCGGGATTACAACCCAGATTTGGAATTTCTACCAACTTACCAACAAATTCCTTGACAGGAGGTGACAAGGCAAATGCAGTAGTATTAACAAAAGTCTCATTGGTCTTAGCATCAGATAAATTGAAAGAGCGGATCTTACCAGAAAGTGCGGTGAAGTTTTGAGTTTCTGTAGTATAATAATCTTTCATCTGTTCAAACTGTTCTAAGATGTAATCCAAAGTGTTCCAATGGCCCTGAGAGCCAATAACCCTTGTTGGGTGTCCATATTCTTCGAACGAAGAATTTGCAATGTGGAAAAGATCAATTGCAGTTGAATTCAAATCTCCAACAGAGATCTTTGATTGCAATTTTTCAGTTTCCACTAGTGGCTTTAAGAAATAAGGAATATGAGGTCTGGGAAAATTTTCAGTATCAAGATCTAAACCTTCCATATTTGCCATATTTGCCAAACTTTCCAAATAGCCCTCATATGTTTCTTCCACATTGTTTGCTCCAGCAGTCTCAGTCTCTGATGCTGTAAAGGCACCTTCGAAGGGAGCAGGAATCACAAAGGCACGGCCAATTGAGGCAGCCAAAACACACGAGGCACTTGCAGTGCCCAGAGATAACTTCATTAGACAGTAAGAAAACAAATCTAGCGAATCTTGGTTCTATAAAGCAGTGTTTAGTGAGTAGTATTCCTACAGGATGCATTCATCTTCATCTTACCCCCCCTGCCACACAAAAGAGAAATTTTGTCCGAAGCAACCGCAGCCTGTCCGGGTAGATGATAAATAATAGAAATAATACGCTGGATCTTCAATACTCAATACTAATATCATATTTTGAGAGATATTGAATTCTAGGCAGAGCAAGACTATTCTTGCTAAATTCCTTACAATCAGTTCCATAATGTCCCAGCTTTTAGGCGAGTAATATTCGGATCTGAGTCATCACTAAATACCCATGTTAGTAATAATAATTATAGTTATAATAATAATAATAATAGTATTGGCACGATGCAGGGGTCTATAGAACTATCTATACCGCCAATTTTTTAGAACTTTTTTCTAAATATTATTAAATTTGAGTTCCCTGACCTCGTCAGAGCACCTCCTCTTATTATTCAAAGTCGCACTAAAGGTACTTCCTTCTGCGAGAACCTTTCGTGACGCGATTCCTCTTATCATCGAACATTTCTAATTCTCTTGAATCCTCCATACATGGCCTCGTATCTTCAGTAACGGTTGCCCTTGTCGAGCTACTAGGTCTGTCCCTGTATCGACGCAGTCTTTCTAGCGTATCTTCCTTAGTTTTGTTATTATTTTTAGTGACTACAATTTTATTCCCTTGATTCAATATTTCTGCCATTTCCCACTTGGAAATATCTACACTCTCTTCATCTTCATTAGCAACACCATTAGAACAGCTCAAAGATGGATAAATGTGAACAAAGTCTTCTTCATCTCTAGTGTAAAGGCATTTGTTTGCATCTTCAGAAGCCTGCTGTTGGATACCTTGTTTCTTATTCGGTTTGAAGGAGATTAACTTTTGAAAAAATGACATAGCTTGATAATTTGGATTTGTAGAATTCAATCGAGCGATTGGAGCAGTTCCAAAGGAAGAAAGTAGACTAAAGGTGGTTAAATCCGCTACCACGTTGGTCTTTATACTTTCAGGAGCTCGAGAAACAAAAACAGTCCCCTTAACGTATGATGTGAGAGATAACGAGTAGTAGAGGAAATGAGTAATAGTGTCAGAGATTGAACCACAGGGATACATTAATGTACTCTATCATGGTTCTAATTAATTTCTATATCCATGGTATTCTCTTCATTCTTCTTCTTCGTCTTCCATGGTTCCCTTTGCAGTATGCAATTGTCGTAGTTTATCCATAACATCCACGATGAAGGGCCTTAATTCGTTTATCTCCAGTAGACTTAGGTTATCTAGTTGCAGATGCGATTCATTCAAGTGTCTAAGACCCCTCAGCACTTTTAGCTGGCGGATCTCTCTCAGATCTTGTACTTTAGCTCTCAATTCGTGAACCGGATCATGGAAATGTTCAGGAGCCCTTTTGAAAAGTACTTGTGCCAGCACAAGCCAGTTCCAAGGGACAGGGCAGAATCTATCCACATGTGTTTTTTCATATTGAATACTTCTGTCCAATTCCTTTAGTGTGAGCCATGAGGGGGCAACAATACTACATTTGTTCTGTTGCTTTAACAATAATGCGAGCCAGAGGGTTACTTCTGTAGATTGCATAGCAACCATATTGTTAACGTTGTGATCATCTGTAGTGATAAGTTTCCAACGAACGCTTTCATTACTACCCCCTCCCATCGGAAGGGGTCTCTTTGTCTTTCTAGTGGTTACACGGGGAAAAATTCTAATGGGTTCATTCTCTACAATGAATTGAATTTCCTCTGGTGAGAATGTAGACTCCAGTTGGTCAGGAAGTGACATCTAACTTCTTTCCAACAATTAGTCATAGTTATGTACAGTGGTAGTGGTTGATGAAATTTTTCACTCACTTTACATATATACAAATGAAAAAATTCGATGGGATGAGATCAGGTACGAAGGGGAGTTAGAAAAGGGTACATAAAAATGATGTGGCAAAGGCTCCTAGGACAGCGATTGGGTTACCAGCAGCCCAATGCGCTCTCAAAGAATGTTATACTCTCAGTTCTGAATTCCACAGCGACCAAACGTGAAGCTAGGGACTATTTGACGAAATACACAGATGGTAGTGATAAACACAATTACTGCTTGCTCTTAATTCGACATTTACAAAATATATCACAAAAGAATCTACACAAGTTATCAGGCACCATTACGAGACTTCGAATGCTAGGTCTAAAGCCCATTTGTGTAATTCCTCCATCAAATCACGTGGATAAACAGGCAGAATCATGGGATAGATTACTATCATGGGCAGATTTGAGACCGCTACACCTATTTGATTCTTTATCTGTTGGATCCGATGGATCCGTAGAATCAGTACTACAATCCCAAAGATCTATGTTGGAACAATCAGAACACTTAGTACCCATTTTAAGACCTTACATGTACGATAAATCAACGGCAAGACAATCGATGGTTCCAGAATCTATACAATTTTTTCGAGGATTATGCAATGGTCAAATCCCTCACATTGATAAGTTCTTTATTTTGAACAATATTGGTGGGATTCCCTCTAATGAAAGGCACGAAAATTCCCACGTCTTTATTAACCTTTCGCAAGAATTTAACCACATATCCAGCTTATTGTCCAATCAGTTAGCTCAACTGAGAAATAGAGAACCTAAT
The DNA here is from genome assembly GCF_000026365.1 of Zygosaccharomyces rouxii. NCBI lineage: Eukaryota > Fungi > Ascomycota > Saccharomycetes > Saccharomycetales > Saccharomycetaceae > Zygosaccharomyces > Zygosaccharomyces rouxii. The sequence continues at coordinate 1,738,135 of NC_012996.1, read as the reverse complement.
TCTGAAGATTTACTGGACCGGATGGCGGTCCACATGAAGGAGGAGGAATACTCACTACTAGAATTGAAATGGAAGGAACATATCGAGGATTTACAGTTGATGAACGTTGTATTGTCCAATTTATCCAACTCGTCGACAGGACTCATTACCACCACAAGAGCTGCTTCCTTGGCTCACAATTCGAATAATCCCTTGCTTCATAACCTTTTAACTGATAGATCTCTAATATCTTCCTCACTACCCCGTTTTAAGAAAAGACATGAGAGTTTAGAGTCTAATGATGATCATGCATGGTATGAGTTGCCCGGTGATCTTGATGAAGAAGTAAGAGAAAGAGAAATTAGGGATACAAACCACGTTAAAATGGCAGAAAATTTACAAGATGCGATTTTTGTCACTACCGTCTTAAAGAAAGGTATCCACATAAAAATTTACAACGACTCCACACTGACCGCTGAAAATTCCGTGGGGCTACCCAATGTTCCCTATGATTGTGCCGATTATGTTAACGATTCTAAATTAAATCTCACCAAGTTGAAGAGAATTTTAGATCAAAGTTTTGGTCGTGAGTTGGATTTAAAACATTACATGAACCGGGTCAACGGTCGTATAGCATCTGTCATTGTCATTGGTGATTACGAAGGTATCGCAATCTTGACCTATGAGGGCCCCAAAGAAAACCAGTTTGTGTACCTAGATAAATTCGCTGTAATGCCGCACTTGAAAGGTTCATTGGGTATTTCAGACATTATCTTCAACTTGATGTTCAAATTATTTCCTAAGGAACTTCTATGGAGAAGTAGAAGGGATAATGTCGTGAACAAATGGTACTTCCAAAGAAGTGTTGCGGTGATGGATCTTTCCATGGATCTCTCTGATCATGACAAACAACCAAGTCAATTCAAGCTCTTCTACTACGGAGATCCGGAGGCTGCTTTCAAATCCTTCAACAACAAGGACAGGTTGAAAGAGTATGCAAGGTACGTAAGAGATATAAAACCCAGTTGGGCCAAATGAGCTGGCCTCTTTCGGATTTATAGAAAAACAACAACATACTCTTAATATTCTTATTTGTTCATGTCTTCCTTCACTAACCCCTCTGCCCCAATATAAAGCACCACTCTTGATGTAAAGTATCTTTTCTGAAGGAACGTCTGATAAGTGGTACGTTGTGCCTTTCAGAAGTATTTGGCTCTGTATCATACCAGGTATCTATGTGACCAACAGTTTCGGATGGATAGGCGGTTTTGTCAATTCTTAATCCAGACCAGTGGCGTTTGTAAAATCCTTCGTAACCACTGCAAATCACACTATTCCGAGCTAACTCGCAGAGATCAGCGGCCTCTAATAAGTATATGCTTGCCGCTACGCTATACTCTTCGATGATTGGATCCATTGTGTAGGAACTGTTGAAAAGCACAGATTTACTTGACAGAGAAACCTTCATTCCTACATTTAGCATCTCAAGGAAAGGATTTCCCGTATAAGTCTTTTGCTTACTTTGCGTAATTCCGGAAAAATGTCTAAGCCTGAATTCTGGTGGTAATAATTTTAATTCTTGCTGTGGTGTTGGTGAAAGGTCACTAACAGAGGACAGAGGTGTAGCCACTATGGGGATTTGCAGCAGGTAAAAAATGTATGATAATGTACTTTGAGAATTCCATAGCGGTTCAGCTTGTAAGAGACCTCCATTGCACAGCAACATGTTACAAACAATCGACTCAATTTGGTCGTTAAAATCGACGACTGTACCTGCCTGCGAAGTTCTATTATTCAAAACTGAAGTGTAATTTCTCATTGTAAAAGTGTTCAAAGAATTTTCGTACCTCATTGAGTTCAAAATTGCCAAGTAGGCATAGATGTAATACATGTAATGCGTAACCGTTGGATTATCACCCTTGGCTTCCCAATCCTTTGGTTTTGTCAAGACGTCGGGGAAGACATGCCATATGAAATCATCAGAATGACAAACGACTACGTCAAAATTGAGTAAATTCGACAGTAGATATTGCAATTCGATATCTTCCAAGTTTTCAGGGCTCATCAATGGTTCGAAAATCAGATCTAAATAGTCTTGGAAATTTTCTACTTTGTCACAATGATACAGTCTCGAGTAAACCCTTTTAATTCGCACATTCCAACGAACGTTATTCGAAACCACATTCCATTTAACTAACCAATGGGAAAATCTTTCCCAAAAGCTAGGTGTACCCCTAGGTTGAAACTGGAAATCCACAGAGACTTGTACGGTTTGATATTTGGCTTTTTCCAAATTTGTAATGACATAATCGATAAAAATCTGTGCCAAATATTCACCCTCCAGATAATTGTCAAATTCGAGGAACGTCTTGGCTAAAAGATAAAACCTTAGAGGCTGACCATGCAAATATTCTATGGGATCCAAATCGGGAATAACGTGTAATGTAATCAAATAGACATCTCTATACCATTCCAAAAATTGATCGTCGACAAGTTTTAATCCGATGGCAATAGGCTCATCGTCATCCGATCGACCAATCTCAAAAAGTTGTCTTAATGTAATCTCTTCACCTTGGGCTGTCTTATAAACCACACGATTAGGTTCTGTATTTAATTTATCCCAAATGAATTCACTCAATTGTCTTTGACTTATACATCCGCTTAAATTGAAATCACAATCAACCTTACGAGAGTTGTAAAAATCACGATATGGAACTAATTTATTCTGGAGTTTTTCAGCTTTTGCATTCAAATCTTGGAAAAGTTCAAATTTATCCTTTAAATAACGTAACCTTCTCATCGACAATCTCGTCAGTTGGTCATTCTGTACAACCCCAATTACGAATTGCAGATCATTGTGAAATTCTTCAAACCCTGGCAAATCTATCGTTGGAGACTCAGGTTTGAGAAAGTTTCTTTCCCTATAATTATCAAACTCTTCCCTATATTTTGACAGTTGGAAAAATTGTCCCGTATAGCGATTGCGATGGTGGTAACTTAGTTGCCTGGGGGATTCATCATCCTTGAAAAATTCTTCACTTGAACTATCGTCTTCGTCTTGCAATCTTCTATCCTTTGAATATTTCCAAAATTTGGGCAGTGGTTTCGGGTACAGGAACCATTTATCCAATTGATTCTTTGGGTTAGAACCTGCATCTTGAGAAGATGCCAGAATGTATTTAATTCTTAAATCCGCTAATTTATCAAATGGATTCTTTTCTCTAAAAGTTTCTAAGTGGAATTGGGAAGCATCACAAGGGACCGGTTTATTAACATGGGAGCTTAGTCCCAGTACACGTTCACTTTCATCGTCAAATTCCAGATACATTGGCGAGCCGTAAATCATTTGGTCATCGAATTTAGTCCAGAGTGGTAGACTATCAATATCATCCAAGGAAAGGCTTTTAGTATCAACTGCATATTTGGGACACCTCTCATCATCCCTTATCGGTATATGTGAAGATACCTTGGAAGATTGACCATCTAACAATCCAGTTTCATACTCATCTAACAGTAAAGAAACAACCATGACTTTTTCAGGGAAGTGGGATTGATATACTGGACAACGTCGTAGTACAGATTATTCAAATGTGCTTTTTATTGTATATATTTGTGTGAGCGTATGCCTTTTGCTAGTCGCTTAAGAGGATTGATTTTTTGGGACTCACTATCGGTAACAACATATCCCTCAAATTATGGATCAATGCCAAGAAGCTTAAACGATACTAGGAGCTGGAGTGGCGGGAGAGTCGTTAATTGAAATATGGTGAAGGTATCTTCGGCGATCCAATCAATTCTTATTTATCGCAGTACTTCTACCATTCATTATTGGACTTTGACTCAACAAGTGAGCTCGTATGGCGCAGTGGTAGCGCAGCAGATTGCAAATCTGTTGGTCCTTAGTTCGAACCTGAGTGCGAGCTTTTTTGTATCTTTTTGATACCGTAAAATCACATAATATTGAACCACATGACTCTCAGACACCCTACTTTCCATTATGAAGGGAAAAAAAAAAAATTCCAATCATCCTGACGCAACATAAAATTTCATTATACAACAGACAAGTGTCGATAACAATCGGTTTACTCTACGACAAATCTCACTAAGGACACTTTAAGAATCCAAGAAAAAAGAATTCAAATTCTTTTAATACCTGTCTTGGAATTTTGAGATTTAGACCAAGGGTTGAAGAGAAATTTACGACCAGTTATGGCAGGATGTATGTCAATTGAGTTGAAATGATGATAATTGTATTCTTTGGAAGAATCCAGTACTAACGCTTTTCCATAGTTCGTTTAATTGATGTGGTAAAACCATTTTTGCCACTTTTACCAGAGGTTGAAATTCCATATGAAAAAGTTCCCTTTGACGATAAAATCGTCTATACCATTATAGCTGCATTGATCTATATCTTTGGACAAGTGCCACTAGCGGGTGTTTCGAAGGATGAAAGTACAGTTAAGGACCCAATCTACTTCTTGCGTGGTGTATTTGCAGCTGAACCCAAGACCCTAATGGAGTTTGGTATTTTCCCACTCATCTGTAGTGGGTTAATAATGCAATTATCTGCCGCACTACGTTTAATCAAAGTCAATTTCAAACTACAACATGATAGAGAATTGTTCCAAAGTTTGACCAAAATGTTTGCCCTTTTGCAATATTTCGTTTTGACAAACATCTTCATTGTATCTGGTTACTACGGTGAAAATTTAACGATTGTTCAAATCGGATTACTCAATGTACAATTGGTTGGTGCAGGTCTTGTTGCCATTCTATTGTCGGAAATTATCGACAAGGGCTTTGGATTTGCCTCTGGTAATATGACAATCGAAACAGTTGTGATTGCTACTAATTTGGTTTCTGATACTCTGGGTATTGCCCAAATTAAAGTTGACGAAGAGGGAAACACCGAGGCTCGCGGTTCTCTAATCAACCTGTTCCAAGGTTTAAGAAGTTCCAACAAGACCTTTTTGGGTGGTATTATCAGTTCATTTAACAGAGATTACTTGCCCAATTTGAACACAACTTTTGTTGTCCTAGCCATTGGTGCAGCTATCTGTTACCTACAGTGCCTACGTGTGGAATTACCAATTAGATCTACCAAAGCAAGAGGTCTCAACAATGTCTATCCAATTCGTCTTCTGCACACTGGTGCTTTGCCAGTAGTGTTTGGTTACGTTTTATTGACGATTATCCATCTAATTGCGTTCGTTCTTATTCAATGTATTGCCAGGAACGATCCTTCGAGCATCATTTGTAAAATCTTTGGTCATTACGAAAGTGTTAACAATTTGTTGTATGCTCCAACTTTCCCACTATCTCTATTGACTCCACCAAGGTCTTTTGCAAATGGATTATTGAGTCAACCATTGACATTCGTCGTTTTCTCAGCATTCATGTTGTTCAATGCAATTTGGTTTGCATCTAAGTGGCAAGCAATTTCTGGGTCTTCTGCTCGTGATTTGGCCGTCCAATTCAAGGAACAAGGTATCACCCTAGTGGGCCACAGAGAACAAAGTGTTGCAAGAGAATTAGGCAAAGTTGTCCCAGTTGCTTCCACTACAGGTGCAGCTATCCTTACAGTGGCAAGTGTAGGTGGTGAATTCTTGGGTCTGAAGGGTAAGGCTGCTGCCATGGTGATTGGTGTCACCTCAGCATTCTCCCTATTAGAGATCATCTCTGTCGACTACCAACAAAGTGGTGGCCAAAGTGCATTGGCCCAGGTCTTGGGAGCTCCTGGACGTTTTTAACAAAAACGTATGAAATAAATTTCATGTAATCTACTCAAATTATCTCTTAGAGATTAAAAAAAAGAAAAAGGCAGACATTATGAAATATCGTCTCACTTACAGACATAGCGTATGTACATGCATGTAATCTACAATTCTATTTACAATTACCTGCCGTTAACCTCTTTCAACGTGACAGTTGACATCGGAGGCTGCAGTAGGTACTTTACCATATTTAATGTATTCCTTTAGTTTTTCAAAATACAGTTGTGAATCCAAACTACCTTGAGAATAACCTTTGAAACTGTGTTTCAATTCAGGAACGTTATGACTTACCAATGGTTTTAGATCTGTGTTGTAATTTTTTGGCGTGACAAAAGTACGCACTCTATTCCAATTAATCAAATACCCACCATATCTAGTATGTCTACCAACACCTGAAGAACGAGTACCTTTGTACAGGGTTTTATTACCTTGCTTGGTGGTTATTGGTGTACGTCTATTACCAGTCTTTGATTGACCGTAGAAAAGGGATCCATCTCTATAACGTTTCCATGGTCTTGTGAGAAGATTTATGGGAGATTGTTGAAAGCAATTAATCGAAGTAGGTTTCATATTGGTAGTCTTATCGTCGTCTTTTCACAGTGATGAGCTTTCATTAGTGAGAGATCTTTCAACATTTATTCACATCAATCATGATTAAAAGAAAGAAAAAGGTCACGTGCCTCGTACAAGAAGATTGTGATCACATGATATAGAGTGATGGTATGATATAAGGTGAATTAGCCGCCGATAGTTGTTAATTATCAAGGTACGATAATTTCACGCTATAGTTATGGCAATTTATCTTGTATATAGTACTTCGGCCAATGCCTTGTGAATCCCTCAAAGTCGCGAAGTTAAAAAAATCAACGGCGATACGCTACTACAGGAGAGTATAGTTGATGATGATGCAAAAGCTATAGAAGCTTATGTAGCTTTTAGCTCATATGAGCGGGAGTATATAGCTCCAGAAGAACTATTGCAGCTACTCTTTATGCTTGAAGAGCTTTTTTTTATATTTTTTTATTATTCATTATCAAAATTATACAGTCGTCACATCAACCGCATGTAAAGAGTTAGTACACAAAATAAATAAGTGCTCTCAAAATAACAACAATTTTGCTTGAAATATCTCTTTAGAAATACTATTACTTTAATCCCAAATTCAAAGAATACTCTAAAAGAGATTACCAAAATATTTTTTTTTGTGACATTTTGTGACACTAAATGAATATTAATACAGCAAGAATACTATCAGGAATCACATCTGGCCAAAAACTCCTTTGCATAGAATCGTTGTGACTAGAACAAAGAAAAAAGAATTCAGTCATCCAGCTGGACCCATCGGAAATACCAAGAGGCCTCGTTGTAACTTGATAAAAAAATGTAAATAAACATATTAGAGAAACCGCCGAGCTCTAAACAAAGATCAATTTCTAAAAAAAAATAAAATAATAACTGTTCTGTCGAGCCCGGAGACTCCAAATCGTTGTCTTCTATATAATCATTAAATAGTTATATATAGGATGTTTCGATTTTATAAAAATCGGATTGGGCCATAGAAACCTGGCACTTATAGTCTTTCGGAAGCACAGAAATACTAGTGTTCCACATAGTCCAATAAAATTATAAAATAAAGGCGGTCAATCGAAGAAATCCAAAATATCTTGAGTTTTGTAACTCACTCTTAAATCTATTAAACAAAAAAAATATAATTAATTAATACGATAATAAATCAATTGCTAAATAGGTCTCGTTCGCTATGGATCCTTTTGCTTATAATAAAAATTTGCCCAATTTCAAAACTCCCAATGATCCTGCTTTAACTCTAGAAAGTAATGGTACTAGAGAAATTGGGTCATCGTTTAACAATGGAGATAAAGACCCAACCCTCTTTGCCATTTTTGATGCCCCAGAACATACGTTAAATACATTAAACGTTTTTGGGAATAATGAATTATCATTGCCTTTACAAGAGCCCCAGGAAAAAACTGAGGATTTTAGTAACAGTTACTGTACTGTCCCAAGGTCCAGTGCTAAGCTGGACGACAAGGATATATTGTTGACAGATTTTGATAATTCTTCATCTTCTCCCAATTCTCAATCTTCCAAAACTTTAAATGCTAGTAATAATGGGTTTAATAACAATTCTGAGTACGAGTGCTCATCTTTAGACAACCTAATCTTTGAAGATATGATTGGTAATGGTGCTCTGGCAAAATCAACGCCAGCACCAGCACCAGCACCATCCACAGATGAAAGTATGCTTGAATGTCACACTGACGCCGTTGAGCGCCCTCTGTCGCGCGTCAGTAATTCGAGTTTCCTAATTAAGAGTCCGACGACACAAATTAAGTCGCCTAGAAAATATTCAGTGGGGGAAAAACCATTTAAAATACAAAAACCAAAATATTATCAAAATTTCAATGACCTACAAAATTTAATAAGCTCTTATAATATGGAGCTCAATTATATCTTGCTATCTGAAGATTCTGATAATAAAAATAAGGAGGGCAAAATAGGGAATCAATCTGGTAATCATAATAATAAGAAGAATAATACTGATAATTCCAATCATAACAATGGTCACATTAATCAGCAAGCTAACCCACCCTCCACAAATTTTAATGAAATGGGTACTACAGAAGCTGTACCTGCTCAGGAAATTCCTACTCAAAATTTTCCGCTGCTAATGGGTGATGATCAATCAATTATGGAATCTATTCCTACTCAAGCCATGGAGTCCGTGATGGCTTCAAATGAGGAGCTAGGAACTGATATGCAAAATTCGATTTTGACCGGTAGCTACGACTCTACTGGCACGACTACAACCACTATGACGGATGATAGTTGGGACTTCAAACCGCCCAAGATGAACAATAGCAAAGTACCTAGATCAAGAAGAACTAAGTGTTTGAAAAAAGATTCTACGGTTTCCATGGAAGCTAAATTGGAATATTTCAACAGAGTGGTTCAAAGTGCCAGAAACAATAAATTACGTGGAATTTTTCTCAGAGACCATGCTGCAAGTGAATTGGCCATTGGTAAAAATGATTACAACACGATGGAATTAAATTTAATAAATATCGATTCCATTTCACAAACGTTAGAAATAATGATGCAAGGTCAATCAGAGTCGTTTAGGACTATTTGGAAGATTTTCCGTCAACAATATGATCATGAAGTATATTTAACATTCCAACTTTCAGATGAATATGCCGCCGTAAATGACAATGAAATGGAGATTAGTATTTTCACACTGATGGTTCCTGGCCATAATCCTAAGCATCTAATGACTGGCTGCCAATATTTACAATTGGTAAACTTTATCTTGGGTAAAGAGTATAACCATTTGATCAATGATAATTTAGCAGAAACTACTGTAGGATCTGATGGTAAGATGATTTCTACACAAAAGCATCATGCATCTCGAGTTAGATCTCATGTCAAAAAATACTTGAAAAGGCATGTCGTTAAAGATATTAAAAGATACACTAATGAAGAGCGTAGTAACGTTTCCGAATTCCATTACCAAATGATTTTACATAATTTGGTAATGGGATGTATTTTAAAGAAACCGTTCGAAAGTAAAGTTTCTGTTGCTCTCATGGAATTACCAAAAGTCAAAGATGCACTGATTAAACAAGCAGACTTCTTTGTTTTCAAAAGAATATAGCAATAGACAGGTAGGGACACAGCAGCATTGGGCTTCGGGAATAATTAGTAGAGTTAAATACTATACACTTATTTAATTTATAAAAATAAAAGTTTTGTGATAATATATATATTTTTGTCTTTCCATTATTCTTACTTAAGATAGTTACATATTTTAACAACTTCAATAGTGATTCAATTTCCATAGTCTAACTTTACCTTGTTCATTACCAACCGCCAACATTTCACCACGAGGTGAAAATGTAACTGCAGTTACTTTACCAAATGGCGTACCGCTCGTAGGCCAATTAGAGAAAACTGTACAAGTGGGCAAATGTACCAAACGCAATGCATCTTTAACGGCTCTAGATGCCATACATAGAATTTGTCCGTCTGGTGAAAATTCTAACGATGAAATTGTAGTAGTCAATTGATCCAATGCTGCTACTGGTTTAGGTTGTGATAAATCTTTACTTCTATCGTAAACGTTGACGTAACCGCTGTCACTTCCTATGGCCAACCATCTATTAGATCTAACCTTTGATGAATTTGTGGGGAAAAAGTGAGTGGAGTTTGTTCCACCACCGACTTGAATTTTTGTTACACCAACACCACCATCATCTTTCCACCTCCTTAATACTTTACCAGAATCAGTTAGATTGAATTCCCATACTTCAGAGTATGAGTTGACTGCAATTAGAATAGTTTGGAATTTGTTACCTGTTACAGGTTTATAATCGATGCAAAAATCTACTAACACACCGTTGATCTTACAACCCATCAGCCATACACCTGTAGTAGCGTGCAAAATATTAATCCAACCGTTATTACCTTGTAATAGAATGATACCATGCGATTGATTAGTGGATGAATTATAGAAATGTGCAACTTTGAACTTCTCAAATGATCTCTGAGACTCTTCATGACCATACAATCTTGAAAATTTCTCTATCTTAGCAACAGATCCATGTGCATTTTGTGACGATAATAATGAAGTTTGAATATCCCAGGAATGCATGTAACGTCTTCTACCACCAGAAAGAATTTTTTGTTCTTGCAATGGACCCTGGTTTAATGAAACGTAAAAACCGCAAGTCTGCACCGGGGTACCTTTCAAATATACACTTGTTACCATGTTATTGCTTTTCCCATCAATGTGGTATAGTCTTAGGGTTCTATCGTAACCACCGGTCAATAACAGTGGTTTAAATGGATGGAATGACAATGATTGAATTGCTGAACGTGATACGTGCGAAGCATTCCCATCTTTTAATCTGGTAATATCCAAATTTTTAGACGGTAGCAATTTAGAATGCGAAGTATCCTTGTATGTGTAAGTACTTTCCAAAATTTTGAAAAGCGCATTAACGTCTCCATTAATTACTTTATTCTCATCGTCATCTTCATCTTCCCCGGATAATTCATCTTCAGATACATCTTCAACCCATTTAGGACGAGGATAAATTTTCTCAAACTGGGCTCTCAAACGACGCACGTAATCATGTCCATTTATCGATGATTCTTTATAAGATTCTCTCAATTTTTTGGTCTTATTCGTGGTCACTACAGATACCGCTACTCTTTCATCATCGGAATCCACCCATGCTTCATCATCATCTTCTTCATCACTCTCTCCGATAGCACTTTCTTCTTCTTCATCGACCTCCATTGCGTCTTCATCATCATCTTGTGCTCCACTTTGTTGCTCCTCACCATCGTCTACAAAAAACAGCTGATCGTCTTGCACTTGCTCGAGATCAGCACCTTCACCACTCTCTTCTTCGGTTTCACTCTCATGAGCAACGTCAATATCACCTTCTAAATCTTCTTCTTCCTCCTGATTCCAAAGTTCAAAATCGAAATCTTTTAAATTATCATGGAAACTAGAAGTGTCGCCAAACACCAATTTTGAAAGCAATTGTTCCTCTTCATCCGGTGGTGGAATGTCTACTTGTACAGTACCATTTGCCGCAATAGTAGCACTCATGGTTTATAGCTTTAGGACTTGTTGTCTTGATAAATTCTAGTGATGAGATGAGATGATATGAGATGCGATGAGCTTCAATATTAAAATTTTTCAAGATCTTTAAGCGGTGGGGTACGGAGTTGAACATCAACACTTTTCATCAAAGGTCTCTACGAACAGCTCAAGGCCAAGACAAAGGCCACTAACTAGATGAAAGAGGGCTAACGAAGGCGATATATGTAATTGATTTCGAATGCAGAGCTTTGCTTCAATTTTTCGCTTTAAATCTCATTTTTTAAGCTTCGCTGGAGGAAATCCTAGTAACACTGCATGGGCCAACAATCACGACGGTAAACGATGAACACAACGTAGCACCACATCCGCTTAAACGTTACTATTCCATCAATACCGGCCAATTCTACTACTTACCGCTGGTAAACAATATCACGTGAGTTGACGGATGTCTTCGACCTGCATATTCGAAGCTTCTCTACATAAACTTAAACCTCCAACAATTCCGTGATTATTCTATAGGGTAAACAAAAGAGGTTGACTACTAAGACGTCGTTATCATGTCGACACCATCTCCAGGGTTAATTCACAGATGGGATCATTGTTTCTCAATACTTTCCATCGTCACCTTCCCTAGAAAGAAGTTATTATTTGCCGGTACCCAGGACTCCAAGATCTTGGTGTTTAACTTACCGACATACAATTTAGTGAGCACTATAACGCTTGGTGATGTCCAAGACACACATACAAGATCTAGTGTTTTATGTTTAGAGAGATCCAGCGACGAGAAATATCTTTTCTCTGGTGGCGCTGACTCATTGGTTAGAGTTTGGTCAGTTTACGATGTGGATTCCCTGAACAGTTCCATTCAAGTGGAAGAAGTAGCAACAGTTTACTCCTTGACAGATATTGGTGATATTTTCTCGCTAAGATATTTGGATACTTTAGATACTCTAGTATTTGGTTGTCAGAACGCAAGTCTTTTGTTTTTGGATAATATCTTTGATAGGATCCTTGATTCTCATGGTAGCCATGAGAGGAATATCAATAAATTACCTCACAGAAGATATGACAAATTTTTCGATTCATTGGGGCCTTCTGGTCGTACTGGGTCACCTTCTCCATCTCGAGTAGCTGAGACTTCTTCCAATACCATCCACAAATGTGCCTCTACAGAGCTTCAAATGCATAGAATTTTGGAAGTTCCATCAGAAAACATTATCAATTATGCTCACCATGGGTTTATTTATTCAATCTGCAAATTGTGTCTTAAATGCAGTACTCTTTTGGAAGACGGTAAAAAGCATGAACACGTCCATTCTCACGATTATAACAAGAATTCAATGGCCGTTTCGGAATGTATCGTTTCAGGAGGTGGTGATGGTATTAGCAAAATGTGGTTTTTATCGAAAAATGAAAAAGGAGCTGTTTCCATCAATTCCATTGCCGCCGAGTTAGATAACGAAGATACCGTATTATCTCAAGCCATTGAGTTCCCCTTCCTCTACTGTGGATTGGCAGATGGGGCAGTCAAAATTTGGGATCTCAGTACGAAACAACTTGTTTCGACTTTACATACACCTCAAAAACACGACGTTATTTCGATATCCGTGTACATGGATCACATCTTTGCCATTAATGAATCTGGTACCACTTTATTTTACGAAAATGAGGTTGTTCAATGGCAACCAAATCAAGGTAAGATGTTGAGTTCTGATATTTTTGCTAGACACGATGCACCATCTGAAAAGCAAATTAGCTTCCTAACTGGTGCGAATGATGGTTCACTGACGCTATGGGATCTCTCAGAAGTCATGCACCCATCAGATTGGGCCAAAACTGAAGAGTTTGTTCAAGAATTAAGGAAACAGCAAATTGATTCTGGGGAAGATCAAAGTTTCTTGAACAGCGAAGAGATGTTAGAAACCTTACGTGACCTAATAGCATTTCAATCAGTATCACAAAATCCTGATACTGCTCAACAATTAGCTTCCAGAAGATGTGCCTCTCATTTGCAAAAACTTTTCGTCAAATTTGGTGCTTCCAAGGCTAAATTATTACCGGTGAAAGATGGGAAGAATCCAGTTGCATTTGCCCTTTTCGAGGGAAAAAACAAGAACAAGAAAAGAGTTTTGTGGTATGGTCATTACGATGTGGTCTCAGGAAATCAACATAGATGGCTTACTGATCCATTCTCACTAACATGTGAAAACGGATTTATGAAGGGAAGAGGTGTCAGCGACAACAAGGGTCCACTAGTTGCTGCCCTCTACTCAGTGGTAAATCTAATTCAAAGAGATCAATTACTAAATGATGTGGTATTTTTAGTGGAAGGTAGTGAAGAAATTGGATCTCCAGGGCTTGCACAAGCTTGTATAGAGAACAGAGATCTCATAGGTCAACAAATCGACTGGATCTTTTTGAGTAACTCCACTTGGGTTGATCAAGAAAATCCATGTTTGAACTATGGTCTAAGAGGTGTTATAAATGCTCAAATAACTGTAGGGGGAGAACAACCCGATAGACATTCGGGTATCGATGGTGGCTTACATAAGGAACCTGCAGCTGATTTGATCAAATTAATTTCGAAGTTGCAGGATGAAGATGGTCGAGTTTTAATTCCTGGTTTCTATGAACCATTAAAAGGTCTTAGCGAGGTCGATTATCAACGTTTAAACAAAGTGGTAGAATTTGCTAATATGGGCAAAGAGGTTACCGTCGAGGATTTAATTACCAATTGGACCAAACCTTCATTGTCGGTAACTACCATGAATATAAGTGGGCCTGGTAACATTACCGTTATACCCCAATCTGCCACCATAGGTGTATCGATTAGATTGGTTCCTGAACAAGAAGTGGGCAAAATTGAAGAGTCACTAAGGAAATACCTAATGCAATGCTTCGACCGACTATCCTCAGGGAACCATCTAGAGATATCTATTGTCAATGAAGCGGAAGCCTGGCTAGGAGACCCAACAAACCACGCCTACGAGGTGCTAAAGGAGGCATTGACTTTTAAATGGGGCAAAGAACCCTTGCTTGTCAGAGAAGGTGGCTCCATCCCTTGCATAAGAACTTTGGAGAGGTTATTGGCTGCCCCAGCAGTTCAGATTCCATGCGGTCAATCCACAGATAATGCCCACTTGGATAACGAGAATCTGAGAATTGAAAACTGGACCTACATGACAGAAATCTTATCCAAAGTCTTCAATAAATTATAGTATATTTATTCTATACAACATTGTATTATCCGCTTTTCCTAATACCATGAGACCGTTGTAATCAATCGGTGCGGCTGAGGCCAACTGTCTTACGCTATTTAAAAAGGGAAAACATTAAGGGATTCTACTTCGAAACTTGTACAGACAACGATTGATCACTCCAACGATGAACGATTCTCAAGACCAAAAGCTATCTACAGGTTATGACAATTTGTCTCCTGATATCGTTCAAGCTACACTGCCTTTTCTGTCACCAGGGGACATCAGACACCTTTCACATACAAACAAGTACTTTCACAAATTATTGAATTTCGATTCATCAGAGACTTTATGGCATGTGTTGTACAACAAGGCATTTGGTACCCCGTACGGTAATGACGAACCTTTCGTAGCTAAGGGTTCTGGTGAACTCAAAACATGTTCAGAGTCTATTATGATTCAAAGGTATCCAGATCAGAACTGGCATGATCGTTACAAGATCCGTGCTGAAGAGGCTAAATTATACACCTGGGGGTGCTTCAAGCATGCTAGACTTGGTTATACAGCTACTTCTAATGAAAATCTGAAAGAGGCAAACATGAATAGTCTTGGTGGTAGGGTTAAATTTGGGGTCAATACACCAACGGCAGTGCCATGGAACCCAAAAGATGAACAACATGCTGATAATGATAATGATGATGACGCAATCATTCAAATATCTAGTGGTGGATTTTCATTCCAAATTCTCACTAAATCGGGTAAGCTTTATTCGACGGGGTCTACATTTACAGGTGGTCATAGAGGACCTGGACCTATCGCTGGTGAACATGATTTTGATCCGCTGAAAGCTGCAATAAGAGAATTGGAAGAATCATTTCATCATACACACCAGGGAACCGGGGGACAGATTAACACTACAGGAGCCATTGGCATTTCACCCCCATCGTTGGGGCCTCATCAGAATTTATATGAACCATTGGAGGAAATGGAGGCGAAAACAACTGAGACAGTACCTGGAAATGAACATATAAGAAGAATGTTTGCCAGGAATTGTTTTGAAATGTTTACTTCTGAGACTCTTTCATTTAATGTGGATCAAGAAAAGTTAAATTCTATTAAATTCATAGCAGTGGTTTCAGGAAGAAGCCACTTCCTAGCGATGGATGAAGAGCGTGATCTTTATTCATGGGATTCGCCAGATTCAGAGTTTGGTGTTAAATTAAGATTTGATGGTTTACCTTCCAAAAATACTAATCCAATAGTAAAAATTGGATGTGGATGGGATTTAAACTGTGCCTTTATTTACAAAATTGGTCTAGTGGTTTGGAATACACGTAAAGCATTACAGAAAGGTCAACTGAGTTCCGCTGTAGACTATAAAATCATTCCAAATACTGGAGACGTAACTGGACCCGGTAAGGTGGTAGATTTTGCATGTTTCCAAGGTGATTGTATCATTTATATCACCAACGAAGGTGAAAAAATATGGAGGTACTACCGTGGTGTGGTACATGATTTAGAATTACCCTTAGAGGGCCAATTGTCGAAGTTGAGCTCGTGCATTAGTTCGTTAGTTTTATTCACGGATCAATCATGTTACACATTGAAAGTTAACGATGGTAATGTGGACATAGAGGATTTGACAAAAATACTACTAGATGATCCAGACGATAGGATAATATCGCTATCCTCAGGCGACTACCACACTGTGGCCTTGACTTGTAAGGGCGTTTTGTATTCTTGGGGGTTAGAGAGCCAACTGTGCGGTTGTCTTGGTCTAGGATCTCCCCATAATGTTATAAACGATCATAATATCGGTAGATGGGAAAGTCTAAGAAACATGAGAGTTGTGAAACCTCAAAAGATTAAGCTTGATAATAACTACACGTGTGTAGCGGTATGTGCTGGCGGCTGGCAAACAGGCGCATTAATTATCAAGGAATAGCTGTAACACTATATCTTTATTTTATTTCAAAATTGATCTTCGTTTATATAGACCCTCTACTGGATTAAACCCAAGTGCTTAGCATGGAAGGCTGCATGCTCAGGAACGAAGGAACTGATGAAATAGTAAGAATGATCAAAACCATCAACAATGTGAACATCAATTTTACCCTCCCAGGAGGTACCCTTAGCTGCTTCTACCAAGTTCTCAGGTTTCAACTGAACTTTGTAAAAACCGTCACCAGATCCCTGATGAATCAAAATTCTGTCATTGCCTCTGTTGGGCAATTTTTTTATTAGTTCACAAGGATCGTATTGAGCCCAGGTAGATTTATCACTGCCTAGGTAATTTCCAAAGCCCTTTTCACCCCATGGGACCTTCGAAGGGTTTGCGATTGGTGCAAATGCTGAACAGGATTTGTACTTTTTGGCTTCGTAATTTTGCAAATACCCAGATAATGCACCAAATCCACCCATTGAGTGCCCAGTGATTGAAACGTTCTCCAAGAAATCCACTTTAGAAGCCCCATTCTTATTGAAATATTCATTCAATTGAGTAGGTAATTCCTTGTGGACATAATCATACATCTGATAATGTTTCTTCCATGGCTCCTGAGTGGAGTTGACGTAAAATCCTGCACCAACACCAAAATCCCAAGACTTTTCAGGATCATCGGGAATATGATCACCTCTTGGTGATGTATCTGGGTATACCACAGAAAACCCGTATTTATCAGCTTGTAATTGCCAGAAGGCCTTTTCGGATGCATTCTGGGGACTACAAGTTAATCCAGAAAGGAAATATATCACTGGGATTGGTTTATCACTTGATTTCTTGTAGTACTGCTGGGGTAGATAGACGTTAACATCCATTGAATTGTTGACCACATTAGAGTAATGGGAGAGCTTCAAAAGCTTACCACCACAGACAGAAACCTCTGCATTGACTTTGAATGACATTTCGTAGTAATCTAAAGTCTCTAAATTCTCACTAGTCCGTACTATCGATGTGTACTTTAGTTCTCAATTCCTTTCAATAGGTCGACCATCCCTAAAATATACAATCCATGCGAGCGGGTAACCTAAAAGCTCAAGTACTAAATATTACTAATACACCGTATATACATCGATTAAGGTAATTCCTTATCATCCTGGGATTTTTCCTCTTGATTCTCACTGGCTTCAGGTTCTTTAGATTCTGAACCTTTCTTTGATTGACCAACATCTTCAGATTCTTCGGGTTTGGATTCGGGTTCCTCAGACTTGGATGCAGGTTCCTCGAGCTTGGATTCAGGTTCTTCAGGCTTACTTTCAGGTTCTTCAGGCTTATTTTCAGGTTCTTCAGGCTTTGATTCGGGTTCCTCAGGTTCCTCAGGCTTTGATTGGGATTCTTCAGGTTTTGATTCAGATTGTTCGGATTGTTCTGGCTGCTGCGATTCATTGTTTGGTTCCTGCTCCTGCTCCTGCTCCTGTGGTTGCTCTTGTTCCTCCTCCTCATCATCTACATTCGCAAAATCAATTGGATCGAATTGCATTCTCAATTTATCTCTAGCCTTAGCCTCTTGGGTAGTTGGATTTCTTAAAGTAACGTTGATTTGGTCTAAATTATGCTCCCTAACCAAAGGTTTTATCACATCATTTACACGCCTTCTTCTTAACTCAATTCTTGACCTCAATGGCTTATAGTAAGCAATTCCCTTTTCGTCATTCAATACAAGAGACAGTTCACCAAATGATCCAGAGTGTCCTTGTGGTGGCACTTGCTTTAAAGCAAAATCTCTAAGCCTTTTGAATTTGTAAACTTTATCAGCATTTGGGTCATCCTGTAAATTGTCTTCCAAATTCTTTTCTACTTCTCCACCCAGTATATTCGAATCCTTTGGTTCCGTTGTATACATAGAGATCCACTCATCTTCTTCTAATTCAACAGGTCTGAAGATAGCTGTTGACAATGCCAAATTTTCCTTCTCCTTCTTGTCTAAAAGAGCACTTCCGACCATTTTCAACAGGAAATAGTTTTGGTCCATTGATGCAGTGTCAGGTAAAAGATTCCAAGTTTTTACCGCACGTAGTTTCTTCTTTACAGGGTGTTGTAATTTGGACAAGTCATTTGTCATACAATCAAATGTATTCTCCACTTTTTCTAATAACTGTGGTGCGTTTAACAATTCTTCTTCATCTTCCATTTCAGACGCAGCTCTCTTTTTGGTTTCTTCAATTTGACTATGATGGTGAGAAGTAATTGTGGTAGAGATATACTCGGTTCTTCTCAAGAAGGAAACCTTGGAGATATCTGTCTTTGGCAATTTATCAACACCTGGATCTCTTAATAGCATACGGTCTTCAGGCTGTAATTTGACACCATCAAAATCATAAAGGTATTTCGTATCCATATGGTCTAGCATTCCAGGAATCTTCATCAGATCTAATGGCATCCCCAAATCCTCATTCACTTTAATCAATGGTGTGACGGAGGTCTTTGTATATAAGGAAGTAATCAATTCTGAAGAATCTGCCTCTTCTTCTGGATTTATAGTGTATTTCAACAATCTAGGGGGTAATAGAGGTGCAGGAAGCCTATTATCATAGCGAATTTTGGCAATATAATCTTGTTTCTTTGACATTCTTTTGGTTCCTTTGTCCTCTTTTTACTGTGTTCTTTTATTATTTGAATTTGACCTCGAGTTGGTCAAACTTTGACTGATATCAAAGGACAACCAACTTTCAACACATTCCGGGTAAAAAACGAAAAAACCTAGGTAAATGGACCCAGACGAGTCCCAAAACTAGTAGATTTTCGTCTTTTCAACAATTAAACCTTTCTCTTTACAAAATCAATATCACTATGCTATTTACAATTAAACTTCCCAACTTTTTATTATCACCGTCAGTCTCTGTCCTCGTTAACAGGGATCAATCTTTCAGAGGTTTCAACCTTTGGTTTAGAACCATCGGATGGTGTCAATTTCTTCTCAGTTTTCAACAAAACGGTCCCGTTATCGTAGTAAGTCTTGCGTTCGTTAATCTGCTCTCTACCTTCAGGTGTAGTTTTGTACATGACGTTTTGATACCTGCTAATCACGTTCCTTTCATCTTGACCGCCCAATGTAGGTGAAGTATCAAACATAAGGTCTTCAGGTGTACTCAAACGAGAAGCTTGTGATTCTTTTTCCAATACCGCTTGTTGCTTCTGGGCCTTTTCTCTCTTTTCCTTAATCAAACGGTTCATGTGTGCCTTCCATGACAAGTATCCAGTAAAATCGGGGAAGAAAAGCCCTAATCTGTGCTTAGAATCTGCTTCCACTTTTTCTCTTGTTATAACCCTTTCTAAATCAAGTTCACCTTCTGATCTTTCCTCAACAACTTTTTCTGGGAAAAGACATCTCCACCAACCTCTGGCATTCCAAACTGAAAGACCACCTAATTCCTTACATTGACTAAATTGTCCGTCCGTTGGTGTTCTTTGGTTGTAAAAACCTGTAATCCCTTGTCTGATAATTTCCTCTGATGTGAATGGTCCATCCAAGTAACCCTTCATCTTTCTTGGGTTGCTGAATCCACCTGGCAATCCCATTACACCCAACAGTGAGCCCATGGTGTCCGACAAGACGTCTTCCCAGTAGTCCCTGTCAGTATCATCACCTTTAGTACCAGATATTTGACGTAACAAATTGGATGGATCATCTATGGCTGAACTCCACAAGGATGAAGAATCCCTCCAGATGGACGACATGGAATCCTTAATGGATCCCAGTCTATCTGAGAAAGGATCTCCTGCCACTTCTTTTAAAATCTCTTCGTTAACTGGGTCAAGCCTATTACTGTCACCGTCGTTGCAAATTCCCATGACTGACTCTTTAGAATAGCGTAAAGCGTATTGACCATAAGTAGTATTGTACAGTTTCTAATCCCTGATATTATATATACAGAAAAAAATAGAGCTTCATCAATGAGTCACATGATACATAAGACGATTGGAATTGAATTGCTAGAAGTTTCTATCAGTTTCATTCCTCTTGATCACTCTGTTCCACCTGTGAATCTTCTCTATCGAGATCTGCAACATGATTCATCTGCTCGATCTCCTGCACCTGTTTCTGTACTTGTTCATCTTGAACCCTTTCTGCTGCCCTCATCTCTTCTTCATCATCTTCCATATCATCGTCGTCATCCTCCTCGTCAATCTCTTCTTCTTCCTTATCTACGGTTTCATTGTCCACGTCGATAGGCCTTTGTGATTCGTTAGACTTGTCAATATCTTGTTTACTAAAGGGCAGCTGAGTCTGTCCCTTGGCCAATGGACCTGCAACACTGGTTGCTGTCGTATACCTGACTCTGTTCTGTTTAACCAATGACCTAAGGTTTTTAGTACGTGGCACCACGTCTTCCAAAAACATGAATTGATTCTTCTTCGAGACACATTCTGCTAGGTCGTTGTAAGTAAGCCTTACAGTCTTGGAATCTTTGTTCTTGCCCGATAGATGTGATTGGGCCAGCATTTCCTCCGTTAAGGCCTTGACAAAGATTTCAGTTGCAAATGCAGTAGCTACGAATGCATTGTTTGACGTGAGTAAATATTCAGGATCACTTCTGGCGATTTTCTTTACTTTGGATACTGGGAGTTGCGGGAAGAATTCTTTCAGTTCAGCATCTGTAGCCGCAATGTCTGCTTCCAGTGCAGTATCAGGTTCCTGGTCCACTTCCATCGGTTCAGGTGAATTATCTTGTGAATCATCTTGTGGATGTTCCTGTGCATGCTCTTGATTATTCTCACCAGCTGGCTCTTGTACAGGTTCCTGTACAGGGTCTTGAAGCTTCTCTGGCACAGATTCTGGCTGGACTTCACTCATTGCAGGGGGAAAAAGTGCGATTGACGTCGTAGAACGGATCTTCAATTGGGTTTCTGGACCATTAGCAGTGAATATTATAGATTGACCATCTTTTAAATGGACACTGGTGTTGAGAACTGAAGATCAATGTGTCCGATGAAACCGGGGTCCGGACAAAAACTGACACATGCTGAAGACAGTTAATACTCCAGGAGCCAAAAAAGTAGACCAGTAGTGAGTGAGGCAAGCAAACTAAAATTATTTGCAAGATGCACATATGCTTATACGGCTTTCACCAGAAAATTTGGGCTCGAAAGGCGAATTTTGGCAACATACAAAGAACTTGGAGGATTACATAAAGAAAATTGGCTAGATGGAGCACATGAAAACCATATAATAATTTTCAAAGCTAACTAAAATATCTGACAAACTCTTACATCTCATATCCCTGGCGTAACGCTACCTACTCCTCGATATTTTACCATAATATTAAATCACCACCAAAGAGCCCATATTGACCGGAAAAAATCCCAGGAAAAGGGGAATAATATCTTAAAAGCCAAAATATTATTACTAAACTACTTAAATTATTCTGAAGTGGTTACAGAATTCGATTTTTGCACTTATCCCAGTCTGTCGCCAGCCCGGACAACCCCGGTTTAATCCGGACAATTTTCAAAAAAGAAAGGGAACGATGGACTGTCCTCAATTGATGTTGCAGAACATCATCAACATTCAAACCTTGATCGATGAGAATGCAAAATAATTCTCTATAAGGTGTCATTTGATGGAATCATCCTTCCAGGAGCTCGGTATTGTTTAGAATCAAGGGGAAATCTCATTGCACCTGTGATGCAAGTAACCCCAATGGAGAGGAGGTGTTCTTTTAAAAGGCAAAACAGTGCCATCGATGACATGAAAGGAGATGTTAAACCTATAAAGAGACAAGATTCCGATAATAGTTTTGGAAGACCAACAGTTACGGCTGATGAACTGTGGCACTTACTACAGAGACACATGGCATCACCTTTGCCTGAATGTGATGCGATTTTCCCGTGGTTACATGGATATTCTTCTTCAGCACCTCCAGACTACCCGAATTCGATCTCAATAATAAGATCTCAACCGATGCCAGATAATTGGATCCAGAATTCTGGAGTTTTAAAATGTTCAATGGATCCCCACGAATTTTTACTTTCATGGGCGACCTTAGGTGACGTTAGATTAGGTGAAGATAAATTGGTAATACGAGATATTATCATCAGGGAACTTTCAAGATGTCAGATCAATCTTAAATTGCAAGAGATCGAAGACGTAGTTTTGTTATGTTATGAATACGGAGTTTTACCCTTTCTCAATACGGATGGTCGTGCTAGAAATAGTTATTCCGTAACGAGAAAAGTGGGTAATAGCCATCAACAATCTGTATCTGGGTTTACATGGAGACAGCCTGGTTCGTTTCGAAGGTTTGATATTCAACCAGCTAAAATGTTAGAGATGTCATCTCAAATTGTTGTGTACTGTTTCCATGCCAGGGATGCGCACAGTAATAGCAAGGGCCATTGCTCCCGCTGCTACAAGTTAGCTACAGTTTTGAATCTGGCACTCAAATTTGTACAAGCCAATTACCTCACTGGTACTGGGAGACAACCCAAAATTTCCATTTTACAGTACAAATCTCTTCAGGATATCCCACCAGATCTCATAGGTACACCACCGATGACTATGGATTCATTAAATAAAGATTCACCAGTTCAATTGGTTTCACCTTTCGATTTGGTCTCTTTTAATAATTGGGACAGAGATTTACTATACCGCGAGAAATTAGAAGTCTCCAAAATGTCATCTGCTACGCCTGTTGAAAGTTCACTTTCATGTTGGTCTGGTAACTCTACAGATTATCAAGTCTACAAATTGCTCCTTTCAGATACCAAAAATTTAGACTCATTTGTCAGAGATCGTCTAGCTTATTATTCTACGCAAAATTCCATCGTTAGAATACGGAAATTACAATTTGATGCTAATGATCCAAAGGCAGCTGATACTAAACTCTTCAACATTCCATGCACACCAAAGCCTTGGGCTCTCATGATAAGATGTTTGGAAAAAGTTTCACCCCCTTCGTTGGAAAAAGTTATGGCTTCGTTGGGAACCCTGCTTAAGAGCGCAAATCCCTCACCAATTGAATTAAATTTCCCCAGTTCTGGCACAATTACCCTCGGATCTCTGAACATTAATTCAATTGAGATCATATTAAATATTTGTTATGTGCTTTACCAATTGGGAAATTTGACAGATTACGGATCGCTCATTTATTGTTCTGACGGTTACACTGAGACCACTTTCCTATTAGTTGCATATTTGATATTTTTATGGGATTTATCGTTAGAGGACACTTTACTAGAATTACATTTGAAATACGAAAGACCATTTTTCCTATTTCCCGTGGACCTGCAGGTCTTGGGTCATTTACAGTCTTTGTTAAGACAGTTTAGTCCCAAGAGACCAGAAAACTACCAGTTTTACAGGAATCGTAAAGAGAAAATTTTAGAGCCATTGGAAATTACACCAGAGATGTTTAGCAAAATATTTTTATTCTGTGTTCCACCAGATTTGAATTTCTCTGCATTAAAGGGTCCATTACCGTCTAGGATTTTGTCACATCTCTACTTAGGTTCATTAGAGCATGCGCAATCGCCAAAACTTTTGAAAAAGATGGGAATCAATTACATCGTATCTGTCGGGGAAGATTTGTCATGGGCAGGACCCATGAATTCACGTCACAGAGCATCCTCTTCACCAATGCCTAATAAAATAGAGACAAGGACAAAAACTTCTCCAATAAAGCCACTGAGAATCCGAGGTTTAACTGTAACTGGTGAATACAACAATGGCAGTGATACTTTGGAGGAGAACCCTCGGTCAATTGACATCTTTGAACAAGAAGGTTTTAAAATTTTACGCATTGCAAATCTAGGGGACAATGGTAAGGACAGTTTAACAAATCAGTTGGAACATATCCTTGCATTTATCGATGAATGTTATGAAGCAAATGGTAAAGTATTAGTCCATTGCATGGTGGGGGTATCAAGGTCCGCCACTGTTTGCATAGCAGAATGCATGAAAAGATTAGAATGTAGTGTTCTTAGGGCCTATCTTTTCGTTAGGGTCAGAAGACTGAACATTATTATTCAACCAAATTTGATGTTCATGTATGAACTTTTAAAATGGCAGGAGAGTCAAGGTCAAGAAAGAGCCATTGATTGGCCAATTATCTGCAGATCGATTTCAGAATTGAACAATAACTACATATGAATATTGAATTTTTCATTTATCTTTTTTCCTTTCCTATTTTATTTCATTATTCCAAAGTCACATATCTCAACAGGTGTTGAGGGATGGCATCGTAAAGGTTCTTTTCTTGTAACCATTTCTTGGAAAAAACTCTTTCGGCGTATTTGTGACCAGAATCCGCTAGAATAGTGACCACATTTGAGTTTTCTGGTAAGTCCTTTGCCAATTTACAAGCCCCTACCACGTTCAATGCGGAAGTACCGCCAATGTATAATCCTTCTTCATCCAATAATCTGTAAACCATGGCAATGCTTTCTTTGTCAGGGACGAAAATTGCATCATCAGCGATATCAACAGATGCTCCCATATTTTTTGTAATACGGCCTTGACCGATACCTTCTGTGAATGAACCACCTTCACGCTCTAAAGTACCATTCTTGATAAATGAATAAATAACTGAACCTGGGGGATCTGATGGTGCCAATCTACAATTTCCTTTGGTTTGTTCTTCCAGATAGCGCGCAATACCAGTGAATGTACCACCAGTACCAGTAGAGCAAGTAAATCCATCACATTTTAACCCGTTAGCTTCCAATTGTTGTAAAATTTCAGGACCTGTAGTATAGTAGTGTGCTTTCCAATTAGCTGGGTTATCGAATTGATCAGTCCAAACCGCATTATCCAACTTGGCCGCATGATCTCTGGCTCTATTATTGAAATTCAATGGGTCTGTAATAGGACAAACAGGTACTGGATAAACTTCAGACCCTAAAAACTTAAGTAGATTAATCTTTGCTGCAGACTGAGTATTGGGCATGTAAAAGATCGATCTGTAACCACGAGCTCTAGCAATGTGAGCCAAACCAATGGCTGTATTACCAGCAGAACCTTCTACAATAGTTGGATTTGGCTTATTAGGACTCACTAAACCTTTCTCCTCAGCTTCCTTAATCAAATATAGAGCAGCACGATCCTTAACAGATCCACCTGGGTTTTGGAATTCAGCTTTCCCCCAGACATTACGTCCAAGTTCCTTAGACAACTTATTTAGTCTAATCAAAGGTGTGTTACCAATGGCGTCTGTAAAACCTTTGGAAGCCAGTATAGGGAACTTCAGTGACATCTTGATGTGATTTGAAGATCTAAGCTAGACTACGCTGGGTCTGTATGTGTACCAGTAGTCGATTAAAACTTTTTTTCAAATGCTCGAACACATGCAGCAGTGATAATCATCTTTGAATACACATTTATAATATATACAAGTACGAATGAAAAACTAAAATCGCTAACGTCTATTGGACGAGATTGTGCTCCTCAGTAAGATTGATCATATGCCTAAGATTCTGCTCTCGACGCTGGTCTTGATACAAAACGGTACCCACCATTAATTGCTCTCTCTTCTTCTTTCAATTTCTTCAAATCCTTTTCGTAAACTTGGTCCAAAAGCTGTTGCACAGCACTCAGTTGTTGTGATTCATCCCATTGTTCACCATCTTGTCCCACTAAAAATTTCCTTATTGCCAATATTTCACTGTTTAACTGCTCGCGACTCTTGTCTAGAGTCATTTTCTTTAGATTTTGTAACGTTAACAACGAGTACGCTTTACCAGATTGTTCATCTGCCAATGTGTTCTTAACCATTAACCACATCTTCAAATTACCTCTTTGGAAGTTTCCGCTAGCATCAATTACAGGAGTGTTAACCAATTCAAGCAAAGAATAGGGAGCCCTGTCAGTTAATCTGGGTTCTAGATGCATCACACGGGTATATCCACCATTTCTATTAGAATAAACAGGTGCTATTTCACTTACCAGCCTTTTGATGAGTTTCGAGTTGTCACCTGATAGGAACAATCTGGACTGTATTTGTGACAATAGCGGTGAATTGGGATTCTGGTGAACAATCTTTGCCCAATTAATTACTCTATCTGCGACTCTAGAGGCCTCTTTACACTTGGCATGCGTAGATGTAATACTGCCATGTTGTAGAAGTTGACTGACCATATTACGCATCAATGCATCTCTGTGAGGCTTTGTACGTGACAACTTTCTTGCTAATCCAACAGTCATCGTGAAATTCACCAGCTAAGTCGAAACAAAAGCTCCTATACCTTTTAATTCTTCAAGATGACCGATAGTATCTTGAT
Organism: Zygosaccharomyces rouxii; assembly: GCF_000026365.1. NCBI lineage: Eukaryota > Fungi > Ascomycota > Saccharomycetes > Saccharomycetales > Saccharomycetaceae > Zygosaccharomyces > Zygosaccharomyces rouxii. The sequence continues at coordinate 1,711,339 of NC_012996.1, read as the reverse complement.
ATGATTGAAACTTTTTGATACTGATATTGAAAAATTGTCATCAAAAGATACGATACCATGTAAACCGAACACTAAATCCACGTCAAAGCGCAGAATAGATCCTATAGCAGGTCCCCTAAAAGCGTTCAAAAGCTCTAAAACGGTGTTTCATCGTTTCCACTACACCATATTTACTTTACACGTTTGATTTCCCTCCATTCCCTATGGTTTTAGACCCATCCCGTTACCAGGATCACAGAACCTGGAAGATGACCCCAGGTTTGATCAGAGCAAGACAACCATTCTTCAAGAAGAACATGATTGGATTGGCAATTTTAGCGGGTGTTTCTGCAGGTATTTATACGTATACTTACAGTTTCTTGCATAAGGATAACGATTTCGCAGATGTGCCAATTCCACCCATTGATGAGAAGGAATTAGAGAAGTTAAAGAAAGAATACGAACAGCACAAGCAGGAGAGACAATAATCTTCTTTTCAACTTCTCTCGTTTTCTCCTCCTCTATGTAAATAGTTTCCGCTTTATATGTATTTAACTAAGTACACACAACAACAACGACAAGGTAGTATCAATGAAATACGAATTAGAAGACCAAGTGGTCTTAATTACTGGTGGATCCCAGGGTCTGGGTAAGCAGTTTGCCCAAAAATATTTAAATGAAACTGTCAGGTCCAAGATTATTGTTGTTAGCAGGTCGGCCAACAAGTTACAAGATGCCATTAGAGATATCGGTGGATACCCTAAGAAATTACAAAAGCCCAGGACTTTAGATGAACAAAACGACCGTATCTGGTATGCACCTTGTGATTTATCAGTTCCCGATGCCGTCAATGAATTATTTGAGACTTTATTCGAATGTAAACTAATCCCCACACAAGTGTTAGCGTGTGCTGGTGGTGCCACGCCCAAGTTAATTGCAGATTGTACCGGTAGAGAATTGGAAGTCGGCGTTCAAAATAACTATTTAACTGCCTTGTATGTCTCCCAAAAAGTTTCCCAGTTGCTACCTCGTTGCCATTTAGTGCTCTTTTCCAGTGAAGCAGCATTCTTCCCCTTCATTGGTTATGGTCAATATGCCCCCATGAAAGTTGCAATTAAATCATTAGCCTTTATTCTAAGACAAGAATTACCTGATGCAAGGGTCTCCTGTATTTATCCAGGAAATTTCCTCAGTGAAGGGTACGCTGTGGAGGAAACTACTAAACCATCCATTACCAAGGAAATTGAAGGTTCTTCAGCTGCTATTACTTGTGCAGAATGTTGCAATAGAATCGTTTGGTGGCTAGAGAAGGGGTATGACGATGTTACCTCCGATTTCATCGGTTGGATTCTTATGAGTTTAGATATGGGTCTCAACAAGCACAATAACAACTCGTTCCTGTGGATCCTACAGCTAATCATTGGTGTCATTGGCAACCTATTCATCGTCCCCATCTATATGGTGTTCCTCTCTTGGGACATAAAAAAATGGCATAAAAAGCAACAAACTAAACGTGGTAAGAAATGAACAATTTTTGAACAAAGAAGAGCTTCGAATGTATTTTAGAAAGTTGTTTAGAGTGCATTCAAACATATCTGTCGTCAGTTTTGGCTTCATATAGTTAATACTACCGATTTGCCGCCATTTTCATTTATTACCCGCACAAAAATTTTTCAACATGCGATGAGCTTTAAAGGCATCGATGAGCTAATCACTATTGGACAGTAATAATTTATAGCTAGAGTACCGTGTATCTAAGTATCATTATGTCGAGTTATACTTGTAATGGATGTGAATTGCAGTTTCCTAGCGGTGATGATCAGAGACAACATATGAAGTCAGAATGGCATCGTTATAATTTGAAGAGAAGAGTTGCTCAACTAGCACCAATACCTGAAAGTGTGTTTAACTCTAAAGTGCAAGCATTATCAACAGAGAGTAACAAAGATGATGGTAAGCAGAAGCAGTTGACAAAGAAAGAGGTTCGTAGAAGGGAGAAAGAAGCTCTATTAGAAAGGAAAAGAGAATTGTTAAAGGTTGCACATGAAAATGCTGCCAAGAATATTCTAAAGGAGGAACAGAAATCTGCACCTGAGCCTCAACCTGAAGAACAGTCCAAGATTGAGAAGGAGGAACCATCTAAAACTGAAGAACCCGAGCTTACAGAGGACCAGTTAGCTGAAAAATTGATGCATGTGAAAATATCGAATCGTGTGGATATTCCATTTGAAGAGTGCTTATTCTGCGGTAAAAAGCATTCTGATCTTGATACCAACATTGAGCACATGCTAAAATATCATGGTTTTTATATTCCAGAACAAAAATACTTGGTTGATAAACCAGGTTTAATAAAATATATCTCTGAAAAGATTGGGTTAGGTAATATTTGCATTGTCTGCAATTATCAAGGTAGATCCTTAGAAGCCGTAAGGCAACACATGTTAGCCAAGAGACATTGCAGAATTCCATACGAAGAGGAAGATGAGAAATTAGAAATTTCAGATTTTTACGATTTCACTACCTCTTATGGTCAACCTCAGCAACCAATTGTAGTGGAAGCTTCTGGTAATGGTAATGATGAAGACTGGGAAGATGTGGATGAAGATGCAGATGAAGATGAAGACGAAATTTCAGACGAAGAACTACCAGAAGAAGCCATTTATCACGATGGTATCGAGCTACATTTGCCAACGGGTGTTAAAGTGGGTCACAGATCTTTGATGAAGTACTACAGACAAAACTTGAAACCAGAATCAGAACTTACTGAAGGCCAAGGTACTGTGATGGCAGCAGAGACAAGAAAGATGCTACAACCTTACGATAGAAAGAATGTTCAAACTCAAAAGAGATCTTGGCAACAAGAGACGAGGAACAAGAAGCAATTCGACAAGAAGAGCGCCAAACATTTGAACTTCCAACCACATTACAGGGACCAACTCCTGCAATGAGGCTGGCACTTCAATCTCTCTTTGTTATGTACATTATATATTGTTGTTTATAGTATCTTACAGTATTAAAGGTCCCTTCTATTAAGTTCGCGTTAACATACATTCATATGTTTAACAACAGTGGAATATATCGGAAACCATGCTAAGGCAAATAATAACGCTGCTATTGGCTCAATTTGTTGCCATATTCATTTTCTGCTGTGGATTTTTCCCCCAAAAGAATGTTCTCAAAGGTAACGCAGATTTTATTATAGAATCATCTATTCAAACTCAATCCAAACCAGTATTCGATAAATTCGTATTGATTGTCGTTGATGCATTGAGAAGTGATTTTGTATTTGAAGAATCTATCTCAAACTTTAAATTTGTCCATTCGTTGATTAATGATGGTGAAGCATGGGGATTTACAGCATATTCAAATCCACCAACAGTTACGCTGCCGAGATTGAAAGGTATTACTACAGGTTCAACTCCTAATTTCCTCGATGCTATCCTAAACGTTGCTGAAGATGATTCATCATCCAATTTGAAAGAACAGGATTCATGGCTTAAGCAATTTGTTAGACAGGGGAAAAAGATGAGATTCTTTGGTGACGATACGTGGCTCAAACTATTCCCATTAGATTTCTTTCAAGAGTACGAAGGGACCAACTCTTTCTTTGTTAGTGATTTTGAACAGGTAGATCTAAATGTTACTAGACATTTACCCCATCAATTGGAAACTCAAAAAGACTGGGACGTATTGATACTACACTACTTAGGATTGGACCATATTGGTCACAAGGGAGGTGCTAGATCTGTCTTTATGCCTGGTAAGCATGCAGAAATGGATTCAATTGTTAAAAATATCTACGAAAACGTAGATGAAAACACTTTAGTGTGTGTAATGGGAGATCATGGAATGAACGAAGTTGGTAACCACGGCGGTTCGTCTCCAGGAGAAACTTCATCTGCTCTAGTTATGATCTCAAAGAAATTGAAACAATTCCAACCTCCATTACATCAGAGAGATGTACACTTACCAATAACTACACAGTTCCAAGATGGTGAAGTAAATTACGATTATTTGACCAAAGTTCAACAGGTAGATTTTGTTCCCACTTTGGCAGCATTATTTAATATTCCCATTCCCAAAAACAATGTTGGTATCATAATTCCGGATTTCTTACAACTGTTAGACAGTAAAATGGCTGCTATAAAGGTAAAGGATAATTTTAATCAACTTGCGTCTCTTTTGGGTCGTACTTTAGAAGTCAAAAACGAATCCATTAATGAAGAATTTGAACAAATGAAAGATCTACAAGAAGTTTTGACTAAATCTGCAACCAATTACAAGTATCCCATATTAGCTGCAGGGTTCGGTTTGTTGACCGTACTAACCGCTGTAGCCCTCTGGTATGGAATCTCTATTATGCAATTGAGTAAATCTAGCCTTCTTACGATTGTGCTCTCACTACTACTTGGTATCGCGACATTTAGCAGTAGCTTTGTAGAGGAGGAACACCAAATTTGGTGGTGGGTAATTACTGGTGCCTTACTTTTGTCACAGTTGTACTTGCGTAAGGCTCTCGGATTGCATTTTGTTTGCTTTGTCTGTGTAAGATTAATTCGTGGATGGAACAACAGTGGTCAAAAGTACACTTATGATAATACTATTTTCGAATTGTTAAAAGCTAATCCAGGTGTACAATGGTACTTAAACATCTTAACCATTTTTACAGTGGGTCTCGGAGGTAGTCTAGGAGATCGATTATCGTTTATCCTTTCTTTTTCCCTATGTGCATTGTGTGGTAGTTATAAAATCAGTTGGGCAATCGTTAACCGTGAAGATGTACCATTTTGGATGCAAGAGCTTGCATTCAAATCGTGCCTCTTTTTTACCAAGGAGCACACTAATCCAGAAGAAGTGTTTGGCAAGGCCTTAGTTCCCATGGCACAATTTTTCTTCAAATATTTCATTGCTTGTTTGGTGGTCAAGATCAGCGCTTCCAAAATAGGAGTCTGTAAAGCTAATCTTTTCAGTATGCTTTCAATTTTGCTCATGTTCCAATCCCCAACTGCCAATATTCCACTTTTTTTCATCTTCGAAGTACTGAGAGCTGCTCTTTCCCGTCTTTTCACAGATTACTATGGATCTAACACCTACTTCGTTTCACTATCGTCATTGTTATTACAGTACTTCACATTTTATCAATTTGGTGGTACAAATTCAATTGCTTCAATTGATCTCTCCAATGCTTATAACGGTGTTCCTGAAAACTACAACATTTACCTCGTTGGATTCATGATGTTTGTATCCAATTTTGCACCTACAATTTATTGGTCACTTTACAAATCGACTATACCTCGTCCTGAGAGCCGCAAATGGATACTATATGCTGAACAAAAGATTCCATTCTTGATTTTCAACTGCGTTGTAGGAGTTTTCCTACTTATTGCGTGCTACGTCTTCAGATTCCATTTATTCATCTGGAGTGTTTTCAGTCCCAAACTGTGCTATTTCGTATCTTGGAATATTTTTATGAATATTATAATTGAGTGTGGATTAGAATCAATAGTCTGGGCAGTTGGAAACTGAGCTCTAGCCGCCAAATGGTGCTCGACATTTGTATTATTCCTCTACTTACTTAATCGCCCTTTTCGTGGTCGATGACACTGACACTATGTTACTTTCAACATCAAAAAGTTTTGGCATTTTATACTATAATAAATCAGAGCTCAGAGAAGAGGTATACTTTAGGGTTTCCTTCCTATATTCGGGTCCATCCTCCAGCATTACTAGCCTCTCCATGTTCCAGTTACTTAGGTTATTCCCTAGACGGTTTGTTTCTACTTCTCCCGTATTGGGACAAGCAGTGAAATCATCATGTCCTGCCGGTACAATAATAAATGTCAATACCAAGAAATCTGGTAAAGATCCAGTGGCTCTTGAAGATAATGAGTACCCAGACTGGCTTTGGGAAGTGTTAGATCCAGAGGCACAGATGAAGAAACTACAGGCAGATCCAATGAAACTTAGGAAGAAGCAATTGAGGAAAGACAACAGGGAAAAGATTAAACAGAACAATTTCTTGAAACAAATCTGAACATACGATATAATAAATTAGATACTAAATCCTTGTAGATACCAAGATTAAATTCAATTAGAGTTATAGTTGAACTCATCTCTTCTGTTCGTCGTTAACGATTTTTCATTCATTACAAGAAGGGCATCATCGCTCTTGATGAATAGTACATTTATAGCTGATAATACAAGCATACCAAGTAAAGTAATCTGTTTTTGATCTGTTTAGCTCCTCAATAATGTCAATTGGATCTCACTCGATCTTCAAAAGAGCCAGTGGGAGCTCAAAGCGATTTCTCTGTACCTCTCAAGACGGTTCCAAAGTTGTAATCTATCAAGATTCCAGTATAAGATGGTGTAACGCTTTTGATTCCAAATATGAATTTATGCTATTAGAACCCACGATAGAAGATGTGGAACATGTGGTTTTGAGTCCAACAGGAACCCTTTTGTTACTTTACAATTCTAGAGAGGTAAGAATTGTTGAGATTCCCTGGGGTTACTCTCAAGTTTCCTATGAAGGATTCCAAAAATTTAGGTATTCAGTAGACTCTAGACAAGATCCTCTCATTAAGAAAGTTTTATTTCATCCATTAGCATATCGAGAGCATTGTATTGTAATTTTGAAAACAGACAATACGATTCACCTGCTGGACAGATACTATCCATATGATAAACAACCAAAACTACTAGTTTTAAACCAACATGATGGTGCATTTGGAATGGAGGGTCTAGTTACAGATATCGAGAGTATTACGTTCAGTCAAGATGGATTAACTCTTTACGCACTGAGTGTTGCTGAAGGTTGTGACATTTACGCATTTTATCCATGTTTGCCCTGTTCCATTGAAATAGATTCCCACAAATTGGATCTTTTAATGCATAAATCACTGGTTCAGTATGAAAACTTGAGTGTGGAAACTCCTGATGCCACCAAAAGAAATACTATCAAGCAATTTCAATTCATATCCAAACTACGTCAAGGACTAGAAAATGATCAGACTAAAATCGACATACCAATGGATTGGCTTAGAGTTAGAGGTCAAGGTCCCTTCACCATTGCACCCTTCCCAGATAGATACTACGATAGGACTGCAGTGCAATTAAAAATTCTGCCGATTGGTGCAAATAACGATCTTCTTCTAATGAGTTTTGATGATGGGACTATCGTCGTCCTTTATCAAGATCTAGAATTGACAATGTGTTGGGACAGTAAAGGTTATTCTTATAATAATTCACTAGTTTTGGTAGAATCGATAAGATTAGAAAGAGGTGAGTTAGTATTGAAGCAAGGAACCTTGAGTCAATTTTTCGTATTGGGCGGTACATCAGATATTTATTTAGTAGACACTTCGCCTTGGTCTAAGATTTTATCCAATTGTATTGACAACAGTGATTTAGAACCGATAGCCGATTTACAATTTAAAAGCGAAATTTCCAAGATTGAAGGTGTATCTCAGATTGATTCGTATGCGATGTGGAAGAAAGATACCGAACCAAAAGATGTATTCGTTTCCAAAGACACTGTTTTTGTTAAATCAACAGCTGTAAATGATCAACCAAGCACCGTCAAAGATGAAAAGAAGGCAAATGTCGATATCCCCCGTTACGAAGTGGCATTAAACCAACCTATGTCAGAAATATTGTCATTAAATGCTTCATTCCAGACAGAAGCTAAGAAACCGCTGTCCAAATTGGTAGAGCCTTCTAAGAGACAAACAAAATTGAACAATGAATCCAATGAAGAACAATTAGAAATTTTGACCACCGTTTCCAAAGAATTTTTGCAAAAGATCGTAAAGGCTCAAGCTCTAGGATTTAATTTGCATAACAGATGCCTTGAACAACAATACGAGCTTACTCGTCAATTACAATACAGTAGTGAAATTCTGAGTAAACAAGACAAATTGAGATCAAAGGCACAAAGCCAATCATCAGAGTGTGAATCCAAAATACAAAGACAAGACAAGCTTTTACAAAGGTTTAACAGCTTGAGCGAGAAATTAGGACGGATTAACGAGTCGCCGAAATTCAGAGAAATGAATATTACCGATAAGGAAATGGCCTGGTTCAAAGAAATCCGTAACCAGGTGCTTGTGTTCAACCAATACGTCCATCATCAGAAAAACCAACAGGATCAACTGCGTTATTTGCAAAAGGAATTAGAGAACATTAGCCTGGAAGATAAAGACGTTGGTGAAAAATCTAAGAGCGAATGGACAGAACTACTCTCCATCTTGGAAAGTGACACAAAGATAATCAAAGAATGTAATAACCAATTAGCACATGCTTCGTCAGAAGTGGGGTTTAGTACTTAATTATATACAGTAACAATGTTAAAAGTCAGTAACCCTACCGTTAAATGAATAATCACCATGCCTTAGAGGATCTTGTTTAGGACCGTTGACTTCACCAGTCTTTGGATTAACATTTCCTTCAAATTCAGGAATAGTTTTGGTAAATTCTGGTGAGAAGCCTCCAATATCATTTTTGGTTAAGATTGGGTTGTTTAAACTCTCTCTAGTGGAATCACTAGAGACTTGACGGTTGTATTCCTCGATGGCATCCTGAGAGTTTGCTAACTTTTGTAGCTCTTCAAATTCTTCCTGTTCTTCCTTTGGTAATTTTGGTGGACCAGGAGTCTTGTTCGTGTTGAACAGTCTTGTGTTGGTTAATCGTAGACCTGTTCTAATAGATGGTGCAGTTCTTGTTAGGTTCTTAATACCGGACAACATATTGATAACGTCTAGTGAGCTAGAAATGGGAAGGTGTGTACATTGTGATGAGATCGAGTCTTCTACATGTATGTATATACTGTGTGTATACTCTGATATATTCCAGCGAAGCCCTAAAGCCGTTGAATTTAGGGCAAGGATTCGCAGGGTGTCCCCTGTAAATCCCAATGGCCTCGAGAGTAGTCAAGGTGCCGTATTAGTGGTCCTATGAAGCCCCTAAATCGATAATGTCAAGCTCCGGGTCTTTAAGACTGCAACGGTGCTGTGCACATTATGTAGATTGAGCTGGCTGTAAGGCCATCGGTTTTATGGATGAAGTATACAATTTCTACTGCATTGATAACGATATAAAGACTACGGTAGATGTTAAAGTTCTTGGAATGATCAATACTATCCTTAGCAGCAGTCCTGGTACTGTAAGGCTAGCAAGACTATGCTTATCGGTAGTATGGTAAGCAGCTAGCTACTCTTGCTTAGACATATATACTATTGCATATTACAGAACCCTAAGTAAGCCCTTAACCGTTGCCCTAGGGTACAAAGTTCAAAAGTGAAACCGTACCCTAATTATCTGTTTAGGGCACAACTGTGGCTTCTATATGCACGTGACGTTATCGAAGCGGCTTTATAGATTAAGCGGCCACCTTTTAAATCGCAGGTACAGCATAATGAGATATTGCAATATAAAGGAACGGTAGCAATGTTATCTAGCAGCTTATACAAATTCCCTTTGCTTTCAAATAACGATGTTTAATCGTCTAACAGCTCTCAAGAATACAAATAGCTTTAGACATTATACTAAGATGGCTGTCAATCGTCCTCAAATTACACCAAACAAGTATTTTACCTCTAATAATGCCAAGGATGTTTGGTCATTGACCAATGAAGCTGCCGCTACTGCTGCTAATAACGAACAAAATAAAGGCCGTGATTTAATCAATTTGGGCCAAGGATTTTTCTCCTATTCGCCACCACAATTCGCTATTCACGAAGCTCAAAAAGCTTTGGAAATTCCCCTTGTAAACCAGTATTCTCCTACAAAGGGTCGTCCTAGTGTGATCAATTCACTAAAGAAATTATATTCTCCTCTATACGGCCAAGAATTAAAAGATGAAAATGTTACCATTACTACAGGTGCAAATGAAGGTATACTTTCAAGTCTTATGGGTATTCTGAATCCCGGTGACGAGGTTATTGTTTTCGAACCATTTTTCGATCAATACATTCCAAACATCGAGTTACTTGGTGGAAAAGTTGTTTATGTTCCTATCAATCCACCAAAGGATATGGACCAGCGTATCGTGGAAGGTAAAGATTGGACAATCGATTACGAAGAGTTGGCCAAGGCATTTACCAGTAAGACAAAGGCTCTTATTTTGAACACACCTCATAATCCAATTGGTAAAGTCTTTACCAAGGAAGAATTGACCAAGATTGGTAACCTATGTGTTGAAAACAACGTGGTAATCATTTCTGATGAAGTTTACGAATTTTTGTATTTCACCGATTCTTATACTAGAATCGCTACGCTTTCTCCTGAGATTGGTCAATTGACTCTAACCGTTGGGTCTGCGGGTAAGACCTTTGCTGCAACTGGTTGGAGAATTGGTTGGGTCATCTCATTGAACCCTGAACTGTTATCATATGTCTCAAAGGGCCATACACGTATCTGTTTCAGTTCGCCTTCCCCCATCCAAGAGGCAGTTGCCAATTCCATTGAAGATGCTCTAAAGGGTGACTACTTCGAAGCTATGAGAACGGACTATATCCGTAAATTTGAGATCTTTACAAGCGTCTTTAAAGAAATGGGATTACCCTACACGATACCAGAGGGTACTTATTTCATTCTAGTGGACTTCTCCAAGGTAAACGTTCCAGAAGACTACCCATACCCTGAAGAATTATTGGATAAGGGTAAAGATTTTAGAATCTCTTACTGGCTAATCAACGAATTGGGTGTTGTTGCCATCCCACCAACAGAATTCTACATTAAAGAACACGAAAAGGGCGCTGAAAACTTGCTAAGATTCGCCGTCTGCAAGGATGACGACTACTTAGAGAAGGCAGTTGAAAGATTAAGACTGTTGAAGCCTCACATCAAAGGCTAATTGAGAATATTATAAGTAATTGAAATATTCTGTTATAGAAACTCACGTGAATTTCACGTGTCGTGTTATTGTATATGTTTACAGTTCGGATAATGTACCATCGGACTCATTGATCAATCAAACACGATAAACAGTACATATGTTTGAACAAGTATGGTGTAAGTACTATAAGGATTATGGATCGTGAGAGTCGTTTCATATACTTTTATTTTTGGATATTTGGTCTCATAAATAACGTCCTATATGTGGTCATTTTATCTGCAGCTGCCGATATAGTGGGTCCTAATTTACCCAAATCATTAGTTCTGCTAGCTGATATCTTGCCTGCGTTTCTGATCAAATTGGTTGCACCGTTCTTCATTCATAAGATTGGATATAGACATAGAGTATGGTCATTGATTCTCTTAAGTTGTTTGGGAATGTTTTTAGTTTCTTTTAGAAAATTATCAATATGTTTAACTGGTATTGTATTGGCATCATTATCATCAGGCTTTGGTGAAGTTACATTTCTGCAATTGACTCATATTTATAAACAAACGGGACTAAACGGTTGGTCCTCTGGAACTGGTGGTGCAGGGCTTGCTGGTAGTGGTGTTTACATGCTATTCACTTCTGTTTTAAAGGTTCCAGTAAGGATATCGTTGCTAGTCTTCAGCGTTTTACCATTTGGGTTTCTACTATATTTCAAATTGGACCACAGCAAACATGATCATGTCAATGAAAATGATGATTATCAACCATTTCTCAATTTCGAAGAGATGAACCCTGATGAAGAACCTGCATCACAAGGCGTCTATTCAATGGCTAAAAGGAATACGACTTCTAAATTCGCTCACCATTTCGTCAAAACTTGTTCTAGATTGAATAAATTAATTCTTCCATTCATGTTGCCGCTTACTACGGTCTACCTGTTCGAATATTTGATAAACCAAGCAGTATCGCCAACCATGTTATTCCCATTGGATCAAAAGGGTATGCCCTTTTTTTTTCATAAATACAGAGACATCTATGTGACCTATGGAACTTTGTACCAATTAGGTGTTTTCATCTCTAGATCTACAGCTTCATGGTTCCGTATGAGAAAACTATATTTCTTGTCCGTACTACAGGGGATAAATTTCGTGTTGACAATTTTCCAATCATGGGATTACATATTGAAAACACCATGGCCCATTATGGCGTTAATATTTTATGAAGGTTTCCTTGGTGGTGCCTCTTACGTGAACACTTTTCTAAACATTTTAGAAAAATTACCACCCGAAGAGAGAGAATTTGGATTGGGCTCAGTTTCTATTGCTGACTCATTTGGTGTTTTAATTGCTGCTGTTATTGGACTGGCTCTCGAACCAGCTCTATGTAAACACCAAGTTGCAGACAACAGACCCTGGTGTACTCTAGAGTAGACTTAGAAAGACCAAAGTTTCATTATTAAATACTCATTCTTACACCCGTCAACAACTCTTGAATGATTTTTTGATGCCTGTCATTACCAGGAATCGTACTTAAGACTCCAAAACATTGTAATAAAGTTAATTTGTCCTCTTCAGTAACACCGTTCTCTTCCTCTTGATTGAAGATGTACAATTGGAAACTTTTACTTGCACCATCGTTACTATTGATGAAATTCAAATAATAGGGTAAAACGATTGAATCTCGAAACGATCTCAATAAGATGTAATCTACTGATAAAACATTTTGAGACAAACCTTCCACATAGGACCAATATTTGGGACTTGTAGTAAAACTTTTTTCCAGTGGTAATAAAACTGCCATAACGTCGTAATAGACTTGTTGGTAAAAGACTTGCCAAATGACTCCCAATCTTTTTAATGCAGTATTCATGGTATTTTCATTACTGTAATTGAAAACAATTTGATTCTCTAAAATGTACAATGAAGTTGTTAGGAATTCTTCTACTTCATTTAAGAATTTATTGTGTTGTGATGCTGCTTTGGATTCTGTCTTTAGAATGATATAAAACTCCAGGATTCTATTAATATCCTCAATTTTAACGTACAGTTGCCAAACCTCATGCGATTTAAAGAGTTCTAAGACTGTATTGCAAAATATCCCCCAAACATTTCCCTCTAACACATGTAACTCTTGAGAGGTAAAAGTTCGATAGTTTGCCTCCAATGTCGGAAGATGTTTTAAAAAATCGTGTAACATCGATAAACTATTCCAGTAGTAATCGTCTTGTTGAGAGCCCGCACCGTCAGCCGGATTATTAGGCATGCTAGGGTTGAATGAATAAACTGATTTAGAATCCATCAATGGACCGGGGGTATTGTGTAAAAACTGTGAAGGGGTCTTATGTCTTGCATAAGATGAATGCAGAAATTTACTCAAGGAGTTAGGAATAACAGGCTCTATCACATCGTCATGATGGGTACCAGTGTTCTTATGATTAAATAGCTTTTTGGCAATTTTCGTAAATTTACTCTTTTTATTCGGTACCGTTGGGCTTATCAATGAATCAGGTACATTTGGTGCATTATTTCTGTTACTTGAAGATTTGAACAATCTTGTACCCCTTTCATTCTTGGGTAGAGTTTCTTTGGTCCTGCCAAATAATGAAGATTTCAGTTTTTCCTTTGTACTTGATGTGTTCGTATGCATACTTTCATTAGAAACATCCTCTTCTTCTGATATTCGAGAATCATCCTTACTCAGACCAAATCCTGATTCATCACTTCTCCTACCAGATACTGGTGTACTTTCCTTTGATTCTACAGATAAAAGGCTCTGCTTAGATCTTCTGTGACCACCATCATTAAATATCGATTGGAAACCAACATTTGTCCAAGTAGGTGGCGGTTGCATTGTATTAGGAGACTTTAATGATTTCGTAGTACCACCTTCATCGTCATCTGGATGTGTTAATGTCTGTGGGATTATATCTGACGATATGCTATAGAACCTATTACGGGTGCCCTCGTTATTACCATTATTCTCTGAACGCTGCATGGACTGTGTGCTCTTTTTGTGATGCAAATGAGATGTCATAGTCCATCGATGACTGGAGCTGAAAAGTGCTTACTTGGGATCAGAAGACTCTTTAAAATCTCAACTCCTCTTAAAACGAAGTTCATCTATTTCACCTTCGGCCCTCTGCTGAAGCGAAAATGTTCTTTGCATATTGAATATAACGACTATATAATTGAAAAATATCTAGAATTCAAAAAAAGACGTACCATTCTTTAGAAATAAGTAGTTGAAATCCCCACATATACCCTTGCCATTAGTAAAATTGCCAGAAACCATCTTTGTTGCCTTAAATTTGATCGTATAGATACACCTAGTAAAATCAATGACATATGAACTGGAATTGAAGCTTGGGGTGATGAAAAAGTAATAGAGGTCACAATAACCATATTCATCAAAACACAGAGCCATTTTTTCCATACTGAGGGAGTTAATTTTGGACGTGTGGTTGATTGCTTAGGCCTACTGTCGGAAATGGGAACAAGTGATTGACTGTCGATGTCGTCCAATGTTTCTTCGCAGTCAGATTCCCGTGGTTCTAAACTTTCAGATGCAGTCTCTAGATCTAAACTTATCCATACTTCATCCAGAAATAATTCAACTTCTTTGGCAGAGGGTCTCTTTTCATAATCTTTAGAAAGCAGGAGTTCCATGAGTTCGAAAATTCTCCCGTCGATGGGCTTCAAGCCTAGAGATGCATGCTGTTGCAAGAGAGATTCCTTATTAAACAGAATCCCCTTGATAGCCAATTTCAGATCTCTAATCTCCATATGCGGTTCAAATGGCAATTCACCAAACACAATGAAATAACAAACCATACCTATTGAATAGATATCCGATGCAAAACTGTACTCCCTGTAATCAACTGTCTTACCGGATATTATCAATTCGGGCGCAGTAAACTCCAATGTACCTGTAGCACCAGTAGCAGATCTATATTCTCCATCCTTTTGAGACTCTCCCAAATCACCAATGACTATAGTCGGATAAAATTCATCTAGCGCGGTTTCTACATTGTAGTTTTTAAGAAGAAGACAATTGGAAGGTTTTAAATCCCGATGAATAATTCCAATATCATGCAGTTCATGTATGCCTCTAGCAATATCTCTCATTATATGAACGATCTGCTCTGTGGACAGCCCCAATGGAACATGACTATGAGTCTTCTTGAATCGAAATAATCTCTTGCGTTCCTCTGGTGATTGAATGTCTGCGAATTTGTGAAATACATCCTTTAAGATGAAATTTTCTAAATTTCCACCACTACAGTACTGTTGTAAGATAAATATGCAGGGGATATCTTGTACAGTATCGGATTCTTCACCATCTAAGGTCCGTACTAATCCACAAGCGGTATCCATTTCTAACCACACATGGTTATATGTAATTAAATTCGCACTCATATGCGTTAAAGAACTAAGAGCTTTAACCTCTCTTATGCATTTTTGGAACCATACCATATCGTTACCAATGGGTATCTTTTTTAAAGCAAATATTCCCAAATCGATGTCCCCAATTCTGTGAACCACTTTAAACACAGATCCACGAGCACCACTACCCAATAATGATAAAACTCTGAAGAATTTATGGAAATATCCTGGAATGAACAATTCCTGTGGAATGAAAAATGGATGTGGTGGTGGTAGCATAGAAGCGCTAGACTCATTAATTTTATGACTATCTTCCAAAAAATGAAAGTACTTACGAGAAAGATTCATACCATGTAGATTCTTTTCGTCTGTTGTTTCATTGGGATCATCTTCATCAACTTCAGTTAGTGGTAGCCTGGGGTGAATCTCTGTGCCACATCTGGGACAAACGTATGATGCAATGGAATATCTCCTGGACTTAACGTCTCCATGACCGTCGGGACCATCAGGTCCAGTTTTGTAAATTTTACGATAGAACTCTAGAGATCCAGATGAAGGGTTCACAATCACCAAAGATCGAGAACTAGGATCACCTAGTATTACAGAACCTTCTCGATAAGGGACCAAACTCATCTTTTTCCCCTTATAGACCAGATATCTATGCAAGAGTATTGATGATGTTAGTATTAGATGTGGTTAAAGGCAAATCATCCCCAGAAGGACCTTGACGGATCACGTGGCAATGCTTACAGCAACTATACTCGTATTGGGCTGCAATTGAGCTGCAATTGAGCGGCTAATGGATTCAGTTATTGCTCTCCAATCTCATCACTAATTCTAGGCATATATTTCTTTTTCGATTTAATTGGTATTGGCAAGCCTTTTCAAAGCACTCAATAGTGAGAAGTTTATATCGGATCTCATAATCTTCAAACAGGTAATTTGAACCCACTTCATACAACTAAACTATTCCATTGGTGGCTAGAAATAATAATTTGAAGGTATTTTACTGCATTTTTGGGTATGGATTAAAGCCATTCTATACTATGGTATTTTTTTTCTTTTTGTCAAATGAAAAAAAAAAAAAAAATGCTCGAGGAGATGAGATGAGATGAGCATCAGAGATCGCACAGCAAAGCGATAGAGGTTCTAATTCCTAGATGTTTGATCCCTTAGATCTGTATACTCCAGAAGATATTGCAGATGCTCCCCCGGACCAAGTCAATTTGCTCCTGAGCTCGAAAGATTCTGAATCGATTCATGATAGTGATTTCAACGATGAAGATGAGAATCTACCCATTGATTCTCTAGATCTGCCCTCAGTTCACTACGCACCACCTGAAGCGATACTATGCATATTATTGCTATTAAAGCCTACCGATCAAATCAATTTCCAACATAGCAAGGATAGTAATTTGACTACTTCACAGATATGCCTTCAGAAGGGAATTTCAATGGAATTGATAAATGCTACGGTAAAATATTACCAAACTTGGGGTAATAAGAGGCTAGATACAGAAAAGAAAATATGTGAAAAAATACCGACACTGGCGACCATTGCGGAAACTTTATTGAATTACTATACTCTAATTTTAAAACATTACGAAAAGACTTCAAATTGGATCCAAGATCAAATTGTAAAGGAAGCTAGTATGAGAATTTGTGAAAATTGTGGTAGAACGGCCTTACCCACCATGTCAAGGCGTTTCACTTTCGAAAACTTTTCAAGAAATATTGAAATTTACGAGCCTTCCTTGACCGCCGATAATCTTGGTTGGAAGACGTGGGGATCCTCATTTATTTTATCACAAAAATTAATCAAAATTGTTCCTCATTTCAATCCTACTAAATTACACAGAGTGCTAGAACTTGGATCTGGGACTGGACTGGCAGGTATATCTTGGCTTATGAAATGGATTGAAATTCATGGTAATTCCAACATTGAAATGTTTTTTACCGATTTACAGGAAATTGTACCCAATTTGAGGAAAAATGTAGAGATTAATGGGATATCTGATAATTCTGTGGTGGACACTTTAGATTGGACTTGTCCCGAGGATTTTGTTGACAAATACTCTAGTGAAAAGTTCGATATCATTATAGTATCGGATCCAATATATTCACCTAATCATCCAAAACTAGTTGTGGACATGATAAGCTTGTTCTTATCAACAAATGGTATTTGCCATCTTGAAATCCCACTGAGAGATAAGTACTCAAAGGAGAGGAATAGTTTGTGGGAACTATTAGAAAAAAATAGTTTGCAAGTAATAGAACAAGAAAATGATCAAGGTATGGATGACTGGGGAAAGGTCAACTACTTGTATCAAAGGATAGAATGGAAAAAAAAGTAACGAAATTGACAGATAATATAATTAATTAACTATTTTTTAATTAATGGACTTTTAAAGAATTTAAATTATATTTGCGTTAATCTTGGAGGAGCATTGCAACATGTAAATTCGTGAGCTTTAAACTTTTCCTCAGTATCAAAACTTCTAAAACAGCAACTGCACTTGTATTTTTTCCTGTGAGTCTTTAGATGTTTGTTTAAGTTGGATGACTCGTTGAATCTTTTACCACAAATTTTACATTGTAACGGTTTTTCACCGGTATGGGTTCTTATGTGAATTTTCAGTGAACTAGAGACCGAAAAGCTCTTCCCACATAAATGGCATTTAAAAGGTTTTTCACCTGAATGGGTGCGCATGTGTTGGTTCAAAGTATCTTCACTCGAAAATGATTTTAAACAAACCTGACATTTGAAAGGCTTGTAACCAGAATGAACTTTTAAGTGTCGAACCATCTTTTGTCTTTGAGTAAATTTACGACAACAACCTTTCCAATGACAATGATACTCAGATTTACCTCTAGGAAGGTGAAATTTCTCTAGATGATTGCTTAAGTCTTCTGCTCCAGAAAAGCATTGATCACAACCGTCCCACTGACATTGTAATTTAGTGAACTTACAAGGTAAATTTAGCGATTCTTCCACATGTTCCGGACAATGCAATAGATGATGTTGTTCCCTTTGTTCCAATAGTGAAGCATTATCTAAAACCTTCATACCAAAATTAATACCGTGATCAGAGTTGATGTGGTTGACAAGGGAACAAATATCGTCACCTTTAAATTGACAATCGTTCCAATTGCATAAAAGATTGGATGTGACTTCTTCCTGCGGTACGTGGTCTCTAAACATATGCTTTTGTAAATCTATTAAACTGGGGAATTGCTCAAAACATTGATCCCATTCACATTTCAACTGACCTGAATCTTCGTTCTTGAACGACCAGTTAAAGTTAATTGTATTCGTATCAGTTTCCAAATTATCATGATTCAATCGAGGAGTCTGATGATGATGATGATGATGATGATGCAATAAAGATGCTTGATCCTCTTCTACCTTCAAATTTGGAGGTACATTCTCATTTTGATTCCAAGAGAAAGCAGTTCTGGGATTCACTTCTTCAGATGCTAAATGTTGAGGCTGAGGTTCGTGCTGAGGTCCATGTTGAGGCACATGCTGAGGTTCATGCTGAGATTCATGCTGAGATTCGTGTTGATGAAATTGGATTCTGTGATGATGGTGATGAGTGTTGCTACCTCCGCGACTTCCGTTACCCTCAATGGTAGAGTGTAAGAGGTTAACACCTTGATTACTGTGTCCTGGAACGTGGTTATGAGAATGTTTATGGTGGTTCATATGATTAGCAAACGGAAACTCGTAAAGTGATGAAATATCACATAAATCATTAAGGATTTTCAAATCCATATGTGAATTAACGACATGATCATGACAAAGAGTTGAATGGTCACCAAGGGGTTGCGGCCTTTGGCCGAAATCAGTTGTCGGGTTCCCCTTCTGTAGACCTTCGTTCAAAGATGATGAAGCAGGGGATGATGGGGTATTCAAATAATGATAACCAGACTTATCATTAAATTCATGCGGATACTGTAAAAAGTTATGCTGATGCTGATGCTGATGCTGACAATGATTCTCTTGTGCACTTTGCTGATTGAGGTTCACACACTCCTTGCAAAATCTCTCAAAAATATCGTCTTCAGTCTCCTTACCTTCATCACCTTCTTCATCTTCATCCTCTTCTTCATCCTCTTCATCTTCATCCTCTTCTTCCTCTTCTTCTGCTTCATCATCTTGATTACTACTAAATTCTTGCGGGCATACACAGGTCAAATCACAATCGATATCTGGTGATTCCTTTTTTAGGATTTTTTCATTAGCCGCCGGCGGCACTAGGAAATTATTCGTCCCACCTGTGCAAACTATAAGATCTTCATCAGTTGCGGGTGGTAAAGGTTCTAAAAGTCCTTCCTCGGTCGGAACAGATGATGGAGCATGATCCATATCACAACATACTTCTAAAATTTTAGGATTACATTCACACTCTGACCCTACATCTTCGGTAACGTTGTTAATGACATCTGAAAAGGTTCTTTTCTTCGATACTGGCATCAACATCTGATCCACACCTTTACTTGATACTTCACCGTTTAAATAATGATGAGAACCATTGCCAATTGTTGAAATGTCTTGATTAGCTGTACTGTCGATTGCAGTATTGAGAGCGTTCTCCCTGTCGCTGAATCTGCCGCCGACGCCGTTATCGACATCAAGATTATTGTTGTTAATCGTTTCCGACAACTGCTTGGACGTATGATAATTGACAAATTCAAAATGCTGACAATCAACGTATTTTCGGCATAAATCTTCGTTGCTCATAGTGTTCAATGACGAAGATGGGACCCAATCATCTTGGGCCTCTATTAAACTGTTGAGCCCAGAATTGTCTTTATGGTGTCCATGATGAACATGACCATGTATATAAGTCATGTTGTCATAGTTATGAATATGCCCATGAACCACACCTTCCCCATTGTCAACTGGAAACCCACCACTGCTACCTCCATCATCTACAGCTTTTTCTATAGAGCTATTGGTGGTCATCTTCCGTCTTCCTCGGCTATTAACTGACTCTTCTTTTTTTAATTCTGTTAACTTTTCAAATGAAATAAATGGAGGTCGATCTGACTAGAAAAATTCACACCACCAACATATGAATTGATACTGTCAGAATATTCTGTGGAGAGATAGATCCATAAACTGCGAACTTCATTTTCATAACCTCTACCTTACCTTCTTTATGTAGCGCATTTCAATTTTTTTTTTGTTTTGCCCTTGTATTGGGAACCACTCCATACTCACCTAGCTACCACTATCAAATGCGCACTTATTAGGCACGATGTGTACCTTCAAGGTTATTATTCCGCGTGAGAATAACAGGGGAAAAAACATCACGTGGAGAAAAGTCATTTATGCACGTGGCTTGACAATAGGTTCGGCGGCTAATTGGATCAAAAATGAAAATAAACCTAAAATGGGCAGAAGAGCAACTGAGAGTCGCAGATTTGACCCAAGAACGAATCTCAATGGCAGCAGTGAATGTGAGAAGTTATGTGAAACAGCTGGGATTGTTGAAAAAACGACTTTACACCTCATAAAAATCCACTAGAAACGACTTTTCAGTGTCAGATCGATCAAAAGTTGATATGCTCTACTTAACACAGCCTAATTCGTGCCTATTCTTACTTTGAAAAGATAGTGGCAAAGGGGTGAAGTGGTAGTAAGAAGAAAAGCAGTTACCGCTGAGACGCGTTCTAGTTAAAAGAAGAAAAGTACATGCGTGTGCGGGTAATGCGGTGAAGTGGCAGAACATGAACATGAACTAAAGTTTGAGTAGTTGGTAGGATAGAATTAATTGGCTATTACAGAACGCCGAAATTTTTTCTGGAGATATTCTTCAATGTTTGATTTCAATGCTAGATTTGGTCTTGGTTAACTTCGTTAGTTCGTAATTTAAAGGTTCGGGAAGCGTTCCCTTGTACCAAGAAGGAATTAATATACAGTTACAAGAACACAGACACGTTAATCTATGCAGTGTTCGAGGGCTTCTTGAAATTTATTGCTATAATTCTTGCTAGCTTTAGTCACAACTTGCGTATCCTTTCTGGGTAGTACTTCATTAATGCCAAGAAATTCTTTCGTCGAACTCGATCTGCAAAAGGGTCTAGGAATGAGCCATCAAGAAGTATTCAATAGATATAATCATTTTAACAGAAGATGGTAAGCTAAAATGGCCGATTCGCACTCACTTCAATTTCCGGTGAAGCAGGTTAATTTTGGTAATACTAGTCTTTCCATCTCACCTATAGTAGTTAACTGCAAACTCATTGAAGTAAAGACCGTAGACTCATTTCAAGAGAAGGATAAAGATGAACTTCTTCCCATGTTAAAATACTGTTACGATACAGGGCTTCGTACATTTGATGCGAATGAAGATAATGGGGTATTATTAGGAGAATTTTTACAGAACTATGAAATTGATCGCAAGGATGTTGTTATAATAAGCAAGATGGACATACCTGCACCATACGATTTAGAATTTCTGGAAGCTAAAGAGGCAAAATTGACTGAGCAAGAAGGTTATCTACGCAATTATATCTTCAAAAGTGTCAAAGAATTACTTAATGGAGTAGGGACGTATATCGATATTTTACAGATTGCCAGTTTTGATGCTGATCTACCCAAGGCGGAACTCTTAAACGCCCTCAATGAATTAGTTGATAGAAGTGAAGTTCTTTACACAAGTGCTCCCCCAATGAATATTTCACAGTTCACCGAATGGCAACAGATTGCAGATCTTCATCATTGGACCAAATTTGTCAGCTGGCAATTAGACTACAATTTATTACACACACCAGAAGAGAAGCAGAAGATAGAATTTTCCAAGAGTCAGGGGCTTGGACTTCTCTCATGGGTCCCCTCGGATGGAGGACTCGGCGGGAAAATTGTTAAAAGTATAGGTGAACCAGCATGTCCGCAACGACTGTCAGGGCTGATGGATCTTAAAAATATAAACACGAGACAACAAGAAGCATACCACTCTTTACAGGCACTTTCAGACAGGAAAAAAAGACCTCGAGCAGCAATAGTGGCGGCTAGGGCTCTAAGTATTGGTTGCTACCCTATCGTCGGATGCAGTTCTGTTAAAGATGTGAACCAAGCTATCATGGCTATCGCTACACATTTAACACCAGAAGAATTCAAAATACTAGAACTTCATCTGGATTGAAGGATACTGTTGTTTCTGAATCATGATGTCTATAGACATATATATGTACCTGTAGTTGTACTTGTAACGATTTTGAGTTGACGAACTCCGACATTATCTGGTGCGGCGCTAACAGGCATAATTTCAAAACTCAACTGTGAAAGTAATACAAATGTAGTAGATATTGAAGAAGGGGGGGTCAGTTCTATTGAGTACCTTTTGCAATGCCCTGGAATCTATTTCGCTCGCAATTCCGCCCGCTATCAACGGTCTTTCTCAAGACAGATTGGCTTGAACCCGGGTCCTCCGGTCATTAGAACCCAGCAGGTTTCTTTAATAATGAAATACAAGCTTAATCTATGAACTATTTCGAATTGACAACCTAAATGGAACTAAGCCCTTTCTTCCATTCATCTTAGTCGAAGGCACATACATACAAAACTTCATACACACACGCTCCTCTATTCTGCTCCGACGGGTTCTCCCGTAGTGTTATCAATGGATTTTTCTAGTAATCTTTATCAAGGGCTTCCAACATATGTTATATTCATTCACCCTACTATTTCTACCTCTTCCCGGTCGGGGAGGTGTTGAGATGAATCCCCCGGTAATGCCTAACGGTCGCACGAACCACACGGGATCGAACTTGAATCAAAGTGAATCAAAACACTAAACACTACAATCAACAAATACCTAAAATCAAAGATTATTCCTCCAAAAGCTCAAAAAGATAAACCATATAAGAGGGCTTAATATCTAAAAAAGTTATAACAAGATTTTTTTCGACTTACATCTGATAACATTTACGAAAAAAGTTGATCAACATTCACCCCTTAATCAGTATCAATATCAATTATAACAAGTGATAATTATAATGACGGAAACTCGTTCAGTATGTGTATACTGTGGTTCTAGCTTCGGTAACAAGGAAAAGTATGCTGGTCATGCTGAGGCCCTTGGTAAACTATTCCACCAATTGGGATGGAAGTTGGTCTACGGTGGAGGCACCACGGGTCTCATGGGTCAAATTGCAAGTGCAACAATGGGACCTGAACTAGATGGTAAAGTCCTTGGTGTTATTCCTGATGCATTAGTGGTTAGAGAAAGAGATTCAAACACTGAAGATTTTAACGAAAAGATCAAAGAAAATGTTGATAACCACAAGGGCTCAACGCCACTTTCTTCAGCTTATGGTGAGACTATAGTGGTTCCCGATATGCATACAAGGAAGAGAATGATGGCCAGAGAAAGCAATGCGTTTGTTGCTATGCCAGGTGGGTATGGTACGTTGGAAGAAGTTATGGAATGTATAACGTGGTCGCAATTGGGGATCCATGCATACCCAGTAGTTCTTTACAATATCGATGGATTCTTTGACCTTTTATTGAAACACATTGAACATTCCATTGAGGAAGGATTCATCAGTAAGAAGAATGGTGAAATTGTTCAAGTTGCTACTACACCAGAGGAAGTGGTCGAAAAAATCGCCAACTACGTGGTTCCTGAAGGTAGATTCAGTTTGCAATGGAAGGATGAGGGAGAGCATGGTAAATAGATGATAGACGTGTTGTCTACCATGCGTATAATATTATTTCTTCTTTTCATTTATATATATATGTATGTATGTATGTATGTGTCTTATTAGCATTCAAAATAGAAAATTTGACGAAAAATGCATCTCATCTCATCTCATCTCATCAGTATCTACATAGAAGTAAAGACGTTATGGCGAATAAAAAACCTGGGTATACCAACCCTGCCTTTAAGGCAATGGGTATCCCAACGTTAAGATTGCCCTCACGTAATTGGATGATCTTTTGGACAGTTATGACTACATCTATTGGTGGTATAATCTATGATAAACATCAACAGAAACAGATCAGAAATAGGTATAGAGAAATGGTAGAACCATTAGCTCAGCAACATATGGATATTGAGAGGAAACCACGTAAAATTACGGTTTTTATTGCACCACCACCAAGTGATTATTTAGATACTTCATTAAAAGTTTGGAAAAGGTACGTCAAACCCATTCTTTACTGGGGTGGATTGGATTACGAATTGATCGAAGAAGATTCCCAGGGGATGATTAGAAACGAAGTGGCTAATAGGATTAGAGAATTGAGGAAGCAGTTGATAGAATTACAAGTTCCTAAACCTTCATTGGAAAAGATTGATAACAAGAAAAAAAATAAGAAGCAAGATTTGGAAGAGTTGGAAAAATTTGATCCTCAGCAAGCTCAAAAATTCAAGAAGGAATTTGACTATTCGAAAGCATTAGGCGTTTACCGTGAATGGACTACTCCTGAAGTGGTTTATGAAGATTCTTTGGCGGAAGACCCTGCTCTAAGTGGGGGAGTCATTTGCCTAGGAAGAGGTTCTTACAAGGAATACATTACTGGTCTACATGAAGGTCTTCTAGGTCCTTTAGAGGCACCTCCTACCCCAGAACCTGAGACTAAAAAGCCGGAGGAAGGAGAAACGCCAAAGGAAGGAGAAACACTAAAGGAAGGAGAAACACCAAAGGAGCCCACTAATGAGGAACCCTCTGAAGAAGAAAGAAGTGCGAGACGTAAAATCCCACCACCATTCATCAAACCTGATCAGTACAGTAGTGTAGAATATCCCAGTGAACTGCAAGGCATTGTTAGGGATCCCAAAACTAATTGCCCCATTTTACCGCATCAATCTCTGTTAGTGATCCCAATCCCCAATTTAATCGGATTTCTCAGTATCCCAGAACGTATTTACAGGTTCTACAACAAGAGATATTTTGCTGAAGAGGCTTTAAGTGCAACTAAAGATCTCGTGCTAAAGAAGGGGATCAGGTCATTTGAAGATCCTAAGGATTTAGATATTTCTAAAGAAGAAGAATTAGATTGGCCAAAGAGTTGGGTTCAGCGCGGTATGGAGAGAGAAAGTGAATGGACAAGAGAACTAAAGTCTGATCCAAGAGTTGCTCAACAATTACACGTTTACAACGAAAGGGTCAAAGACAATGAACAAGAGAAAGAGTAAATTTCTGTATATACGTACATATCCTCAGTTCTTATCGGCGGAGCATCACATGATCTCCTATCTTATCAATCGGACTATGATTACATCCTTATCTTTTATATTAAGCTCATCACTAGTTCTTAAAGACGATAAATATTATCCAAACTCTTATCGGTCCCTGAGACACTCACCTCCTAACCGCTTAGGTGTACCTCAGAGAGATAAAATGCCAAGAAAACAGACTAGAAGAAAAGAATCCTTCAAAAGTGCATCAAAAGGTACCGACAGGAATGCGGGTACTTCAAGGTGAAGGTCTTCCAATGGATCCGGACAGGAGCATCAGATCCTGCTGATCACTTCTGACTAGCCAGAAGTGAATCATGAGGGGAACGGGACGGTTCTTGATAATGTCGAGAGGATCCCTAGTTATATCAGTGTCTCTAGGAATTCTAGCAACGATGAAGGCGTTAGGGATGCTGAACCACAGGTGCAAGAGACAAGGAAAACAAGGCAATAATGATAACGATGATGCATAATCATCTTAGAAACATAAGTTTTTGTGCGCATCTCTCTTATACGACGTAAATTCAATTGAACGTTGAGCTTTGATGTTCAAGATTAGAGAAAACCCAGAATCCAGGGGACATCCAAGGAATATGGATATACCCTAAGAATCCCACCATCTTCTTGCAAATACCCTAGATGTGACAAAATAGACACGACTCAGCCTTTGAGGCTTCTTACTTGGTAATGGACCCTGTATCAGTATTACCCTGCACATCCGGTTATTGCAGGGACGCGATGTTGAAAACCCAACAGGGCCTTGAGAGCACCTGAACGGCACAGCGTAAACATCACTAGAAGTAAAAAGTTACCAAGAAAGCCTTGAAAGTGATCCTTGGTGACCTTCAATGGCCCTACTAGACTAGAGTTCGTATCCTATAGTCACAACAATTTTTCAAGCATTACATATTATATCACAAAGATTTGACAAGTATCCATGAATATCAAGGACAGATCCCTGGAGTTTCAGCAGAGTGTGCTGGTGCATAAGAAGCATAATAAGGCAAACTTAAAGAAACAGGAACGTGCATGGCAATTGGAGAAAGAACGCGATGAAAGTCAGAAGAAACCACAGTCAAGTGAATTTCATGTTAAAGCATCTCGTATATCCCATGAAATTTCATCAACTGCACAATTACTATCAAAATTGGCCATTTTGGCAAAGCAAAAACCTATGTTTAATGACAGTCCTGTGGAAATTGCAGAACTATCATTTCTCATAAAGCGTAAGATATATGCAATTGAACAAAGTTTAGTTGACTTGAGTCGTTTCCAGAGGTCGCGGCAGAATGGGAACCCTGTGGATTCTGGTGGTGGTGGCCAGCATTCTAAAAACGTAATGAATATGTTAAATACCAAGATGAAGAATATTTCAGGTGATTTCAAAGGTGTTTTGGAAGAAAGACAAAGGATGGAGATGAATAATAGAGATAGATGGGAAAAAATATCACAGGTTGACGATAAAGAATCTCAACAGCCAGCACATGCTGAAAGTGTAGCGACTTACAACAGTTCAAATCCATTCATGTCGTCGATGTTAGCTGAAACTTCAGAACAACAGTCTGATGGCGGTAATGGCGGTGCGTCAAACGGTCTCTCGCTACCGCAGGAATCGCAAATGTTGCTCATGGAAGAAGGTCAAATGAGTAACGGTCAATATTTACAAGAGAGAAATCGTGCTGTGGAGACGATTGAATCTACTATACAAGAAGTTGGGAATCTTTTCCAACAACTGGCGTCCATGGTTCAAGAACAAGGCGATGTAATTCAAAGAATCGATGCCAACGTTGATGATATTGATGTTAATATAAGTGGAGCTCAACGTGAATTACTCAAATATTTTGATAGAGTTAAGAGTAATAGGTGGCTCGCTGTTAAGGTTTTCTTCATCATATTTATCTTTTTCATGGTATGGGTGCTGGTCAACTAGATTTAAATAATAGTAAAAGAAATCTTAAAAGAAATAAATTTAGCGTGTATTACTTATACATAAAACATTAGGTATACTTGTAGTGGTCGTGGTGATGGTGGAAAATTCCGAAAACAAAAAATACAAACCCTATATTTTCGTCATTATCTCACTATAATCCCATTTCTGCTTGTAATTCTCTTAATGCACGTTCGTCTTCATCTTCTTCATCATTTTGCTGTTGTCCTTGCGGCTCATTACTCTGTGCTTTTGATGATTCTATCTTGCTATTTGGGGCGTTTGGTAATGATACTGGTTTCTGGCCAACCGGTTCGGCCGCTTGTGGTTGTGAAACTTGTGGTACTTGTTCCTTCGATTTCTCATCTTGTGCAAGCGCATCTAATTCCTCATCCAGTTCATCTTCGTCCACTTCATTGGCCCCTGTGTACATTGGTCTTGAAATTGCATCACTAATTTCTTCACCCAATTCAACCTGTTCTCTAACTTCGTCCATCGTTTCGTCGACTTTATCAATATCTAAACCGTTATGCATGGTCTTCATAGCTTTAGCACCTTGTTTCATGGCTCTCATGGTCTCCAGGTTCAGGTTAGCACTTTCGATCGAGAATAGCTGCTGTTCTAAAGAATCCATTTGACCTTCTAACTTAGTCAATTGAGCTTCATAGATTTTTTTCTTCTTCAAAGAGTTCTTAGCCATAGATTTATTACCCTTGGTGAGGAACGTTTTGGCCTCATTTTCTTGGTTCGAAATTTGTGTTTGCAAGTGTGACTGCTTCTTCCCCAGTAGGTTGATATGTTCTCTGAGTTCTACTATAGCTTTCTTGGGCAAATCTCTGTTTTTGCCACTGGATCCAGAACTAGATCCACCAAAAATATACGACCACATGGACACTGTTGTATAGAGCTTGTTAAACTGTTAGCTTTGTACTGATTATTGATTGTATATATATCTAATGGCTTCTGAACTTGAAATGCATGTAGTTTTATTATAAAGGGAGTATGAAAAGGACTGATTTGTTTTAGGTAGTATCACGTGAATATCACGTGTAGTAGAGAAAGAGGCTGGTGAGGCTATTGATTGCTAATAGTAAGAAGCAAGATCTTTTACGGCTCAAGAACTGTTATAATATCACTTATTTCTTGCCTCTTTCTCTCTCTCTCTCTGTCTCTCCGTTCTCCGTTTTCTTATCTATTGTATATCAAAAAAGAAAAAAAGGTCGAGGTCATAACGGTAAACAATAACATACTAGATAAAATAATAACGACAGCTACGAATAATGTAATTCATTCCAACTAGTAGAAGACTCTTATTATATACAGCGTATACAGTACGTAGAGATAAACTGGTATGACTGTGAGCGTCATGCGTGTGGTGAGTGGCTGATAACAACTATCTTTGGGCCAAACAAGACTACTCTTTTATAACTGGAACAAAAATTTAGAAAACTAAAAAAAAAAAAAAAAAAAAGGAAAAATAAGGGCTCTTTAGTCTGCTAGATAAGCAACCAAACGCAACTGGTGGTGTTTATCATTCTGAATATGATAATTGTACTTGAAACTATAATTATGTATCAGTTTAGACAGCCATTTTAAAAAAAGGTTTACGAAGTGCAGCCTGTCTGACCCAGGTGCAGTAACAGAGATACGAGATTTTGAACGAGCTCTGATGCTAACCAGCACGAAGCAGAATCGGATACTAAGATCTGGCAATTCAATTCATTTTTATCTCGAAGAATCATGCTGGTACCTGGACCCATACACCACATACTGGGTTAAATCCACCAACGGGACTGTCGTCAATACTGTAGCACTTTACCTCAGGTGTACGAATTGGCCGCTAACTGTCCTATTGGAGCGTATACTGCGCGTATCTTATACCATTCCTGCCCAATCCACATATCACGTGATGGTATTACCCGGGTTCTTTTTTCGTTTTAGATAGTAAAAATGAGAAAGAGCGTATATGCAGGGTCGAAGAGAAAATTGATTACCGGATCTAACAATAAAATTACGTTTACAATACAGAATATTCAAGGTTTACCATTTATTCTCGAGCTGGTAGCTACTTCACCACCAGCCCTATTGAACTGTGTAGGTCAGAATTACATAAATCCGGTATTCTGGTTTTGTTTTTCTGCTTTTACGCTTTTTTCAGCTACATATGCCCATGCTCCTCATTTTAGTCTAAACCTTCAATAATGACGGACAACCATCACGATACGCGGCTAGTGCCGCAGCATCAACGTATTATAACCTCTAGTCAGTGGGTTTTTGATAAGAACAGAGATGAACCTTCTTCTTCAACGCCGATTCATAGTAGCAGTAGCTGCGCAAGCAGTTTGGCAAATAGCGGTAGTCTGGATCACAGGACACACCATGTCCAAATAAAGCCAAAATCGTCACCAACATCTTCGGTGGATAAGGAGGCACGTAAGAAGGCAAAGGAGTTAGAGAATATGAAACTACAAATGGAGTATAATACAGCAAGACAGGAGAACGATAAGTTGAAAAATGTAATTTCCAAATTGAAGCAAGAGGTTGACACTTATACCAAAATTCTAGATGAAAGGGCAAGGCTGCCGAACAAACAATTACAAAATGCACCACCGATGTCAAGTCTGTTGATAAATAGTAATGCGAAAAGGAGGAAAAAAACTACTTCAAGAGACAACAAACAACAAATAAAACAGGAACCAGTTCCATCACAAGTACCCAAGGAGGGGGGACCTAAACAAGATTTGGATTTAAGTATAAATCCATCTTTGACTTTCCCACAATCTGGGCTGCCTAATATTATCCCAACGAACAAAATAATGACCAATGATGTCATGTTTGGTGCATTAAATTCAGATACAAATATGAATATTAGTGGTAGTAGCGATAGGCCCAACCCGATGGCGAAGAGGCAGACCAAATCGAAGAAAAATGCCAAGAATGGTGGTAACAGTGCGGATAATGTCAGTCCCGACGACATTATGTTAATGCATACATTGACTGACGTGCTGTCGCATATGGAGTGATCAGCCAAATCTAACTTCTGGAGATTAAACGACCGATACGAAAGTCCTGTAAAATACGATTATGACCGTTTTTGTTTTTGTTTTGTTTTTTTTTTTTTTTTTTATGACGATTCTAACATTTATTCTTTATTCTCATGCCTATATATATAACAACTACAGAAAATACAAATTCAAACTCGAACATAAAGTCGTTAAAAAATGGAGTCAACCAAATCGTTACCTAATGTCGCACCGACACCAAAGATGGCAGCGTTACCCAACTTACTGCCGACTTTACCCAGGGCGTGGTGACGGTGCTTGGGCTTGTCTTGCTCTACCACCATGGGCTGACCTTGCTGTTGGGGCTGCTCCTGTGGTTGTGGGGCCTCTTGTTGCGGTTGAGCTTGAGCTTGTTCAGGTGGAGGTGGTGCCGGTCTTGAAGCTGCATCTCCACCGCCTACAGGCTTTACGTAATTAGCAGGGAACATACCTTCCTTACCATTGCATTTACCCTTGTACCAGTCCGCAGATAATTTTTCCACCACTTCGACCTTATCCCCGGGTTTTATATGTAGATCTTCTTTATTCTGAGGTTTAAACTCGTAGAGGACTTCGACGTATTCACCTTGAGACTTTTCTTTGTTACTATGATGTCCAAATACCATCTTGAATATTTATTCTACAGTTAGGTATTTTATTTTGGATACTCCGTGTCTACCATACCCCCAGTCCCTTATTCGTTCTCCTTATATAGTGTGGATGCCCTAAAGTTTTGCTATTTGTGATTAAGGGATCTAGAGTCGCTTTTCAAAAAATTTAAAGTGGCAATGAATTAGGGTCAAGAAACGTCGAGAAGCCGTATTCAATAGCAGATCTTCATATGCAAATCATCCCGCCATATGGGATGACGTTGCGGCGGAGTTATTGTATATTATGCTTAATAACGTATTACGTAGGCGGAGCAGACCGAGTAAATAAAACCTGTGAACCGGGGTATCTTGAAGGGGGATGCAGTGGAACGCACATATTTGCAGCGCTGTGGATACAAACGATTGCGAACGATTGCGAACCACCATGCTCGTTTGGACTATTACGGGATAAGTGGTGCATATACGCATAGGTTTGCCATGTTGTCGTGGTCACATGATATTCACGTGCTCTAGAGACATGTGATATTCACGTGATACTCCCGGTTCTCGGCACCGATGATTTTCTTCCGATGTTGTCAATAGGTTGTAAAAGTTAAGAACATTTAAAGTAGGGACGATTTCAGAGACTCTCCATATCGCATTGTAAATTAAAAGAGAAACCAAGGTCACTTATCAGCACAGATCATCCCCGCCATGTTGATTCAATTAGGCTTGAACAGATCATCACTCTTCCTAAGACCATCTGTGGTCTCCCGCTCAACCACTCTTACCAGACAACTAGCCAAGAGATACCAATCCACAGTCAAGACAAGTTTCGATGAAGAATTACAGATTTTAAGAGCACAAAGAAAGAACAGACCAATTTCTCCTCATTTGACCATTTATCAACCTCAAATGACCTGGTACCTATCCTCCTTACACCGTGTCTCTGGTGTTATGCTTGGTGCCGCATTCTACTGTTTAACCATCGCATTCGGTGTCTCTACATTGTTTGGCCTAGGCTTAAACACCGAAAACTTGACTACATGGTACAAGGAAAAGGTCCCAACATGGTTTGACTGGACCGCCAAGGGAGGTGTTGCCTACCTTTTCGCCTTCCACATTTCTAATGGTGTCAGACATTTGGTTTGGGATTTGGGTAAACAGGTCACTAACCCTGGTGTTATCAGAACCGGTTGGGCCGTACTAGCATTCACCGCTGTTGCTGGTACCACTTTTCTTTTCAAATAAACATAATTCAAACCTATCCCCGTCATGTATACGATCTCTATTTATACTATTTATTTATTACAACTATCCCAATACTATTTTTATCATTAACATCATCGCGGGCTTGCGTGGTCTGTATGGTAGAAACTCATCCTTACATAAGTACATATACATGCATATGCATATTATACTCAAAAGAAAGAAGCGG
Organism: Zygosaccharomyces rouxii; assembly: GCF_000026365.1. Lineage (NCBI taxonomy): Eukaryota > Fungi > Ascomycota > Saccharomycetes > Saccharomycetales > Saccharomycetaceae > Zygosaccharomyces > Zygosaccharomyces rouxii. The sequence continues at coordinate 1,678,961 of NC_012996.1, read as the reverse complement.
ACGACGGTTAGGAGGATTTACAGTGCAGTGTATCCATGAGAATATCCATTACAGAATCCTTAGTGATATGTTTGGTCTATTTGGAGACCCTTTTAGCACTGCTGTTGAGACTAATTCCCAAGGAGGTTATTAGAGTGGCAACATGGGCTATCAATAAGTTTGAAGAAAGTGCAGAATCACCTACAGAGCTGCAGCTGAGGTTATCCCCCACTATCCATGAGATGTGTCGGGTGTTTGGTGTGGAAGTGGAAGACCATCTAGTGAGAACCGAGGATGACTACATCTTGACATTACACAGAATTCCGCCCAAACCGGGAACGTTTAATGGTAAGATTGTGTATTTGCATCATGGTCTACTTATGTGTTCAGACGTTTGGGTTTGCAACATCAAGCGGGATAATAATTTACCATTTGTACTACACGACTTAGGGTTCGACGTTTGGATGGGTAATAACAGGGGCAACAAGTACTCAACAGCACATCTAACCAGAATGCCCAAATCTCGTAAATTCTGGGACTTTTCTATCGATGAATTTGCATTCTTTGATATACCTAATTCAGTTGAATTTGTTCTAAGGAGGACTAAAGTACCCCAGCTAATCTGTATTGGATTCTCCCAGGGTTCGGCTCAAATGTTTGCGGCATTCTCATTAAGTGAAGAGTTGAATAAGAAGGTTTCACAGTTTATTGCCATATCACCTGCCATGACACCTCATAGATTGCATAACAGAATCGCGGATAAATTGGCCAAGTTGTCCCCAAGACTCATGTACCTGTTATTTGGTCGTAGAATTTTACTGCCCACAGCTGTGCTGTGGCAGAAAACGCTACACCCCAAGATATTCAATTGGATGATTGACTTTGGTAATCGACAACTATTCAACTGGAGGACGAGAAACATTACACCCGATCAAAAGATGGTTTCTTACGCAAAACTTTATTCTACAACGAGCGTAAAATCTGTGGTGCATTGGTTCCAAATTTTGCATGCGCAGAAATTTCAAATGTTTGAGGAGTCTGACGGTTTTATCAACGTCATACAAAAACCATATCAAACTGCATGTTTCCCCACGAGGACGAACATAAAAATCCCTATTCTTTTAATTTACGGTGGTAATGATTCACTTGTTGACATACATGTTATGAAGGAGAATCTACCAAAAAGAGGAGTTTTTGACATTAAAGTGGAAAATCACGAGCATTTAGATTTAATCTGGGGTGAAAAAGTAGATACTTTGGTTATTTCCAATGTCATTAAATTTATCGATTTTTTCGATCGTTCCTCACCATTATTGGAGGAAGCAAGCTCAAGTTTTCCTAAAATCAAAGATGAAGATGATGATGGTGAAACCTTGTCGTTAAGGGACGATGTGCCTTCTTCTCGTGAGGGCACTTATCAAAATTACGATAATCCGGCCTTTAACAACAAGGACTTTAGAGATTTTGAAGTTTCCTAGAGCGTAACAGGAATCTGGTAACACTATTAGCGTAGACTACGTAGAATGTATTATTGGTAAAAATTATTCATGAACTGGACGAAAATTTACAAAGGGTACTACTCTTAAATTCTTTATTTTTTATTTGTCTTGGGAGTATTTTGACCTCATCTCATCTCATCTCGTCATCATTTCGCCTTGTTGAAAAAAAAGATGAAAAAAACCTATATTATATACTGTACAAATACAGTTTCAATTGAACAAATTGATACAAGTGAAGGTCAAAGAGCTGATCAACATGCCATACGGTAATAGTATGTATCTCACGGATTTCAGTCATACAACTTTTATATTATGGTTCCCATTACTAACGTTAGTAGATCGTCAAAATTTTAGAAAACGAGCTGGTAATCCACCACCGCCAAGACCTGCTCCTAAAAGACTAAGGGCTAATAATCGACCACAACCTCCATTACCGACACGTCCAAGTGGACAACAATCACCACGTCATCCAGGGAATAACTTTCGTTTTAACAGGAATAATAATGCCAATAGTAATGATGCTAGACCGATGTCACGATATGAAGGCTCACGATATAATAATGCAAGTAATACCAACAATAGTGGGGATGTGAATCGTCCTATTGGCTTAAATAAGAGGCAACAACAACAGAATATGGATCCACTTCTTTCACAGTTACCGAAAGGCCCTAAGGTTAGCATGTCGAGGTATGATAATAACAATAATAATGGTCATAATCGTAACGGCCATCATAGTCATAATAATAATAATAACAATAATAATAACGGTAATAGTAATAATAGTAGGCCGGCAAATGGTGAATTAAGAAGAGTAGATTCGAGGAAAATAAATCCATCATTTCTAATTCAAAAGAGAAACACATCTATTTATGAAAGGATCCTACAAGTTGGAGAAGGTACTTATGGTAAAGTTTACAAGGCACGTAATACTGTGACCGGAAGGATGGTTGCATTGAAGAAATTACGATTAGAAAGTGAGAGAGAAGGTTTTCCCATTACATCAATTAGAGAGATTAAACTGCTGCAAAGCTTCGATCATCCGAACGTATCGACATTAACAGAAATCATGGTGGAATCTCAAAAGACCGTTTATATGATATTTGATTACGCTGATAACGATTTAAGTGGACTTTTATTAAACAAACAGATAGAAATTAACGTTGCGCAGTGTAAACATATTTTCCAACAATTGTTACAAGGAATGGAGTATCTTCATGATAATGGTGTACTGCATCGTGATATTAAAGGATCCAATATTTTAGTTGACAATAAAGGACGTTTAAGGATAACAGATTTTGGATTAGCGAGAAGAATGAAGAGGGATAAGGATTATACAAATCGTGTCATTACACTTTGGTATAGACCACCAGAATTATTATTGGGTACGACTAAATATTCTGAAGAAGTGGACATGTGGGGGTGTGGATGTGTCCTAGTAGAATTGTTCAACAAAACGGCGGCATTCCAGGGCCAAAATGAACTAGAACAATTGGATTCTATTTTCAAAATCATGGGGACACCAACGATTGATCAATGGCCTAATTTATTTGAGATGCCTTGGTTTTTTATGGTCATACCACAACACAGTGAAAAGTATCCAACTGTCTTTAGAAATAGATTTGGCAATGTGATTCCATCAGAATCGTGTTTCCAATTAGCTGAGGGTCTCCTTGATTATAATCAGGACAAAAGGTTATCAGCAACAACGGCATTACAGAGTCCATTTTTCAAAGAAGACCCTCAACCAGAACCGCTTGTCTTAGAAGGATATGCTGGTTGCCATGAATATGAAGTTAAATTAGCTAGGAAACAGAGGAAAATGGAGGAACAGGCATCAAAACGAGAATCTCAATCACAATCACAATCACAATCACAATCACAAACACAATCGACTAATGGTAAATAGAAAAGCAAATTATCAAAAATAAGAAGCATGTAATTCTAATTAATTCGTATAATGTCTCTTCGTTTCATTTATTTCTACCTAACATCTCTTCCTCGAAGTGTCTATTACTTGCCATAAACCAACTTGCATGTACTCTACCCAATTGACCGACGATATTCTTATTGCACTGTCTTGACATTACTTCCAACTGACGTGAAGTTTCTGCCAAATTAGCTTGTAGTACTTGTAGCTGTTGAGCCATATGAGCGTACTGACGCTCTTTGGTTGAATTTGTCATGTCTTGTTGGTGTCTTTATTGTTTGTATTAAGGCCGTGATGAGCTTAGATCCAAGTATCTTTAACCGATATAGATATAGATATAGATATATGTATATCATAAGAAAAGAATTGCAGAAAAGATGGCGAGTAATGAACTGTTAGAGAATCCAGCAGAGCTACTGAGGCAAGTAAGGGAAAATTTTATCATTCAAGAGGATGTTGCTGCAATTGGTGGCATAGATGAAAAGTTGGATCAAATACAAGCACAGTCAAGACAAAAGTTAGCTTCCAAAGAGGGAGAGATATCGACGTTGGAATCGCAATTGAAAACCGAAAATGATCAGGTAAATGAATTGACCACATCTTTAGATCGAGTGAGACAGGAATCTCAAGAATTGGCAAGTCAAAGACAGATTGTCGACTACGTAAAGGAATTAGACGAATTGGAACAGTCCATCGTATCTATGAGAAGCGAATTAGACGAGAAAATAGTAAAATTGGTTAAGGATACTAGAGACCAAGATTCTTCAGAATCTCCTGATGAGAGCCAACTTCTACAAGATCCAGTTGCAAGGGCCAATATTTTGAAGCTAAAACTTTATAGATCTATGGGGGTCATCATTGATCAAGAAAATGGCCAGGTACTAATAAAGGATCCTAATAACGATGTTGATATCTTACCAATCGACAGTGATCTAAGTGATTTCTTCAAAACTAAATTTATTTGGGAGAAAATATCGAAGTCTAAATCGAACTTTACATCATAAAGGAAGGTACACACATTATATTTACAAGGAGAATAAATCAGAAGAAACGAGGATTTGTCCTCAACGACAATTTAGTCCATTTTGGAACTTTGTGGATGCCCTTTCTGTATCCACGAGCTTTCTTATCAAACACACTGTATTTATCCTTTGATGACATTTGAGATTCTCTGGGGAAAACGGACGGTTTGTTCAAAAGACGCAGAGATTTGACTCTAGGTTTGAACATCTTACGGGCATTAATGGCTTCATCATATTGAATGTCTTTGGTTTCACACCTTTGAACGTGAAGACCTAAATTGATCTGTTTAACCACACCATCAACATCTCTCAATCTATCTCTAACCCTTTGCTTCTGGTGAGAAGACATCCTCCAAGGAACTTTCCAAAGCAGACCCCCGAATAGTGCATTAGTAGCCTTGAATGGACCAAACATAATGGATATTTCGAGCTTTTATTCTAGTATATTGTTGTAACGATGAGATGGCCAGTACAAGAGTATTTTTTTTTCTATTCACCTGGGTTGTTGAAAAAAGTTCAAATACATAACGAAATATTAGCCGAGACTAGAGTGATAAAAAGAGCCCAAGAGCACCCGAGTATCATGTCTCAAGGCTCAAATATTTCGAACCACGATGCTAGATTGCCTATATGGGTGCTTTCACCTCGAGAAGAGAAGGAAGCTCGCTCGAATTTGAAGCAGACAGCATATAAGAAATGTGATGATTTAGTGAGGTCAATGGCAGAATGTGCCAAGGCTAATGGTCTTAAGTTGTTTCCTGCATGTGAGAAACAGCGTGATAAGATGACTGAATGTATACTTTTCTATCAAGTGGATACGAAATACCTAGATCAGGAAAGGGATAAGATAGTGGAAAGGAAAATCAATAGACTGGAGGAGCAAATTAAGAGAAGTAGAAGTTAGTAGATGATATATTTTGCAAGTGCATGAAATACTGTTCCCTTTGCATAACTTTGTACATACCTTAAAAATATATATTTATATGAGTGATGGAAGAACCGAGGTCTATTAGATGAGCTTTCTTAGAAAAGGTCTAAGAGATCTTGCGTGTTGGAATTAATTTTGCTCTGTGTCTGAGTTTGTTGTTGTTGGTTTTGTTGTTGCTCTGCTTGTCCTAGGTTCAAGTCCGCTACTCCCTTGTCTATGTTGTCGTTGCCGTTATTTTGAGATGATGAAGAGGTACCAAAATCGAATAAAGTATCTAGATCGTCCATGTGGGATTGGGCTCTACCGCCAGCCATAGAGGAACGTGGGGACACTAAATCTTCTTCATCGTCATCGAAATCTAATAGTACATCATCATTTGCCTTTCTTGCCAATTCGTTCTTCGCCAAATCCTTTAATTCGTCGATGTGTCTACCTCTTACTACATTATGATGACGTACAGCACCGCGAGGACCATCGAATTGGGGTTTGAAATAGATGGAGCTTACACTGGAAATCTCTGTGAGTAATTTCTCCAATACGTCAGATGTGAAAGTATGCAGGGTGTTTTCAATTTGCGGTGATACTGATGAGCATAATTCGGCTATGAGTTGGTCTGAATTGGGCATCGAGAGACATCTCCAATATATTATAGCCATATCCCTAACATCTAATTCCTGAATTTGATTTGTAGCCAATTCTAGTACATTTTGTAAGACGGAACCCGGTAGCTTGGAATGTAACCTAACCACCGTAACCAAGATGGATGTCTGTGTCAACGGCTCTTCTTCCACAAAATTTTCGATGAAACACAATAATTTATCTTGTAATTCATCAAATTTATTTGGATACTGACCCATCAGCCAAACGTAATTACACTTAGCAGAATCGGATAACAGTAAAGTTTCGTTGACAGGCCATGTACTCAACAGTTGGCAAGCATCCGTTGCCAATTTTTCGTTACCCACTGCATGTCTCAGTAGATCACAAACGGCGATACAGCAATCGTTCTTTAATGCCTCTTGAGATTCTAACAAGTCTAATAGTATTTCAAAAGTTTTAGAAACAAATTTCACATCACCACATTTAATGGCCAATTGGGCCAACCCCTGGATGGCCCTTGATACAAATTCAGGTTCGAACTCCATGGCGTATTCTTTCAATTCCCTCATTAATACCGAACATTGTTTTAGATTGGTTGGGTCCACTAATCTAACTAGGATATCGATTTTTTCCAATTTCACATATAAAGGATCATTAAATTTAACGTAAAAGATCCTTGCCTCTTTAGTCAACAAAGTTGGGTATTTCTCCAGTATTATGCGAATATTTCTTAAAGCCACATATTGCATTTCAGGCGGCGTTGACATGATCGATACTAGTGCTGATGATAATTTAGTCATAACAATTCTCTTGGACTCAGGTTCTATTTGAACCAGGTTTTTAATAATGACTTTTACGCTCGATAGAACCACAGCCGGATTCACATGCTGTAGATGCGCGGTAACTCTATCGATAATCTCTTGAGCCTCCACGCAATCTCTAGCCGTATATTCCGCTAAGGCCCCCAGGATTGTAATTCTTGCCCATTCTGTACATTCGTTCAATGCCAACAAGAACTGAGATACATGTGATTGGATCAAATCTAATAATGACACTACCGTTGGATCCATTGCATTAATTTCGGATAAGGAGGCAGTTGCATTTGCTACCACCATTGGATTGTTATCGTCAAGTGCACAGACCAAATCTTCTAAAACACCTAACTCTATGCATAATTCTTTGTTCAATTGAAATAATTTTGCCACACAGATTACAGCAGTTTTCCTCACATACGGATTATCATCTTGCAAGGTTCTACGTAGCGGTATTTCAACATATTCCAAAATTTTGTCCACACGGATCATCGACATGGTTCTGATTGACATACATCTGATCAACGGATTTGGATCCTGTGCATCTGTAACAAAAGTGTTAACTGCCAAGATACATAGTTCGGGATGAGTTTCTGCATAATTCATCACATATAGGTAGACTAATTTCTTTTGTTCAACATCATTGGTAGCTATGTTCTTTAGTACATCGGGGAACAAAGAGGAAACATCTTTACCCAAAGTCATTTGTTGAATAGTTTTCTTGATGGCATCTTTTCTAGTTTGAGGATATTGACTGACAAGACCAGACCTTAGTTCCGCCAATTCGCCCTTATTTGATATTTTGGGGGCCACTCTAATTGAGTTCTTAAGAAACTTCTTTATACGTTTATCCAGAGGAGGCATGGTATGCAATTGGAAGGAGATGTGGGACTGATAAGAGAAACAATAGAAATGAGAGTTAAAGTAATGAGAGTTTTCCCACCAAGCTTTGGATTGGATGGATTAGACAGTCTTGGATCGTTTGAAGACGGAATACGCCTTAAACGGGTTTGATGATTGATTCCTTGCATGTTGACATAGGCTTCAAAATAACATATGTCATTGTCGACGAGCGTGGATACAAAGGGCAGTTTAATTGAGTTGCTTAAGTATAAGAGCACTTAAGCATTAAAGTATCCAAGCATTTTGATGAGCCTAGGGACTAATTCCTACGAATTTCAGTTATTAGTTGAAAAGTGAGCGGCTAACTTTCTTTCTCATGATCACGTGCCTTGGCGGATTACAAATGAACCGTGCTTTACCATCCCAGTATCGCGAGATTTAGACTGATCTTGTCTGGCACCCTGCAAATTCTTTAATTACCTTCAAACGACCTTCTAATATATATCATGTGAATATCACGGGATCTCGGACATATCCCTGTTAGCATCGGACACGCCTACACACGCGTTAAAGTTTACGCGTTTGTTTTCGTCTTTTGCGTGTTTCGCGTTACTCAAACTTTTTCATTTGAAAAAAAAAATTGTCAATAATGTCCGGATGTAAATGGGGAGATGTTCGGCTTTTTACAGTCACAGCGCATCGTGCTGGATTCTTCGCGCATAAATTACAACAACCCGGACACCCTCGAAGAAACTCTGAGAACAGTTCTTGAAATTTTCAATCGGAGGGACGCAACTCTTTCTCGACCCTCATCTCAATATCTGATTTTTTTTTTCACTTCAATTAATCCTGAGTACCTTCTTTAAATCCTATTCTAGATTCGCTTCTTCTGGTGTTTCTTGTCAGTTAGATATCCAATTCAGACGAATCCCAAGCTCTCATAATGTCTTCTGCTGAATTTTTGGTCCTTAGAGGTACTTTGGAAGGTCACAACGGTTGGGTCACTTCATTGGCCACTTCCGCTGGTCAACCAAACTTGTTGTTGTCCGCTTCCCGTGATAAAACTTTGATCTCCTGGAAATTGACTGGTGATGACAAGCAATACGGTGTCCCAGTTAGATCTTTCCAAGGTCACAACCACATTGTTCAAGACTGTTCCTTGACCGCTGACGGTGCTTACGCTTTGTCCGCCTCTTGGGATAAGACTTTGAGACTATGGGATGTCGCCACTGGTCAAACTTACCAAAGATTCGTCGGTCACAAGTCTGATGTTATGTCTGTTGCCATTGACAGAAAGGCTTCCATGATCATCTCTGGTTCTCGTGACAGAACCGTTAAGGTCTGGACTATCAGAGGTCAATGTTTGGCTACCATGTTGGGTCACAACGACTGGGTTTCTCAAGTGAGAATCGCTCCAACTGAAGATGCTAACGATGACACCGTCACCGTTATCTCTGCTGGTATGGACAAGATGGTTAAGGTATGTTTAAAAACGATTTTTCTTACATTGAATTCTAACTTTCAATTCCTTCAAGTATAACATCAAATGATGTTAGATTATATTTGCTACTTCGGACAGGGTTTTACTCCCTGGATGAGACATACTAAAATCACCAAGATCTCTGATGATGATTATACGAAAAAGGAATTGATTGTTATATGATATTAACAGATTTACTAACTTTTGTTTTCACAGGCTTGGAACGTTAACCAATTCCAAATTGAAGCTGACTTCATCGGTCACAACAACTACGTTAACACCATCACTGCTTCTCCAGATGGTTCTCTAGTTGCTTCCGCTGGTAAGGACGGTGAAATCATGTTGTGGAACTTGGCTGACAAGGTCCCAATGTACACTTTGTCTGCTCAAGACGAAGTTTTCGCTTTGGCCTTCTCTCCAAACAGATACTGGTTGTCTGCTGCTACTTCTTCCGGTATCAAGATCTTCTGTCTAGATCCAAAATACTTGGTTGATGAATTGAAACCAGAATTCGCTGGTTACACCAAGGCTTCCGAACCACACGCCGTTTCCTTGGCTTGGTCCGCTGATGGTCAAACTCTATTTGCTGGTTACACCGACAACGTCATCAGAGTTTGGCAAGTTATGACCGCTCACTAAGCTTAATATAGTTTAGTTAGCTGTTTCCCCTGTTTTTAATCTACCATTTTAATGGTTTTTGTATAAGTATGTTAAAATCCTGTTTTTAAAGAGACACATATGATATACTTTTGCCCAGCTTTTCTTGGTCTTGCGTTAATAAAATTTATTTAATCCAGAGGTGTTGTGATATTTATATGACGATGCATGTGTTTGATCTTTCTTTATTTACAGTTCCTCAGAACGACCAATAAATTGCATGGCATCGGTACCACCTTGAGATAATTCAGGTTGGTCAAGGACGTCAGCGATACATTGCCATGGATCCTTAGCACCACCCCATTTTAAGACATATTCCTTGAATCTTTGACCACCAGCCCTACTAAAGGGATCTTCTTGGAAAAGTGACTCCCAAACTTTGGAAGCGATAGCTCTATCAAAGAGATAACTGTAATAAGTAGCACCGTAACCGAAAAGGTGACCAAATCTACCACACCAAGTGCTTTGGTCATCCACTAATACTCTCAATTCCCTTTCCAAATTTTGATAAAGTGCCACAACATCTAATGTATCCATTCCAGTTATAATTTCTTTACCATGTAATCTTTGATCTAACATGGCCATCTTGGCTTGAGAGAAAGTTTCACAGTATTGCATGTATTGTAAATCTTGCAAATAATTGGTCAATAGTGATTCTGGAACAGGTTCGCCAGTATTGCAATGTTTTCCAATTTGTCTTAGAACCCTGGTGTCTCTAGCAAAATGCTCCATCAGAATACTCGGTAATTCTACGAAATCAGTAGCACAACGGGTGCCGCTCAAATTCTGCAAACGAGTTCTACCAAGCATAGAGTGCATTGCATGTCCCATTTCATGAAAGAGAGTTTCAATTTCACTAATATGTAAAAGACAAAGTGATTGACCGAAAGATACTACTGAGCTAGCAAAATTGCAAACCAGCGAAATGATGGGCAATTGAAACTTGGTTCCGTCCTTATTGGTACCAATTTGAATCGTGGATAAATCATTTTCCTTGGGATAAATTTGCCTTGAACAACAAACGGTGAAATGGGATGGATTTGATGTTTTACCATCTCTTTCAAATAAATCGCAATAAACTACGCCAATTACACCTTCTTCATCTGAAACTACGTTAAGTCTTCTCACTTCGGGTGACCATGTTTCGCCCTTTTGTGCTATTACTGGTTCTAATCTAATGCCATATATTTGGTGGAAAAGATCTGACAAACCTTGCATGACGTTGCCTAAGGTGAAATACATAGATATCTGTTGATCATCTATGGGGGATTGACGACGTTGCTGTATCGAATAAATGGTGTGGTAAAAATCACGATCCCATGGTCGCACGATATCCAGGGTGTCCAAATTAGAAGTCTCCGAGGGCGGCAAATCCATATGTTTACGTTTTAAATCTGAAATGAATCCTAATTCCTGTTTCGCCTTTGGTTGGGTCACTTTGATCAATGAGTCAATAAAATCTGTGACTTCTTCAGGGGACTTTGCCATCTTACCTTCCAATTGATATTCCGCATAACTCTTCTTCCCCATTAAAAATGCCAGCACAGCTCTCAACCTGACTAATTGATCTAGTCTTACAATTTGCTTATCAGGGCAACTATGCATGGCTGTCCATAACTTTTTCCTTACTATTTCATCAGGACATGCTCTCAATACTGAATAGGCAATATATCCATGTGTGGGTATTTTATAATGTTTACCTTTGATATCCTTAGACAATTGACTTAGGATCAGTTGATTTATACCACTATTATGGATCGTTTCACAATCGACTGTGATATAGTTGGTACGAACAAAATCCGTGTTATTGATAAAATCTTGGCCCACAATACTGATCTCCTGCGATAATGCAATAAATTGTTCCCTAATTTCAGGATTCATATAAATACCAGATTTTTCGAAATCTTCTAAAAGAATCTTACCCACTTTAACCTCTTCAGATGATAGTTTACAAACAACTTCTGGAGTGTTTAAAACTGTTCTTAATTTATTACAGAGGTTCACGTCCGTGTTAAGAACATTCATAAACTCGAACATTTCTTCATGACAATCTTGAGCAGCATCTACAAAATGAGAATCAGGGTGAGATGATCTAATAAACTCGCACAGATCAATAACCCTACAAAGAGTATCACTCAATTGATCCAGTCTTAAAATATAATTTTGTAAACCTTGTGGAGTTTCGTCATTCTTCATATCTTCTAAAAGTTCATATGCTTGATTTAAGGATTGTCGACTGAATTTTCGTAGACCGTCAGGGGATGTTAGATATGGATTTCTAAACAGGCCAGTTTCTAAGTGTTGTGTACCACTCGATCCTATATTTCCTATATTTGATAGAAATTTCCCCTTGAGGCTTGCCAAAGCATAGTTTTGTTTATTGGCTTCATTCCAGTAATCTGCATCATCAAAAGTTCTTCTCAAGGATTCCACTTGTCCATTACTATTCGAGAGTTTATTCACTTGTGTCGCCAAATGTCTAGTGGTAACTAGTCGCACCCTCTTTGAGTTTGCAACTAAGTTACGTTTTAAAATACCAGTCTTGAACATTGAATAATTTATTCTAGTTATCTTGTCCACACTCACTTCAACATATACAGTCGATAACAGCTATCAGTGGCTTCTTTAATAGTTTTGAATCCCTTCGTAAGGTGTTCATTGGAGTTAAGAGTCACATTTTACTAAGATCCGATTGAGTCTCGAAACTTGAAAATAGTAGCTAATGGTAACAACGATAGTAGATAATAAACAGACTGGATGAGATACGGATATATACAATTTAGAATAATGAGATGATCAAGCTTTATGATTCAGTTCTATTTTTTTATATACAGTTGTGTGCTTAGTCTAATTCAATTGGGTTGTGGTTGCTCAGACTGCTTTTTGGTCTTCAATACAGAAGTCTTCTGTAACTCATTTTCAGCTTCTTTGAGGAGTTCTGTAAAATCTGTCTCTCTGGCAAGTGTAATAGAATCCTTTAGTAATTTTTCTGCCTTTACTAATACTCCCTGGTGCAGGTTCAATACACCCATCCCATAAGTTGAAAGTGCAATTGCCTGCGCAACCGATGGATCTAATTGATCCCTCACATTAAATCTTAGCTTGCTGTTTCTCTTGGCAAACTGTACTACACTGTTATAGCACTGATTGGACATGTCGAGGCAGGTATCCCTGTTTCTATGCAGGTGCCTTAGAGATATAATCATGACATCCTCATTCTTCAAAGAGGGATCTTCCCCACAACGTTGTTCCAATTGGTATATTTCAGCTTCGAATTTTTCACCTTGTAAATACAACAAGGACCCCAAATTGGCTTGAGACAATAAGATCTGGCCTGGTGGCATGTCGGCCATTACCATCCATTCGACTGTGGTCATTTTACAACTTAATGCTGCTGTAATATCTTTAGCGGAAAGACAGTACGCCGTGTAAAGGTCTCTTGCTGTAAAGAATTCTTCCTTAAATGGTTCCCATGCACTGCTGTTTTTCTGTAGATCCAAAATCATGTAACCTTCATCGTTAATCTTTATATTTTCTTCATCAACAAAAGTTTTGAAATCTGTAGAGCTTATGGCCTTTCCTTGGAAAATATTCTTTGCTTTTTCCTTTCTTCTTTCGAAGAATTCTTTCAATTCTGGGGAACGACTTAAAATTTCCTCTTGTGCTAATAGCAGGTGTGCTAGTAGATTCCTTTTACCAATGGCGAGATCCTTATTAAGCTCCAGAGATTTAATCAAAACCCTAAGATCTCTCCTAATCATATCAGGTCTCTGCTCCACGGGGACTTTTCCTGGAGAGTTCAATGCATCGTAGAATCGATAGAGTAATTCTAAATAAATACCATTAGCTTCTTCAAACATGTTCAATTTTTCATACATTTCTGCCACTTTAAGTTCAATACCTGTATATTCATCAGAGACTGGATTCATATGTATTTTATCACATTCTTCAAGGGCATCGATGTAAAACGCAACTGCCTTTTGGTAGTTGAAACTTTCTTTATTAGATTCTGCCCATAGACCTTTACGTAATATCTTGGCGACAGATACGGGGAAAGTATGATGGGGCCAGTAGAAGTACCATAAACCGTATCCAAGGGCGGAAATACCTGCAATTGAAAATACCCATCTTTCAATTTTCAGATTCCTCATCCGCTTTTGATGCAGTTCATGTTGTTTCTCAATGGTAGATTTTAGACTATTAGCTAAGTTACTACTCTTGTGGAAGGACCGTTGAGGTATTCGAAGACTGAACCTTGTAGCCAGTCTCAAAGTGTTTCTAAACATCTCGAATGATAGCCCTTTTAGTTTTGAATTCTTTTATAATTCAACTGGTTTGTGTGTTTCAGTAAGCTTAAGTGTGGTTGAAGTTTGTCAACTGCTTCAAGAGGTCGATGATGATGACTTGAAAAAGGGATGTTATAAGCAAGGACAACAGAAATAGAATTGTTCAAAAGATATTAACCGTTTGGATCAATAGTGTAAGGTCTTAGCAATAAAACTATATTAATTTTGTCAAGATGTGTGGGAGATATGCTATGGCATATAGCAGCGATGAGCTTCCACAGCAGTTTGCCCATTATAATATGAACATTAAGGCACCAGAGAAACATTATGATAAATCCTACAATGTAGCCCCTACAAATGTGTCGGCAGTTTACAGACCAAAGGATGATGTTTTAAAATATATGAAATGGGGGCTGGTTCCACATTGGACCAAAGATGTAGCTAATTTCAAGTCTTTTAGGACATTTAACGCTAGGGAGGAAAGTTTACAAAGTAGCAGGATGTGGTCCCAATGTTGCAACCACAAGAGGTGTGTAATACCAATAAGTGGGTACTATGAGTGGAAGACTAATGGTAGGAGTAAGACGCCCTTCTATGTGACTAGGAAAGATAATAAACTAATGTTCTTGGCTGGAATGTATGACTATGTGCAAAAGGATGATCTCTACACTTATACTATTATTACCGGCAATGCACCAGAGGGACTTAAGTGGTTACATGAACGTATGCCTGTTGTATTGGAGCCAGGCACTGATTCATGGAATAATTGGTTAGGCGATCAGAACAAATGGAGTCAGGAGGAATTGGATAAAGTGTTGGCAACGATATTCAATGAAGAAACGATGGAATGCTATCAGGTGAGTAATGATGTAGGTAAAGTTTCCATTAATGAAGGGTACTTAACAAAGCCTATCTTTAAACAGAATAAAGGTGTAAAGCAGGAGGACTCACAGACTCAGGAAGAGAAGCAGAGTCCAAAGAAAGAGGATATCCAAGTGAAGGAGGAAAAGCCGAATCCACGTAAAAGGGACATCGTCCAAATGCTTTCACCCCGTAAAAAGCAACACCACTAGCGGTTGCGTAGAATATCACCACATAGATACAGGGAACCGCAAATGACAATTGGATTTTTTTCGTTTTTGAGACCTCTAATTACTTGATCCACATCTGGAACTTCTTGTACGTCCGGACAGGTTTTTTTAATGTACTGGGACAATTGCTCGACGTCCATGGGTTGGATCCAGGGCATTCCATCCACTTTGCTGAACTTGGTGACAATTACACGATCTTGAGGGCGAACCAACGGTGTCAAAAGTGTGTCCAATTTCTTACCGTTTGTCACTGCAATCACTAACGTTAACGGTTGATCACCGTATTCCAGTCTTAAGAATTTTGCCAATTCCAACGCTGCACTGCCATTATGAGCACCGTCTAACAAGACTTTCGAACCCCCAATTTCAATCTTGTGTAGTCTTCCAGGCCATTGAACTTTGGAAAGTCCATCTAAAGCGAGCTTTTTGTCCAGATTTATTTCACCTCTCTGTTGCAATTGGTCGAGGACCGTCATAGCTACTCTAAGGTTATGGATTTGATAGTCACCATTAAGTGGGATGCGAGGTTCTAATACTCCCCAGGAATCAGTCTTGATGAGCTTCGAATCCTCCTCGCTGTTCGTGATAGTTAATTTACAACCTGTTTGGGCACAACGATCTTTAACCGCTTTTAACGCAGCTTCGTCATTTGTACCATCCACAACTGCTTGTTGTACACCAGGAACAACGATTCCCGCCTTTTCAGCAGCAATTTCAGCTACTGTAGTACCCAGGAAAGACTCGTGGTCTAATCCAATCTTTGTAATTGCACAACCGTATTTCAACTGGCCAGGAACTATGTTAGTCGCATCTAAACGACCACCCAATCCAACTTCCAATATACACCAATCGACACGAGAATCATAAAAATATTTGAATGCGGTGCAAGTTAGTATTTCGAATTCTGTACATTGTAAAGATAGTTGGACGTTGAGCGATTCCAATTCACTTCTAATACGGCTGTATACATTTGTCGGGATAGGCTGGCGATTAACGGTTATGGAGTCTGTGATGTGTATTAAATGAGGACTGTTAAATTGTCCTACTTTAAATTTCGATCCAAGAACTGAACCCATATAGCTGCATACTGATCCTTTACCATTAGTACCGGCAACGTGAAGTACTCTTAGCTTCTCATGTGGATTACCCAAGTGTGACAGTAGCTTAACAACTCTAACGAGTCCTAAATTGATTCCCATCGATTAATCAAAAGCAGATTTCAACATGTTTTTTGTAGAATATATATGTTGATATAACTTTTCAAAATCGCCAACCTTGTGAAATCTAAACTTCACTTGAACTTAAACCTAATCCTAAAGCTAAAGCGCACAAAAAGAAAGTCTAGAAGCTGCCAATGCAACCGCCTTACGTTCGAGAACGACTAGACTCGCTGGTACAAATTGATGAACAACTTTGTTCGTTATTACAGACTGCATCTCAGGTCGTTTTCACCTATGGAGAGCTTAAGCATGGTAATCATGATTTGAAACCGCAATTCGAGCAGCATACGAGGGAATTCTACACTACTTTAGAGTCTTCCACTAATCAATTGAAGCAAGAGATTAAACTGCTGGATGAGAACGTTGGTACCAGGTTGCTGCCTATCAATGTGAATAAGAAAGCTCTCGGTCAAGACGACGACAAATTGAAAGAACAGACAGAGCTTCTAAAGCAACTGCTTGATAAACCTCCATCTAATTAGGCTCCGGAAAGCATTCTAGGAAGGCCAAAGCTGACTATTTGACTGTTTTCTGTTTGTCACGTGTAATATGTCAGAATGGTGATGGCCTTTTCAAGCACTGCTTGTTGGATATGGTGACTAACGCAGTATAATAGTCATTGTAATATTGGAAATCAGGGAAAAAAGGCTAATTGGGTTGGAAATGAGCCCGACATCGTTGCCTGGAACACCCTCTGGAGAGCTGATAAGGTCAGTGGGTAGTAACGAAAGACCAGATGGTCCTTTTTTGTCCTTCTTGGTGGACCAGTTGACAAAAGTGGAAGAACAAAATGAGTGGTTAAAGAATAAAGTGATCCAATTAGAGAAGGAGCAAGAGGAGTATTATCTTGATGGCCAAAAGAGAATGGAAATTGGGTTTCGAAATGTTGCTAAATGCGTTGAAGAAGTTGGTGCCATGAGAGAGGTGTTCAAAGAGATTGTAGGGATAATGTCTGGAGAAAGGGTACGATTTGTGGATCCTTCTAATGAGAACGTTACCAATGAAGAAGTTGACAGGGTATCATCATCAACATTGTTGGCCAATAATTCAAGGAGGGAGAGGCAAGAACGTAGGCAACAGTATGAGGCTGATTATACGGCCCTTAATACAGACTCAACTGTAAAGACAGAGGAATCAGTAAGGGATTCAGGGATTTTACATCATGAAGACGACCATGAAGACGGTGACGATAGCGATTCAAGTCGTGGGGCTGAGTATCAAAGAACTGTAAGTTATAAGATTAATAGAGCTATTCAAAGCGTCCATGATGTAGCCCGTGAATATTTTGAAGGTTTACCTGGTAGACCATCTTTAATGTCTTTGGAAAGACGTTATGGATCCACTTGGAGACGTAGTTCCAAAGAAAGAACGCTTTTTGCTAAAAGGATGTGTATCATCAATAAAATTAACGATGTTAGGAAAAATCCAACTCATTATGGGTTACCTGAGTCAATTAATAGGAATATGGCAATCAAAGTAGTGGAGAATATTAGATTAGGTAATAATAATTTCCAAGGTCATCATTGCAGGTTATCCCTCTCACAGCTTTACACATATTTCTCAAAAAAAATGGATCAATTGGAAGATTATTCATTAAGTTTAAAGATAAGAGGTGAACCAAGAAGAATTTATCTTATGAGAGAAAGGGAAGCTCGCTTGGAAAGAGCTGGAAGTGAAGAAGAGGTACTGGAAAGTGTCTCCTTGTCGAAGCCTTCCACCGATGGAGAAAATTGAGTTGCGACCAACCAACCCGTGGGTTTTGTTAGTTTGTTTTTTTGGTTTGTTTTGCGGGTGGTGGCCAGGTATTATATTATCATGACTATGTATTCTACAAATGTTTTTCTACTTTCTGTTTTCTATAAGTGTTATTGGTATTATTTGTCTTCTTTCTTCTTGTCAAATTTGTTTTGCCAGTTGATCACATTTTCATTGAATTTGGTTTCCAATTGTAGGGTCTTGTCGGCTAAAATGTGGGCCCATTCTTCTGCAATAACTTCGTATTCTTCCGTATCCGTTACAGGCACGACTTGTTGTAAAAAGATGTTATCAGTGTTTTCTAAATCAACACCATCTTCAATGGCACATTTTCTTGTGAACTGTACGACTTCAATTTGGAAGAAGGTATTTTCGATCTGTAATGATTCAATCATCCATTGTGCAAACTTGACAAAATGATTGTAAGTATCTTCAATGGCAACAATGCATTCTCCTGACAAATTTAAATCACTGTTCAAAGTCTTGGAGATTATTTCCTTTTGTAAAGGTTGTGTCAAGAAGTAGTTCAATAGATCTAATAGTTCAATACTTTTCAAAAGGAACGATGCCAATGGCTTAACAGCCTCATCTAAATGTGTATTATTAGGGTCAGGGAATTCAGCCTCAAAGTTGTAAGCAATCAATGAATCATTGATAAATCTTAATTTCTTAACGTATTTGATTAAAACAGTTCTTTCAAATCTTAGTGATGATGCCTTTCGTAAGAATCCAATGAATTTGTTCAATGCATGAATATAACACGATAGGTACTTCGAGAAAACCTCAGTGTGCTCTTTCAAAATGCTTAATACTTCAGGAGTTAGTTCTAACATGGTGGATCTAGAGCTTTCAGGGATCAATTGGTTTCTGAATCTTGTAGAATCAAGTTCATTGTAAACCTTGTTTTGCAATGTTCGACGCGATCTCATCGTAAAAATACAATTATAGGCATATTAACAAATGGTGAATAACACTATATAAATTCTACTTATCGAGCTTCTTCTTCCCTTTCCTGGTAACATTACAGAAATTTAGCTCATTCGAGATAATATTGTTATTATTATCACATTTTCTCTTGCGTATTTTACACTTCAATTTGTTGTTAAAAGGAATACCAAGTCGCTTTTCGTTTTATCGTTTAATAGCATTACCAAAATTTAGATCATTTATGCTTACCAGTCATCGTCTTCTTCTTCTTCCTCGTTAGCTGCGCCTTCCTCATCACTCTCTACCCTCATCTTGTTGGCCCTAGCAGCAAGAGCAGATGCGAGACCGTCATTAAAAGTTGATTGTTGGGCGACAGGCTCCTTTTGAACTGGAGAAGGTTCCGGCGTAGGTTCTTGACCAGATTGATGATTCACGACAGGCGTTGACGAAGCTGCTTGTGTCGTAGTGGATGAAACTGTGCTTCCAACAGCATGTTCAGTCATGTAAGCAGTGGGTACCCACCCTTCTCTAGAGCCATCTAATGTCTTGGCAAGTGACCAACCACTTGGCTCATTTCTAGTGATGTATACAACTTCACCTTTAGACAACGGCATCTCAGATGGAGAACCCGAACTTGGGAAATCGTAAGCAGCCTCGTATAAAGGTTCTGCAGGTGCCGCTTTAGGCATTGGAGGTGGGGGAGGTGGTGGTGGTGCAGCTCCATTAGATTGTTGAACATGGGGAACTGGGTTGCTGGTAGGAGCTTGTGCGGTATCTGCTGGATTTGGTGTAGCACGAGGTACTGTCGCTGGTTGATATGCTGTAGTTGGAGCCGCTGGCTGATATGCTGCAGTTGGAGCCGCTGGCTGATATGCTGCAGTTGGAGCCGCTGGTTGACGTGGAGCAGTTGTACGTGCATTACGCACAGGCATAGTACGTGGAGCAGGACGTGGAACTGAAGAATTCATTGAACGTTGTGCAGGGGGTGGTACCGGTTTGCTAGCACCTAAATTACTAGGGTGATAAGCCGTTTGTGCAGCAGAAGCTGCTAGAGAAGCAGGATTTAATTGCTTTGGTGGTGGGGGAGCTGCTTTCTTGGCCGTTCTGGTAGCTGGTGGAGGTGGTACTGGCTTCTTCACGCTCCTACGTTTCTTAATCGTTGTTCTAGTGAATCCACCAACGTTCTTTGGTTTCTTGTTGGAAACAGAGTTTGCTGGATTACCGCGACGTACCAGGACTGTACTAGATTTGTAGATATCACCACGCAAGGGCGCACTATCATCCACCTGACATCTAACGATGTGAATCTTCTTTGGTTTTTTACGGTACTCTATGGTTTGTCCAATCTTGATATGGATATTACTGTTGAGTCTCTTCATCTGTGTAATTAACTCAGTCTTGAAAATACAGTTGATAAGAGGATCGGGCTCGGTGGCATTTAGTAGGTTGATGGCGACCCAGTTATCTTGTAAATTGGTCAAAGATACGGAACGAACATTACTTATGTCGATCTGATAGTCCACTGAATATCTTAAAGTATTCTGCTGCATGACTTGGCCTATAATGTAAAAGTGTCTTGAAGTCAAGATAAAGGTCTTCTTTAACCTTTGCGCGGAACGACCAAATTTAGTATGCAACATATCACCATACATGGAAAAAACCGTTCTCTCCTTGATACCTGCTTGTCTCTTAATATAAGCACCTTTAGATTTACGCTCATTAGTGCACAAGTAATCACCCATGAATGCTCTGTAACCCAATAATGACATTGTTCTTCTCTCCTTTCTACCACCTAGCAGTTTATGACCTTGGTCACGGAACTGTTCAAATTCATTACCGCTGCTTTTTTCCCTAACAGCTCTTTGAATTTTTATAGCAGAGTCCACTCTCTTTTGGTTGAAACGTCTCCAAGCACGTTGGATTCTTGCTGCCATATTATGCCAGAATCTGTCTCTCATATTTTCTAATGCAAACAAAGTTTCAGGGGTCTTGATAAACACGCTGGTCACACCCAATTGGAATTCTTTTTGAGGAATAGCAGCATCTTGTAAAATCATATCAACTGCCTCGAGCACATCACCCTCCCACGTGTACTCACCTGCGTAAGAACAACGAGGCGATAATAGATAGAATCTTTCCACGAATTTGTCAAACACCTGTCTATAAGCGAAACCAGCTCTTCTGATCCGGACATTTTCCTGTAAACCTAAGTACTTTACTTGATGTAACACTTGGTGATCATCGTAATCCTGAGGAGATTTCGTTTGATTAGGTTTAATGGTTCTGATGTAGGAAGGTTGGGCCTTTGACAGAGTGTCAACCAATTCGTTGGCACTCTTGATAATTCTGTCACCTGCAGTTGGTGGTCTTCTCTTTGAAGTCTTATCCGTAGTGTCAGGGAAGATATTGTTTATAAATGGGTTTGCAGAGGTTCCGATCAATTCAACCAAGTCCTTTTGCAACTGGTCCTTGTTTTTATCAGTAATACCATGTACATCGTATGTCACATCACCAGCATAGTGTTTAATGATGAATTTGGAAGATCTCATCTCAAAATGTGGGTTAGATGCAAACATACTTAGACGACCCGCAAATGCTTGATCGGCAGCACTTGGGTCTGCATGGGCGGTTGCGACAGAATCGTTCATCATGGCAAAGATACCAGGAGGCCTTCTCCCTTCGATCAAATCACACACCACTTTATTATCAAAATACTTGATAGGAGTCCATTGGATCTTTTCTCTTGCATATTCTTCTTGTTCTTGCTTCAAGGTTAATTGAATGAAAATTTGTTGTAATTTCTCGTTAACATAATTGATGCAAATCTGTTCAAAAGAATTATGTTCAAAAATTTCAAACCCATAAATATCGAGAATACCGATAGATTTCTCTGCACCTGGATATGCCTGTAAAGATTGGTTAACCCTATCCACGATCCAATCAAACAGATTATTGTAAAGTGCCTTAGCAAGTGCATCTTTAACTGCAGTAGCATGTACAGTGGTTAAAGGAACATGGTAAACAGAACCTCTCCTCATACCGTGGTTGGTCTCCATGATTCTTTCTACCAAGGATTTAACCAACAGTTGTGAGTCCACTTGTAATAGGTATGCTACAAAATCTGTCACGGACGTATCCCTCACTTGTGCATTACCTTCATCATTCTCCATGAAAGTAATGTTACCAGTCCAAAGAATGGCGGCCAATACTCTAAAGATCTCATCCTGTTCTTCCTGTGATAGACCAATCACTCTCATAGCCGCCAATGTCGCCTGGAAATCCTTTGTATCATCAATACCCTCCACAGATGTACATCCAGCTCTTGAAGTATAAACGTACTGTTCTGGACTTTGGACACCAAATAGTTGCCTGTAGTTTTCGGTTGCACCTTTGGTATATTGGTAAAAAATGTGGAAATTTCTTTCATTTTTAATTTGGCCTACGACTCTTTGCTTTTCCAAAAGATAATTCGTAATATTACCTGCTATTGGTTCGAATAAAGAATTGAAACGAATTTCTAAATACTTACCATGTCTCGAAGAGTTATTATTCCGAAGTGTCTTTGCACAACCAAAGGATTCCAGTAGAGGATTGGTAGCCAAGACCATATCCTTAATCTTCCCGATAGATTCGGTATGAGTAGTAGATGCAGCTGCAATATACTGCATAATTCTCTTGGCGGCTTCAGTCTTACCTGCACCAGATTCACCAGAAATGATAACACACTGATTTTCATTATATGCTTTCATGTTGTAGTACATGGATTCCGAGATGGCGAAGACATGAGGTGGTGCTTCTAGTCTATTCTTACCTCTATAACTTTCGAGAACAGCATCAGTATAGATACCAAGATCTCTGAAAGGGTTCACACTGATTAAGACATGGCCGATATAGGTATAAATGGCACCGTTTTTAAATCTCTTCTTTAAATTTTCATTGATTGCTTCATCAGAAATGGTGGATAATAGCGTTAAATCAGAAACACCAACTTCTTTCCTCTTCGTTGTATCGAACGAGGCCTTCTTGATCCTTGCAGATCTCTTTTCGGGAGCTGCAGCGGTTTTGGTACGGGCTCCCTTCTTGATAATAGCCATAGTAAAATTTACAGTCTTACGTCTTAAACGAAAGATAAGCTGCCCTTGAAGATTACTGTGTAAATAAGACTAAAACTTATCCTTTATAATGATGTTATTCTCTAACACATGTCAACGGTAATCAATGGCTCAAGTTGCCCCTTTTTCTTAAGGCATTTTTAGAGCCTACAAAATTTCTCCCAACAAAGCCTCGTTAGAAGTTACGTATTTTGCTACACGGGTTCGAAACTCACAAGAAACATCGTTGGACTCTAAATATATCAAAACCGCAGTCGATTTTACTCGAAAACTTGATTGAGATTACTTTTTCCTTATGTGCTTTGTAACGTTTACATAAATATATCGGGAATGAGATAGTCCTTTTACTTTATTTTTTTTTCATTTGCTTAGTACTTACCGCTTGTACGTTCGTACCGTAGTCTGTTCTGTTCTTCTTCCATCTCTGGGTCGTAGTTAATGAATTCTTCTAGACCCTTACCACCTGGAACCATCGGTAGAACTGGAACCTTGGGTGCTACTTCCACTTCTAAGAGCACAGGACCATCGTTGTATTCCACAAATTCCTTTAGAACTTCATCAGTCTTGGATTGATCAGTTAGACGCATACCCTTTAGACCCATAGCTTCTGATAATTTAACGAAATCTGGGTTCAATTGGTGGGTGTGAGAGTAACGGTGTTCGTAGAATAATGATTGCCATTGAGTAACCATACCTTGTTCTTCGTTATTTAGAACCAAAATCTTGATTGGAGTCTTTGCCTGTACAGCAGATGATAATTCGGTTAAAGTCATGTTAAAGGATGCATCACCATCGATGTCAAAGACCAACGCATTTGGCTTGGCAATTTGAGCACCGATAGCAGCAGGAAGACCGTAACCCATTGTACCTAGACCACCGGAAGTGATGAAAGAACGAGGGGTTTTCCAAGTCCAGTGTTGAGCTGCCCACATTTGATGTTGACCAACACCAGTGGTAACAATAACTTCCTTACCTGTGGCGTTGGCGATATCAGATAATTTAGAAATAACGGTTTGTGGCTTAATTTTAGAGCCTGGAGTTTCATGCATGTAGTCTAATGGATATTCTTTCTTCCATTGTGAGATTTGATTGAACCATTCTTGTCTTTCCTTAACACCGAACACTAGCGGTATTAGCTTTTGGATGTTGGTAGCTGCATCACCATGAACAGCCACTTGAGTTTCGACAACTTTGCTGATGTTCTTAGGGGTCATTTCAAAGTGAACGATACCACCTCTACCTTCTAAGGCAGCACGACGTGCCTCTGGAGCGAATTTAGAGATATTACAGGTGACACGATCATCGAAACGAGCACCAACCGCCAAGATTAAATCAGCATTTTGGATTGCTAAATTGGCTGTAGCACAACCATGCATACCTAGCATATCAAGGGATTTAGTATCTTCCTGATCGAATGCACCCAAACCTTGCAAGGTAGTGGTTACGGGGATTTGTGCACGCTCACTCAATTCCTTTAGCAAACGAGGACCGTCTGGGTTGTTAAAGATACCAGCACCAACGTAAAGAATAGGCTTCTTAGCAACATTCACTAAATCTGCAGCTCTCTTCACATTATTACTGGTGAACTCATCTTGTGCTCTTTTAGTCAATTGGGCCAAAGAATCAGATGGTAGTGTAGATTTAGTTGGAATTGGGTTTCTTAGAACTGCAGCTGTAACATCCTTAGGTAGATCAACCAAGACTGGACCTGGTCTACCACTCATAGCAATTTCAAATGCTTCATTAATACGTTTGGGTAATTCTTCAACGTTTTTAACCATCACGTTCCACTTTGTACAAGATCTAGAGATACCTACAACATCGGCCTCTTGGAATGCGTCAGTACCAATAGCACTTGTAGCAACTTGACCAGTGAAAACAATCAATGGTACACCATCAGCCAATGCATCTGTCATTGGAGTAACGACATTGGTAGCACCTGGACCTGAGGTGACTAAAACAACACCTGGTCTACCGGTAGCTCTGGCGTAACCTTCGGCCATATGACCTGCACCTTGTTCGTGACGTGGTAGAATAAAATTGAAGGCATCAGATTCATGAATTGCATCGTAAACAGGTAAAATTGCACCACCAGGGTATCCAAAAACTGTATCAACGTCATGTCTTCTCATCATTTCATGGAAAATTTGACCACCAGTAAGGCCGATGAATGAACTATCCATCTCCTGTTGGGATTTCAACTTCTTATGTAATTTATCCGGTGTACCCGTGAGATCCACATTAAAGCTTGGGGCTGGGGCTGGTCTTCTTGCGGTTGCATTTGAAGTTGCAGTCGATTCACCAGTAGCAGTAGCCGCACTATATTGTTGTTTCCTCGTAGTACTATGATAACGAACTGTGTTAATGTATGCTAAATTGCGAGAAGATCTGGCACTATTACTGCTGATATTACGCACAGCGTAACGCACAGCGCAACGTGTGGCACCCATTTGTCTAGCTTGTCTAATCATCTTTGCAAGATATGGAATACTTGATGCTCCTCAACCTTGACTTTTACCGATCCCAAGTAGATAGATGCTTAAGCTTTTGTTCTTTATTAATACCCCCATAGAAAATTTTCCAATTTGCCAATTTTTCAAAATTTTTCATTTGCTCATCGCGATGACTCAGTTGACGGGAACCCAAAACCGGACCGGTACAGGAGAATGGGACACCTTATAACGGGGCATTGATCGATACAACAATATACACCAGCTGGTAACACTTTAATTTCGGCCAACTGGGAAACACGTCATAAGTTAACAACTCCGGAGTTACACGTGATCGAGATTACACCAGTTTTTGGTAGTTGAGTCATAATCGATCGTCGAGCGTCATCCATACGAATATTTAGTTCACATTCTGTATCTCTATGATCTTACAGTCGTAACTGAGATTCTTCTGGATATTCTGATACATGCTGAGACAACGGGCTTTCATCTCCCAGTTCTTGTACCATGTGTGATTGTATGAACACATCGACGTACGATCCGGTCCCGTCACTATCTTTATACGACCAGTAATCGTCTCGTATCTGACTGCACCTATCCTCAGTAGCATTGTAACAGTTTAGACCGTGCCTCTAAATAATCAAATCAATATTTTTTTTGTTTTTTTCTTAAGATCGACATTCGATTTGAGTAGTCGAATACTTGAATAACATCCTATATAATTTAAATACTTACGAAAATAATGGAACCTTTTACATGCATAGATAGCCGAACATCAAATAAACCAAAAACAGAAAAACAGATAGAAAAAATTGAGAAGGGACTAAACCATGGATATTAAAAATTTACTCTATTATTTGGTTCTCCCTTCCTAGTGCTCTCATAAAGTCTCTTGAATTCGTTTTGAGATAGTTTTGAAATATCAACCATTTGTGGTGTCTCTTCATTGCTGGTTGTAGATGACTCAGATGCTGTCGAACCACGTCGCTCGTACCTTTCAGAAGCATATTGGACTGTAGTCCTAGTATCTCCAACGTTGGAATGATTACCACCGCGCATGCCAGGCTGCGAAGAATGTTTCTTCTTGTTGTAAACTTCGAATGAATTCCAAAGATTTGACATATTATATCGATTTTGTTTGTGTTTGTCCTTGTTAAATGTAGACAAAAAAATTTATGAACTTAATTTCTCACAGTGCTATTTTCTTTTATATGCCGCCATGGTGTGGGGTACACTAAAATTAGGGGAGTCCTTTTTTTGAAATTCGAGTGACTTGATGTGAAGAGAATGATCTATATGCACATTTGTGGGTAAATGACGTTAGATCTTGGAATCCCTAAACACCACGTGACTTCTAATTGTATACCTTCTTACGGTCCCTTTCGGTTCAATGGAAATTCAAGGACCCTTATCACGTGACGTGACTCAGCTTTAAACTCCGTCCGATTAAACGGAGTCATACTGGTACGTCTCTCCACCGTTCCATACTTACTGCTGTACCTATGTATAAAACTGAATCATGCATTGTTCCTTTAAGCCTTCCTTTCGCACGAACGGCCAAAATAATCAGTAGGACTTGAGCATAAGTCGGCGGCATGCACTCTCACGCTCTCTCTATCTCTCTTTTACTCTTATCAGTAGTGGTTCTAGGGATTAAGTTAGACAAGGTGGGCGTAAGAAGTGAATTGTTGAGTAATTCAACATTCATGACCTGCAATTCTTGCAATATAAAAAGGAGGTAATTCGATGATGAATTCCAGTTGTGTCTGGCATTGTCTTTCCTGTATATAAGATATTAAACAGAAGCCTAGCTTTACAAAAAACACACCTATCGGAGCAATCGAAAAATGTCATTGTCATTGAGAAGCACTACCACATTTGTACCAAGAGTCGCCTGCTATTCTACTGCAAGCTATTCAACGACAACACATCAGTCGGAAAGAGCACCGCTCTACCAGGATGAGCCAAAGCGTGAATCAGAACAGGACGCCGGTCGTTCGACAAAGCCTGAAGTTGTTATTAGCAGCGACAGTGATTATGTAGAATCCACCGGCGGGCACGTAAGGATTTAGAAACAAAAGGAAAAAAAAAAAAAAAAAACAAAAGAAAGAAAGAAAGAAAGAAAGGTATGTAGGCACTCTCAGATCTATATTAGTTATTCATTAGTCTAAAAATTCGTTACTTTGTCATAATGTATGTTGTCTATTGTATTGCCGCCCATCGACTGTCTCACCGCGTGAGCAAAGTTTTGGCGGTTTCTGTTGAATGTTTCGGCGGCTTGTTTATTCAGTGGATCAACACCGCTTATCTCTAAAAACAAAAAGAGTAAACCAATTATAACACTCTGTAGGTCTAAGGCAGGCGTCCAGTCCTGGCGTAAAATGTTTAAACAAACCCTACCGTCGGTATCGATGTTCGGATGATATATACGATTCAAACATTTGACCTTTGGCGGTTCCATGGGGTACTGTTCGTTGAAAAGCAGTTCAAATGTGAAATTACCGCCTTTGTAGTAGCCTTCATCGGGCTTTACAGCGAGTTGCAGTAATGGTATTGAATCATCAGTGCCTCTCACAATGTGCAGCTGCGTCGTCGGTGGCAGCTCAAGTGATTTTAAGTCCCTGTGAAGACGTGTATTGGTGTTACTACCTGCATTGGGAGCAGGTTTTGACTGTTTCTGTTTCTGAATCTCTCTCAGTTTGAACATTTCTGTCCTTTATGAGTTGTCTTCACGGTGGGTTTGTTGTTGCCGTACAGGTTTGTTTTCTCTTCAGTTTGGGGGGTGTTCATTAAACCGAAAAAGTTTACATAACTGCTGCTACTACTGTAATAACAAACAAATACTGGCAAAAGCACAGCAATAGAAAGCCAAGCGGAAGCTGAAATCCTGTAGA
The DNA here is from genome assembly GCF_000026365.1 of Zygosaccharomyces rouxii. Lineage (NCBI taxonomy): Eukaryota > Fungi > Ascomycota > Saccharomycetes > Saccharomycetales > Saccharomycetaceae > Zygosaccharomyces > Zygosaccharomyces rouxii. The sequence goes on along the minus strand of NC_012996.1, from coordinate 1,650,479 downwards.
GATGCTCTTTAATGGTGGAAAGTTGAACAACACGCTTCGGGAAAGGGCCTTGGCTAAATTAGTTCAGTTACCGTCAACATCTTTACAAAATTTAGCAGACGGGATCTCATCGCCAGAACAAATTTTAAGCTGTAAGGATTGGGAGACATTGCTATCACTTTGCAAATCGCTGCCCAATTCACCCAATCAATCCATTTGGCTTTTACATGAAATTATTGGGCCATTTCTGGTATCATGTCCAATTGTTAGGGTTTCTGATGTATTAGATACAAGGTTTAAACTCGACGGATTAAAACATCCAACTGAATTGCTTACTTTTGAACTGACGAATTTTCTAATAAAAATCTGTAAACGGTTCCCCTCACTTTTAAAAAATTGTACTGCCATAATAGACCAGTTTTTTGAAGCTTTGAGCAATAGATTTGAACAAACAAATGCTGTGGTTTCATTGCTTGGATTTATGGGTTCCTTCATTGATGGTTCTGAAGGCGTTTCTTTACCACTGGGTGCACATGTGTGGTATCATCTGTCCGATATCTTAGGTCCACAGGGTTTATTAAAATCATCTGGTATTGCCAATGAATTTACTGATGAGACTTTGGTCAGGTACTATGAATCAGGTTGTGAAATTTCCAGTGTACATTTCCAATACCTTTTAGCTAAATTTCAGTGCTCGTTAGCATTTACCATTATTGGTAAGAACGTGGAAAAACCAGTTTGTGAACACTTGCTTGATTTACAATGTGCAATATTCCAGTCACAACAATCACAAGTGGGAGATAATCTATTAGAAGATTCGTTGGGTAAGATTGTAGAAAATTCAAAATTAATCATCGATATTTGTTTGTGGTCATTGGATTGGGTTAGTAATACACAGGAAACATTTGATTTATCAAGCCATACAAGAGTCAACGATTCTTTAAATGCACATGCTTACTTCATCGATTTTCTCTGTTTAGTACCATTTGTTGATAAGATTGATGGCGAAATTTTTAACCGTTTTACTCAAGTTATCTCCGACAGTATCGATAGATTTCTAATTACAGACGTGGTGACATTCAGATCAATCCATTCTATCGTAACAGCTGCGTCTTTACTCAATTTTTCATCGGAGGAAACTTCGTTGGCATTTTTAAAGGCTTTCCCCGTTCTAGTATCGTCACCTCAAATTACAAATAAAGATGTTGCTCACGTTTCCAAGATATTTACATTGGGATTACAACCTTTGAATGAGGACGCCGTGGTTAGTACAATTTATTCTTTGAATAATTTACTAACAGTCTATGAAGACGGTGTACCAGTAAAACCGCTACGTGAACGCCACATGACTAATTCCTCTTTACCTACTCAGTCTCAGAGAAATAAACCAAAGATAGTACCTTCGGATAGTATGCAAGTTATCGATAATATTAATCAAAATATGGTTTTACTAAATGGGAAGTCTCACGATTCACCAAACGAGGATGCGACATCTTATCACGGTTCACTTTTTGAAAACTCTGTTACTGCAGCTATTGTCATTGCATCACATTATAACGATCAAAGTATCACCGCATTGACAGTTACGATTTTAACTCAAAAAGTTTTTGTTTTTTCAGATGAACTGGATAAAACTATCTTAAGACTTTTACCACTTTTGGCTTCACGTACAAGTACCCAGGAACTGGCTCTACTATTAACCTTTTATAGAATTGCATATGCACAAGCTGGCAAGAGGAATAAAAGCAGTTTACAAAAGAGCATTATTATTGCACGTTGTGAATTGTCCAGGGAACTTCTACAGAAGAGGTTTCTCACTGACATGTACATCATGAATTTGAGAGATCTACTGGATCTAATCACCGCTTGTGGTGAAGGTGAAAGATCAGACCATCACAATAGAGCTGAAGAGGAAATTATTCAAGTAGCTCACCAGATTGCTGTCTTTTTGGAACCTTTGGCGGCTCTAATGCCCAAACCTGGTGAATCTGAACCGCTGGATTTGACAACAGATGAAGCTACCACGATAAGTTTCAGAAATATTTGGTTTAATATGGTGGTACATGGATTCTATCGTAATTCGGAACTGGTTAAAACACATTACGACTCTCTAGTGACCATTGCTTATAATACTCCTGCGTTGGCATCTGATTTCCCACCAATGAAAAGAGAGGTTTCATTTGAAATGAATACTGTCTTACGTCGTAGTTCTTCTTCGGCAAATATTAAACAACAAAAACAGGCAATTGTAGATTTTGCACCAGCAACAAATCTTCACAATAGAACTTTATCCAATTCGAAGACCATGTTTTTGGCATCCACTGTGCTTTTGGAAACCTTGAGATGTGAAGCCGGTGATTGTTCTCAATTGTTGCAATATTTCTGTGATCCATCTGTGGTAAGAAGTTCTGTTCATAAGTCTCTAAATGATATTAATATTGCCATTATCCAGAAATATACCTATTTTGTTCAATCTGGTAATTATAAATTGGCAGGTTCTCTAGCTGTGGCCAAACAATTGAACAATTTGCTGCTACGTTTACCTGATAGAAATCCATATGCGCAAGCAGCAGCGTTTCAAACCTGTGAAACCTTCATTAGGAAAATACCTTCATCGTTATGCCATCATGAATCCCTATACACTTTGTTAGATCTTTTGACAACAATGTTTGATAGTGTGACCGATTGTGAAACCAACAGATTTGAACCCACTTATGAATTCGTTCTCAAACATTCGAATAAAAAAATCCTGTTACCTGATTCTGAATCCTGGAGAAAGCAGACTTTAACTTCGTTGTACAACTATGCAAAACATTGGTTAAAGATTATTTTAACCAAATGTAACCAAGACGCAAAGATTCTTCTGCAATCCTACGTTTCGAAAATAACTTATTCAGATAGGTTGGATGATGTGGAATATGGTGTCTCATTTGCTCTGGAAATGGCAGGTACGATTACCGGTGGTGATAGAGAATTATCAAAACTCTCTTATAATGGTAGACAAAGACCTAACACAATTGCCAAATTCATCTCTCAACACTCTTGGAGATCAAAGAGTTTAGTGGATATTGCGATTGTCTCTTCTCCTCAAGATATCAATCGACAGATCGAGAGTTGTATTAAGGATATTAGACAATCCTTGAGATTGGGTGAACCTGTTTCTTTCGAAAATGTGACTTCATTCCTCGACTCCTCATCAGCATTGTTACTATTGGATAAGTGCGCAGCTGGTTCATTGGTATCTGATATTGTTCATATTCCCTTTGAAGTATTCACTGCAAGAACCCTAAAGGTGGCTGTTAACGTTTGGTTAACAATTACAAAGGAAAGAACAGATTTGGCAAACCTTTTGATGGTAGCTGTTGGTGATTGTTGGATGAAAAGTATTGACCAAAGAAAGGGGTTGTTCTCTCGTGAGCATGATCCTGCTCCTGAGGCTAACCAGCCAATGCTCTACTCACCATACGATAAGAAAGCTATTAATAGGACTGCACATGAAACTTCTCAGTCATTTCAGACTCACTGCTATGTGATCCGATTTTTCGCATCTCATTTCGAAGGAACTATGTTCCAGAGCAAATCCTTGCTTAAAATGTTCACCCAGTGGGCCATCTATGGGTTAAGCAACTTAAAGAATGCTTCACTTCACCCTTTTGCTCGAATGGTTCGTCATGAACTGATGAATTTCTCCGTTCTCTTGTTAACGGTTAATTTCAAACAGGGAACAGGGTATGTATCCAGTCTATGCAGGACCATCGTTGACGGAGGTCTATCTTGGTTCGTCAAAGCTAAATCTTGGCCATTCGGTTCCAACCAATTGAAAATAAAGGCAGATTTGGCATTGGCAATTCAATTGAAAAATGAATTAGAGGCGGTAGCACATATTGTATGTCGCTACTGCCCCACTGAGTTCAAGCTTTTGCAGTTTTTCTTGTCTAGTGAAATTAGACATATTGAAACATGGCTGTCCCCCATGGTTAAATTAGAAGAGAACCACAACCTCGAACCTGAACCCGAATTAATCGTTGCTGCTTTTGAGAAAAATCCTTCTCTTGCGCTAGCCTTTTTACAGAGATTCCCTGGTAAAAAACAAGAGGAACTATTGACGGACCTTGTCGTTAAGAACCCACTAGAATGTGTTGGAGTACCAGAATGTCTGGAGGTCTATATTTTGGGCAAAGGTAGTAAGTCCTCCTCAGACTACCATTGTGTTACCTACTGGTGTCCTGTGAGTCCTATCAAATCTATCAACTTGCTTTTATCCGGTTGGAATAGTAACGCCTTTGTCTTACAGTACAGTGTTTTCTCATTGGAAGCACACCCAGTGAACGTCACATTTTTCTATGTTCCACAGATTGTGCAATGTTTGAGATTTGACCGCAGTGGTTACGTGGAGAAAATGATTTTGGATACTGCTAAGACAAGCGTTTTGTTTGCCCATCAAATTGTATGGAATATGTTGGCTAACAGTTATAAGGATGATGAAGGTGAAGTAGAAGATGAATTGAAACCAACTCTGGATCATGTCCGCAATAAGATGGTGTCTACTTTCGGTAGTGAAGAGCTTGAATTCTATGAGAGGGAATTTGGGTTTTTTAATGAAGTTACAGGAATTTCTGGTAAATTGAAACCATTTATTAAGAAGACCAAAGCTGAGAAAAAGAATAAGATTGATGAGGAAATGCAAAAGATTGAAGTGAAACCTGATGTATATCTACCCTCTAACCCTGACGGTGTTGTTGTTGATATTGATCGTAAGAGTGGTAAGCCGTTGCAATCTCATGCAAAAGCACCTTTCATGGCCACTTTCAAGATTAAGAAAGAGGTGGAAGATTCAGAAACTGGTAAGCCAATAGAAATTGAAAAATGGCAGGCAGCCATCTTCAAAGTTGGTGATGATTGTCGTCAAGACGTGCTTGCTCTTCAATTGATTTCCGTGTTTAGAACCATTTGGTCTAATGCCGGTTTAGACGTCTATGTGTTTCCATACCGTGTTACTGCTACACAAGCTGGGTGTGGTGTTATTGACGTTCTACCTAATTCCATCTCCCGTGATATGCTTGGTCGTGAAGCTGTTAACGGTCTTTATGAATATTTTATCACCAAGTTTGGTGATGAAGGTACAATTGAATTTCAAAATGCGAGAAATAATTTCGTCAAATCGCTGGCAGGTTACAGTGTTATTTCCTACTTGTTACAATTCAAAGATAGACATAACGGTAATATTATGTATGATGATCAAGGTCACTGTTTACACATTGATTTTGGTTTTATCTTTGATATTGTTCCAGGTGGTGTGAAATTTGAAGCTGTTCCTTTCAAACTTACAAAAGAAATGGTGAGAGTCATGGGTGGTAGCCCAGAGACCCAAGCTTATCGTGATTTTGAAGAATTATGTGTTAAGGCATACTTAGCTGCTAGACCTCACATGCACTTTATTTCGGAGTGTGTTATCCCCATGTTACAGAGTGGTTTGCCCTGTTTCAAAGGTATGAAGACTATTAAGAATTTACACAATAGATTCCAACCAAATAAGTCGGATCACGAAGCTGCATTGTTCATGAGAAGTTTAATCAAGAAGAGTTATGAAAGTTTGTTCACCGTTGGTTATGACGAGTTCCAGAAACTCACAAACGGTATCCCATACTGATTTGTGAGTGTGTGGGCATATTGTACGGTATAAGTGCTTTAATATATATCTGTGATAAACTTGTAGAATTCTGTTACATTGAATTGCAACAACAAAAAATGGTATTATTTAAAATTGGCGGCACATGCATAAGTGTAAATATTCGTTTTATGTGATTATGGAGCTAAAGTATACAGTTAAGTTCGAAGTAATGAGCTGGATGAATTCTCATTTGAATATACGAGCTCGAGCATTTGATTCTCGAACTTTGTTGGCGTCTCTTTCATCGTTAAATTGTCGCTTCAACACCACCATTCGGATGGTTCTACTTTAAGTAAATGATAGTAGATCCGTTCGGATCCTCCTCCGCAAGGTAACCGCCTCTCTGTTCCGCTAGTTGAGTAGTTAAGCTCTTTCAAATACTCCTCTGTTCCATCAACTGAGCGGTTTCATTGGTTATTAGGGATTAATTCTAGGGAAACTGAACCTGGAATAACCCATCTCAGAATAATATATAATGGGTCCTAATCGTCGCTACAATGATGAGAATACTGATGGCTAACTTGTAACAGCATTAAGAATAAGAATAAAATCTAGAGTGATAAAAAAATACTAAAATGTCAAACGGTTCAGTTTTATTAGTCCTTTATGAAGGTGGTAAGCACGCAGCAGAGCAAGAGAAACTATTGGGTGCTATTGAAAACGAATTAGGTATCAGAAAATACATCGAATCCAATGGTTATAAATTATTGACTACCATTGATAAGGATCCTGAACCAACTTCAGCAGTTGACGAACATTTGAAAGATGCAGAAATTGTCATCACAACACCATTTTATCCTGCATACATCACTAAATCAAGAATTGCTCAAGCTCCCAAATTGAAATTGGCAATTACCGCTGGTGTAGGTTCTGATCACGTTGATTTGAATGCTGCTAATGAAAGGAAAATTACTGTGGCTGAAGTGACTGGTTCAAATGTTGTGTCAGTTGCTGAGCATGTCGTTATGACCATTTTGGTTCTAATTAGAAACTATAACGGTGGTCATCATCAAGCTGTTAATGGAGAATGGGATATTGCCGGTGTTGCCAAGAATGAATATGACTTAGAGGACAAGGTTATTTCCACTGTCGGTGCAGGTAGAATCGGTTACAGAGTTCTGGAAAGACTTGTTGCATTCAACCCTAAGAAATTGTTGTACTACGACTACCAAGATTTACCAGCTGAAGCTGTCAAGAGATTAAACGATGTGAGTCAATTGCTCAACGGTAGAGGTGATATTGTGCAAAGAGTTGGAAAATTGGAAGATATGGTTTCCCAATCTGATGTTGTCACTATCAATGCACCATTGCATGAAGGTACTAGAGGTCTTTTCAACAAGGAATTGATTTCCCACATGAAGGATGGCGCTTACTTGGTTAACACCGCCAGAGGTGCTATCTGTGTTGCTGAAGATGTTGCCGATGCTGTTAAATCTGGTAAATTACGTGGTTACGGTGGTGATGTTTGGGATAAGCAACCAGCTCCAAAGGATCACCCATGGAGATCAATGGACAACAGGGATCACACTGGTAACGCTATGACCGTTCACATCAGTGGTACTTCTTTGGACGCCCAAGAGAGATACGCTCTAGGTGTTAAAAGCATTCTTGAAAGTTACTTCTCCAAGAAATTCGACTACCGTCCACAAGATGTCATCGTCAAAGATGGTGAATACGCTACAAAGGCCTATGGACAAAGGAAATAGATTATTTATTTTTTAACGTTTTAATAAGTTGATGAATTACGTAGCTAACCGAGGGTTTTCAAGAAAATGCCCAACGTAGACCTAAACATAAAAATGATCATAAAATCAGGGACATTTACTATTTTGCATCAAATGATCCATGACGAGGTACAATTGTACTGATATAACATACATATATACACTATCCTAGCTACAGATTACTACTACAGCTATCATTATTATTATTATTTGTAAACCTAGGTAAATATTGTAGGGCACCGGCATCATTCAGGGACATAGTTGTCTTCTTGATCAGACATACCACCCGATTGTTCCGGCATTGGCGGTGGTGGAGCTTGTACCATCGTTGGAGGCTGCATAGAACCTGATACTGATAATTGGCGTCTACGTCTTCTATGTTTTGGCTTGGCTTGGAAATCATAGTTATTGCCGACTCTTTCAGAGAATGGAATAGCAAATCCACCTCTTGATGCGTCGTATTCAAATCGTAGTTCATCAGAAACTTGTCCACCACTTTTACCACGACCAAATTGACGTCCATCTTCGAACCCTGGATCAATATCAATTGAGATATTACGATCATCTAATTTGGTGTCACCCAAATATTTAACAGCATTAAGGGCTTCCTCTGGTTTAGTATAAATAACAAAGCAGAATCCACATGGTGTAAATTTGAATCTATCTAACCCCATAACAATACGTTGAATAGTGCCACATTTACTAAACAATTCATAAATTTGTTCTTCAGATGTATAGAATGAGAGATTTCCAACGTAGACAGTTCCTGAACGCACTGATTGTCTCAATTCTTCTAACCCATTAGGATTCTTTCTAGCCTTACGAAGTAAGTAACTGGAGGGAGTATCGAGGCGTTTTACTGAGTGGTCGTAATGTATTTCATCAAATTCTGCTAATGACATGGCGATATAGACCTTTACAGGGGAAAAAGTGTGTTCAAATTTGCCTATATCAACCGTTCTTATTGTGAGTTTTTCTTTATTCTACATAAGTTGCACGATGATGAGCTTTTGTGGTGCCCGAACTTAAAGAACGACTGCGATGAGTTCAACGAGATGAAGAAGAAAATTAAATAGTTGAACCTTAGAAATATTCTTGATATAAAGATGGGAGGATCACCAAAAGAATCCTCGAATTTTTTTTACCGTATCAAGTTTTCTGCTTCCTGATACTATCCAAACAACTTAAAGTTATAAACAGCCCTTATACAATACGAACGTCTTGGCAAATACAATCAATCTTCTTCATCCTCCAATTGATCATCGTTAATGTTGTCATCATCATTATCATCGTCATCATCTTCTTCTTCACTCAGAGGAACGTAATCCGAATCCTCTTCTTCGACATACTCTTCTTCTACCTGCAGAAGTTTAGCTGTTTCCGTTAGCGGACCTTGATCTTTCTTGGTTTTAATCACCTCTTCGTAGTGGAAATGCCACATTTCAAATCCATCTTTCCACCATGCTAAGCTGAGGATTGAAATGAGTTGTGAAGGTACCACGTACAGTAAAGCAGGTTGGGCCACCTGGTAACGATCGAGAGCGACGAAGCAACCCAGTAGTGCCAAAATGTAACTCAATAGCGCTGTTGATGCATAAGTACCCCAATAATGTCTATTCAAATGAAACTCAGTATTGGGATTACGAAGATGCCATCTGTAAATGTCGAACTTGTAACATAAAGAGATAAATATCCCCGGTAATACGATATCGCCAAGTCCCATTAGACCTGTAGGTAATTGAATTTTGATGGGTAAGTCGATCTGACTAGCATTAATCATGAAAGGCGTATAGAAGACAAAATAGACGTCATAAACCAACAAGGCGCTTAATATTAAAGTTGCAGTCTTCAAATTTTTAAATTGGATTTGGGTAATTGCGTAAATGGCACAGTTCATGGGGACTATGGGTTGCAAAGGTGACCATTGGGAAAGTGCTATTGAAAGAATCAGCGATGGAATCACATCCAACCTGATATAAGTATTAATGAGTTGTGTAGAAGACTGTACAGTTGTTGGTTCTTCAGCACCTTCAACTGTCCATGATTTATCGGTCAATGGATCTCTGTAGGTCAAATTAGGCAAGAATAAAGAAACTGGATGTGGAGAAGAATTGTTGTCTGATAGCGTTAATCTGTAACGAGGGTTCAACCTCAATGGATTGATACCAGTCCATTTACCAAATAATCTTATCAAAGTATTCAATAGAAATGAATAGACAAACGTACCAGCAGTCACATTCAGAAGAACAAAGCTGTATCTGAGCAATTTTGTCAATACATCAGAGTAGTAAAGTGCCACCAACGTAAAACCACAGCAGACTGGGATAATAATGGCATCTTGCTCATCAAGACGTAAATCCGGTTCCTCCTTCTCTAGTTCCAAATCAGAAGGATCAAATAGGGGATCCTTCTCAGTTGGTGATAGAGAATTATGAGGAATAGATGTTATGGATGCTAGCGATCCCAATATAACGAGAGTAGTAGCAATAGTTACTAACACATAACTAGGAGGAACCTTAGAAATCCATAGGCTACAATAGTTGGCCAGTCCGCTAGAGCTTAAAGCCTTAGGAATTTTGTTAAACACCTTCTCCAGCTGTGTTGGCGATATATGATCCATTATCTAACTTATTCTTGTCCTTGTACTTATCCCCCCTCCTTGCTCTTGTGGTTGTAAGTTGACTTACCGGAGTTGCTTTAAGAAAGGACGACAGGAGGATTACTATTAACAATCCCAAAAAATTCAGATGTACCACTACTGCCAATGAGCAATACATGCTACTCATGGAATTTGAAGAGCAGCTATCCAGATACCCTATCATCCGAACGTTTACTCTATACAGTACAATACATTACATAAATACATCCGTAGCCCCGTCTTTATCGCTTACGCTGTTTCTTCCACTTGAAGGCCACATTCCCCTTCGCATCTACAGTCTTCTTCTTTGCACCTTTCTTCATAATCTCTCGTTGCATATCCATACGATGATTTACCTGTTTCAATTTAGCCTCTCTATCCAGATGGTCCTTCATCAATTTGTACTTCTTTAGTTTCTTTTTATCTAGAGACTCCTTGGGCATTAGATCAGACGAATCCATTAATTGTTCTTGAGCCAGTTGATCCTTAGTCAATCTGTTTTCCCGCCTATGAAGCATCTCTGGTGTTGTATTGAAATACTTTACTGGATCAAACTCGTCTAATTCGGCTTTATCATCGACGAACACCGTGTGTTTACCACTAGAATGGAATGCCAAATCCTTCTTTTGCTTATCCAATTGCTTCAACTCTCTTTGTCTCATAGTTCTCACATAGTTACTATCTTGAGTCTTTAACAGTTTGACCTGGTCTGTTGTTAATGACTCATCGTTACCTCTAGATTGGACCAGCAGACCATCTGTATCAGTTTTACGAGAAGTCATAGCATGGTAGTACTCATCTGGATTACGCTCTTTAGCCTTACCGCGGAGAATCTTGAGAGTATTCTCCTTACGGTGATAATCTTGAGCACGCTTCACATAATCCTTGTGCTTCTCGAGAAATCCGAGCTTGGCACGAGAGTTAAGTTGAGAACGCTCACGATGTTGTTTCTTCTGAACATTATGAACCAATTTAGCCATGGTGAAAGTCTCAAAAGGTTCTTATTCTTTGGGCTATTGGTTATGCGATGAACTCAAATGAGATGAGATGAGCTTCAAATTTTGTTCGCTGTAGAGAACCTCTCTTCGTCATCAGTGACCGATGAGCTTCGAACAACCATAATAACCGCCATATTTCCAGAATTTCCAATCCGCAGAGCGCTCTGGCAGCTGTCAAACAATTGTAATCGATTTAAGGATCCAGATGCTGGTAGTATCACCCCAATTCGGCGGTTATACCCTTAAGTATTGAATATCACGTGACCATGATTAAGCTTTTAACATGTTAAAATATCAAGTGCTAATTAAAGATACCTTTAAGCCCAAGAGAACAATCAATATAGATCGTTTATCATAACCACCGTTTGTTTCTTGCCATGGCTGTAGATAAATTGCCTGATTTCATATCAGGTCTTAGGTTCATGGTCGCTGCCAAGAAGCATCTAGTATATTTTTACAGCATGAAAGAATCTGGAAGTCCAACGAGTGAACAGATTGAAATTGAACGCCAAACATCTCTCCTCAAGAACATTGTAGAGCGTTCATATTTGCAAGAAAGAGTTAGCTGTTATGTGCTCAAGAACATACCGCAGGAGGGACTGCCGACTTACAATGATCAAACGCATACAGGAATAGAAATTATCATTATACCACAAGTGCACACATTAACAAAAGGCGACCAAAACGTACTGGTTAGGATGATGATGGCCTCACAAGTTTCCAGACCAGTTCGATTATTTATTGGGATGATACCTTGGGATACGACGAAGGAGAGTGCAATGTCAGGGGATATCGAATTAGCACTTTCTTCTCGTATAACTTCAGAGGACTGGTTAAAGCATAAATTTTGGTTTGCATGTTATGAACCTGATGAAAATGAAGTGTTCTCGCCGTTAATTGGGGCACTCCCCGAGTCCTTAGAGAAGGCACAGTATACTGATGTTCACGCTAATAGATCTATCCACCGTTACATTCTTGACGTTATGATACATTTGAGAATGCACAAGTTGCTCGATACAACGAAAGGCGGTGGTATTCACACGAGTGCCCTGAGAGATGTATTGGCGCTCTCACAGCTACTTGCACTTTACAGATTTAACAAAGCATTTGTTACGCCGGAACATGTAAAGCTGGCTTGCATATGGTATTTCCCACTGCATGTAGAATTTTTGAAAGGATCAGCAATGGATACAAGTGTGCTTTACGGTAGTAGACCAGAATTAGTTGACGGGCTACTAAAATGTATAGCAGACGTTAAGTTGAGCAACACAGTAGAAACAGAAAATCCTCTATTTTTAGAGACCATAGTGGTCCAGGATGTGCTAAATAAGGTGGTTCCTCCAGTATGAGGACATTGAAACACTAAGCAGCTACACCTTCCATACTCGAGGTCCTGAGAAATTTCTTGCTCGTGTAGGCGATACGTAAATTCTATTGTGAGTGATGGGGATGAAAAATGCCAATAATCGCGGAGGGACTTTCTTCTCACTGCTCCGTTACGGTAGCTCAGCTCGACCAACCGTTGCCTAACGACCATATTAAATAGGGGATTGTCATAATTAGAAGCGACTGCTGAAGAATGACTGGCTACGATCTGACGTTTTCGATTGCCTTGTGAAGAATCGCAAAGGTATCGAGACCCTGTGATCTGCATGTTTGCCGAGTTAGGTGTAGCTATTTTTAGAATTACGTCATAGAAAATGGGGATCTGAAAAATCATATATAAGGCGGCAGTATATACTATTAGATGCTAGAATATTCATTCCACAGATTGATATCAATCAAGACACAACAACAACAAGTAAAAAAAAAATGCAATTCACCACTCTAGCTTTAACTGCCCTCGCCTCCGCTCAAGCTGTCTTTGCTGCTTCCGGCTCCCAAGAGTTCGTTACTTTGGCCATCGCCTCAGGTTCTGGTTTGCAGTACACAAGTTTCACTGCTAAGGGTGATGACTTATACTTCGGTTCTGGTTCCGATGCCCTAGCTGCTAATGTCACCGACTGTGGATTTTTGCAATTTACAGATGGTTCCTATGCTTACATTGAAGCTGATGGCTCTTTCAAGAAAGGCAGCCGCCAGTCGGCTATGCCTGGTTTTGTAATCAAGGATGGTAGTTTAAAGTACAACAACCACAGTTTCTATGGTGTTAAAGATGGGGAACACTACAAAATTTCTAGCGTGGCCGGCTCCGAAGATTCCATAGGCGTTCTTGTTAGAGCTCTTTCTCCAGAAGGTGGTGTTAATTCAGTTCCAGACTATACCCCTGATGGCAAGGATTGCTGGGCCGTCGGTCCTCCAGTTTCCTTTAGCAAAAGGGATGTCGCTTCTGTAAGCTCCGGTAATGGTGCTGCCCAATTAGGTTCACAAGCATCCCTCGGTGTAGGTGCCGCTGCTGCCGTAGCTGCTATGTTATTATAACTTTGAGCAGTAAAGGGGTTGCTATTATGAATATTTATTCTTTTATTTTGCATCATCATTGTTTCCTGCATAATTACCATACCTTCATTTCATTTAGCTAGTTCTATAGCCTTTTCTTTTCTAAACATACTTTAAGACTCGGGGATTTACCGTGCATCAATCAATTCCGATATTCTAGAACAACAACGCCAAGGTCCCCTAAAAATCATTGCATGAATGTGTCAAGAAGTATAAATGACACATTGAAAAAGGTTAGTATGTAAGCTGCGTTTATTTATAAGCCGATAAACCGAAACGCCAATAGCTACACTATGAAGTTTTCTTCCCTCGTTACTGTCTTACTTACCTTCATCTACACCGTAAGCGCATCGGATCAGTTTAAACTGTTAGCATACCGGAATTGTGATCCCCTCCGCTATGGTACGGTCTATTCAAAAAATAAAATTCTCTACTTTGGTCCGGATGAACCACCATTAGTTGGAAATTTAACCGCTTGTGGGTACTTACAATTCGCGGATGGCGATTATGCCGTTGTGACTCGCGATGGGTATCTTCAAAGAGGTCCCATTAAAGACGCGGCAAATGGATTTTCTCTACAGAATGGTAATTTGTACTATAGAGGCGTAAATGGATTTGAGGCCATTGAATGGAATGGGAAATATTTGATCACGACCTTAACTCATCAAGGAGGATTACAGTTTTATGTTAAGGCTCAAAAAGTTCACAGCAAGGACAATGCACACGATTTTCAACCAACTGGCGCATGTACGCTAAATGTGCCATCTGCTACACTTTACAGCGAGTAATGGTTGGACAAAGCAGACAATCTCACCTTTTTCTCTCTCTTTCTGTTATCTTTACCTTTTGTTCGGCTACAAGATAAGCAATGTTCTTTTCCGCATCCTATTCCTGTGCTTATATATATGTAAATGTATATTTATATGTAGGTTAAGGGTCGATGAGTTTTTTCAATATGGGGAAGCTTCCTAAAGAAGTTGCAACGGATCAAAAAAAGTATAATAAGTTCTCCGATTACAAGCAAGCCTGTAATCGTTTTTTTGTTCTAGAATTTCTCCGTAGAAAATGGTTTGCCACTTATTATTCTTGTTCTTCATAGGTGGTATTCTGGCAGTAGGGCTTCTATGGGCACCAAAGAATCCTTCATTCCTCAGTGTTTGACATAATCAACAGCGGATGATAAGGCGAAGAATACCCATGCCTCGTACTAGCACTGCTCGATTCTATTTCATCCTTATTTCGGTTGTGCGATATATTTGGAATGGGAATACCAATGAATCGGAGGCTATATAAAGGACCAGCAAGTGGTGTAATAGGTATGTGTTTCACAATCTTGTCTATTCTGTCCTTGTCCTCACCTCACGGATAAACAAAGATGAATTTCTTCTCTGTTGTTCTAACACTTGGAATTATTACTGGTGTATTTGCCGACTCGACGGCCTTCAGGCCAGTTGTTAGTAGTGCATCCGATGCTAAATTGAACGGTTTGACAATTTATGCTTCTGGTGGTGCTATTATCTTAGGTGATGCGAGTAGTAATCCAACTGTATCACATTTGACTGACTGCGGGGCCTTTGCTGTTAGCGGGGATGATTATGCTGGTACTGTTGAATCAGGACTTTTTAGCTTAGTGGGCGCTACTCAGGCCGCATTTGGCTTTACTATTCATGATGGTAAGCTAACATATAAGGACAACGCTGAGTTTTATGCGATTCAACAGGGTTCTGGTTATCGTCTTGCTATCTATGGTGGTACAAAGATTACCATCGATGCTCAAATAGTGGGTGGGGATTCCATAGTTAGTGATTTTTCCCCTAGTGGTGTTTGTCATGGCCAAGGACCTCAGAAAGTTTCCAGTACCAGTATCCAAGGTGTTTCTAGTACTGATAATCAAGGTAATAGTCCGGACGGTTCTCCACGCGGTTCTCCACGCGGTAAATTCAGTGGATCTCCAAGCGGTTCTCCAAACAGTTCTCCAAACAGTTCCCTAAGTAGTAAGGGCAATGATAAGCCAGATGGTAGTTCGGACGGTTCTCCAGGCAGTTCTCCAGGCGGTAGATACCAACATACTACTAAACCAGCCGGCGGTGGTCGAGGCGGTAAGCCTTCTAATTCCACTGTACACAGGGACTCTGTGTTAAAAAGGGTTCCAAGGGTGTCGATCTCTCTTAATTAGGCAGGTTCTATAAGGAGACAAAATTCCTTTGGTTTAAGAGCAATGGTAGCTGATGTAGTTATGTTCTTATGTTTCTCATGATACCACTTCTAGTTCGTTGATATGGTTTTATTTCTGTTTTTTTTTCGAACCTTGGATGGTACCCTTTACCGCGAAGTACGTTATTGGATATTGTTCCTCTACTTATGGTATTGGCAGAATTGAAAACCAATTTAATATATGTTGTTTATTCTTCCAAGCTTTATTATTGTAATCTTTGTTCGATTTTGGTCCGCTCATATCGTCTACATCTGTACAAAAACTATCGGACTTGTGATTTTCACTCGAGCACAGATTATGCCGCCCCATGAAATTTAAACCTAATGTTTGAGAACTTCTAATAAACCTTTTGCTTGGGTACTGATGAAATTTCAAATATTCTATGATGCTTTTGCTTACATTGTTTAGTTTTTTCGTTATACTATTGCGACCTGTTGTTGCAAATTCAGAGCAGTTCGGTTTATTAGTTATAAGATCGGGTTCACCCTTGCAGTATGCTGGTGTCTATTCGCATGGTGATCATTTATATTTAGGAAATACTAACCGTTCACTATCAGCTGTAGTTACAGATTGTGGTTTTGTTTTATTCGACGATGGTAGCTATGCCGCTGTCGGCAGTAGTGGTGAAATCAAAGAATCCACTCTTGAAGAAGCTACTGATACTTTTGCCATTAGAAATGGCCATTTGACACTCTACAATGTAGATGGATTTGAGGCGGTACCAAAAGGTGGTAAATTTTTATTTTCCACTAAATCAACTTCTAATTCGTTGGGAATTATCATCAGAGCACAATCTCTACAGAAAGGTTATAAAGTACCTGATTTCGTACCTGCCAATAATTGTAGTACCAGGACGAAAATCCCCTCTGGTTTAGATACTGTGGTGGAGAATTATTCTTTGAATGGATCAACAAGCGCACAGAAAATTTATTCTAATCCTGAAGATGGTGCAACAGAGTTGAAAAATCCATGGAAAATTAGTATGATAGCTACAATCCTAGCTGCTCTTATGTTGTAAGTAGTTCGAAAAAAAATAAAATTAAATGATTTTGCCCAGGATCGAACTGGGGACGTTCTGCGTGTTAAGCAGATGCCATAACCTACTAGACCACAAAACCACCAATTCGTATGATTACCATCATAAAGGTAGTTAGGTGATGCTTCTAAACTGGTCATGAGAGTTACATTTTGAAAAGATATGAGGGGAGACAGTACTTCTAATCTTGTTGTTTTCGTTAATCTGCAGAATTATCTGGTTAGCACAGTACCTAGAGATCATCTGAATCATTTAGACCACGTGTCAGCATGACGAATAAGTTGTTTCTTCTGATGCCGTTCCTCACCACTCGTTTCACCCTTAGTTTATATGCGATTCAAGCAAAACTCAAAGGGATTTGACCAGTTGCCTTTGCAACAGTGGTCTAGTGAATAACGCAACCCCACAATAGATTTTCAAGAGCACCCTTCGGTTCTTCTCTGCATAGAACCTTTTTTTTCTTTTTTTTATGATACCCCCTCACTACCCCTCACCATCCCCTCACGAGCCCCGCACCGGTGATTAATGGAATACAGATTCAGAAAAAAGACCAAAGGTAAGATAAGCTGATACATAGATTCTTTTAAGGGTACATTCTATCTTATCATTATCTATCTTATCAGTTTTTTTACACAAGTTGAAGATTTTAAGCGCCTATCCAATAACTAATATTTTCTGAAAAGCCACCTAATATTCATACAGAAGCTATTCCGAACTCGGTAAGCCAGACCCAATCAAAACAGGAGGCTCAAAGAGCAAAAGAAAAGGCTCTGAAAAATCTATTCTATTAATTTGGTATATGTAGGAAAAATAGAAACTAATATTATGAGAAATTATATAAAGTCATATGTTCGTTTGTTGAATTCAAATTAATAAACGACTCATACACCGCCAACCTCGTTTTCGAGTTTTGGTACCTCCACTTCATCAGGTTCGGCATCAATGGAATAATCAGCGCGACCTAAACGAGCTCTCAATGATTTACCCCAGCGCTTGAAAGCAAATGGAATTATAATCATACCTGTTGCAATAAACGCTAATAACCATGATGCCCACTGTAACCCTAGATTGTGATACATTTGGGTGGTGAAAAGCGGGAAGGCGGCACCACCTGCAGAACGTAAGAAAACTTTTGTAGCCAACGCACTTGACGCATATTTGGCATAACAATCAATAATGTAGTTGTTCAAAGAATAATAAATCAAAACCATACCGTAGCCGAATGCCAACCCACTTGAAGCAGGAGCAACCCAAATTAAATGTTTGTAGGAAGTAGCACCTAGCATCCACAATGCAATAGCTGCAAATGGAGCACCAATCATAGCACCTAATAGACGATCTTCAGGGCATGGTCTCCGTTGTTTAATAAGTTTTAGATAGAGATGTTCACACCAAAATGTTGTACAAAGGGCCATACAAGCACCGATTAAAATTGGAATAAACATCAAACCAATCAAATTATCCTTATAACCATAAAGTTCGTTAAAGATAACTGGGTATGCGAAGAAGAAAGCGTACAGTAGAGAGTAAATCAAACAGATGTAACCACTAGTTAGAACTAAGACAGGTTCTGTTACTGAAAAGTATAATGGTCTAACAAGACATGCACGTAACATATCTTTAAAGCTAACACCTTGAGCTTCAGTTTCTGTCACTAATCTTGAATCACCAGTTTCCTTTCTCAACTTCTTAGCACGCCTACTTAAGATGACAGGTGCATAAGTTTCAGGTATTAGAGCCACTAACAACCACATTACACCTGCAAACGCCATGTTAAACCATATGATATAATCCATTCTTCCAGTAGAAACTGAAACGAACCCATTAACCAGAGGACCAAACACAGGGCCACAGTAAGGAGCAAACGCAAAGAACGCAATTGCCTTACCTCTTGTTTCAGCCGGAAACATGTCTGCAATAGAACCACCGACTAGACATAGACCAGAAGATGCATAAACACCACACAAAAATCGACAGATCATATGGCCGGAAATGTTTGGTGATATTGCACATGGAATATTGAAAATAACATACAACCCCAAAGAAACGAAATAAGCAGCTCTTCTACCGTATATATCACTGAATGGTGACCAGATTAGAGGACCAAATGCAAATCCCAACACCATCAGCGAAACTGAAAGAATAGCTACTTCATTACCAACATGGTACGTATCAGAGACCGTAGAAAGACCACCTGTAATACAGGCTGACCCGTATGCGACACAGACCACCAAAGTTGAAAGTATAATCGTATACAACCAACGGATCCAAATTGGCCAATTATGTGGGTTCGCAGGGTCTCCCGTCACAAACGTAACGAAACGCAGCTTTTCAGGTTCAGCAGGGTATGGTTCTTCACCTTTCTTCGAGACCGTAGTCACCGTTCTACCCAATGATTCCAGCTGTGCGAGAGGAACAATACCCGACGGCGTTTCCATAGTATATTCTTCAGGAAAAACTGGGGCCGCCGCATAAGTAGGCGCAACAACATCTGGCAGAGGTGTACCCCTGGCCATACCCATAGTTTGCAGCGTCTCCGCTGTTTCATGTCTCGAAAGGGCCCTACTGGTTACATCTTGTTCCAATAATTGCTGTGGTTTCTCACGAGGCTGCCATGATGCTATACTAGATCTAACACTCGAATCTAAACTTGAACGATCCGACATGATAACATTAATCGATAATACTTCTGAGATTTACTTAACTCTTCCTATGGAAAGAAACCCTGAGAAATTCCGAAGTAAATCGCTCTTCTCATCCATTATTTATATCTTTCTTCACTCAGCCGGAGTGAGTGAATACCTGCTGTCCCTGTATGGCTCTACCAAGTAATGTCGGGTGTGTGGATTTAAGAAGCCGTGCGATCGATTGAGTGAAATTTTAATCAGTAAATAGGCTCATCGTAAGGACATCTCGTCTCAACACTAACAGAAGAATAAGATGGAGGAAATAAGAAAGCTTGTAGATACCTTGTCGCCAAGAACTGCACATCAATATCGTTCCTACTGCAAGAGATATGTTGAATGGCTTGTCCAAAAAGGTATAGTTGAGCAGGAGCTACGAGAAGAGACCCTTGATGCGGAGCAGTATGCCAAATTACCCATTTCTACGCAGTTGGTACATTGGCATCTAATCGATACAATGGGAACTGGTTCATTACCTTCGATACGTAAATGTATCTCATCATTAAAGTTTCTTGATAAACTGTGTTCAATTCATCGAGAGGTCGATGCTTCTACTGGCGACACTGCTGCTGTAACTAAACTAGATGAAAAATACCTCGAAAATATCACGAGAGTCAGAGAGGTGAGGGAACAAGAGGAAGAACAAGGCCAGTTGGCCCAAAATTTACACATAATTTCTGCCAACCTATGGAATCCGCATTCGCAGTTACCTGAAAAGTACTTTCGTAACTGTTTTGAGCAATTACGCTTTTTGGTAGATTTCCAATGGAGACTGTATACAAAAATGAGTTACATGCAGCGATCTCGAATCCGAATCGCGGAACTGGTAGGTCATGCAGATGGCGGTGGTATTTCTGTTGAGCTAGATACATGGAGCCAACTGGGGGAATATGTAAACGGCGTGGAACCGCAGCTCAGAAGTCGACAACCGGTTATTGTAGTGTCGCATGCAAATCCATTAGTGTGTCCTTTAGTTTCTCTTGCGTCGTACTTTTTTCTTCGTTTTCATGACGGTGGAGGGTTCCCGGAGTTGCGAGATGCAAATGGCTCTTGGCGTGAAATGCCAATAGTAAGAGGTAAATCGCCTGGGGACTATCCTCGGGAAGAGACCCTGGGGAACTATTATGCGGCGGTGTTTCGGTACTGTAGGCTGAATTACAAACGGCGAGAATGGTTTGGCCAGAGTAAATTGCAGTACCCATCATGGAGACCGGAGGAGTATGAGTTCTTCAAGCGGTACCAACCGGAGTTGCAGGAAGCGTTCCCAATGAATGTTCCTCGGGATTTTGTCGAATGTTTTAATCTGGGGGTGGGCCGTGGTACTGTTGACGATAAAATTGTGGGGGGGAGACGTGATTTACTAGTGCAATTGTTTCCGGAGATCGAGTCTTACAAGCGTCATGGCGGATTAGATCAAGATGCGCAGAGGTTTGTAGATCTGATTGAAGTTTTAAGAATCCATCTTTTGAGGGCGCTACCCGTCTTGTATCGACTGTTCCCTGACCATGATTTGTTCAAGACGGATACTTTGAGTAAACCTGATTTTAAGTCCTTTTATGCAGATGTTGAGACGAATGACTACGGTATGGGGGAACTAGTGTTGGGGCAGGGGTTACAGGAAAATGAAAGGGAGAGAGAATCTGTGCCAATTCCTGCCCCGGCTTCTTCGAGTGATGTATTTCAACTGGTTCAATTTCAAACTGTGTCGAATTTTGAGATTCTTTTAAAATTACTTTCACAAATTTTTGATAGACTGGAGATGAAAAAGAGTTCAAGAGAATTTGCCATTCATCAGTTGTCTTTAGTGCATGATACTCTTAGGGATAGGATTAAGTCGTCTAAGCCAGGTGATGAAAAAGGATTCGGACAAGAGGAAGATGAGGAAGAGGAAGCTAGTGAAGATGAGGAGGAGTTGAAAAATATGGTTGAACAGTTAGTGAACGCTCAGATAAGAACTCAGGTCAGTGCATTGGAAAATAGGTTGGAACGGTTAGTTGATGAGAAGATTGATGCTAAATTGGAGAAGTTGTTGGGGAAAAGGTCCGCCGAGGAAGATGGTAGAGTTGAAAAAAAATTGAAGCCAGATCTAGAACCTAAAGAACCTTCTGTCTTCAAATTGGATCCTGATATTGAGAGCGTAGAAGCTGTGGTTTTAGAGTGGTTCACGCCGAATCCAATGATGGGTAATGAATGTGTTCATAGTATGAATAAAAAGGATAAAAGCTGGAGAAATGGATTTGAATCACTTTATAAGGAGAGGAAAACGATTGTGGAGTTTTATATATATCTGGTTAATCACAGAGGAATGGATAGGTATAAAGCAGTTGATCTTTGTGAAAGGATTAGAGGTGGTGGTGATTTGACCGATTTTGCACAATTGGTAAAGGATTGGAGACGTGAACATGAGACGTTCGATGGGTTGGGAGATTTGTAGGGTGAAAGAGATGGCGAACGTGTGGATCTGGACCTTGCAAAGATTAACAGTTCTGTCCGATTGACGTTAAATATAGCTATAAGATGTTTTTACTTCATGGAATTTATAGAAACTTATAAAAAAAGCTAATGATTGTATTGTGGTTATGCAAAATCATACAGTTGTGGCTAAGATTTGATGCTAAAAGTGTCAGGAATGAAAGAATATTGTATACAAAAGTCTAAATAAAATTGACTACTTGAGTTTGTACCGTATATGTTTATGTTTTGTTCATGAAAGTATACCATTCGCCTCGCTCCACATGGAGGTATCTCAATGAGATTATAAGCAATTATGAAAATAAGAACAACGACAGGGTGCATGATATACGGTTTACGTCAATATTCGAAGTATTGTTGACTCTTAAGACATTTCTTGCCTGATATTCATATCCTTTTCACGGTTATACAGAACTCAAACATGAACTTGCTTTCCCGTAGTCTTACTCGAGCACATTAGTCTAACGGAATCGTAAAATCCTTCAAACGTAGGTCTAGATATATGTATAAAATCTTGATTATTATTCGTACCCCCTCTATTTTCCAGCTTGGGTTATATTAAAAATCGTTCTTTCTGAAGCTTGGACAAGTCCTACAGTTTGTGAAGAATCAACCACTTCAAGCTATCAAAACTCATATACCACTACATATATATTTCAACTATTTGCAAGCAGAACCCTCCACTCCCGATTCATAATTCCATTGTACCTACCTATACATAGTACAATTTCGCTTCGCCTTCAGGAAGAAACTTTATAACTAAGCATAAGAGAATAAAGTGTGCCCTGTCCAGCAAATAAGCATGGGATGGGTTTGGCTATCAATATTCATAAATCTGTGCCTAGCAGTATTCGTACCATGGGCCGATGATGATCCATTTGTCGGATTGGAAGCTCCCCAAGACCAGAAGACGATTCTGCCGCCGCTTGTGCCTCCAAATAAATTAGACGATTCTAATAGGAGTTTGAAGAAGAATGGTCAAATACCGGATTATATTATTGATAACTGTCCACTAGTACACCTTTATAGTGAGGAAAGGTACTGGCCATCAGACATTGCTGAATATGTTACCCATTTTGACATCAAAGATGCTCAAGGTAATAATGTCACTGACCCCCTTGAAACGTTAAAATTATCCAGCTTACAACTAAACTACTATTACAAACTTTTTAATGGCACTTACAATAATATTTCAAGTCGTGATACATTTCTAACGAGTAGAGACGATTTCGACAAAGATCCTAAATGGTTATTGGGTTCAAGACCAGAATACGGTACTGGTCACATCAAAAATGGACCTGCAGTGCTTATGGTTGTGGATAAGGGTAATGGTTGGGTAGATGCATTTTGGTTTTATTTCTATCCTTTCAACTTAGGACCATTTATAATGGGGTATGGTCCCTGGGGGAATCATGTTGGAGACTGGGAGCATTCTCTAGTCAGATTCTATAGAGGTGAACCCAGATACATTTGGATGAGTGCCCATGGTGGTGGTAGTGCATACAGATTCGAAGCTGTGGAAAAAGTCAAAAAGCTACGTCGTAGAAACGGTAAATTAACTCCTGAGATCGTTCATAGACCGCTAATCTTTAGTGCTAGTGGTACGCATGCGAACTACGCATCTGTGGGCCAACATGCTCATGATGTTCCATTTTTCTTTATGCCACTAAGTGATTTCACCGATAGGGGACCTATGTGGGACCCCTCAATGAATTATTATGCATACGTCTTTGATGGTGAAAAAATTATACCCAGTAGTGATCGTGAAGAATCTATAGGAGTAAATTGGCTTCATTTCAGAGGACATTGGGGTGACAAACAGTTGCCATGGGGAGATTCCAGACAAAGGTGGTGTCCAGTACAATGGAGATACATCGATGGACCAACAGGGCCTCTAGATAAAAACCTACCCCGGATGTCGTTATGTCCCCGATTTGTCTGGTGGAATTTTTGGAAAGGTTGTCCGGCTAGAAGGCTAATTAAGAAGGGCGAAGGTTTAGACGCTGAAAAGAATGATTTAATTGGTGATAATTGTGGAATTTTGCTTTATAAAGTAAAACCAAGATGGTTACGTTCCATTTTAAGAATATTAACGTGGAGAGGAGTTTTGTGCTTTGTAATGGATTATTTTACAGGTTAGAAGTTCATAGAATATAATTATTATATCGGTTTGGTCTTATTACTATTGTTCTCCGGAATTTCTTGTCAGTGTGACTTCAGCCGCGCGAGAAGTTGCAGGAACCTTCTAGAAACAATCGAGATCAATCCTCGAGCGACAGCCAAATGCAAAGGAAAGGTATAAAAAGTGATGTTGGACGGAGATATGGTTGTGATGTAACATTCAGATTGTAACAAATCAACAAGTCAATCAGCATATTTACTACAGATCTACAATTACTACCAATGTTTTCTACACTACAATCTCCATACTATTTTGATGCTATGCCAAGCATGTTCATGGACCCCATGTTTCTCACACAGGAACCAAAGAGACGCAGGGTTCATAATGGTCCTATGAGAATTCCAACTCATAGAATCCCCAGACAACGTGCACCAGTACCATTGAGATACAAAGTGACAGAAACTGATCGTGGGTACGTCTTGTCACTCCACAAAAAACTGCCCAGAGATCATCTACGCCATGAGATAAACCATGAGTTATCGGTGTTAAAAGATCAGTTATACAGACCAACATATCACTACTCTGGGTTGTTCGGTGAATTAGTGGAAGAACAAGCTGATGAGAACTCGCTAACAAATCAAGCAATGTCTAAGTTGAATGTAGATGCCATTTGCCGTCGTGTGGCTCGTCAGGCATTCAAAGATTACAAGATAGAGTTAAGCCAGAGAGGTGATGAATTATCCATTATAAGCCATGCGGATGGTGTGGCGAAGGAATTTGATCTCGGTGTCAACATCGATGATCTAGAAGTTATCGGATGCCAATTGGATGAATCGTATAGCCATGCTGTGTGGAATATTTTACTGGTAAAAAATGGTAATGTGAGCCTATCGGATGTACAGGCTCCAGAGGAACACCAGGTAGAGGACGCGGAACCATGTGAGCAAGATGTTGACTCACAGCAACAAGAACAGAGGCTACAAAGCGAACCTACTGTGCAAGAACCAGAAGAACACACTCCTCTCAAGATTAACATCAATTTCTCTCAGGACCAAAAGTCCAAGCAACACGAACGTAACTCACCAATACTAGAGGAAGTGGAAGACGAAGAGGTCAACCGGTTCAGACAGTTGGCCAGCCGTGCTCCTACGGGCTCCGCCATTCTAGAGGATTGTTGAAGACTCACAGGGATGAGCAGATGTATAGCAATAATGATCATGTTATGTATAGTACTACTTTTAAGCATCAACTAATGTCTACTTTTTATTGCGTTTTTAGAGGCCGGACCTTCAAAAAGGTCCCAAATTCTATCATGGCGGAAATTTGAGTTGGTTGGGCGGCGCGGATTTAGTCTCATTGCCTTGTCTCACTTATACTGTCGCATAAAATCCGACAGTTGCAGCATCTACAGTAGCAGCCAACATCCCTATAAGTGCTGCATATGGTGCAAGTTTCCCTCTATTAGCCGCTTACAGGCTGGGCGGGTTTCC
Source organism: Zygosaccharomyces rouxii (assembly GCF_000026365.1). Lineage (NCBI taxonomy): Eukaryota > Fungi > Ascomycota > Saccharomycetes > Saccharomycetales > Saccharomycetaceae > Zygosaccharomyces > Zygosaccharomyces rouxii. The sequence continues at coordinate 1,625,011 of NC_012996.1, read as the reverse complement.
TTCGAGGATTCCTTTTCGTAGCAATGACTCCAGTACTATTTTTACTATTGAGATTTGGTAAGAATATCAGAAGAAAGAGCATTTAGGTTTATTCTCGATGTATCGCAAAAGATGTGATCACAAGAGATGTAGCCCTCTGAAATGGATTTTTACTCAAGCTCGGTCAGCCAAGGTATTTCTTGAGCGCTGATCATTAGGGGACTTCGCAATTTCAGGATAATGAGGACAACACAAAATTTCCGACAGACAACAAGTTCAATAAGCCTTGCTGGCGCAATCGGTAGCGCGTGTGACTCTTAATCACAAGGTTAGGGGTTCGAGCCCCCTGCAGGGCTTTCATTTTTTCCCGCTACAAAGTTCTTTACAAGAAAAAAGATTTTTTTACATGAAAAGAATGATCATTTCAGAGAAGTGGGTAGCATACGAATTACTTCACTCAACAACAAGTTTCCTTGCCATTCTAGTATAGTGGTTAGTACAGCTCGTTGTGGCCGAGCAGACCCAGGTTCGATTCCCGGGAATGGCAATTATTTTTCCTTTTTTCCGCCCACCGTGCCTATACTTATTTGGCCGATGAACCTGATCCCTGATAGATCAGATCAATTTCGCAATATTATATCATTTACCAATGAATCATGTATTTTTATGCCATCGTATATACTATGATAAACCTAGTAAAACGTAATAATTCTTTTTTTCTTTTCTTAGACCATCGAGGTAACTTCGAAGAATCTTTTCAAATAGTATATTTGAAATAAAGAGTTGATAGCAACGACACCTAGTTGAAAGACTGACCACCATTTGACACGATCATTTGTTGATTCTGCAGTGTTTCTGTGCGTCCTTTCTCTAATTACAATATAACTTTGTTCATCCTCCACCTCTTTAATCAATTTTGATAATTTTCTAACAGCGCTATCTAAAGTATCAGAATTTGGATCATCTAAATCAATCCAAACAACACCATGGACGTTGAAAGTAACATCTTTTGTCTGAGAATTGGAATTTTCATTTGAAAAACAGTATGAATATCTACCCTTTGTTGGTGCATTTATAGTTGCGTCACCATAAGAAACATCTCTACTAGCCTTTAAGACGTCTTTACCATTCGAATCATAGAGGAAAAAATCACCAGTTAACTGTGTTGATGATTGAGGGTCCCTATCACCAAATTGGAATGAAATTGAAATTTCATCACCTTTGTTTAAATCCTCGAAAAAGCATCTTCGACCATATGGTGGTAAAGCGACGTTATGCGCAGAAACCGTTAATGCTAATAGAAACGTTACAACGAATTGCAGTGCAATCATATTACAATTGTAACTCAATTGTTCCTTGGTCTTAACCTCTCTCTACTACGTTATAGTATAGCGAATCCTTTACGTGTTTGTTTGTTAGTTGTCATCTTTATGGTGAAAAAAATGGATTGGATCGCTTCGTCGACAATGATCGGAACTTCCGCTAACAAGGGCCAAAAGATGCGACTAACAGTCAAATGGGAGCTAAAATACAGTTATATATAATATTTGTATCTATACGTAATGAATAGATCTAATTTAAAGTTGAATCAATTGAGTAAAATCAGTTTGATTTGAAGCCTAATGACGATGATTAAGATGACTATCGAAGTTATGGAAGGACAAAAATCGTGTTAACCAGTATCACCACGATAAGACCTTTCCTTTTTATTTCCATTGTATTGTATCACTCATTGCATGTTGAAAAAAAGAGGAAGGATTGAGGATCGGCCACTAGGAAGGAGGGAGGAGACAGAAAAAAACAACAAACAAACGTGAAAATGAAAAATAGAAAATAATAATAATAAAATTCAAATTGAAATCAAATCACCTTTACGTCTTGTTTAATTTAATTTAATTTAGTTTAGTTTAAAAAAGAGGAGATGAGTAGAGGAGAAAAAAGATTTCATTGTGTATGTCGTTACTGTCGTTGCCGTTTCAATAATAATAGAAAAAAGGTTAATACCGCGTAATTCTTAGTTTCATTCATATTCTTATTCTTATCTTATTCTTTTTTTTTTCTTTAAAAAAACTCTTTAATAATTACTACTTTATTATTATTACTATTCTTATCACTGTTATTATCATTGAATTTATTTCTTCTTCCTACCACCTTGCTGCCTTGGTAAACTCTTTTGCGCAGGTTTCAAAATCTGGAATGAGCACAACAAACTTTCATCAACGCTCATCATCGCACCCGCATTGTCAAACTCACCACAATAATTTGGTGCTGAAAAAAGCGTTACCAATTGCCTTTTACTGAAAAACTCGTAACCATCTTCAACAACTTGATGTGCTCTACAGATTAACTCCATATCTTGCTTTTGTAAAAATCTGTTGACCACATCAGGCCCAAATGTAAAGGAAACACCTCTATCATTTTCTGACCATCCAACAATATCTTTATCAGGATCAGACCACAATAAGTCGCACAGCAACCCAACATCTGGAATATCAGTTGGTCTCATAACCCTTCTAATTTGTTCCATACTATTCAAATCAGGTGAAAGACCACCATGCATACAAAAGATTTTTTCGTCAATAATAGCAGCAATGGGTAAACAGTTAAAACAGTCCGTGAACGTTTTCCAAAGTTTAATGTTATAACGCCTCTTACATTCATCATAAAACCCATAGATTCTATTAATCGAAGCACATTCGTGATTGCCTCTTAGAATGAAAAAATTTTCCGGATATTTGATCTTGTAAGCTAACAGTAAACAGATTGTCTCTAAAGATTGTTTACCCCTATCCACATAATCTCCCAAGAACAAATAATTGGATTCAGGTGGGAATCCACCATATTCAAAAAGACGTAGCAAATCGTAGTACTGGCCATGAATATCACCGCAAATCTGTATTAATATGTTAGTATTTCAATTCTTATCGCTGTAACCCGCATCACGTGCACGTTTACAAAAAGCCTCTTGACTAATCTTGGCCAACTTCCTTCCAATCCTTCGCTCTCGCGCGATTGCTCGCCCCGTTCTATCTGTCCAATTGAATGAACTGAATGGGTGGCAAAGGGACTGGTAAAAGAATACCAAGACAAGAGAAAGAGAGCTAAAACAAACAATTACCCGACATACCTTAATTGGTGCTTCTAATTCTAGCAGAATAGGTTGTTTTATGAATATAGATCTTGCCTTGGAACAGAGATACCTAATTTCATGCTCTTCTAAATCAACTTGTTGACCCGGCTTGGAACCTCTTACTTCCAATAACCGATCGATAATATTATCTACATCCACTGATGGCGTTTCCATATCTTCTGGGCTTTTGTATTATTATGTTTATAACTGGTCGTTATTACCAAATGTTCTTACTCCTGTTCCTATTCTTGCAGCTTTAGTCCCTGTCCAAATCAAATGGAAAAATATGCGTGTATCTCCAGTGTGTTGTACAGTGTTGTTGAGTCCTGATTTCTTTCCTTTCTTCTCTTGTTACTTTAAAAAGTGCAACTTGGTTGGTGGTGGGAAGAGAGGATAAAAAAAAAACAAAAAATGAAAAAAAAAGGAAAAATTATGTTTCAGGTAAAAAACAGACTAACCTTAATATGAGGTTGAAATATAAGTAAGAAGGAAACCTTGGTTGAGAAAAAATCTCGATATTAATGATCTATACCAGATCAACAAGAGGTGAAATGTGAGACGCTGTTTTGCATGTTCTATTCTATGTAATTTGTAGTTGTACTTGTCGTACTTGTCGGAAGTAACTTTATACGTAGTAGCAATTCAGATTGACGGGTTGAAATTCAATCGGTAAGGGGGGAGGGAAAAGAGCAGGGGAAAAGAGGACGAATTAAGAGTTAGAGGTAGAGGGTGTATTAAGATTCTTCGCCGTTGGCAATTTTGGCACTTCTATGCGAATTGAGTTACGGTAAGAGGAATTGAAATGTGATGCTTTGCTCTCTCCTCCAATCGCTTGTTAGTTCTATACGGCAGGGACTTCTTCTTAATTTCCCTAATACGAAAAAAGATTAATAGTTACCAAATGGGAAATGATGCAATTGTAGCGGCGGAATTATTGATGGGTAAACGAAAAATATTTTTGAAAACATGATTTGTACGGGGTAATATGTAGCGTGCACAAGCTAAGGATACCCGTTTCCATATAAGTTCTCGTAGACTAGTGGTTTCCAGGCGGAATCTTTGTCTACGGTTCGATTCTGTGGAGCGATATCATGATGAACGGTATTTGCGTGAACAATCTCTGATGGACACCGAACGCTTCGAGTCCAGTAGGATTATAAACCTATGTTGCCTTCCTTCTGAATTCGCTAATATCTTGTTTTTTTTCCTCCCTCCTTTTTGCTTCCCTTCCCTGTCTCTCTACCTTTAAACCTAACGGCCCCTCAGGATGGAAGCTGATACTATTGAAGCTGACTTTATCACTAACGATCTGACACCAGATGCGTTCCCCGCAAGTGGCTCTATGGACGGAGGATCAGTTGCGAAGAGAGGGACCCTAGACGAATCAATACTAAAAACATTCAAGAGAGACATTGGAGATATAAATTCCCGTTTGAAGCAAGTTGTGTATCCCAATTTTTTAATTAAACGTCTGGACGGTAGCGAGCAAGATTTTACCAATGCATCAATTCACTGTGATTTATGGGCACCGTTGACATTTATCATTCTATATGCAGTTTCAGTTTCTCCGGCTCATGCTAAAACTCTTTTTTCAAGTCTTTTCGTTTCCCAGTGGTTTGTACTATTGGTAATGGCAACGCATTTAAGATTGACAAAGCCCCAAGCAAAAACTTCCTTAATTTCTTATGTTTCCGTTTCAGGGTACTGTCTTTTCCCACAAGTAGTGAACGCAGTCATTTCAAGGTTACTATTACCACTAATTCTAAAAGTTGCTCATAACTCATCGTGGTGTATTAGAGCTCTTGTGCTGTTGCGTATGTTACTAATGGGAATCTGCTTATTTTGGTCAGTGAGCTCGATCTCTTTCGTCACGAAAAGTAATAATTTCATCGAAGTTTATCCACTAGCGTTGTGCTTTTTCGGTATTGGCTGGTTGACAGTAATACTGTGATGTTACATACATACTACTACGTTTTTAAATAGTGCAGCGATCCGCCAAGAAAAGGAGAAGCCTACAAATTCTGATGCTTCCATCGTGTAACGTCTCCATGTTCTCGAGCATTTGTGATTTACGCCCTTAAACAATGCCAACCGAGCATCCACGTGATATCTGCTTATCTCCGATCCCTTTCTCCCCGGAAATTAGTAGAACTCCGGGTAAATACAACAATAAAGAGAAATGGAAAAAAAAGTAAAATAGTAGGATTTCCGCCCTCATTTTCAAGGAGTAAGCGAACACATAATAGAGAAGTGACAGAAGGTTGCATGGGAGGATCTAAGGCGTTAGCAGAATAAAGTAGAGGAAGAATAGGAAAAGATTAAGACTCGAGGGGAGAGGCAAGTTGTTAGTGGTTTATAGCAACTAATAACCAACATACAATTGTCGAATTTGACAAAAGGGAATCCTTTTTTTTTTATCAATTTTTTATCATTATTATTCTTTAATTCAGAACCGTTAATCATTCATTTGTTGCATTATCAGGAAAGGTTAGGATAGATTTAGTTCCGGATATAGAAGAGGAGAATCTAGAGAGAAGGCCATTTTTTTCCTCTTCATTTCCGATATTGATTAGACAGAACTAGAAATCAATATGCCCCTGCTACAACCTTGTTTATGTTCATGTTATTCTCTAAAATTGCCGTCATTACCGGCAAATCTTTTAGAAGCAGATGAACCTGTTAAGAGGAAAATGACATTAGAGAGTCGAACAGGTGCAGCTGTTGGAATAACGAGGTCAGATATTTTTGTTCACGGAGGTCTTACAATTCCATTAAATTTAACCAAAATTAATTCTTTACAAATTCAAAAAGAGTTGGTGCTATATTTTGCCAAGGAAAAACAAGGCAGTAGTCTTTTCAGGAAGCTTACCGATTGGATTTCACCCGAGGTTTTCTTTTTAGATTTGATTTCAAGAAGTTGGAAAAGATTAGAGACCGAGATGGATACGCAGTATATTGGGGAACATGATGAAGTACCAAAATTAAGTGAAAGATTTTTCCATTCGATATCTTTTTGCAGTTCTTGCCTTTACATCTTTGGTGGTCTTATGGTTTCACCACAAAATGGATATGAATTAATTGCATCTAATGAGTTATGGAAGTTAGATTTAACTACCAGAAAATGGTCATTAATTAGCCGAGATCCTCAGATAGCGAGAAGGTTTGCTCATACGATGCATACTAAAAATGAGAACATCGAAACTAGAGATACAAAACTGGTTATTGTCGGTGGACTAAACAATATGGATCAGCCAATCAAAAAAGTCGATATTTATAATTTAACCAAAGGGTTTTGGGAGTCTGAACCAAATCCTGAATGTTTTAAAAATATAAGGACAAATGTGGAGGGTAGACATTTTACTCATGTAAAGGAATCGAATCTTTCCATACTGATAGAGAACAACGAGGCTAAAGTACCAACCTTGGTTATTTATGGTATGAGGAATGATGATGGAACACAATCTATTAGAGAAAAAAATGAAAGCACATCACCAGTTGTTGCATTACCAATATTATCTGAATCTAAAGGTATGGTTATGAACTTGAACGAAAATCAACTAAAATCTCATGCAGATATTCCTTATAATTTACACTATCCTTCAGGCTCATATTTTTCCCATTCGGTAGTAATGGCAGGGTTTCACCCAAATTTTCAAGCCTCTAGTTTTCAATGCTTCGTGTATGATATATCTTCTGGTAAATGGGCCAAAATTGGAACCATTTGTGAAGATAGAGATTTCCATAAACATAGATTTTGGACATTATTCGTATGGCATTCTCATCATCAAACTATCTTATTAGGTACAAAGGATGATGATTACAATTTACCCAGTGTACAAAAATTTGATTGGTTATTATCATTTGGATTACCAATGGTTAGCCTTTACAACAAACTTTTACATTCAGTAGATCACCGCTCTACCATTTTAAGGCCAACACCTAATATAATGCATAAGCAGCATAGTTCACCTGAAACGGGTTCTGAAGCTTTAGATGAAGCTATTCCCAGCCCGACAGCCACTGAGGAGAGGAAATTAAGTTTTGCTTCTAGTTCCACTTCACAATTTGAGAGCTATATCAGATACATTGCTCCTCCGGTACAAATGGCCTCAATATCTTCAGTTTTCCCACCACATGCTATGGTTTTAGGTAAAGATGCTCTCGAAATTTTTGGGAAACCGCTTTCAGATTTTGAATTCATTACTGAAGAAGGTGATTCTATTGGTGTACCTATATTCTTATTGCGTAAAAGATGGGGGAGATATTTTGATATGCTTCTTTCACAAGGTTATGCAAAAGTATGCTCGGAATACGAGGCAAGCGGTGAACAATCAGAGTTCGTGAGATTTTCTACACACTCTTCACAGATAGCAGGATCATCTTCTAAACCTTCAGAGGCTTCCTCTTTCGGATCTTTAGAGAACTATTCGAAACAGCAACAACAACAACAAGAATCACAACGGAAAAAATCTGTTGTCAGTAAACTTGACGAGGAAAAATCCACTACTTCTAGTAGTTCTTTGCTAGTGCCCGAAGAACCTGAAGAAGATGTAACCGCTGTTCCTGCATTTTACGAAAATGATTATGATGACCCAATGTCACCGCCAGCTGCAACTCGTAGCCTGACTGACTCTAAAAACCCAAGCTCCAAATCCATTCACAGGATCGGAACCACCTCTACTACAAGTTCATCTGGTGGTATGGTTTTCAGAGTTCCTTTCCAAGAATCTTCTGCATCGCTAACAGATACCCGTTCACTAAGACTACCTATAGGTAAGGAAGGGAGAAGATCCTCATCAGTGGCTTCACCTGCATTGGAATATTTGAGACCTAATAGTAATTATCAAAGTGAAAAGCTAAGGCGTGCATCTCATCCAGATACAAGTACTCTTATAAACGACGATTATTATTCTCGTTCCCCACATCCAGGAATCCGTCATAGCATTACTAGCACGAGAAGTTCGCGTAATCCATCCGTAACGTCTCAAAACAGCTCCATTTCATTTGTCAGCTCATCGTCTGATAGAATGGGGAATTCTATTATGCCCCAAACTAGTAATGGTAGTTCTCTTGGATCTAACGTTTTAGGAGTTTTGACTGTGCCACTACCACCAGCTACATCGGCTCCTAACGAACCTTTACCTCCAGCTCCCTATGAGATCGCTGGTCGTCAAAATTCTACCTCAGAATATGGGGTTTCAAACAGAAGCAGTCCTCTTTCATCTAGAAGACCTAGCTATGACAGAAATTACTCTGTGCCGGAGACAAGATTTGCTTCAGAGAATTTCCGAACTTCATTGGATTCTCAAATGTTAGCTGAGAGTGCACAAACAGAATCGTCCGCTGACAATTCTTCACTCCACAGATCCATTTTGGCTAAGTTAAATCCAAAATCTGGCGAAAGTCCTAGCGCTAGCTTCATGAAAGGTAGCGGGAAAAATCCTGAAAATAATAGACTTTCATTGGGTTCCAACGCTGATAGTACTCTCAGTGTAAATTCGGCTGGATTCGAATGGGAACCCTTATTAACACCAAGAACATTGTATATGCCCTGGCCTACAGCTACAGTAAGAGCATTCGCTGAATTCTTTTACATTGGTCAGGTAAATGGTAAATGGTCATTATCCCCGGTTGCTCTCAATCTTCTAATTATGTCCAAGGTTTACGAAATTCCCTTACTAAGCGACTTAATTAATGAAGTGATCTATTCTATCATTGGTAGAAAGGAAGATAGTCTATTTGTGACTTGTAATTTTCTAATGGAAGCAATCAAAAAAAGATTGAGAAATAATTTTAATGAGGATGAATCTTGGATTGAAGCTCAAGCATACCGTAATGAAAACTACATGGAGTTAGAGAAGTTAAAGCATTCTCTAGAAAATGTAGATAATGGTTATGTTGATATAAATCTATTGAAAAGGGTCTCCAGATCCTTATCAATGAGTACCAATGAAAGTGAGGATTTTGCTCATGATCATATTGGTGGCAATGACTCCAGCGGAACACCAGTAGGAGGTAGTCATATCCCTACGGTTTTTGCCGGGGGTCCGCGCGATAGTCATAACTCTGTTGCATCAATTGGTTACCCACCTGGAGTCAACTTCCAAGGATCTAGAAAATCAAGTTCGGCTTTCAGTCCTCGTGTGAAGAAGAAATCGAGTTTAAGTAAAGAGGTTAATTTGAACAGTATGAACAACAATAATAGAGATGACCCTGATAAGTTAAAGGGTAATACTCGTAGAAATGGTGTTCATGTCGATCCTGGTTATGGCTATTTTGATGCGAGTAGTGACAGTAGTTATACTAGCAGTGATAGTAGTATTAACGATGATGATGATGATGATGATGCTGATGCTGATGATGACGATGACGATGATGCTGATAATGACAAGAGTAATGATGAGGAAGGCCAAAACCGTGATGCCCCCCTCCGTTCCACAATTATTGACGCAAGATCTAAAAAAGATGAAGAAGATGTGCAACATGATGATGATTTGAACAAACTACCAACTCCTAAGAAGGAAGATGAAGATCTAGATGATGACTCCAACTCGTCGCTATCAGATTTTGAAGAATTAAATTCGGATATGGGGTTGTTGTCATTGAACAAAATGAAACGTAAGTTAGCAGGTCAATCTGATCCCGATGAATCTGTGGATCCATTACTCAAAATTGATTCGGCTACTCAATCTTATGGTACTTCCCCCAATAAAGGTAGCGGTGCAAAGCATAGAGGGGATAATTTTGCACTTGACGCTCATCATTTGACATTAGAATATTTGACTTCATCCAACGCATTGCCTCCAGTCGATTATGTTATCAAGGCTATCTACCGTACTGCTGCTCTAGTTAATTATCCAAGATTGATGGTTAGATGTCTTGATTGTATCGAAGTTTCCAGGAGGCTAAAAGAAATCAAGAAAAGATTAACGTATGATTTTGCTTCTATGGATCAAGAAATGAAAAGGAATGCAGAAGCTTCTAGCGTAAGTTCTTCTAGAGATCAAAAATTTGAAAAACCCAATTTAGAATGGACCTCATCTAAAGGTGCATTCCAAGGCATCTCTCCCACCAACATGACACCAAAATCGGGAACACCCAAAGTGGAAAACCAGCGTAGGACTGGTGTTTTCCAAGGGCCAGTAAACCTGTCGCCCAAGAGTTCCTTGAGTAGAGATGACGAGTCCATAAAAAGTTCTGCTTCTCAACCAAAGAAGTTCCTCAAGTCAAAGATATTTGGTGAAAATCCTGCTCCACAGGCCTCAACTTCTGCCTTTATGAACCCTGCCTTTATGCCGCCACCACCATCATCCAACAAAAACAAAAAGAGTAGCTCAGGTACCTCCGGCTTTTCATTTTTCGGTATCAGAAAATAAAGCTAATTTATGATTATTATTATTATTATGATTATTGTTTTCAATATTATTATTTTTATTAGTGTTTTAACTATTTTAATTGCTATGGCAAATAACGTTCACATGTAAATCTATGCAATTCCTATTAATGACAGCTACACTCTTTTGCTCTATCCCTACAGTACATTTGAATTAATATTTTAATCTCAGTCATTACCGTTGGTTATAGAAACCGTCTTACCCCATGTAGCCCTTAGTATACTTCCTGTTCTCACCGACCTCGGGACTCATCAGAACTTAACCGATCGCTACCTTTAAAGATTTGAATGTAAAATGGCCAAAGGCACTGCTAATCAGCACTCTCTTCACCAATTCCTCATCATCTTTGCAAACTGAAACCAAGACAAGATGGCTGATCTATTGTCTAAGTATGGTGGGAAGAACTTCCAATCGCTACCAACCCCTTCTTTTGTAATACAGGAGGACAAGTTTAACAAGAATTGTAAGACCATGTTGAGCAGCGTGCATGACCTTGGTGTATCTAGTGGCAAAGAAATCCGTTTCCGTGCGCATGTCAAGACTCATAAGACTGCCCAGGGTACTTTTAAACAGCTAGGCTTTGATTTACCAGCTAGTAAAACGACTTCTAATGCAATCCTAATCTCTACTATTCGGGAAGCTCATGGATTATTAGACTATCAGGAATCAATTGGTAAAGAATACATCAAGGATATCTGCTACAGTCTTCCAGCATGTGTTTTACCCATCTTGGAACAACTGAGTATCTTGACAAGAAGGGTAGAGCATGTGAGGATATTTGTGGATAATGTGGAACACTTGGACAACCTAGTTAGATTTGGTAAACCTGCTAATCGTCAGAAATGGTCTGTATTTATCAAAGTAGACATGGGTACACATAGAGCAGGTTTAGTTGCTGATAGCGCCGAATTTTTAGAACTTCTACAAAAGACACTATCACCAGAAGTTACGGAAGTAGTTGAATTGTATGGATTTTATGCCCATGCAGGTCACAGTTATTCTTCAAGCTCTATGGAAGATGCTCACAAGTATCTGATTGATGAAATCAAAGCCGTCAATGATGCCGTCCAATTGTTGGGTCAACATGCACCTTCATTAGATCTTTCAAAACTGGTATTGTCCGTAGGTGCTACACCCACTTCCAATTCTTTAAGAATGGCAGACGAACCTGCTTTGACAAGTCTTATCAAGACAGATCTCGTAGGTTCTCTTGAAATTCACTGCGGTAACTACTGTGTCTATGATCTACAGCAATTATCAACAGGATGTATCAGAGACCATGACATTTCAGGATTTGTCCTTTCGACAGTCGTTTCCTCATATCAAGCAAGAAATGAAGTTTTAACAGATACTGGTGTTATGTCCCTGACTAGAGAGGCATCTAGGTTCCCAGGACATGGTCTATGTGTGAAATTAGAGGATATTCTTTATAAAGAACCATTTTCCCACCACTGGTACGTGGCCAGAGTCTCACAGGAGCATGGTATACTGAAGCCCTACGGGGACTCTAGTTCTAACACAAAGGACGTCAAGATCGGAAGTAAAATGGCTGTCTTACCGCAACATGCCTGCATCGTTATGGCTCAATTCCCCTACTACTTCGTAGTAGATTCACAAGGGATCGTGACTGACTTATGGACACCTTACCAAAAATGGTAGAATTTAACGCAAATACAAGACTACAATAAATAGTAATTATAAGAGAACAGCCTCAGTTGGTCATATTAAAACACCGCTGAAATAAGGTGGTGAAAAGGCCACGGTGAAATCCGCATTGACCCATCCTGAAGAATCAAAGATTCATCTAGATGGATTACTGAAAGGTTCAATTACCTTAAGCCTATCCTCATCGACTGTAATAGTTGATGGGGAGCTGGAAGTAAAGTTTAAGGAAGGGGGATTTTCTGAATTTTCAGCCCTTTTATACCTCTTGTCGAAAACTGGAATCACTATGGACGACGAAAATTTTTCAAGAAGGTGACAATCTCTTCTTAGTAGATAGCTAAATCGACTAGTTTAGTATAGAAAGGTAGTTAGGACCTTGACCGTTGAGAAGACTCCGAGGGATCCATCAACCGATGAACTCTATGTTACTGTCAGAAGTTGGTCAAGAAGAATTTCCTATAGTTTTGGCCCAGAGTGTCCATGACTCCCTCACTTCGAACAGAATAGAGTTTTTAAAAGAGCTACATCAATTAGTCCTTCAGGGGACCCTTGAGACACCTCAATTGTCTCAGATATCCGTTAATCTTTTAAAAACTTATAGCTCGTTCGAAGATGGCAAATCCAAAAAATTAGTGATTACCATTTTGTTGGAGATCTCAAAATTGGATGCTCGATTTTTAGAAAAATATGCACAATTTATCTTGGATCAAGTATCACCTAAACCTGGTTCCAAGGCGGTTGTAGACTATTTAAATTTGTTGGAATGGATCCATCTTTTTTTCAATGTTTTGGTTACTGATAAATCATTATTTGAACAAAATGTGGATAAATTAGTAGAGGCCCACTTATACACTTCCTTCGGTATTGAAGATAATTTAGATAAACAAGAAGAAGGTAAAAAATCAGGTGAAGGTCAAAATCAGCATAGAAGAAGAATCCGTCGTGCGCTATTGCAATTAACTACAAAATCGTTAGTTACCTGTGTGAAGAGTAATAACGATGCATTGTACTATTTCGATCAATTCGCGGAAAAGACTTTGGAGAGTTTCAACAAGAAAAAAGCTCCTGTTGCCGGTGTTGTGGTAATGGTAGGCGCTTTGGCACAAGCTTCAGTACAATTACTATCATCACAACCGGTCTTATTCCACTCCTTTAAAGAAAATCATACTCCTCCAATCACTGAGTTGATTGGTAAGGAAGTTATCGTAGGTAAGAACCCACCATCTGAATATTGTCTCAAGACCTGTTTGTCACCATTTTTAAAAGACTTCGTCACAGAAGACTTGTACAAGACTCATTTGGTGTCCAATTTGGAGAAAGCATGTTTGAGATCTCCAGAATGGGCTTTCAAAGTAGCAGAGGTATTGTATTCTGGTGTAAACAGTAAAAATGTTAACCTACTAAACATCTTCATTTCTACTAAATTAATGTCTCAATCGTTTTCATCATTCAAAAGCTCGAGAGGAGGTGTCAAAGCTGCATCTGTTAATTCTGTTTTGACTCTCTTATCAAGTCTTGAGATCGATAATACGTCCCCAGAAGATGCAATTAAGCTACTCAGCGAAATTTTTAAAAACATCAAGACAAACATGAACGCAGACTACAAATCATTAGCTTCTTCGATACTTTTGAAGATCCCTAACGTCTGGAATGAAGTGAACGAAAAGTTGGTATCTGAACTTTCCACGTATGTTTCGAAGGAAGTTAACGAAAATGCCCTTAGTAGCATGCTGGGTTGTTTTTTTACCCATTACTTTGTTCTGTCAGAACCTAGTGAAGCTCTCATCAAACTCGTTTCCAATGGTTTTGAAGAAAAGAAATCCCATTTAAAAAAAGTATGGTTTACTACGTTTGCATTGCACAGTCAGCTAGCTGCTGATAAGCTCTTACAACCCTTTGGCCACTACTGCGTGGAATTCGTCAAGGAAACACTTCAACACAGTCGAAGAAACGATCATTTCGCAGCCTTTGCCTCTTTTGAGTTTATTGACAGAGTAAACAATTCGCAATTGGTCGAATTACAAGGGGAGTTGGATGAAACTATTTCATCATTCCCTAGTCCTGCTCTTGGGGAATTCTTGTTGCAAATGACATTATCTACTTCTTTGAGCGTTCAACAACGTATTCGCTCAGTGGAACTATTAGAAAGATACTTCCAAAGGAAACCAGCACTGGTGGGAATTAACCTTATAGAGGCACTAGAAAAGAGACTCCAACAACCTGATGGTCCTGCGGAAGAAAGCATTTCTTACAAATATATTGTTCCTGTCTTCACAGCCATTTCGAGACCATCAGCTGACAAAGCAGGCCTAGTCGAGGTGTTGATCAAAACCTTCATTGTTTCTCAATATAGTGGATTCAATTTGAAGAATAGCTGGGCTAGTTTGGCACTGAATGCTCAAATGGATCCAGCTAGCCTGGTGCAAGAACATGCTAAGACCTTAATCAATAATGCTGTTGCAGTTCTTGATAATTCAGAATTTTCTCATACCCGATTTGGTTCATGTGCTGTTCAAGCTTTAGCATACGCATCGTTTATCAACAGTTCTGTTGTCAGCCCAATGTTAGCAGAATTACTGCTGAATGACTTAGAAGTTGAGCAAATATCGAGCTTTACAGCTGAAGATTTTGCAATTTGGCAAGGTAAAGAGGGAGAAATGGTTTTCGACATTTTAGAGAAAGACATCGATAAGAAGTTGGCGGACAAGAATACGAGAGATTACGAAACTTTGAAATGGGAACAGAGTATCAGAAAAGAACAAACAAAGAAGATAAATAGAAAGTTAACGAAGGAAGAACACGAATTGGTGAAGCAACAACTTGCTAAAGAATCTGATATCAGGAGCCAAGTCACAAAAATGACAGTGAAAGTTGATAGAGGTGTAAGACTTGTTCAACAACTTGCCCGTGATTCTGTCCAGGTGGACACCGGTATTCACGTCTGGCTCCCACCTGCTGTCACGAAGTTACTCGAGCTTTCTCAGAACAAAAACTCTTCGATATTCTTGGGTACCAGTGCTTTAGATGCCTTTTTAAGCCTTTCCTTAGATATTTCTGATAGATTGGGCTCAATGACCTTTTTTGTTGGGTTGGCAATATTGCGTGTGAAAAATGCTCATAACATTCCTTCCAACTTTTTGGAAGAGCCTCTTCATGAGCTCTTATCTAGAGTCCTTTTTAGAGTGAAGATAGTTTCTCAGCAAGTTGCTTTGGATTCTACGACTCTTATCTATATGCTACCATTGCTGGTTCACGTTTTGCAAGAGGGTAAACGTGTGGCAGTACTAAATGCCAACAAGCCTATCTCTAACAGCGAATTTGTGGAAGAGAGTAGCGAGGAGGAACATCTGTTACTGGCCATGGATATCATCTCATCACACGCAGAAGTCTTTTCAGATTCATCCATCCCAAGAGAATCAATTTTACAGGTTTTATTGTCACTATTGGCATTGCCTTCGAAGGCGAAAATGGCAAAGGACTGCTTCAATTCCTTGTGTCAAAGTATTTCCATAGCTCCAACAAACAAGGATCTTCAAATGCTTCTTTCAAACACTCTATCTCCAAATCAATTTGTGCGTTCTTCTGTTTTGGAAATAATCGACAATGAGTTTGAACTGGAACCTTTTATGTCTTATTCTGCTGAAATCTTCATCTGTAAGCACGATGTTGATGAAAACTGTCGTTCGACTGCTGATTTTATTTGGGATTTCAACAAATTTCAGGTTAATGAAGAACTACTTGCTACCTTGCTAACGTTCTTTAATCAATCGAATGATAGTTTAAGGGTTTTCACAGCCAAGGCATATGCAGATGGTGTTGAGCATTTGAAGAAATCAGCTGGCGACCAAGTGATTGACAAGTACTTGGGAATCCTAATGAACTTCTATTTGGAGAAGGCAAAGCCATTGGAGGATATCATCGATCAATACGGTCTGGTGGCTATTTCCGCATCAGAAAGAAAAGATCCTTGGGAAGATAGAAGTACTTCCGCTCTTGCTATGAAAGAACTTGTAACTAGTCTACCTGATGGTGGAGATACTGTGATAGAATTTATCCGATTTTTGATTGAAAAGGGTGCATTTGAAGATAGAGAGTTCTTAGTCCGTCAAGAAATGAAAGAAGCTGGTATTGAAGCCATAACTAAACATGGTGCTAAGAGAGTCGAAGATTTAATTCCAATTTTCGAAGCCGCTCTCACTTCGAACTCTGGGACTGTTGTGAAGGAGAACACCATTATTCTTTATGGTTCTCTTGCCAGGCACTTGAGCACGGATGATGAAAGAATTCACATTGTTATTGGTAGATTGTTGTCAACACTGGAGACTCCTTCAACCGAGGTTCAACATGCAGTCTCTGCCTGTTTATCTCCATTAGTTCCCTTGTTCAAGCAAAATGTCGAGCAGTACATCAATCAATTGATGGACAAATTATTGGATGTATCTGCCCCAACTTACGTGCAAAAGGGTGCCGCATGGGGTATTGCAGGTCTCGTGAAGGGTTATGGTATCTCTGCATTATCAAACTTTGATATTGTGAGAAACTTAATTGAAGCCGCAGAAGATAAAAAAGAAGCTAAAAAGCGCGAGTCGGTCGCTTATGCATTTGAATATCTTTCTATTTCGCTAGGCAAATTCTTTGAACCTTATGTCATTGAATTATTACCTAATATTCTAAAGAATCTTGGTGATTCTGTTCCTGATGTTAGAAATGCCACTGCTGATGCTACAAAGGCCATTATGGCCCACACCACCAGTTTTGGTGTTACTAAGTTGATCCCTGTAGCAGTCTCTAACATGGATGATATTTCTTGGAGAACAACAAGAGGATCTGTGGAACTCTTGGGTAATATGGCCTATTTGAATCCAACCCAGCTTTCAAGCTCTCTATCTACTATTGTGCCTGAAATTGTTGGGGTCTTGAATGATTCCCACAAGGAAGTCCGCAAAGCTGCAGATGAGTCATTGAAGCGTTTTGGTGAGGTTATTAGAAACCCTGAAATCCAGAAACTGGTGCCAGTTCTAATTAAGGCTATCGGCGACCCTACGAAATACACCGAGGAGGCTCTCGATGCTTTGATCCAAACCCAATTCGTTCACTACATTGACAGTCCTTCACTCGCCTTGATCATTCATGTGATCCACCGTGGTATGCATGATAGATCTGCCAATACCAAGAGGAAGGCTTGTAAGATCGTGGGTAATATGGCTATTTTGGTCGACACTAGGGACTTGGTTCCATACTTACAACAACTTATTGACGAAGTGGAAGTTGCTATGGTTGATCCAGTTCCTGCTACTAGAGCCACTGCTGCCCGTGCCTTGGGTGCGTTGGTTGAGAGATTAGGTGAAGACCAGTTCCCTGACTTGGTTCCTCGTTTGATGGACACCTTGAGCGATGACCAAAAATCAGGAGACCGTCTTGGTTCTGCACAAGCCCTTGCCGAAGTTATCAGTGGTCTCGGATTGCCTAAGCTGGATGAATTGTTGCCATCTATTATGGCTGGTGTAACGAGTTACCGTAGCTCTATTAGAGAAGGTTACATGCCGCTATTGGTCTTTTTACCAGTGTGTTTTGGTGCACAATTTGCTCCATATCTAAATCAAATTATCCAGCCAATCTTAGCCGGTTTGGCTGATAGTGAAGAAGGCATTCGTGACACTGCATTGAAGGCTGGTAGATTGGTTGTTAAAAATTATGCATCGAGAGCTATTGACCTGTTGTTACCAGAGCTTGAAAGAGGTATCTTTGATGAAAACGAACGTATCCGTCTATCTTCTGTTCAATTAACAGGTGATCTATTGTTCCAGGTTACCGGTATTTCTTCCAAGAACGAATTCTCTGAAGAAGACAATGAGTACAGCGGTCAAGTCACCGTCAAAATGGTCGGAGTTCTTGGCCAAGAACGCCGGGACAGGGTCATTTCAGCTTTGTTCGTGTGTAGAAATGATACGTCAGGTACTGTTCGTGCGTCTGCTGTTGATATTTGGAAGGCCCTTGTGCCAAATACGCCTCGTACTGTCAAAGAAATTTTGCCAACTCTGATCAGCATGGTTGTCATGCATCTGGCTTCTTCCTCGCACACTCTACGTCACATTGCCGCTCAAACCTTGGGTGATATGGTTCGTCGTGTCGGTGGTAATGCCTTATCACAACTGCTGCCAGTATTAGAAGAATCCTTAGAAGAGACCTCTGATCCAGACTCTAGACAAGGTGTCTGTGTTGCTCTACGTGAACTTATTGGATCCTCCTCCGCAGAATCTCTTGCTGACTACCAAACCATCATCGTCAACATCATCCGTGACACATTGGTCGACAGTAGTGATAGTGTCCGGAGATCTGCTGCATTGTGCTTTGACGCTTATCAAGAAGTGGATAGTAAGGTGGCAATCGATGAAATTTTGCCATATCTATTGAACCTGCTCGAATCATCTACAGTCTCGGACTGTGCTCTACTGGGTCTACAAGAAATTATGTCGACGAAATCCGAAATTATTTTCCCTATTTTGATCCCAACTTTGTTGGAACCTCCTATTGATTCATTCAGAGCTTCAGCTTTGAGTTCTCTATCTGCTGTGGCTGGATCGGCGCTTTACAAGCGTTTGTCAACTATCATCAATTCATTAGTCGATGCAGTAGTCGCCTGTGCTTCTGATGAGAAAATGCAGCAATCTATCAAGAGCGCATTAAACAGGATTTTCTTATCGGTCACTGATGAAGAAGGTTTACATCCACTCTTACAGCAAATCATGTCATTACTCAAACATGATGACTTCGAGAAGCGTGTTGTTGTGTTGGAAGTTTTGCCTAATTTCTTCAATGAAACAGTCTTGGATTATGATCTTTACACTGCTGACCTTGTCTCCAATGCAATTCTTTCCCTGGATGACAAAGACTTTAGATTTGTAAAGGGTTCCCATGATCTTTTGGTGTCAATCATTTCTAAACAAGATAAATCTAAATTGGATAGATTAGTCAAGCCTGCTAAGCAAGCTTTGCAAATGACTGGTAAGCCGGGCGAAGATCTTCCTGCATTTGCCTTGCCTAAGGGTCCAAACTGTATCTTGCCAGTATTTTTGCATGGTCTAATGTACGGTTCAAGTGATGAAAGAGAAGATTCCGCACTTGCAATCGCTGATGTGGTTTCGAAGACTCCTGCTACCAATTTGAGACCATTTGTTAGTGTCATTACAGGTCCATTAATTCGTGTTGTCGGTGAGAGATTCAACAGTGATATCAAAGCTGGTATATTATTTGCCCTCAACATTCTTTTCGCAAAGATCCCACAATTTTTGAGACCTTTCATTCCTCAATTACAAAGAACCTTTGTGAAATCTCTATCAGACCCATCTAACGAAACTTTGAGACTTCGTGCCGCCAAGGCACTTGGTACTTTAATTGAGTACCAGCCAAGGGTTGATCCATTGGTCGTGGAACTAGTTGCAGGTGCCAAACAGGCCACTGATGAAGGTGTGAGGACTGCAATGCTGAAAGCTCTATTAGAAGTGGTTACTAAGAGCGGGTTGAAGATGAATGAAAACTCGAAGGTGAGTATCGTAAACTTGGTGGAAGAGGGTCTAATGTCAAGTGATGACAAGCAAGCAGCAGCATACGCCAATTTGATTGGTTCTATATCCGAAACTTTATCCACTGAACAAGCTCAAAGAATCTTGAAAGAAAAGGTTTTGGATGCTGGTCTGGAAGGTGATTCAGGTAAATTCGGTATTTTGGCCTTGAACTCTTTCATTAAGGATGTTCCAGCACAAGTTGTAAATTGTGATCTATTGGATGAAATTGTTCACTATATCGTCAATGCCATCAAATCTCCTAGTGCCTATTTCAGCGAAAATGGTCTGTTAGCATCAGGGAAATTGTTATTATTACAAGGTGAAAAGAAATCTCCTTATTCCAAGATTGAAGCAGAAAGTCCACTAGACTTAGGTCAAAATAATATTAAATTGTTGGTGGAAGAATTGTCCAGAGCAACGCTAGCACCTGTGAGTACCTCTACTGATGCTAGAAGATTGACCCTTGTCATTTTAAGGACATTGACCAGATTTAGATTTGACGAATGTGTCAAACCATACTTGGATTTAGTGGGTGTTTCTGTTTTTTCATGTCTACGTGATACTATTATTCCCATTAAATTGGCAGCCGAGAAGGCTTATCTAGCCGTCTTCCGCCTCGTGGAAGAAGAAGACATGCAAACTTTCAACACCTGGTTTTCTGAATTTTCTTCCAAGGGTCCCTCTGTTACGAATGCTGCAGGCAATACTGTGCAATTGAGATCAATTGGTGACTACACTAGAAGAGTGGGTAAGAGATTGGCTAACGTGGAAAGAGAAAGAATTGCTGAAGGTGGTGATGCCGAAACGATGTTCAGTGACAGATTTGAAGATGAAAGAGAAATCTGGGCTGTTGGCGGTCTTGAGATCGAATAAGCGTAAAACAGTCATAATAGATTAACATATGTATATATATGTATATTTACAATTTCTTTAAGTATTGTGATCTTCTAGTTGATCTACAAGGAACCAGACTGCCCTCTCTAGCTGTGGAATCCTCTGCCACCACAGGATACCATTACAATCGCTACCAGAGCAAATAAATAGCCAGTCGATTAGCCTGAGTGATATTTGTCGACCAAATAGCTTGATAAGCAAATTAATACATAAAGCCAAGAGTAGCACTTGAGTAGCCTTTTTCAACAGAACAACATCATTGTTCATTATCTCCGTAGATGCGATATCTTCTGGCTTAGCCTAAGATGGTTTATAGCCTAACGTAATCTAGCTATATACCCAATGCAGTCTAATGCAGTGTAGCCTTGTATGGATGTTTATGAATAAACTTTAACCCTTTTGTGATCGGAGGGCAGTCTCTTTTGAGCCTACTATAATTGCGTTAATCAGTTCATCAATCGATGATCAAATGCAAGGTTGGATAGGATAGACATAAAAAGCTAGCTAACATCAATAAAAGTGATAGAGATGGTTGAGGATAAAAAGACAGTGACAATAAGAAAGAAGAGAAAGTATTCAAAATTAGGATGTAATGAATGTAAGAAACGCAAAGTGAAATGCGATGAACAGAAGCCAGAGTGCTGGCAATGCTCTCATCTGGGTAAGAAATGTGTTTATGACCAACCATCTAATGGACCTCCATACAAGTCAGTTAAATTTATTAATGCATCAAGTGAAGACATTTATTCGATTCAGTCAATATATGGTCCTAATACCAATGATAACGATAATGCTGATCATGGATATGAAGCACAAGAATTCTCAAATAATAATAGAGCGCCTCCAATCCAAAACGAAACACTAGCACTTGATAGTCAATTTTCAGATGGAGATTTTGCATCAGTCCTCAATGAGGCTACCGAATTGGCCAATGAGTTAGTCACCAGTATGGTGGATCCACCTCCGATGGATACTACACTCACTGGTGAACATATTCCTCAGATGCTGGGTGCTCAAAATTCTAGTACTAGTTGGGAAAACATATCCAAGGAGTTATTTATGTTATCAGAATTAGAATTATATTATTCAAGAGTATTTTACCATAAAGTTTCATTTTGGATAATGCCATTTGCTCCTTCACCAAGTAAAAACATTTGCAATGAAGTGTTATTCGATTTGTTGGTTAAAATTAATAGACAAGATAGTACTCAGTCTTCATGCTTACAAAGTGCGATGGTTTCCATTAGCGCCAAATACCTTTACAATACAACAAAACTAAAGGAACATGATGCAGTTAGGTGTGCTTTCCTAAAGAAAACAATTACACAATTAACCTCAGAATTTGATTCAATGCCGCATGATTACCTACTAGAATTAAAAATTGAAAGTTTGATCATATGTGTCTTATTGCTGACTTTAGATAGTTCAAGCTTTAAGACTAATGAAATGAGAATTCATTTACATGGAGCAAGTGTCTTGCTGCGTAAATACGAAGGACTTACAGAACAAGGTACAAGTGCATTCGATGATATTATGAAAAAGAAATGTTTATTACTAGCAAAGGCATGGTTTTGCACTACGGAGACAATAGCGTTTATTTCACTAGTAGGGACGGTTTCAGAAGAATGTGTTATCGATGATATGTTCACATTGGGTCTTCACTCTGCAGATGAATCAATGTTAAAGCAGATGGGCATCTTATATCCCAATGGTTATAACATTTTTCTTGGTCATTCCGGCGAAGTAATGGATCAATTGAAATTGATTATGAAATCTTTTGTGAGCCCAACTGCTGTGGATCCATATAATGACAAATTCTTCCAACTGATGATGTACACTGATGCAGCTAGAAAATTTAAATTTGTCGATAACGAATTTGCAAAAATTAGAATTGGAGGGGAATTTTTATCATCATACCATGAATCATGTTACGTTACTCATAAGAACGAAATTTATTCAGTTTTCGATGCCATGCAGCAAGGTATAGTGGAATGGGCGTTCATCTTTTTCTGTATGATTTATTTGAAATTATCGATGCATTGTGCTATGATTCAAAATAGTTCCAAAAGAATTTGGGATTTCATCTCATGGATATTTAAAGATGATGAATTGGATATCTTAGAAATTAACAAATTAATGGATGAAATAGAGTCGGGAATGCTGCTTACTTACGATCAACTCTCTTCAAGACGCTTAAATTTAGCATCAAAATTTATTATCCCAGAAATGCTTTTTGATTTTAGAGGTATGATGTTTCAACCAATGTTCCTGATATGCGCAACCGTGTTGCAAATGGAAGATATCGTTTTACTTCGAATAATGCGAATAAAAGTCTTAGCATTCTGCGAATGTCTCATAGAAAATATAGGAGCAGAAAGTGGTAAATCCTCTGTGGAACTTTTATTTAAAAGATGGCGCCTTCTGAAAGAGGGTAAAAATTTAAACGCAGAGGACTGCTTGAAGAACGATGGCGCTCTGCCATTCTCATGAAGACTATATTCTAATCTCTTGCCCTTTGGTATCATGTGGTGTTCATAAATAACCCGTTGCTATCATACTTTTGTAATCTCTGTACAAATTACGGTCATTTTTTAATCAGCTTTTTCTATAATATATATATACATATATAAAGGTCCATACACATTTAGGAATTCATTTTATTATTACATCATCTCGCCTAACTTGGCATTATCCTTTTCAATTTGTTCCAACCTCAAAGTATCGTTTTCCTCATTTAATTCTCTTATAGCCTCTTCTTCTTCTTCCGTCAATCCACTAATATCTTGAGTAGGTATTATCTCTGCATCCATCCATACACTTGGAGCACCCTTCATATACCTTATACTTTCCAAAGATCGTATTCTGATATCTTCTAAATATTTTTTACCGTTTTTATTTTCGTACAATTCATCTAGTACTGGGTACAACGAATAATCAGGACCGAATCTATCGCGGAATGGAATTCCTTCAGGTAAATCCTTTGGCAAAAGTACATTGTTTAAAATTCCCGTTTCATAAGTCCATAATCTAGAAACATTCCTTGGTGTATATCCACCACCCCCCACCACTAACATTGGTAATCCAAATGATCTAACAAAATTAACACATTCACCATGAGCTTTGACGTTTAAATTGAAACAACCTAGCCTATCATGACCCAAAGAATCTGCACCACATTGTTGAACAATAACAGTCGGCTTATAAGAAGTGATTAAGGGGTCGATAATCGATTTGAAAAGATTAATGTAGGAATCATCATCAATACCATCTTGCAATGGTACGTTTAGGGCAAAATGCTTACCTCTTGCACATCCAACTTCATCATGATTACCGGTACCCGGGAAAAATTCGCCATTGTACTTGTGGAAAGATACTGTGTAAACCCTATCAGTGGTATAGAAGGCCTCTTGTACACCGTCACCATGGTGTAGATCAATATCAATGTATAAAACTCTTGGATGATATCGCAGTAAATTTAAAGTTGCTAGTACAATGTCATTCACGTAACAAAATCCGGAAGGATTACTCTTCTTTGCATGATGTAATCCACCGGACCAATTAATGGCAATATCGGATTGGTCATTAATAAGTTTCCTAGAAGCATCAAGAGATGCACCTGCATATAAGGAGCTGTAATCGTAGAGATTGGGGAAAATCGGACAGTCATCTCCAATGTTAAACTTCTCTAGCGTACCTCTTGGTAATTTATTCAAATTCTCTGGTGTGACTCTCTTCATGAAATCCACGTATTCTTCACTATGGAACGCTGTCATCTCTTCCCAGGTGGCAACACGGGTTTCATAAAGATCCATGATTTTGTGCAA
This sequence comes from Zygosaccharomyces rouxii, assembly GCF_000026365.1. NCBI lineage: Eukaryota > Fungi > Ascomycota > Saccharomycetes > Saccharomycetales > Saccharomycetaceae > Zygosaccharomyces > Zygosaccharomyces rouxii. The sequence goes on along the minus strand of NC_012996.1, from coordinate 1,600,560 downwards.
TCCATATGACGATACCAAATGATCCGTCAGCATTAATCTGAATGGCTTCATAGGGTGTTTTGTACCATAGTGATAGTTGGAAACCTTGGGATTAAAATGGTAGGAAACTCTCGGACAGTAAGAAGATCCAAATTGGAACCCTGGCTGCTCCTTCTCTGTCTTTATATCATACTGAAACGTCGACATGGAACGATAAACGGTCTGTTCATTTATGTTGTCTTGTTGTAAGGCTCATCGCTAATGATCGCTAATTAGCTATTCATGTTGGAAGTTTAGAACTCATCGCGCAAGTAGTCATAGAGTACGAGTCATTACAGGAGTACCCCATTGAACTCATCTAGAGATCTTGAGACCCATTTCAGTCGATTCTGCTAATCTTAATTGACCAGAGAACCATTTATTTCTTCTCTTCTTATCTGTCTTGTTCGCCGCACCTTTGTAACAAATCTAACCCTTTAACTGAATTGATACAACATAGAGCCGTATCATTCTCCTAACTGTAACCTGTGAACTGTGTTCTGCTACAACTTGAGATACCAGTGAGCACCAAATCAGAATTGCAAGGCTTCCATTACACAAGATTTTGAACCTTTTTTTGGATTGTTTGACTGTAGTGATACGGATATAAAACACACGATCAAGAAGTTGTTAAGTACAAGAACACTGCTGGAAAACCGATTACTAGAAAGATAGATCGCTTGTAACCTTCCTGTGGTACTGTGAGTTCAAGGGATGGTAAACTTAGAGCTGGTCAGGTTTCTCATTGAAAACCACCAGGAATTGACTTCCGTGCCGCTGTCGGGACAACTTAGAGATGTGTTCTCCTTATTCTTAACCGATCAGAGGAGTCAATGGGGTTCCAAATACGCTGCAATGAGTATTCAAGAGTTTATTCAGGATTTGTCAGAAGTAAATGAACTGGCACCAAACTCTTTGACTTTCCAAGATGAATCGTTTGTAGCTATGGATGATCGAAGGATCGAATTCATCGATGTATACGCATTGAAAATCCTCTACGATATTTGCAGGCAGGATTTTAGCGGATCAAACCAGGCGTCGAAGGGATCGAGGGGGCAGCAACAACCACAGCAGGATCCTTCACTTCTAGATCGGTTTATGACAGCTTTGGATTGCGATACCAAAGATGAAGATTCTGAATTACTATCACGTCAGATGTTATTGCAAAGATTGGAAAAAACGCTGGCCCATAAACCAGCATCTGTACAATTGGGGAAAGAAAGAGCACGCATGACTGTACCTCAATCCGAATTTATCCCAGTTTGCAATAGTGAGAAGCATGCACACATCCTATCCACATCTGTGAACACTTCTGGCAACCGGATTATATCCATCCAATGGTCCAGGATCAATAAGTTTGAAAACGAAAATAATGGATTCACCCATTGTTTGCAAACTAAGATTCACTATGTGCCCAATTTAAATACACATACTGAGAGAAGTTTGGGCGATTGTTCATATTTGGATACTTGCCATAAGCTTAACACCTGCCGGTATGTGCACTATTTGCAATACATCCCAGAAGTTCTCAAGGAAAAGATTGCTGAAGAAACCAAACTTGCTAATAGACAGATTAACCAACAGAAACGTATACCATTTTACACTTTGGGGAATTGTTGTGCAGATATCTCTAAATCTCTCTTGCCGCCACAATGGATTCGTTGTGATGTGAGGAAATTCGATTTTAGCTGTCTGGGTAAATTCTCCGCCGTAATTGCAGATCCCGCGTGGAATATTCACATGAACTTACCATATGGAACTTGTAACGATATTGAACTATTAGGATTACCGCTCGAAAAATTACAAGATGAAGGAATTCTATTTTTATGGGTTACCGGACGTGCAATAGATTTAGGTAAAGAATCGTTAGAAAAATGGGGGTACAGGGTAGTTAATGAAATTTCATGGGTAAAGACAAATCAGTTGGGACGTACCATTGTTACCGGCAGAACAGGTCATTGGCTAAATCATTCAAAGGAACATCTATTGGTTGGGTTGAAAGGAAACCCACAATGGCTCAATAAACAGATAGATTCCGACATTATTGTCTCTATCACCAGAGAAACCAGCAGAAAACCTGACGAGCTGTACGGTATGATTGAAAGATTGGTTGGTAGACATGCTCGAAAATTAGAAATTTTTGGTAGAGACCATAATAAAAGGCCAGGTTGGCTAACCATTGGAAATCAAGTAACGGGGACTTGTATTCGTGAACTAGAAGTTAAAAAAAGGTATGACAACTCCATCGCATCTTAAAGCGGAGTTCATCCCAATATTCTGGAAATGTGTTTCTACTCTATTGTTTCCAGCGAGCGTAAATCCCATTCTATTGATTGTTCCAGTCTTTCTATATCAATATGGGAATGAAATGGTCACGTGGAAGGGAAGGCTTCGTGAAACGGGGACTTATAGCTCTGGTTACTGCATGCTCGAGGGTAATACGTGGGATTGGGACTATTGCTCGATAGAAATTGATCAAAAGTCTGAGTGAGATTCATGGTTTAGTCACTAGTTGGCACCAACGTTCATTTACAATTTTTAGGATCAATCCATTTGCACAAACTCATTACTGAAGTACAACCGCCCATTATGGGGACTAAATAAATAATCTCTAGTCGTTTATATGACAACTTAACCGCCCAAGCTTATTACGCAGAGTGCGAAGCCCTAATCACGTGATCATCGGCCAATGGTGCACTTTCCTTAAAAATAGGGCTTCCCCCGATATTTTTTTCACCAGATTTTATCCTTTGACCGAAAGACTAAACATACGCCAGCTTTTGGATTCAAGTACGAGCTCACATGAATCGTTGAAGAATCAGCTAAGCTCGATACAGATTGGATTATAGTTGTGATTCGTAATGTCTTCTCAAATTCTTAGACAAACCATCAGAAGATACTCTTCTTTGCCAAAATACGCCCTTGAACCTGCTTTTAAAAATGTGGACGTTAAGGCAGCTAATGCATTTAAACATGAATTAGAGGCTTCTCAACACCATGCTAAGGATACTTCAAAATTCTGGATTAGAATCACTGCTTTCGTTGCAGTTCCTGCAGTTGCTTTGACTGCTATCAACACTTATTTCGTTGAAAAGGAACACGCTGAACACCGTGAACATTTGGAACACATTTCTGACGAAGACTGGCCAAAAAATTATGAGTACATGAACATTAGATCCAAACCATTCTTCTGGGGTGACGGTGACAAGACTTTATTCTGGAATCCAATTGTTAACAGACACATCCGTCATGAATAAGATGCATTTTAATACAATGGAGTATTAGGAATAGGTAAATACAGCACAAGATTTCATTTTATTTATATGAATTTTATTAATATTATTATTATTATTATTATTAGTATTTAACATGCAGAGTGTTATTGTTATTGTTATTAGTAACAACTGTAGCAGCAGCGGTGCGGGAGAGATCAGAACTTCACAAATATGAAATAAATATATCGAACTGTAAAAGGAATGAAGGAGAGAAGGGAAAAAAAGTACTATCTAACACATATATAAATCAGTCTATGCGGGATGGGACTTAGGATGCAGAAAAGATGAACAAATTATTTGTTGCCGCGATAGCAATGCTATTTTCTCGAGGGTGCCATGAAAAATGTAAAATACTTTTCTTAAAATCGATATCATCCCCCCATTCTTTATTTCTAGCCGACCTTTGTGATAATGTTCCAAATCTTTTGCTCTTAAAGGCGCTTTTATCCGCTTGAAGCACAATTTCCTTATTGTTTTCCTGTTGTTGATGCGAATGTTGTTGTTGCTGTTGCTGTTGTATATTTGATGATGGGTTTTGTTGTTGTGAAGATGCTGTTGATGTTGGATCATCAAAGCTGCTTCGGCTACCATTACTACCACGACGATATGATGATGACGCCCTAGAACCGTTCGATGAATTACTACTGCTAAAACTACCTTTCTTCTTATCGTTAAACTGAACTTTACGGCTATTATCATTGAAATTTTTAACGACTCCACCGCTATCATCACCAGTCGATATCACGTTAGGATAAATCATAAAATTGTTATTGTAAGAACCAGTCATTACACTTGAACTATCACCACTAAAGCAGACTTCAAATTTATCAAAGATAGCATCATTTTCATAAGTATCACTTAACCTTTCCTTTAACTGGTCGTGAACATTTATTGTCTTTAATGGTTTACTATCCATATTAACATCCCAAATTTTTACCGTTAAATAATCCCTTGATGCAATGTATCTACCATCAGGACTAAATTTAACATCGCATATCGATGACGTGATTTCTGTGAAGAAATTGTGATTAATTGGATCAAGATACTCTTCAAAAGTCTTTGTTTTATAGTCACAAAGAGCATTTTGTCTCATGTCACAAAGCTTGACCGTCCCCTTTGAAGAAGAATACATGAACAAATTACAATGTAAGGGGTGGAATTCTGCACTTGTGATAACCTCTGTCAATTCTTCCATATTAGCAGGTTTGATGTCAACAATGTTAAAGGATTGATCAGGAATATCTAAATTCCAAAGGTTAATTCTGAGGTCATCTGCACTTAAAAATGTCTCTTGATCGGAATTTGGTGATATCGAATTGATGTGATAAGTATGAGCGTTCGAGTAAACTTTCTTGGGGGCAGCCGCTATAATCTTATCGTGCTGAGACAATCTTGGTAATTTTAAATTTTGTAGTGATAAAACTGCTCTAGCAGATCCACCCCCACCATTGCCGTTATTCCCACTATGGCTGCCTGCGAATCTTGGTAATGCCATTCCATCGGAGAGGTTATTTTCACTGACCAATTTAACATTCTTCTCATAGACTTTCCAAAGCTTTATCGTCTTATCATTGGTGCTCAGTATAAAATGGGATCTTTGGGAAGGACGTAACCATTTAATCTGGTTGATTTTTTCTTCAATTTCTAAAGATTTCAAGTAATCAAACTCTGCATCATGACTTTGAAATTCTGTGAGAAATCTGTACTCACAATGTTTACTATTGTTTTTCTCGAATAAAACCACACGACCACCCCTATCACCTGTAGCCAAATAATCTCCTGAATGATCAAATTCAACTGCAGTTATAATATCTGCCTCGGTAACTACAATATCAGCTTTATCGCCGAAACACTGGCTAAACTTGAAATCAAAATTGTCCTGTGACATGCCATTCAATCAATTCGTGAGTCAGAGAGGGGGAAAGAAGATGATAGAGAAGGAAAAACCAATGTGTGTACACTACAAATATCTTTGAGCGTGAGAGGTACCTTGACGCAATAGACTCCCAATATTCACTAAAGAAGGGTGATAGAAGGAACGATAAAAATAAGCAACAACACTCCTTAGTTCAGGAGAATAGGAAACAGTTACTTCGTGTTGTCTAGTGGGAAACAGTTGTTCTTGGACCAATTGTCAAAATTGTGATGACAAAATTCCTTCTAAATGTTAATTCTTGTATGAATCTAGTCTCAAAAGAGGGCAAGTACCTTTAAAATGCAACTCCAGTATATGAAATTGGTCAGAAGTTCCTTAGGGGTGACGGTTGAAAATCTTTTATTTTTTTTCCTTTTGGCTTCGACAAGGCGGAACGCGTCGTTTCTCACGATCAAAGGGAAATCTGATCAATCGATTCTAGAGAGTATGAGGAATGCACTACACGTCATTACAAGACAATACTACAAGTGGAATAGGAACGTTTGCTACTGGCCCCAAATAATACCCCATATATCAAGCTATTGGGCCCTCCGCGAACTATCATTACTATTATCTTCTTACTAAACGACAATGTTGAGCTTTACACTACATACATATGAATGATATAGCCTGTGCTATGCTTACAAAGCCTTCTTGGCGGCATCGGCAGGGGAGACTCTGTTGTCCCTGTTGAATCTTTGCCTCTGAGGAGGAGTTCTGATTCTTCTGTCAGCTCTAGATCTGACTCTCACGATTCTTGCGTGAATAGCACAAGAAACACAGTAGTGCAACTTGTTGTAAGTCTTTGGAAGAGCGTATTCAGCGTAGACAGAAGCCTCGGACATGTCTCTGATGGCAGCAGCTTCAACGATGTTTCTGATAGCCATTCTCTTGATGGCCTTATCCTTAGGGACACTCTTAGAGCAGTTAACGCATCTAACTGGTTTGACGTGACCTCTACCGTTCTTGTTTCTACCGTTGGAAGCTCTCTTCTTAGGCATCTGTAAAAATTGGTGTTAGTAACACGTACTGATATTGATAATCAACGACAACTGGCGATAGCGGTTTCACATACCTTTGACTGTGGTTCGTTTTCGATTTTGTGTACTAGAGTGACGAGGATAGTATGGTTGAAACATTTACTATATAAAAATGAGTTTGCGTCGGGGGGTGAGGAGTACAGACCCGGTGTGCGACCGAAGTGCGGGTGCGTCCCGGAGCTTAGTCCTCCCCGAACATCCTGCTGTAGGCGGAGGGGCTCTGCCTAGAGGCTACGCTCTCCCTCGCTAGGTCCCCGCCTGGACCACTCTCAGACTCCTGCCTAGGCTAACTAGCGGCTGTCTTATTTTTTTTTCACGCTCGGAGGACAACGCGGTATCAGAAAGGAAATGATATGGAGAAGCTGAAAATGCCATTCAGTAGGTGTCTGGATGTTGGCGTAATGTATGGGTGACAGTCATTTTTACATAGCCGCTGAGAACAAGATGACTTCTTGGCATCCGCATCCTGAAGCCTTAACTTCTATATGTATTTGTTGTTCTTTTAGATGTATGTATATGTAAAAAGATATATTGTCAATTTCTAAGCTTTTTCAAATACGAATCAGTATGCAATAACGTATACTCTTGAAAGTTTACCAAATCAAATATTTCTTTCTTCTCTTCTTTGGAACATGACATTAAATAATTTATTCAAGTTTACCCATTAAAACCATGGAAATTGGAATTTACAAAAAATAAATAGATCCCCGTTATTCTCCTTAATGGTGACTATGTCCGTGAGGAACACCGACTGGGTTCACTTTGTAAACAGATCCACATTCCCAACATCTAGCCACTTGGTTAACGGTTGGTTTTAGCCACATAATAGTATGAGAATCGGCAGGAGAACCGGTACAACCAACATAACGGTAGTCTTCGTAGGATTCTAAAACGATTGGGTCAGCCATAGTACCCTTTCTGGATGAATCCAATGGCTTAGTGTCGAAGAATTCTACACCTTCAAGTTTACCCAATAATTCCAATCTTTCTAAACCGGTGGCTTGTTCCAAATCGGTTGGCACGGTACCTTCCTTAGCACCAGGACCAATTAAGGTTTCATTGTCTTTAACTTCAGCAAGGGAACTTGCAGTTTTATTTGTGGGTTTGGATTGTAGAAAGACTCTTGAAGTGCTAAAAGCTCTAGTAGCAGGAGTAACAAATCTTAATGACTGGCGTAGAGACAACATTCGGAACGATATTACTGGTACAAGTTTTTTGAACTAGTCAAAGGATAAATTTTCGGAAATGAAGGGAATATGAGCAAAAAGTCTATTGACAACGATCTATATGTGCCAATATGGTTAACCCATCACTTTACGATTTCTTGGAAGGACGTTTTTCATTTGGTGATTTTTTTTCCCACCTTCCTTACTCACTTCCAGCTCTGGCCACGTGAAAAATGAGGATCTCTCATTGGCCGCTGGTCAGGTGGGAGGAAACATAGCTAGGGCTTCCTTGGACTACTGAATAGCTATATATTGACCGGGGTATTGATTGGTGTAGAAAGAGTTAGGAAGCGATCTTTTAGTTCTTCCTCTTGCTTATGTTTCTGTCTCTTTGTTACCGCTCTGCGCGGCGCTATCTCTGTCACTAATTAAATACAATGAATAACTAGGTAGCGCTTCAGACAACTCTTGATAGGGGATCCGTTTTCCCGCCACTAGTAGCCTCTAGGATATTGGCCAGTGCTAGTTCACAGCTCTGGTAAAACACTTGCACTGTACTGCTACCGATGTGTGGAGTTACCGTTGTATACTTGATATCATCTCTCAGTTCTTGATCCACTATAGGTTCGTTGTAAAAAACGTCTTCTCCCAGATGGCGTAGTTTACCCTTTTGGAGAGCTTCGTGGACTTGGTCTCTGTGTAAAATGCTGCCACGGCCTATATTGACAATTACAAGTTCAGGACCATTACAATGTGATAAAAAGTGATTATCGATCAAGTGTTTAGTTTCGTCGGTCAGTGGTAGTGCGATCACAATAGCATTGAATTGCCACAAGTGTTCATATAAGGTATCATCTAATTTGTGGAAAATCCAACCGTGTTTGGTTGATACCTCTGGATCTTGCATACGTTTGGAATAGTGAATTTCCATTTCAAGCCCGTATTGTAATTTGAATCCAATGCGCTTACCAATACTACCCAATCCAAGGATTAGGCATTTTTTACCACGGGGGGACTCAACTTTCAGACCTTGTAATTCATGACCGAATGCAAACCCTGGTTTACCCAACGCTTCACTTCTAGCGGCAAGCGTGGTATCATTCTTCCTTGTTAGGGATTGCTGATATGAAAATTTCCTAAATCCTTCGAGGATGTGCCACAATGCACTATCTGCTACATCGTTACCAACCTGGCTCCTTTGGAAGTCTTTTAGTTCGTTCCCATAGATAATGTTATCATCCTGATATTTGTAAAGTTGTATCCCGTGCTTCGAGAGACAATCAAGATCGAATCCATTATGACCCCTTGAACAAATTGCAATACATTTTAAGTTCTTGGGGAACAGCTCGTGTTCGATTAAGTCCTGTTGAAGACCACCAATGGGTATAAATGCTGGATATCCACCGTAGATGGCCCTTATATCATGCGCTTGATGGTTTGCCAAGAACTGCAAAAAAGAATCCTTAGATTCTATGACGTGGGTCAATGTGTGGAATCTATCGTTAAACTGAGACGAACGTAGTATGTGAGATTCCTGGTTAGGTGCTGCAACAAACAGCACTGTTGGCTTATCTAGCATTGTTTGTTTTTTGTTCTTTTTGTTTGTTTCTAGAAAACGAATATTAGCGTTACTTTTTCTATGTAGTCATGATTAATTTTCTAAAGTTTTATTGATCTATTGGAAAATCTTTGTTGTGAATGCACTAATGGTTCGCCGTAGAAAACGTCATAAATACTGCGCTGCACGTATTGCTTACGACCAATAGTATTGGTAGCCTTATGGCCATTGAGCTTGTTGTAAATGGTATCGCCTTTCAATTCTAATACGCCTGCATCCACCATGGCTGCAAGCAAGTCTTTTTGCAAGTCGACGATATCTTCAATCCCTACGCAGAGTCTAATTAGATCCTCTGGGAACTCTCTTTCCTTCCTCACGTTAGGATCTATCGAAGCATGCGACATGCTGCAAGGAAGTGAAATCAAAGAATTGACACAGCCGAATGAAACCGTTACTGACCAAATCTTAAGAGCCTTAGAAGACACTATACGACGAGACAGCGGTGTGGATCCGGTCTCGAATGAAAGCACCGCACCAGGACCATCATTAAACGACCTGTGCAGACTAAATTGTGGGTGAGATTGTAAACCGACGTATCTTGTACGCAACAGCGAGTTGTCCTTGGATTGTTTAAACCCGCACGATTGCTCCAACCATTCTGCTAGCACCATTGCATTGAACTGTTGCTGGTAAAGACGTACGCTTAAAGTTTTCAACCCTCTAATCAGCAGCCAAGAGTCCATTGGCGCTAATCCACATCCTGTCGCATTGACCACAAAGTAAATTGCATCAGCGATTTTCTGATTGCGTGAAACTACAACACCTGCCATGATATCGTGGTGACCATTGAGAAACTTGGTAGCGGATTCGTAAACGGCATCGGCTCCAAGGGACAATGGGTTACACAGTAGTCCACTCATCATAGTATTATCGACGATCACGTAGGTCTGAGGAGACACACTCTTAACAAATGATATTATTCTTGGAACATCCACCACTTTACACATTGGGTTTGTTGGAGATTCGATGTGAACGCAATCGACTTTATCGACCGAAAGAAAGGCCTCTTGAAATTTATCAAAATTTGAAGTGTCTACATTAATCGTTCTTGCATGACACCTTGTTTTCAAAAACGTTAAGAGTCTATCAGAACCACCGTAGAGGTCATCACCAGCTAGAATAGTGGGTACGTGAGATGTGTTCGAAAGAATTAAGCCGCGCATGATCGCATCCAAAGCAGTCATACCCGAACTTACAGCGTGGACCTGAGACTCTGGCACGTTGTACAGTTGACCGAGTTGTCTATGCAATAGAGATCTAGTGGGATTTCCTGACCTTGAGTAATCGTATGCTTGTCCATCGCTCCGCAGATCCACCTTGAAGGTAGTGGACATATAAACCGGCTGCACGGATGCACCATGTTGATCTCTGTGTAGAGAATTAGACACAACTGAAGTCTTGGGATTCATTTTTAAATATTACAGTTCTATACTGCTTATGCTCAGTGTTGTATATTCGATTCCAGCGACTTTCTAACTACCTATCCCTTTAATATTCCATCTCTTTAATACTTCTGCTATAACACCGACGGTGGTTTCCGGGGTTTTCACAATGATGATTAAATGAATCACTATCACGTGCAGTGCTGACTGTGGGAGGCGCCACATTCGTCGGTGCTATATCAGTCCGACCAACATCGGTGTTATACTGACCACCCGCTGGCGGTAAAAATGTGAGTAATGTTGTCTTTTCGGTGATAGCGCCGTGCCTATTTCAGCCGCTGGATGCATATAAAACATTTACCCTCCCTTTGTCCTTCCTCTCCCTCATTTCTATTTGCCATTTTCTCCCTAGCGCTATTGATAACAATAACACTTCGAGACAATGTCTTTTAGACTCCTCCTTCTTTCTCTTCTTCTTCTTCTAGCCATCGTATACGGTCAATTCCATCATTATTGTAATTAGCTTGATTTTCTCTTTACAACTAGTAATAAACTAGTAATAAACTAATAATATTATTCTTGTTATTATTATTCTTGTTCTGTTGTATTGACAACGTTTCCATGGGTGGATGCTTCCTTGCATTAAGTTCATGTCTGCGAACGTATTTACACTACCCGTCCATACAAACCGTCTTCGAGACTCTTATTCCACAGTAAATACGCATAGGAACCGTCGGCTCTCAGCTCCTCCGTTATCCGCCCGTTACCTGGCCAAGCGATACAAAAAAAGACAGTATACGTACATGTACTATTACACATCTTACACATCTTGCGTACGCATCAGTCCCCCAGTAGCAAAATTCGTAGTAATGAAAACAATCTGCAAAGATTTCGTAATGGTGGCAGCATATGCGCCCTAGAAGCAGCACGCTGTATCTATGTACGTGTTTGTTATTAGACCTATTATGTGCCTCAGACCGTTGCTTTGTTTATCGTCCCGTCGGTGGGAACCGTTTAATTATTTCTTTTATGGGGAACCCATGGAAGGTCCACTCTGCTCCACCTTGGCCTCGTTTTAGGAAAGATGGCGCACAAGTTGAGTGAGATTATATATTTCACGCAATACTGGTGACTTAAAACAAAACAGATATACATCTATATATATACACATATATACACCTATATATACACTTTGTGAGGTCGCTGTTTGTTATTTAGCTAACAGAAGTTCTCCTCAATCTTTACTATTATTGTTGGATCCCGTCGTGGTCTTGGTGGTGAATCAAAATTGCAATGGAATCAATACCTCGTATGTCAAACCCATATCAGCTTGGAAGGGTGGAATCGAATGATACAGCAGTTGGTTCAGGAATTTTCAATAATCCCAAATACGAAGTTGGCGATGCAATAACAAGAACGAGGACAACAGGTGATGATTTTAATTTGCAGTTAACCAAGGACAACTATGACTATGATAATTCAGTTAATAACGACCTTACAGGTAATACAATCACTAGCGAAGCAAGCGCAGGCGCAGCAAGAGGATCTGGATCAGCTGTTATGACGGCTTTCGAAGATTATTTGGATTTGGATTTAGAAGCAATGCAATTGCAACAGCACTTGCAGCAGCAGCAACAGTTGCAATTACAGCAGATGCAGTTGCATCTGCAACAACAACAACGTCAGCAGCAGCAGCAGCAGCAAAAACAACAACAGTTCCTGCCGATGCTGCCCAAAAGGGATAGTAGTAGGAGGTTGTCCATTTCAGATTATGATGTCGATAATGCTGGCTATTACGAATATGAATATTTTGGTAAACCTAGTTTCCAGATCGGTGATTCTAGTCGTAGTAGCAGTAATACTAGGGACTATAATGATAGAGCTGACGTGAATTTAAATGATAAGAATAACGAAGTAATGAATGAACCATTTGCAGATTTGGATTTCAAATTAAGTGCAGGATCAACGACAGCAACAAATAATAATAATGACAATAATATTAATAATGCCAATTTCCTGCAGGATGAAGTTGTGATGATGAGTGATGAAGATTGGGGAACCCCAAGCGATGAAACGGCGGTTCAAATGGGAAGAAATAACGATCTTTTCGATTTTGTCCCCCAAAGTCAAAGTTTAGAGGTTCCAATGGTGGAGGATTATAATTTAGATGTTGACGTTGATGCACCACTAATTGAGCCGCAACAACCTCCAAAGAAAAAAGTTAAGGACTATTTCAAATTGAATTTTTTCACGAACAACAGCAATAATAATAATAGTAATAATAATAATACGAGTAATACGAGTAATGGTAGTGGGAATGGTGCTGATTTGGTGGTTGGTGATGAACCTGTCTTTAAGAAGAAGTATTTCTGGAATAGAAATCCTATGAAGAGGCGAGCTCGCCAAGATGATCCTCTCGAGATGGAAGAGGATCATACTTTGGTGAATCCATCCCAATTGGTGACTTTTTCCAATGAATATGATGATGATGATAGTCATACTGTATCAGAGCCCTTAACACAGTTTGCCGTTTTTGATAATCTAGAAGATAAACTTCCTGCAGCAGTGATAGACCCAGCGCAGACGCCAGTTACCACAGTCAATCATGTCGAACCTGTAGCGCCAATGGCGGTAACGACAACAACTGATAATATTATCGATAATAATAATAGCAACAGTAATAGTGATAGCAACACTACTGCTACACCATCCCCTCCTCCGCTGGTTAGGAAAAGACTGGGATCGATGCCCAAGACTCGTGGCCGTAAACCTTCACCAATACTCGATGCTACAAAACATTTCGGTTGCGAGTACTGTGATAGAAGGTTCAAAAGACAAGAGCATTTAAAACGTCATGTTCGTTCCTTACATATGTGCGAAAAGCCCTTTGGCTGTCACATATGTGGTAAGAAATTTAGCAGAAGCGACAATTTGAATCAGCATATAAAGACACACACACATCAGTGATGTTCTTTCATTAATACCACTCATTCACATTCGATTGTTAGTTTTTTTGTTTTTTCTTGTCATACGATGGGGATTTCTTCAAATTCATCAGGAATTTCCAACTCCTTTCTCAATTGTCTAGATTCTAAACAGAACCTTTTACAAAGGTATTCCATAAGAATTTCGACGTTGTCAGTCATTTTTTCTAGTTTATCTCTTTTATCACGAATCTCTTGGCGTTTACGTCTGATCTTGTCATGATCCCACCTTGATTGTGAAATTTGGTTGTACTGTAACTGAAGAGATTTGAGGTTCTCTTCTATATCTTTATGTTTGGTCAATTCCTTAGATCTCGATAGTGTTTTCCCATTATTATCTTGGAAACGGGGACTTCTTTCGTTAGCAGTGGCGGAATTTAATTTACATTTAGTATCTTCAATAGAAATTTTAGTATCTTGACACTGTTGTGAAATCTTATGACAATTATCATAAATCCTCTGCGTAATTTGATTTTTAAAACACCAGTAGATATTGATATTACCACATTTTTCTACAGATACAATACCGTCCTCGTCAATCATCTGTTGGACCAAATCCTTGACCAACATAGATGAAATTCCACACTTTTTAGGTATCAATTTTTCTAATTCTTTCATATTGTAGAAGGAGAATTCTTCTTGGAAGAAATTGAGTATCCTTGATTTTTTCTCTTCGAGTGTAACAACTTGTTTCCTTGGCGGCTTGGCGTGAGTTAGTACGCATAATAATAGACTTATTGCTTTAGTGTTTCGTTATATTTTCGGTGTACATACCATCTATGTAGTCTATGATCTGGCCCTTAAAGTATCAAGTATTAGCAGTGTGTTTCATTGCAGCATTGCCTCCTTATTATACGGGTTTCCCCTACCCCTTTTTATACCGAAAATAACCGCCGAAGGGTCAGAAGAAGAAAAAAGTACTAACACCACAGTCATGTACGGAAGCCACGACTCTGAAGAAACATTTTAGCAGTTGAAACCGAGCTTCTATATCATTTGGAACGATAATAAGAACAGACTAAATGGAAAAAAAGAACCGGGAAAAAGAAATGATGCGAGGGACCCCAGGTGGCCGCTGCAATACTGCTAGTACTGGTAATAGAAGCTTATATGGAGATATTCGAACATTCGTGTTTATAAGGACCTATTATTTTTTTCAACAGACAAAGGACCTGTAATCATTGATTACTATAGAAAAAGTAAACAGACATAGACTGTAATAAACGACTGCAGGCTCAAGTTTAACATCCAAACGAATTCCATTAAACGCTTTGGTACAGTCTGTTTAGTATTTTTTCCCTGTCCTAATTTGGTGCCCAATTCATTCCATTATCGTTTTAAAGGGGTGTTCTATAATATAAACATTTGACAAATATTGAACATCGAATTATCTCTTCAGTGCATATTTAGAGAGTAGAGTTCTGAGTTACAATGTCAAGATCAAGATCAAGATCTAGCAGAGTCGGTGCAGCTACTGAGAATGAACTCAAACGTCTTGTAAGTTCTCCAGAGAATGCAAATAAATGTGGAGAGTGCCGTGCTTTATATCCAACGTGGTCTTCTGTCAATCTAGGTGTTATGCTATGTGGTAGATGTGCCAGTGTTCATAGAAAACTGTTAGGATTTAGAGACGAAGGTGTTTATTCACATGTGAAATCTCTATCAATGGATCGATGGAGCTCGGCTGAAATTGATGATTTGGCAAATAGCGGTGGTAATAAACGTAATAATAAAGTCTGGAATGCTAAAGGCATTCCGTTTCCGTTCGACGCAGATGAAGATAAATCAACGGTGGAACAATTCATTAGAGACAAGTATATTTTTGCGAAATTTAGATATGATCCAGTAGATCCACATGAATACGGCATGAATGGCGGTGGTTATATGCCCGAAGGAATTAGGCCAAGAAGCCGCAGTAGAGCTAGTTCAAGTAGCGTAGGAACGTTATCAACGACAGACAGACTGAGGAGTAGAAGTGTCGGTGGTTCTGGATATGGTTCACCAATGGAAAGTACAAGTAAACTGACGAATAGAAAGGCAAGGGATTATGAATTGAGTAGATATTCAAGGGAATTAAGAATTTTAAGGGATAGAGGATATCCGAGTATTGATAACAATGCAGAGGCCTTAAGTTTAGCAAAGGGTGATGTGTCACGTGCGATGGCTATACTTGACAGAAATACACCACCGCCATCCAATAGAAACAGAAGTGGTAGTAGTATTGGTGGTTATGCTAGTGACGATTATGGCAGAAGATCAAACGGATTAGCACCTTCCCCGCTACATTCATCTGCAATTAGAACTGCATCTGCGTCTGCAGTTGACACTTTACCTCATTCGGTTGGACAAGAGGGCATTACTGGGCATTTGACAGAACCAAAACCTAATCTTCCACGTAGAAGAGCAGCTACCACTGGTCCACAACCTGCTGTATTCGATGGTACTGATGGCACTGGTGATTTATTGTTGGCCAGTCTGACAGGTACTCCTGCACAACCACAGCCACAGCCGGCCATCTTTGATGGTACCACCGGTATGTCAGGTACACCTACAGGTATTTTTGATGGTAACACTGGTGTTTCCGTACAACAGTTCTTAGATCCTGCAACAGGAATTATTTATGTGGACCAAAACGAAATGGCATTGGCCCAACAACAACAACTGGCACAACAAGCACAACAAGAACAATTACAACAACAGCAACAACACGCACAAGCACAAGCACAAGCACAAGCACAAGCACAACAGGAGCAATTACAACTGCAAATGTTGCAACAACAGCGACAACAGGAACAATTACAACAACAAATGTCCCAGCAACAAATGTATCTACAACAACAAACGAATCAACCTCAGGTGGATAAAAATGCCCTAATGTCACTTTACCAACGTCCGGATATGTATTCAACGCCAGCTGAAATAAGAGAAGATCACCCTCAGTACAACCAAATTATGCAACTACAACAACAGCAGCAGATGATGCAGGCGCAAATGACTCAGGGTCAACAGCAGTATCCGATGTACCAGGGCTACTGGGGCTGAAGGATAGGAAGCAAAAGGAATTACATATTGATTTTCCTATAGATTTCGAAATATGATCTACATGCGAAAATTTACCCAGCAGTATGCCAACTATTTTACTCATCTGTATAGGGCCTAACAACCGATATTTAATAGTACCATTGTGATCGTTATCGTTATGCTCCCCCCTCCGAAAACTGATTTACGTTTTAGCTTCTTTCATACGAAACATCACTTTCGTGTGCAATGATTCTCGGGGGTTTGTCTTCTATGACTATTTTGAGGGAGGGTGTCTAAACAAATGTGAGTAATCCTCATCGGTAGAGACTTAAAACCATAATATATATAAAGAGAACCCTATCCCCTGGCGATAGCATATCGATATAAACAACTTCTGGCGTTTTGTTGTTCCAGGAAATCAATACAGACAAATAGAATAATAATCTGTTACATAAGGATAGGAGACTGTCTTTATTTTTTTTTGTATTTGATTCAAGGAAACGGTTTGTAGTGGTGTTGAGGCTACTATACTACTGATTTGTTTTCCGTATCTTTATGAATGGGTCTTTAGACTAAAATTCGTGTGTTGATTTACAAAGCCTTTCTGAGTTTGGTAACCTTATCCATCTATCCCACGTACAACACATATATAAAAGGAGAGGCGCAGATCGACATCGGGCATCGATATTGGTATTCAACTAATAAAATAAAGGTAATCAGAGATAAAAATGTCAGAAAAGAAACCTGTGACGATAGTAAATGGTGAATATACCATGGAGAAAGAGATCGGTAGAGGATCCTTTGCCATGGTCTTTAAAGGATATCGTAGTAGCGATAGGTCTGAACATATCGCCATCAAAGCGGTATCAAGATCAAAGTTGAAAAATAAAAAATTATTGGAAAATTTAGAGATTGAAATAGCTATTTTGAAGAAGATTAAGCATCCCCACATTGTGGGTCTTATGGATTGTGAAAGGACGGCGACAGATTTCTTTCTTGTAATGGAATACTGTGCATTAGGTGATTTGACGTTTTTAATTAGGAAACGGAAGGAACTTACGGAAAACCACCCATTGCTAAAATCTGTATTTGAGAAGTATCCACCACCAAGTCCAAATCATAATGGACTACACCGTGCTTTCATCGTAAACTATTTACAACAATTGGCATCTTCTCTTAGATTTTTAAGGACGAAGAATTTGGTTCATAGGGATATTAAACCACAGAATTTGCTGCTAGCTACACCATTGATGGGGTATCATGATGCTCAAAGTTTTCATGAAAGTGGATTCGTCGGCATTTACAATCTACCCATTTTAAAAATTGCAGATTTTGGATTTGCTAGATTTTTACCAAACACTTCATTGGCCGAGACCTTGTGTGGTAGTCCTTTGTACATGGCCCCTGAAATTTTAAACTATCAAAAATATAATGCCAAAGCAGATTTATGGTCTGTAGGGGCCGTGCTTTATGAAATGTGTTGTGGGAAACCGCCATTTAAAGCATCTAACCATTTAGAGCTTTACAAAAAGATCAAAAGAGCTAATGATGTAATTACTTTCCCTAGTCAATGTGAGGTCGAACAAGAACTTAAAGATTTAATATGTGGCTTGTTAACGTTTGATCCAGCCAATAGAATGGGATTTGCAGAATTTTTTGAGAACAAGTTGGTTACAGAAGATTTATCACCATACGAAATGGATGAAGCGGTACCAGAACTCGAGACTAAGTCTAAGGACGTCGTGGAAAGTAATATGTTCATATCTGAATATTTGGCAAAACCTCCGCCTCCCTCTTCAAAGAGACAGTCAAATGGCACCAGACCTTTGGTCAAAGAAGATTTGAAACCATTGACTTCTCATGACGTACAGCAACGACAGTTAGAAACCGCTGCAGGTCATCCAAACGCTAACAATGATACCAGTGGTAGTAATAAAAACAATAATAATAACAGTAATAATAACGCCCTAATCAATCCATCCCGTACTGTTAGAGGAAATCCTTCTATGGGTAGAGCCAAGAAGATTGGTTCGTCGGGCTCTGGGTCTGATCTCATGTTAGAAAAGGAATATGTCGTTGTGGAGAAAAAGACAGTGGAGGTTAATGCATTGGCAGATGAATTCGCTCAGGCAGGGCCGGGACCAGCCGTTTTGCAACAACAACAACAACAGCAACAACAACAGTTACCAAATAGTAGACAGGGTACACCAGCATCACAGAGACAGAGAAATTTATCAGACGGATCATCGCCTATGGCTCACGTAGGAGCACAACCACAGCAACAGGCGTTCTTAACGGGTCGTACGGCACGTACATCCAATTCAAGTGGTGGTAGTAATTCTCGCAGAGCTTCTTTAGTTGATCGCAGGCTTTCTTTAACGTCGTTGAATCCTTCAAGCGCTCTTTCCAGAGCTCTAGGTATTGCTTCTACAAGGTTATTTGGCACAACACCGACAAATCAAAACCAGCAGCAGCAATCGTCTAATTCATCTTCTCCAAACTACAGGTCTTCTCTGTTAAATCCTAAGATTTTCCAAGATTTAACAGAAAATATCATTTTACGTGTGGAGCATCTGCAGGGTCAGTTGCCGCAAAAGATGGATGGGAACAGTGTTATTTTGTGGTTAGAAACTTTGTCAGCAAAGGCATTCGTTGTTTTCTCGTATGCTGAAGTGAAATTCTCACAGATTGTCCCCTTACCAAAAAATTCTAAAGATCACCATTTTGAAAAAAGGTTGAGTAACAGTAGTTGTGCTGTTGAAGAGGAAGAAGATGATGAACCTGATTTTCTTGCTAAGCAAGGGTTTCGTAATAGAAGTGCATCCACCACTAGTTCAGTATTAAACGAATTGCCAACCAATGAGATGCTTCAACTGTGCACTGAAGCTGTTATTTTATACATGAAGGCTTTGTCAATTCTAGCGAAGGCAATGCAAATTACATCTACTTGGTGGTATGAATCCCAAGATAAAGTTTACTCATTGAGGCTCAACCTTTTGGTACAATGGATTCGTGAAAGATTCAACGAAAGTTTGGAAAAGGCAGATTTCTTGAGGGTGAAGATCAACGAATTGAAGACGGCTTGTGCCAGCGATCGTACCCTAATCAAACCAGAAGGTGCTAAAGAAACGTTGGAGACAAATGATCAGCTGAAACAAGATGAAGGAGATTCGCCGCAAATTGATGAAATTGGGGATGAAGAGCCTGTGTATCTGGAAAAAATGCTTTATGATAGATCTTTAGAGATTTCAAAAGCTGCTGCCAAATTAGAAATTCAAGGTGAACACTTGAACAATTGTGAATTGGCCTATGCAACATCTCTATGGATGTTGAAGACTCTGTTAGATGAGACTTCGGATGAATACCTATATAACGAGCAGGATATCGTTACTACAGGGATTCTAGATGAGCAAGATAAAAGGATTATCAAGAAATACATTGACAGTATCGCTAACCGTTTAAAGGCATTGAGGCATAAGATGAACCACGGATGAGTTATGTGAAGTGTTTGTTTTGGTCAGTTCACAAGTTTGGTAGAGCTACAAATTGTGTGATATTATCAGGTCTTCTTTTCCTTCTTTTTTCATTGTTATCATTATTCACTTCAATTTAATCCGACATATTGCATTTATTTTTATTTTTTTTTTTTTTTTTTTTTAGGAGTTATTGAAGCTTCTTATGGGATTTGTGTTAAAAATTTTGGGTTTAAATTTTATTTTAACGTTCAGTATTAGGTATAAGGAATTATACGGTAGGTAGGTAAATGGGTTAAATTAGTTGATTTTCAAATATTATTTTTTTATTTTATATTCTTTGAGTTTAAGCGATTCTCCTCAGATGGGTCTGATAAAGCGATCGCACTGATTGTACGCGAAACTAAATAATTTTATGTTTAGTTAGTTATAACAAGTTAATATCATTAGAATTTATTAATGTTATACACAAAATAAACGTGGCTACGATATGAATCCTATATAAACAGTGCCCAAAGTCAGATCAAAAAAACAAAAAAGAAGCTGTGAGTAAACTTGAACAGGGAGAATATTAAATCAAAATCTCCATGTAGGTTTAAATGCAAATTAAGAGAGCAGGATGACTAAAATTTACCTCACATCCTCATTTTACTCTTTCTATTTCTGAGTTCTCCCACTGCAATAGATCTTGATCTAGTTTGGCGATCAGATGAAGCGGAAGATCTTTCGGCCTTCCTGGCGATCCTTTCCCCAAAACCAAATTTGCTTAATCTCGTAGAAATATCTTCCTTCCCATGACTACATGAACTCGAAGGTAATGAAGCATCAGCACTAGCCCCTCGCGACTCGTTAGAATCATTCCTAGAAATAAAAGGTATTGATGGTCTACGACTTGAACCAGCTGAAGTTATTAAAACATTTTTCAAAAGACTCTTAGAATTGTCCTGAAGATGATCTGGACGCTTCCCTGACACTAACAAAGTATCTATGTTGGAAGTTTGTGTCGTAGGTTTACTGAGAACTTGCGGGATTCTTAGAAACTCTTTCCCATTATATGGGTTAGAGTACTGGATGATTCCTGAAGGCGGCGTGATAGACTGACCGGAGGACACCCCGCTAGAAGTTTTATTACGACCCACAAGTGTTGCCTCATCACTGTCCTTATCAGCTGCAGAGATGGTAATTTCACTTCCTTGGACCTCATTTAATCCAATTGGTGTCGCGGAAGCTGTACGATCTTGTGTATTACCTCGAGATGGGAAAACTGGATTTCTCAAACTACTTCTTCTGGAACTAGCTCCACTACTCTCTGAATTATGCGTAGACAAACGACGACAATTGTGACCACCTCTTTCCATATCCAAGAACAATTCAGTATCATCTTTCTTCGAATCTGAGTTCATTTTTTTCCTACGTGGAGCTGGGTCCAAAAATGATCTGACTGGCTCAACTCCTGCACTAGTATCTCTTAGGGAAAGTACACTAGCATTTCCAGAATCAAGAGCAAATTCAAATGGTAGGGATTCAGTATTACTGGATTGTGACCCTTCCTCTTCTGCATCAGAGGAGCAATCCGAGCTACATTCACTTGAAATACCGGAAGATTGACTCGAATTTCCATCTCCACTATTAAGACCACTGAAAAAGTTACCACGACGTACATGAAAATTCCTTTGTTCTTCTCCAGGTTTGGTGAACTCAGTTGGAGTAGGATTAATAAATGTTTTAGCATCCTTTTGCACAGAAAAATTAGCAGCTGCGTCTCTATCACCAGTGAGACTAGATTTCCTTCTACCACTACCACTACCAACATTCACGATTTCACTAGATTGTGGATTTCTCAATCTTTGGCCAAAATTACTCACTGGTGTTCTCTCACTAGGCTGTCCAGATCCAGATCCAGTTTTGTTAACATTAGTTGGATATCGATCGCTCCCCTTAGATTGCATACCATTGAGAAAAGTCATAGGTGTTGGAGAATTTTGTAATAACGGATTCGCATTTGTGTTACTATTGGTCCTGCTGTTGCTTCGATAAGGAGGGTGGTAACCTCCAAGGGCAGGAGGTCTTGCAAAAACTGTTGGAGAAGCCGGCTTCACATTTGCATTAGCACCAACCTTACTCATCGCATAATTATCGATGTAAAAACTGTCTAAAGATGCAAATGAAGAGTTTATGGGCAAATTTACCACGGTATCAGGATTATGCTTACGGTCGAAATCTTGTAATTCTCTTTCGAGCATCTCTTTTTGAGAAGGTTCCTGGAATTTATCATTATCGATATTACGGTCATTACGGTCATTATCATTACACATGCTATATCCCTCTTTGAAAACAGAGGGATTTACATTTGTTGCAGCTTTATTATCCTCATCATTCTTAGTTGAGGATCCATTACTCGTATTATTACAATTAGTCATTACTGAACCTTCACTAACGATAAAACTCGTACTAAAGGGGCCATGTCCACAATCTCCCACTTTCAAACTATCTGGAACACACAAAGTTAATTCTTCTACATCCGGTTGTTCAGATCCCTCTCTCTTTTTACCAGAGTAATAATTTAGAGCTGCTTCTTTAATCTTTTTACCAACACCCAAGACTGCGTCATTGAGTTCTTTCTTAGAAACAGAAATTTGCTTAAAATGCTGTACATTATTGGGCTGAAATTCCGCTCGTTCTGCTTCTTTGAAGGCTTTAAATTCTTCACCATAATCGGGCATGTGGTGGAAATCCCAAAGTAAAAATTCATGATTTTTAATTTCTTGAATTCCGATACGATCCAATGGACTTTTTTTCAACAATCGAGTTAACAGATCAACTGCCAGATCATATTCTTCCTTAGATGAAATGTGCGAAACTCCATTATTATTCAAATTTTGGAAACTAGGGCATGTCAATGGCTGGTTCACAATTTTTTCAAAAAGTTCTAATTCATAATCGGAAATAAATGGCAACATTCCAAAAAGTAAACAGTACAAAGTCACACCTAATGCCCAAATGTCAATCATAAATGAGACACTAGAGCCCTTGAACAAATCACTTCTATCAATGCTAAATTTTTCAAATGCTTCTTCACCAAGACAAATTTCAGGTGCGAAAAATGCCGGTGTACCTGCTGTCTTGGCTAATTCTAATTCATCTAATGATTCCAAATTGGCATCTCCATTCGGGTCTCTTGCTGCCAAGGAAACACCGAAATCAGATATCTTAACAGTACCATCTTCTGCCATCAATAAATTCGCAGGTTTGATATCTCTATGGATGACACCTTGGTAATGCAAATATTCTAATCCCAGAACGACGCCTCTTATAATCTCTCTCGTCCTTTGGAAATTCAGGAGCGGTGGTCCTCTAGCTTCTGTTTCTAAAACGTCACCTGGACACCATTTAACTTCACCTCTAGAACAATATTCTAGCACCAAATAGATTTTCCTTGATTTTAAGTCGTCTAAGACTTCCACTAATTTAACAACGTGTTTATAATGACATTTTTTCATAATGGCGATTTCTCTACGTATTTTTTCATTTTGCGTTAAGCTGTTCTTTTTATCAAGCACTAAAAATCTTCTACCCTTTTTCTCATGTCTATCAACAATCTTAATCGCTACCAATTGACCTGTTAATAACTCTCTTGCTAGCTTAACTTTACCATGTTGTCCATGTCCTAGTTCTTGAATCAATTCATAGGTATTGAGCACTTTGCGTTTAGAGACAGGGTCATATTTTAATGAAATTTCATTCGTTTCTTTAACTTTACCAGGCAATCCCAAACTGTGAGGTGAATTAATATGTTCTTGATGATGAGGATGATTCAATTGCCGCACTCTCTGCTTTTCTAACAGTAAATTTAGAGATTCCATTGACGAAGAAGCATCTTCACCAATTTGATAAAAATATGGATTAGAAGAATTCCTACGAGAACTTTTCGTAGATAAAGAACTCTCATTGCTGAAGTTTTGATGAAGAGCTAAACGCAAATCGGGTGGAACATCAAGTTCTTCGATTGAATCTCGCCGATGATGGTTCATATTCTTACAATGCAAATGGAATTGGATCTAAAATAACTAAAGGAGGTCAATGAGAAAATAAAATCAGATGAAATGACAATGAAATATCAGTTTAGAGAACGAAAAAATGGAAATTTAAAGAGATCTTGTATGCCGAATAATATCGGGGCCTGTCCCCCACAATTGAAATTTAATAGCTTTGTAGGATATCCTCCTTCGTCTAGTATAAATACTCAATAAAGGTGGATCTTTTGATATTATTATTTTCAATAATATCCTCAATTTGGAGAAAGAAACTCGATAAATACAGTATGAATGAACTCCTTACCTAGGAGGTTCAGAATTTCTTTCAACCAAATTGATGACACAGTGTAATCACAACCGATTTCCACTAATTACAAATGGGGTTCCTGTGGGTTGATATCTATTTTGGTTAAATGTGTTTACTCCATCATATTTCAAGGGAGGCAAGGTTTTCAATGACAGTTTAACGCTTAAAGAACTTTCTTGACTGTTACAAAAACGGTCGGGTAACCACCGTGCTATACGAGGGAACAATACGTAAGAGATATATGCATCATGACGAGGGGTCCCTAAGGCCATCGGAAAAGCTCTGGGGATCTCCAGAAGGTATCTATTTGAATCTGAGAATATTTATTGTCCAATTCAATACTTTCTTAGATCTCGATCGGTTACATTCTCATAAATCGGGCGAAACCAGCGTTTCTATGAGACTTTAATCATGAAATCGGGTTATTGATCAGCTTTTAGGCACGCTGGGGAATACAAATTTTGTTTCCAATTCTAGTGGATCTGTATTTGTATAACTTTCATCCTCAATGCGTTTTTGTTCCTTCCATTTGGTTTCCATCTGTTTTCTCTGGATTCTTGAATCGAAAACCGTACGACTCAATTGGTATTTTCGATTCTGTCGCTGTAATTTACTTACAAGATCCAATTGCTCGTCGTACTGTCTTTGTAACTCCTGTCCTTGATCTTTGTCTTTAGTGGTTTTCTCACCGTCACCGTCACCGTCACCATTACCATCACCATCACCACCATTATGCTTCTCTTTTTTGTCCTTCTTTAAAAATTTGCTGACCCAACCATCCAAACCACTACCACTATTTGTAGCAGGCAGTGGTTTCAATGCCTTTAATTTAGCTACTGCATCTTGATACTCTTTACTGTACAAAGGTGTAACGAATTGCGGGTTATCCTGTAGGTGTATATCACATGTGTAAAACCAATCAATACCACTGTAGAGGACCGTCGTCGTAGGTTTGTAGCAGACCACACATGGTTGCATATCTTTGATACCTACTTTCCTAGCGGTGTACTCGTTCTTCATCTTGAACCCCTTCGAACTTCTGTTATGCGGTAAGGTAGTTTATGTTCGATTTACTCACAATCCGAATCTTATACTAAATACAATATAAATAAAATACAATAAAGCCATTACAACTTCCTCTTTGCTTTTTCCCAAACATTACGTGATCTTTTGGATCCTTTCGAAGTGCTATTTTCTAATTTACGTTTATTACCAAAGATGCTGAAGTCTTCACCACCAATCATGTTAACTTGATTCATTCTCTCTCTTCTCTTTTCCTTGAGTTTATCCGTCTTTGAAGTGTTTCTTAATCTAGTGAAGTTCTCTTCTTCATATCTCTCCACTTCACGATCCTTCTCAGCATCTCTTAATGTTTTAACACCACCTCTACCATGGTTCATGATATTAGCACCAACTGAGGATTCCCATTCCGGTCTCTCTGATTCTTCTCTCAAATATTCGTCCATTGCCTGCATACGAACTCTATTGCTACGATCCTTATGGTCCTTAGAGCTGAACCTATCATCCACAGGTAATGTAGAACTAATCTTTGGTGGTTGATAAACTGCAGATTCACCCTCCTCTTCTTCTTCACCTTCTTTCTTCGACACACCAAATGCACGAGGTTTCTGAGCCATTTCATCATCACTTGAATCTGAGTCATTATCTTCACGGCGTTCACCTTGTGCTACAGCTCTTTTCTCAGCATCTGCATATTCCTTTTCCATTCTCATATGTGCTCTCACCAGTTTGTCCAATTGATAAGATAGTTTCTTTTCCAATGGTTTAACACCTCTTTCTAATACGATTCTGTGTTCGATACTTTTCTCTCTACCAGAGTCTGCCGTTGAGTTTCCACTCAATTTCTCACCAATAACCATCGTGAGCGCATTAACGTATGCCAACATGCTTGCACTCTTCAAAGAAAGAAGTGAGACTTTATCGTTGTTTGGCACAGAACTGGACTCATATTGTTCCTTAAGCTTTGTGATAGAACTTGAAGTCTCCTGCAAAGATCCGACAACACTTTTAAGCACTTGATCCAACTCAGACATGCTTTAATCTTGCTAGATTTTCTCCCTTTGTATCTTGCAGTTCACTAAAGCTCATCTCATCTCATCTCATCTCACCGCATTTTCTTTTTTTTTTCTTTCTTTACGTAGTGAAAATTTGATCAAGGAAAGAAAAAAAATGTAATGAGATGAGCTTTCAACACTTCTACACACTACAAACTATAAAAGTAATCCAGCCAAATCTCAATATAACATGCCTCAAAACGAGTATATTGAGCAGCACATAAAGCAGCATGGTCGCAGGCTCGATCACGAAGAGCGTAAGCGTAAGAAGGAGGCAAGAGAAGTCCATAAGGTTGCAGAAAGAGCTCAAGAGTTGAAGGGCTGGAGAGGTAAGCAATATGCCAAGAAGCGTTATGCTGAAAAGGTTGCAATGAAGAAACGTATCAAGGCTCACGAACAATCGAAGGTCAAAGGTGAGTCCAAACCTATCGACACCGGTGAAGCACTACCTGCATATCTGTTGGATAGAGAAGAGACAAATCAAGCAAAGGCAATCTCATCATCGATCAAACAGAAGCGTTTGGAGAAGGCTGATAAGTTTTCTGTACCTCTACCTAAAGTGCGTGGTATCAGTGAGGAAGAAATGTTTAAAGCTGTAAAAACCGGTAAATCCAAATCCAAATCTTGGAAGAGAATGATTACGAAACCAACGTTTGTCGGAGAAGGATTTACACGTCGACCAGTCAAGATGGAAAGAATCATTAGGCCAACTGCGCTACGTCAAAAGAAGGCAAATGTGACCCATCCTGAACTGAAAGTGACGGTTTTCCTACCAATTCTATCTGTCAAGAAGAACCCTCAGAGTCCAATGTATACGCAATTAGGTGTTTTAACCAAGGGTACAATCATCGAAGTTAACGTTTCTGAATTGGGTATGGTTACGTCTGGTGGTAAAGTTGTCTGGGGTAAGTATGCTCAGATAACTAACGAACCAGACAGAGACGGCTGTGTAAATGCCGTCTTACTGGTTTAACATATGAGTAGTAGTAAAACATAGAAATTGTATATTATTTTAGTATGGGGTATTTTTCTCTCGTGATGTACGGGCGTAGACTTCAACACTTTCCTCCTTGTCCATTTCGCTCAACTCCGTCCTCCGCAACCCGGAATTGGAGGAACTCGAGACCATTTTGAACCACATGCGGAACAGAGGCAGAGAAAAGAGGGCTTCAGCCCTAGTTCAACAAGAAAAAAAAAAAAAAAAAAAAAAAAGAACTTCGGATGCTCGTTCTAGACAAGTCTACCGCAACCCTCTGTCCGCATGACAAACCATTTTGCCGCAACGAATTTCCACTACGGTATAATTGCTCCCGCTGTATAAATCAAATCAATTAATAGATCATCCATCACCATTAATTAATTGATCAAGTTATTCCTACTTCGAGGGGCCAAAAACCCAATACATTTTGCCAACCCCCGTCAAGTCGTTTGCTCCATACAGTAAATTGTACGCGAAAAACGGCGAGCCATAATATCTCATACAATGCACCCTATATACTTCAAACTTGTGATGATGGCAAGGCGACAGTACTAGCTACAGTAGCACTTGTTGCAGCGCTAATTATTATGTCCATGGGAATGTGGATCCACATTGGTGCTTTACGAGTACAAGCACCAATCCCCATATTCAAGAGAAACCCTTAACAATACTACGACATCTTGAAGTAACACTATATGAAAATTTTTCTCATACCAAGGCTTTTTTTAAAACAATTAAGCGGTTGTACGCTGCCAAGATGGCATTGAAACAATCCGAAGAATTGCCGTAAGGGAAGCGATTCGAAACTTACCTTTTCGTTACTTTGCAAATATTGTTACGGCTTAAAAAAAACAACACATAAGTTTCTATAAGAGTTCTTATTCATTAATACTCGATCGGTGAATCTTGAGACCTCCGAGCAAAGAGCCGGTAGTAGTAATATTAATAAAAAAAAAAGCTTAAAACGGATCAAACAAGGCTGGTGTACGGTTACTAAGAGAAATATAGCGAAATTGATACTACCCTTTTCAACTAGCGCTCCCTGATCCAATTGTAACTTCTTGTATTGTCAACTTGTCCCTAGGGTAAGAAGAACAAGAGGAAGAAAGAAGCCAGGTAATAAGCTATTTCGACACAATTGTCACAGTTGCAAGTACACACTGTCCCTTCTTTACTGACGCTTACAATTCGCATCTGTATAACTAGGAAGACAAGAAAGAAAGAGGCATAGAGAGA
Source organism: Zygosaccharomyces rouxii (assembly GCF_000026365.1). Taxonomy (NCBI): domain Eukaryota; kingdom Fungi; phylum Ascomycota; class Saccharomycetes; order Saccharomycetales; family Saccharomycetaceae; genus Zygosaccharomyces; species Zygosaccharomyces rouxii. The sequence continues at coordinate 1,572,037 of NC_012996.1, read as the reverse complement.
CTAAGAGAAGTGCCGACTTATACTCTCACACAATACTCTACTACTATACAAGTGTACTCATACACCACTATACACAAAGAGAAGAAAGGTAAGACAAAACAAAAAAAAGTAGCAAGAAGAATTATTAGCTGTTGTTTGTCCCATTGAATATTTTGGAACAACACTCTATATCCAATACTAATACTGCTACTAAGCTAAATCAAGCTAACCTGTGCATGTTAAGAACCACTGACAGGCCATTATACCCTTTCGCTGCTACGTAAAGACTACGACGACTACGACTAAAATAACTGCAAGAATAGCAATTATCACTCACTAATGTCCTATCACCACCAACCGCAGTTATCTGTTAACTCTATACAGAGTCTAGTTGAACCTGTGACACCACCGCCATTGGGTCAAATGAGTAACAAAAAGAATCACACAAAGACCCAATCGTTGGATCTTTCCGAGTTTAATCAGTTTATGCAGAATCAGTCTCCCATGATGATGGCAAAGACTTTCTCTCCTCCTGAATATCAATCTCAAACTCAAGCCCAACAACGTCCACACCAGGGAACATCTCCAGGCACTCTGCCTCTGATCAATGAGTTTGATGTTGGATTTGATCCATCGACGTCTGCTAATGGATCTGGTGCTTCCATGCACGCACCAGGGGCGCCTCCTGCACATGTGCCAACTGCACCATCGGCGTCGATTCCTTCTGTTAATACTAATTCTTCTACTAGCAGTTCCTTGAGGACCAGCAGTGGGACTGAAGCTATGGAAATTACCTCAGCACCATTGGAGGAATTGGATTACGTCAAGTTGGCAACAGACCAATTTGGTTGTAGATTTTTACAAAAGAAGTTGGAATCCCCTGCTGAATCAAATTTAGTCAGAGATTTGATGTATGAACAGATTAAAGGATGCTTTTTGGATTTAATCCTCGATTCGTTTGGTAATTACTTGGTTCAAAAATTATGTGAATATTTGACTTTGGATCAAAAGACATTTTTGATCCAAGTGATCTATCCACACGTATTCCAAATTTCGATTAATCAATACGGTACGAGGTCTCTACAAAAGATCATCGATACTGTGGATAATGAATCTCAAATTGATCTAATTACAAAGGGATTCTCGCAAGAGCATACTTCCATCGAACAAGTGGTCACATTGATTAACGATCTTAACGGGAACCACGTGATCCAGAAATGTATCTTCAAATTCCCACCATCTAAATTCGATTTCATAATTGATGCCATTGTGGAACATAACAATATCATTACGATCTCTACTCATAAACATGGTTGTTGCGTTTTGCAAAAGCTGTTGAGCGTTTGTACTTTACAACAGATCTTCAAGATCTCTGTTAAGATCGTCCAATTTTTACCAGGTTTGATCAATGATCAATTCGGTAATTACATCATTCAATTCCTGTTAGACATTAAGGAATTGGATTTTTACCTTTTGGCTGAAATTTTTAACAGATTATCAAACGAATTGTGTCAATTGTCATGTTTAAAGTTCTCTTCAAATGTTGTGGAAAAATTTATCAAGAAATTATTCGGAATCGTAATGGAATCTGTTCCCAAGGCTCAAGAAAATTTGGTTCCCGAACCTAATGATGATGTCGTTACTGCAGCAATGGGGATCCTTTTGACTATTATTGATATTTTTACGGTCAATTTGAATGTCTTGATTAGGGACAACTTTGGGAATTACGCTTTGCAAACTTTGCTGGACGTTAAAAATTACGGACCTATCTTGGAATATCCTGGTAATTCCTTCGTTCTAAAGTCGGTTAAGTTGTTGAACTTTAGTCATGATTTTACTACAAAGATTGGAAATTTAGTCATTTTGACTAAGGAATTTTTGCCAAGCATTAAGACTACATCATATGCCAAAAAAATCAAATTGAAAGTAAAGGCATATGCAGAATTAACAGGAATCGCGTTTGCAGATTTATCTCCAAAGAAAAATACTGGTGGTGGCAACTTTAACAATAACGGTAACCATTTCAATAATCATCGCAACAATGGTAATAGCAACAATAACAAATTTAACCATTATAAAAACGGCGGTAACGTTAATGCTAATAGTGCTGGTGGTGGTTACTCAAAGCATGCTCGCCATTTTTCACTCCCTGCTAACGCTTTCCATAGAAGAAACTCTAGTTCCGTCTCTTCCTTAGGTGTTTTACCTCAAGCGCAAACTCTGCAACTACCACAAACTCCGATGGGTGGTTCTAATGGGATTTATGGACACAACCAATTTTTAGCACCTCAAACTACTACTGCAACCAATTCTGCAGCAGCGGCAGCGGCAGCGGCAGCGGCAGCAAGTGGCGGAAGTTTCCCTCCAGCTCCGCCACCTCAATTTGTGCCTACTACTGCTGCACAGATACCCTCGTCTCAAAAGCCATTTGTCTCTGCACCTTTGCCTAAACCCAATTCTAATCCAAATTTACAGGGATTACAAGGGCATACACCCATGCCGTTTAGCAGTGATATGGGGAACAGTACTAACAGTTCTGGCTCTAGTCTATTCCACAATACAATGAATGATCCATTTGTGGGTAAAAATTTTGCATTCACAAGTGGTTCCCAATCCAGTTTATGTGAACCAAATTTTGCACAACAAAGGGTAGTTAGTAACCCTTTCCCATTACAGCAGATTCCACAACAACCATCAATGCAACAGGCTCAATTTATGAATAATTACATGCCCATTAGAGCCGTTGAAGGTGGCATGTATATGGGTGCTAATGGTTCGAATACAAATGATTTTATTAACTCCGGAAATGAGTTTAATCTCGGCTTCCGTTGATTAAAATTGTTGGTGAAAAAATGCTAGGATCCTCTTACTATTTTTTGACGTATATTTACGATTACTGCATCATATTATATGAAGAGAAGCAAAGATAAGAGCTTAAGAAACTCAAAAAAAAAGATAAAAACCGAAAAAAAAAGCAAACGATTATATCAAGAGAATACTTGTACCATTTTGAGAGGTGTTGTTACGAATGAAGCCAAACATCATGGCGTTGTTATTATAAATTATAGAAAATCCTGCAAGAAATTTATTATGGGAAAAATCGATTGTTTAAACATTTTATTCTAAGGAATACAAATGATAAAAATGAATAAAACTATAAACTTCCCCCTCCCCCCCAAAAAAAGAGAAAAAAATAAAAACTATTCGGTGGTACAAAGTCAGAGAAATCCGAAAGTTTGTGGATCACCATGGCTCCCCAATTGCTGCATCATCATCATCATCATCATGATTATTATTATTTTTTTTGTTTTCCCTCTCTCCCCTTTAACGTCTCGTCAGCCTTCACTTTATCTCTTGACTTTTCATTCCTTTAACGATTATCCATTTTTTGATTTTATTCCACTCTTTTGTTCAATTTTTTCAAAAGGCATTACATTCATTATCCTACCTGTGATCTCGATTTTATTTTATCTTATTTTACAGAATCTTTTATTTGACTGCGGAGAACCTTGCATCATTCGCTTGTAAGGATTCTGGTGTACTTTATGGGTTATTTTTTTTTTTTTTTTTTCATTCACTATTGGAAAGTGATCATTATGTTTTTAGCGACCGATGACCATGTTAATGTCGACTTTCCTAGTGTTAAGACAATTTAAAATGAACAAACGATAAAAAGAAGTTGCATGCAAATAAAACACACAGCGGAGTTGTACTAAGAAAAGAACAAAGATTGCATACAAATAGTTATCCCGATTTTATTTGTAAGGTTTACGTTTTATTCCTTTTACTTATACTTTTTATTTTTACTTTATTTTTATTGTTCGATCCCCGCAGTTATTATTAACTAGTATTATAGTATCTACCGTCATTATATTATTATGGTCGATTAGCGCTTGCTTTCTTACGGGATAAAGGTGTCAAAAAATTGTCTATTTTGTCTTATTTTGCAAAGTCGCTTAATATTTAAAATTAATTCAAACACTCTTAAAAACGACCTAAGTAAGAAATCAATCATTTCCACATTACAATTAACATCAAATATATATTATGAAACCAAAATTACAAGCTTGTTGAAATGATGGTAGATGAAATCCCATCGTCTCTACGTTCTAATTCCATAGCAACGAAAAGACGTAGTCGACCTTTTTGATTCAGATCTTTCCAATCGTCTACATAGTAGCCAAAACCAGCTGCTCTTACATGCGTGTGATTTATTCCAATAAAAAACTGGCTTGATTTTGATATCAATGGGTAATAGATCCTCGGTTTTGATGATTTGATAACTAAATTATCATCTACATGGGTGGAAAAGAGCTCAAAATCACCTTTACCAGCACGAGTTCCATAACATATATAATGGCCATCAGAAGTGATTTCAAAAATTTCTTTATCCCTTGTTAGATTGCAAAATGATGTTTGCAATTTGATTACCATTTGACAGGGATCACTTAAAACATCAAGAACAAATAGAGCTTGGCTATTTGTATCCATGATACCAGATACTGCAACCATACCTTCATCCTTAAACGGTTTGATACTGATTATCAATTTTATATTAGGAAACTTTATCTTTCTCATTGCCTTAAAATCAAATCCAGAATTGGTACCTTGAGCAATTGGCTGTCCAATAAGGTTTTCATCAAATGGAATTGTATATATAGAGCCATCTCGACAACCAGCATATAAGAATCTAGAACCTAAATCAGAATCATTGACAGCTAGTGACAGAATATCTGATTTGTTTTTCTTATCTAGAACTCTAACCATTCGGGGCAAGGATGAGTCCCAAGGAATTACCGCTATCTTATTGTTTAATGCAACGACAACGTCTGTTCCTACATTAACCGCATCATGGACATTCTCATTAGATTTAAATTCAGCTCTACACCAGTGAGGTGTATCTCTCAGATGTTCCAAGTGTTCAATACCAAAATGATGAATATTGGTTTCTGTTAGATATAAATGAACAAATGCCTTTCTTGTATCCGGATCCAAATCAAACCTTTTTATTAAAGCTTCTGGTCCATAAGAAGGATCGAATGATCGCCCTTCCAATGTTCTTGCATAATATACTCGAATCAATGCGTCAGGTTCATGTCCATTAACGGGAAGTTTAAAAATCGTATTCCTTGTGCTAACTATTAAGTTTGTTGAACCGCTGTGGCAAATATATGGGAAAATAGAACAGTCCTTAAAATCTAATTGGATTGGGCCAGAACGATTAGCTTGGTACGTATGATCAGTTTTGTCGTATCCATAACGTTCCCTTTCTATACCTCCAATAAAATTAAATGCATCTCTCTGACCAAATACTTTTTCATAAGGATCAAAAAGTTGTGGCCAATATTCTTGATAGCGTTCAGACTGTTTAGCCTTTAAATTTGCTAGCTCTAATTTCTTTTCATTATCAATCTTTCGTCTCTTTATATCTTCACGGTTGTAACGACTTGCATTGGGATTTTGATTTGTTGAAGTAATGGGAAAATAACGCCCACGACTTTCATCGAAGATGAATCCTGGCAATTCACGAGGTGGCATACTATGATAAAACCATAATGTTCAAGTGGCCTATTCAACTGTATTGTTATGTATGTATATCTTCATACAAAACAAATCAACTAGCACCAACGAGCCGCATCGCCTACAAACAATATAAATCAAACCCTGTAAGATAATCAATTCATAATCGTGATTTGTTCATTTGGTAGGGAACTGTACCAGTACATACACACACATACATCAATACGTATGCACGCAAGATCTTTTAAGTAGATAACGATAATAATAATAGTAATAAAATAAAAGATAATAATAATAAAAAGAATTTCCCATGGATTGATCAATTCAAGGTATCAGCACTTTCGGAATTCAAGCAGTGGAAAACAAATTGTTACTACTCCTGACAGCAAAGATAGTTGAGACAAAAGAGAATGCCCGGTCGTGCTAAATTTCATCGTTACACCTTCACGACAAGCGCTATACCAAATGATGATAGTAAAATGGAAAACTAAAAAAAAAAAACAACTGAGCGGAACAGATTTGAAGAGAATATCACAGGCATGGATGTTGGATCTCATATACCGACTGTATTATTTTTTTTTTTCCTTTTTCCTTTTTTTTCGTAATTTTCTGTATTTTTTCGATTTTGCCAGATCTTTATTTCGTCAGAACCTAATTAAGAGTGAGAAAATGAGATAACAACAAAAGTTACCATCACTCTTGGCCGAAACCAATAGTTTCTTCAACAGCCAATGTTAACTTCTTATCCAAACTTTCGAAATCATCATAAGGTGGTAAATCGACTCTGTTGAAACAAGTGTGGGATTTTGGTAGGTGCTTTATTTCACCAGCCTTTTCAATGGTAAATCTTCTTGGACCATCAGAACCTTGTAAATCTTTGAAACCATTGACTGGAATACGAGAAGTACCCGTGGTAAATTGCAATAGACGAGCTCTTTGTTCATTATCCCAACTACCAATGCATCTCCAAAACCATTTGATAACTTCATCTGATTCTTGATAACCACGATAATCGGTATGTTTTTTCCAATCTTCCACATCGATCTCAGCAATACCACCAATTAATAGTTCTAATTCACGCTCATCAAATACTGTAACTAAATCTTCCGGTATTAGCTCGTTGAACCCATCCATAAATGCCCTAAATTGTTCTTTAACTCTATCTACAATCTTCCACTGAGAAAATAATTCCACGTATTCCTTTTTATTTTCATCTATGACTTCAATATTTCTACCATTGGGCTTTAGATCTATCGTATGGATTTCACCAAAACTTTCGTCATCTGCGCTGAATGTTAGATCCAAAATGCCATCTATACTATTCTCTAAGATCCATTTCAAGGAATTGTGAACTTCGGCATCAACACCTTCCATATCTTGCAAAACCACTTTCTTACGCAACATCATTTTATAAAGCGCACCGACAAAGAAGGCATCTAAAAATCTTCTGTGGAAAACACCAAGACCAACGACTCTACCAATAAATTTGAAATAATTGAGATGTTCAGGATTAACACCACTGTTTGGATTTATTTGGATGGTATAGTTATCATGAGCAGAATATTCAAATAAACAGTAGAATGGATTGAACATCTCATGGGATAATAAGAAGAAAAATTCTCTTGAAACTCCACCGTAGTCTAAACCTTCTTCACCGTCAAATTTGATCATTAGTCGTTTCTTTAAATCTTCAGGAGTCTGTCTCATAATCTCTTGGTAAGCATCTTCAAAGATATTCTTCCGGCGAACTTTAATATGACATTGACCAGGTAAAATTCTTAATGCAGGTTGAGATCTGAAATAGATAACTTTACGACGGAAATCACGTTTATACTGAGGCACATTTTGGTCTAATGACGATGGCAATCTTGGATCATCCCATGTAGTGGTCTTTGTATTATGATCGACAAAATAAACACGAGCCGTATTCGTCAATCTCATTTCCCAACCTGAAGGCAATGGACCCAATTGTGATACAGGTTGTTGTTGGATGGTTGTATTCGTTGGGCCATAAGTACGGATGTACTGTTGCCTTCTTGGATCAACCCACGTAGTTGTTCTAGTATTGTGATCAACAAAATATGCTCTACCTTCAGGCGTAAATCTCTGTTCCCAACCTGATGGCAATTCACCCAATCCTGATGTTGTACTACCCGTTGCGGCAAACGCTGCAGCTGCAGACCCATTGACAGCCGGTGTCTGGGATCCCGGTCCAGTTTGTACCGTAACTGAGGAGCTGTCGTTAGATGTCGTTGGCAAAGTTCTACCTCTGTGTTGCCTCCTTTGTAATTCTGTATTGGCATTCAATTGACCACTTCTTTCAGCTTCAGTTTGATCTAACGTTGGACGCTTCCATTTTGTAGTTCTTGTATTATGATCAACGTAGTAAGTACGACCAAAATTATCGGTACGTCTCTCCCAACCCGGTGGTAAACGACCATATTGATCTTCAAATGACGAATACTGTCTTGTCGACAGTGCATTAGCAGCACTGTTTTGTAAAGTATGCTCCACAGATGCCGCCGTTGCTCTTGGTGTATGGGCTCCTGATTGCGATCGAGAATGAGACTGCGTACGGGAAGCATTACGCTGACCAGTTGAATTAGAACCACCACTGTTTGCCGATAAAGCTGCTACATTATCGTTTCCACTAGGTCCTGCTGGAACAGCTAACCCACCGCTTGATGATGATGCTCCGCTCGTCTCTGCACTGCTTCTCGTACTACTCCTTGCTGCACTGGAGCGCTGTTTCGATAAAACTACAATTAATCTACCACTGACAGCCATACCATCATTAGATCTTTTCAAATCTCTGGTAATGGTCTCCTCACGTGCTCGGGCCCCACCAGTAGTATCTTCATCTAAATGACCTACAACATCGCCAATGCGAACATTGACAACACCTAAAAATCCTTGATCCTTCTTTTTAAACTTCTTTTGATCAAACACTTGTACGGTCAGGATAGAATTTTCATTTACTTCATCAAATTTGAAAGTTTCATTCCAGTAAGGATTTAAAGTCTTCTTCGCAGCTGATGTTGACTTTGTTTGATATCCATCAATCGTTAAAACCGCGAATGGATCTGGCGATCTGAAAACGTCCCTTTTATAAAGAGATTCTGCTGCTACAAGTTTAACAGATATCGCTGGCATTTTCTTCGTCTTCTAGTTGTATCTTTGTTTAACAAGGAAGGGGTGGACGGGGTTGATGAAACACACACACACAGACAGACAGACGTAACACACGTTTCTTGACTTAAGAAAGAGAAAACAGAATGAAAGCTTAGGCAAAAACTCTCTTTATATCTTTTATGTCTTTCTCTTAAATCTCACCTTTTCGTACTGACTCTTCGAGTCCTTTCTCCTTTAGTTGAAAAAAACGAAAGATATTGAAGGGGGGGCTGAGGGAATCAGATACTCTTGAAAATTTTCGACCCTACTCTGTATCAAAGCTACTACCAGCTCAATTTCTAACAAAGAGACCTTCCTGATTGTAATCAAAGAGTCCTTCTGAAGTTATTAACAAACTGTCCGTTGTGTTTGAATTGTACACGTTATTTTGGTAAGCTTTAGTCAGTTGCTTCACCTTTTTTCTTTGAAAAGGAGAGAAGGAAAAAAAAAAGAATCCGGGCAAGTTTTTAAAAATTAGAAGGGAAAAAGAAAAGATTTTTGCCAATAGCAGGGGAAGAATGGTCAAAAGACAGCACAGGGCAACGGAAACTGCAAAAGATAGGAGAGTGCTTAGAAGAACCATGCTTCGTACTGGTACCCAAGAGATCAGTGATGAGAAAGGGTCAAGGAGGCGGAGAGTGGATAGTTGAGTCCTGTGTCACGTGACATGAGACGAGTCGGCCATCCTAAGACAAATTCCCGGGTTCGAAACACGGAAGAGCAACAACTCAAATAACTCCCGTGATACATGACTAACGTGTCAGCGGCTAAGTATACACCCATACCTAATAATGTCACACGAAACATCGGGACCCTGTTATATCTCCGACACCCAGACACCTGCTGTGAGACACCCGGACACTACCACGGTATCCGGACAACGACGCGTCACCCTGCCTGAGATCTGGCCGCCCCGCATATATCGAGAAAGAAAACGCGAGCAAGTTATTAAAAGGAAAAAATAGCCCACTTCTATAAAGAGGCGTGTTTCGAGATGAGACGTTCTCAATATATAGATAGCCTTATGAGACTGTTGACGTTAGATAGTTTTCCTGCCTCCCGGTTCTTCTCCTGATTCTTCTGTTACGCTCTCTTCAACTAGTACTCATCCTAAGAAGCACACAATCAAGATGCTTTTACTCTGGCCCCTGTTGCTGCTTATCAATATTGTGCTAGCAGACGTTTCTGTTATTTCACCAAAGAAAGGCCAAACGTTTACTCCCAATGATGGTAAAGTTACCATACCTGTGGAATGGGAGGATAACGGTGCACCCCCAGAGATGAATCAGATTGTATGGTATTCAATAACGTTGAATAATGGTCCTAACGGCCAGATTAATAGAATTGAATATTTAAAGAAAAATATGAAGGCAAGCGATGTTCAAGAGTCAAATGGAACTTATTCGGTTACTGTGGAGATTGACGCAGACGATTGTGGTAACGGACAGTATTTTCTCCAAATTTATGCCGCTATAACGGAAGATGCCAGTGAAAATACAATTAACTATAGTCCAAGATTCAACCTTAAAAACATGTTGGGTTCACCAGTTTCTTATTCCGATTCTACTCAACCAGCTCCTTTAACAGATTATACAACCTATGTTGCTTACACAAAGCAAACAGGTGTCACTAGAACTGCCCCCATGCAAACGCAACCGGGTTCAACAGTTACAGCAACTTCATGGTCAATGAAATTCCCAACTAGTGCTGTCTCTTATTTCCCCACACTCAGTCCAACTCCTCACTGGAAGACTACTTTGACACCGGGGTGGAATTACACTATGACAAGTGCGTGGAATTACGCCACACCAAGACCACTACCAAGTGAGAATGGTGGTTGGTACAACCCAAAGAAAAGACAGAGTCTTTCAACCAGAAAGATGAATTTGAAAAGTCTATTATCTCAATCAATTTCCAAATAAACTTAAATAAATGTGCACTGGTTGTGCAAATGTAAAGATATTTTGTTCGTTTTCAAATTGGTCAACACTCGAAGCGTAAATCACTTCTCGGAGTTTTTACTAGGTGCATGTAAATGTATATGCACCGGTAGTGGTAATAAGCAGCGAAGACCACTTGCTCTTATGTTGTACTCGTCAGCAATACCGCTGTGTGGCTCACTCTTATTACCGAACGACCTTCACATACCCCTAGCCCTTTTCTTCACCTGACCTAACCCTGTCGGAAGAGACTCCATTAGGAAAGCTGCGCAAGCGGATCGCACTCCTAGTTACTGTAACAAGATTTGCTGGGAAACTAGTAGATTTGAACCCACATTCGAGAATTGATATAAAAGAATACCATGCGTAGGGATGGCAGGTCGTTTGGTCGATAGTTTCGTACCAGAAAAGCAGAATCCTCCACTTCAAAAATGTTTAGAGTCCCTCAATTGACCGCTAGAGTCTCCAGAATGGCACCATTGCGTGCCCCAATGCCACGTACCTTCTCCACTTCACCAATTACTATGGCTAATGGTAAGGTACTGCTGGTCCTTTATGAAGGTGGTAAACATGCTAAGGAACAAAAGAGATTGTTAGCCGGTATTGAAAATGAATTAGGTATCAGAAAATACATCGAGTCCAAGGGTTACGAATTGGTTAGTACTACTGATAAGGACCCTGAACCAACTTCCACAGTCGACAAACATTTGAAAGATGCAGAAATCGTCATCACTACTCCATTCTATCCTGCATACATCACTAAATCAAGAATTGCTAATGCACCTAATTTGAAGTTAGCAGTTACCGCAGGTGTTGGTTCGGACCATGTCGACTTGAACGCAGCCAATCAGAAGAAGATTACAGTTGCGGAAGTTACTGGATCTAACGTGGTTTCCGTCGCAGAACATGTTCTTGCAACCATTTTGGTGCTTGTGAGAAACTACAATGGTGGTCACCGCCAAGCTGTCAATGGTGAATGGGATATTGCCGGTGTCGCCAAGAATGAATATGATTTAGAGGACAAGGTCATTTCCACCGTCGGTGCAGGTAGAATTGGTTACAGAGTTCTAGAAAGACTCATTGCATTCAACCCTAAGAAGTTGTTGTACTACGACTACCAAGATCTACCAGCCGAAGCTATCAAGAAATTGAACGACGCCAGTAAGTTGTTCAACGGTAAGGATGATATTGTGCAAAGAGTTGAAAAACTGGAAGATATGGTTTCCCAATCTGATGTTGTCACTATCAATGCACCATTGCACGAAGGTACTAGAGGTCTTTTCAACAAGGATTTGATTTCCCACATGAAGGATGGCGCTTACTTGGTTAACACCGCCAGAGGTGCTATCTGTGTTGCTGAAGATGTTGCCGATGCTGTTAAATCTGGTAAATTACGTGGTTACGGTGGTGATGTTTGGGATAAGCAACCAGCTCCAAAGGACCACCCATGGAGATCAATGAACAACAAGGACCAAACTGGTAACGCCATGACCGTTCACATCAGTGGTACTTCTTTGGACGCCCAAGAGAGATACGCTCAAGGTGTTAAAAGCATTCTTGAAAGTTACTTCTCCAAGAAATTCGACTACCGTCCACAAGATGTCATCGTCAAAGATGGTGAATACGCTACTAGAGCCTACGGTCAACGTAAGTAAACGTAATACGTAAAACATAAAGTTATCTAACGACTAAACTAAATATTCCTCATTAATATATCTCCGGAAACCTTTTACATAACCTTTGAAGTGCTACAACACCTTCAATACTGATATCTTCACCATTTTTAAACGGACATGCCACAGCGTCTAGCACAAGGAAGCCAACATCACCGTTGTCGCTAGACCTGCAAACCAACTCTTGCCATGAACCTACTTCAAAATTCTTTGACATAGAAACACGTACGTCAGTCAATGTAACCATTTCACCGCCTTCTGTGGGAGATGCCAACACAAGTTTGTTCTCACTGGGTTGCGATTTCACCTGTGCGATGAGTCGAAAGACGGGTACTTCACTTGCTGTAATTTCTCTTGGATCAAGTCTTGGGGTTTCACTAGCCATAATGACGATCTGTCAGAGACTAACTAGGCTATTTTCCGAGCAGTTTTGGTGGTATTAGCAGCACTAGTATGGTTAGTAGTATGGTTAGTAGTAGTAATCGCGACGCGAGTTACGCTTAGTACTCTTTCAAAGGGAACTGACCACCAACACTACAACTGCTTCACCAGTATTTGACAAGAAACAATCACACGCGGCTGCACTGAGAGTGTCAACTAGCAGTTCTAGCAAGCATCAGAAGTTGAATTAATCTCCCAACACCCGAATTAGTTCCGAAGTCGGAATCGGATAGCCTGGTTTGTTGAAGTTATTCCACTGGACTTTAAGCCATTTGGTTGCATTCTACGACTGATAAAGTATAAATACACAAAGCAGCAAAGGGTGTTCATCTTTCAAGGGTCTTGCATAACGTTTGAACAATAAGTTAAGTGAACTTAACTAGAAACATGATTAGATTGGAGGATAACAAAGGTGACAGACCTTCACAAGGTTTTTTCTCCCGTCACAAGAAATTGCTGCTCGGTGTGGGAGCTCTTTTGACCCTTGAGAGTGGTAGTCTTTTGTACGGGGTTCATCATGGTGGATTGCCTGAAACTACACCAGTACAAGGTCCAACATGCGGCAAGATTGAACCATTGGCGCCATCCTTTAACAAATCTGTGGAATTGATTCTACACGATGCAGAGTTTAAGAAGGAATCCATCGAGAGGTTTTCAGGTGCTATTCAAATTTCTACTGAAGTTGAAGACGTTCATCCAGTACCTGCCGATGACCCTGACTACTATGCCAATTTTGGTGAATTCCACGACTATTTGGCTAAAATTTACCCCTTGACCCATGAGCATTTGAAATTGGAGAAGGTCAATCAATTTGGGTTGCTTTACACTTGGGAGGGTTCTGATAAGGAATTGGAGCCTTTAGTGCTTATGGCACATCAAGATGTGGTTCCTGTCAATAAAAAGACTTGGGACGATTGGGAATATCCACCATTTTCAGGTTATTATGATAAGGAAACTGACTACATCTGGGGCCGTGGTGCATGTGATTGTAAAAACTTGTTAACGGCGGAATTGGAAGCCATTGAATTGTTGTTAAAGGATGGATATACTCCTGATAGAACTACCATTGTTTCTCTAGGGTTCGATGAAGAATCTGGTGGCCGTCAAGGTGCTCAACATTTGGCAAAGTTCTTGGAAGAAAGATACGGCCCAGATAGTATTTATGCCATTGTAGATGAAGGTGGTGGTGTAACAGCTTTTGACGATAGTACTATCATTGCAGTTCCAGTGAATGCTGAAAAGGGTTACGTTGATATTACCTATACTATTAACGGTCATGGTGGTCATTCTTCAGTCCCACCCGACCATACTACTATTGGTGTTGCTGCCGATTTGATTTCAAGATTTGAAAACCATCCATTCGAACCAACATTTACACTAGATAACCCGATTTACAAATTTTTGACATGTGCTGCTGAGCACTCAGAGGATATTCCATGTTCTTTGAAGAAGGATATCTTGAATGCACCAAAATCTCCAAAGAGTAAGGAACAATTGACTCAATTTTTGGCATCTGAAAGAAGTTACCGTGATTTGATTAGAACCACTAGAGCTGTCGACATCATTAATGGTGGTATTAAAGCTAATGCATTGCCTGAGGTGACCAGTTTCTTAGTTAATCACAGAATTGATATCCACTCATCTGTCAATGAAACATTGCAAGCTGATTTGAAATACGCCAGAAAGATTGCCAAAAAATACGGGTACGGATTGTCTTATAACAGCGAATATTTGTTACCAGAGACTGAATTAGGTACCATTGAAGTTGCAATTGTTCAATCATTGGAACCTGCTCCCGTTTCACCTTCATCTGGTCCTATTTGGGATACCTTTGCAGGTACCATTCAAAATGTTTTTGAAAATGGTGTCTTTGCTGGCAGAGACGATATTCAATTTTACGTTTCTACTTATTTGATGACAGGAAATACCGATACTAGGTACTACTGGAATCTAACTAAAAACATCTACAGATTCATTGCCTCTATCGGTGATGAAACTGTTCCAAAGACAATCCATTCAGTTAACGAACACATTAGAGGAGAGGACCATTTGAGTGCAATTGCCTTTGTGTATCAATACATTGTTAACGCTGGCAGTGCCAAATGAAGGGAAAAAAAAAAGGACGAATTCAATTAAAATTCTCGAAAAGAATATGTGTGATTGTTTGTCTTTAAAAATATTATTATTATTATTATTTTTCTTAAATCCTTTGCTAATTAGTAGCCTCCCTTTGTAAAATTCACTTTTTTTCCATTTTATAATGGAAGCTTATTTCACCTTTAGAAGACTCTAAGGATTCTGTTAAATCGTCGAAGGAACCATCATGAGGAATTAGTTGTTGCACGGTGTTTCTATTGGAACCTGGCACGTAGTAGACTGCGCTTTGGGGGTCATTTGTAAGTTCAGCTTCAAGCTCAAACCCAGGTTTAGGTTCAACTGCGTTCGCAGGTGAACTAATTGAAGTTAATTGAGAAGCTGTATTCAGAGAATCATAGTCGTTGCCAAGGCATCTTTCTGATAGATATGGTAAAAATTTATTTTTGGGAGCTTCACCATCATTATCAGAATTTTTAGATTCAGCTCTACTTCTAGCAAAAATTCCAAGACGTTTCTTTCTAGCCTGGAATGCCTTTGAATTATTCTCAGAGGGTATATCGTAATCAACAAAAAATTTGGATTGAGAAGTAGGTGAAGATGTTTGATATGAACCATTTTCATTTTTCTCCAGAGTGCTATCAGAATAATCATTGTAACAGCTACTATTACTGTCGCTTGATTTAATACCAGGTGCAATTTTACCCAAGACCCGTGCGATTTGAGAATTCTTACTCCTTCTGTTGGCATTTTGCAATTTATCCACAATGAATCCCAGCTTCATTGTTCTTAGGATATTAGCGTACATTTGCAATGCATCTGTTCCCAAACCAAATATTATGAATACCAGGTATGACATTAGAATGTAAAGCCAAACGCTGAAAATACTTTTACCTTCGTCATATTTGGGTATTGTATTCCAATATACTGGTGAATGAGTTTCATTCCAATTGTACTTACCCTTGAAGGATTTTATATCTTCCGCTACCCCAAATACTGATAATGGGAACATCACCAATATTGTTAAAAAGCATAGAATGAGTAATCTAGAAAATCTTGCCAGATTTAATCTCGAATTGGTGCAGTGTAAAATATCTCTAACATCCTTACGCTTTCTATGGAAAACGTATAATACTAGGAAAGCGTAAACCATACCAGCAGTGGACCAAATTAGCCCCCACATTGTATACAAAACTGTGGTAAGCCATGTGGGGGATAAGACGTTTTGACAACCGTTAAAACGAACAATCCCAAATCTTGCCACTTGCACAATATATGATAATGCCATTATTATCACTGGTGTCGCTAAACTGATAGTTAGATCACAACAAATTTTACTCCATGAATTTAACTCTGGTAGTACCGTGTTGGCCCTAAGAACGGTATGTAAATTGTAAACGATATTGGTAACCGCACAGGGCATCCCCACATTAGCGCCAACCTGTAGCTTAACCACTATATCACACCAGCCTTTACCATTCCAACGATTCATAAAATCTTCTTCAGACCAAATAGAGGCACCAACTAACGAAGTTAAATCCATGGTAAATAGCCACAGTATTAGTAGTACGGCAGGTATATTTCTACTATGTGTATGCCATGCCAGCGGTGGAAGTAATAGTAGTATGGCGACGAGAGATAATCCGATGATATTCGACTGATACGACATGGATCGTTTGATCAAATCCAATTTGATGCGATTAACTACACGGATGGATCAGGAACATGCAAACTCTTGAACCAAATACCATTTCTTTTATACATAAAATCAAGTAATTAATCAAATAATTAATTAATTAATTAATTCAATCAATTGAGAGATCAATAGGGAATAGCTACAAGAATAAGAAACCTCACTGATGCAACTTACCAAATCAAACGACTAATCCTAGATATTAAGAAAGAAGCCTCAGGTTGATTTAAAATTCAACATCTAACATTCAATTGATACTTCCTTCCCAATTAGTTTCCCAATGAATGAATTGAGAAGTAAGGAAGGATTTACTGTCGCAGCGACACAGCGACGTTAAAAATGAAATAATTAAAGAGGAATAAATGATTAACTTCATTGGAAAGCTAGATAGGAAAAATTATTGTATATATGAAGTTTAAGACTTTTGTTTTACAAATGCTTAGAGTTTGTACCATGATGTATCGCGTAGAAAAAGTGAATTGTGGCAGTAAACTGGGTCATAACATTGTATCATAGACCTTAGCCTTTTTACCACAAGCCGATGGCATCAGATCTCTTAAAAGCGGTTGGTCGTCCAGTTGTAGATTGAAATGCCAATCTAAAAAATGAAATGTTATCTTTTGGAGTACTAATAAATTCGTTTAATGTAGCTGCTGTTAAAATTTTTGTCTAAATTTAAACCATTGGCAAGGAAATTAACTATGGCCGCTTGGTAATCCATAATAGTACAACCTTTCACTTTATCTGCTATGGGCTTGGTCTAAGTATCCTTCAGATTCGATACCGACATGGAAGTTCTTGGTGCCTTAGAAGGTGTGGAAAGTGAAATATCATCTGCTGGGATGTGAAATATTTTTTACCTCGAAGAAATCAAACTTGCGACATCCTTTAGACCAGCAAGAATAGTGTGTATTCTATGGGTATTGTCCAATTCTTGGAATGTGGTCATTCAGCGTGATAAATGGTAATCGGCATGTTTTAAACCAATTTTAGGGGTATCAATTGGCATTTCTAATTCAAATGAGAAGCACATAAGTGTCTCCAGAAAATACAATGACCTGGTGTGCCTTTCCGGTAATAATCACATTGTTTATGTCTATCAGAGTTGGGGCACTTATGCAAAAACATGCCGAATCTTTGATCGGAACCGGGGTAATTATCGGATATTCATAACTTTACTGTTATTGGTATGAGAGGCACTATCCTCTTCAACATAAGTATATCCTCTTCCCATACATGGAGATTTCTCATCATAATGAATTAAGATGATCACGTTACCAACGGTCTGATATTAAGCATGGTAATAAGCACCGCTCGCCTATTCGTGAAGAGTACTGTCATGAACAACAAATTAGTGTAATTTTAATTGAGCACGAAATTTAATGCTGAGTATTCAATCGGTGGAGTAGTAGTGTGGGCGAAAAACTTAAAAATTGGTTCCAATTGACAATCGCATTTCTTCTGGCCTTCATCACATTTTAAACATTTATCCCATCTGTAAGCACCAGAAATTTCAACGTTTTGAAATTCTAACTGTTGGTAGCGTTTGTCAGAAGCAAAAAAGACTGCTCCTAATATCAATATTTTCCCACATATTTCAGAACCGAGACAGAAAAATAGGTTTTATTTGATCGATCCTAAATATTTGACCAACCGTTTTGGAGCGTACCAATAAAGCGAGATGGGGAGCAACAAGAAGGTTGCTTGAGAGTCAATGTTTTAATGATAGCCAGAATAATTTTGCGAAAAAATAGCAGTTTTACCGGAATGTAGAAGGAAAAGTGTCCAAGTCCAGCTAGTCCGATGATAACAAATACTCTTTTGGTCTTCTTCAGCTTAATCCATCTTTAAATTCAATGATGCTATTATATCTAGACATCTTTACCCCTTGCCATTCTTCAGTTTTTATCCCATCCTTTGTTCACGGCTGGACTTCTTAAATTTAGTATACTTTGCGATGTTAGTGGAACCGCCCATAGCTTCTCATCCCACACTCACAGGCGCTAATGTTATCATTGAGGAAGCTATTAATCTGATGTTTTCATTGGGAATTCGATTGGAGGGCTCCTCTCATACTTCAACGGATAATGTCCTTAGAAAGTGTAGTGACTATCGCGAATGTTTGGAACCCTTAATGGTAGTCGCTAATATCACCGTTAGCACCAATACATAACTGGCGATAGCTGCTGTACAATACCAGACCCACTTCCACAAATATGACCTTTGTTGACGATGAGTGTCGATAACTTGAGTAGCAATCTGTCTTACAAAGAGGAACTGTGCCCTTTTCAACTGATCCTCTTGACATATTTTACCTTCATATGTCACTTCTGGTTCGGGTGAATCAGAAGTCTGATAGGGAAACCGACTGCAACTCTTGATAGGTTGGTTAGTGATTTTAATATCTTGCAATGTAAGAGGATCAATTCCTATCTCTGTACGTTTCTTGCAATTTTCCAACTCGTATTCTGTGGGTAATTGATCTGAATCAATTGGCGGATGCGTTGGTTCATGGGGAACCAACCATTGTAGATACAGGCATAGTGTGATTTCGTAAAACCACAGCAACGGACAAACGACCCCCATTATACAAAGTCTTGGTAACAATGGTCTACGTTCCTCTGTCCTGTGGCATGATTCACACCGACATTCGTAATTTTGAGATTCTACTTCAAATGGAGCTATGAGGTGTTTACCTCTCTCAATTGATAGTTTAAAATCTGATGGGTTGATCTTCTGAGTTAAATCAACGGTGCTGATACTGCTATCTTCATCCATAGTAGTAGATAATGATAGCGGGCCGTTCATCTGTCAACTAGCTTGTTATAATCGCATGGGGAAATTTACATACATAGTTGTCTCTTCCTACCTATCCATATATATACATAACCTTAATTCAGCAGTCTGCATTGGTGTAGAATGCTTCTTGAAGTCAAAACTAAGGTAAAGGTTAGTTGAAACTTGTTAAAACTCGTTGGTTCAAACGGTTTGAAGTAAGTCTAGTGCTCTTCCCTTTTCAGGCGAATACAAACTGACAAAGTGAAGAAAAGTTCAAATGAATAAAAAAAACATTTTATCTATACTACATACACGTTACTGAATTCCACAATTCACGATTTACTCTATTTCATTATATTACAGTCTCAACGATGCATCAACTGCTATGTTTCTTCTTGTATTTGATTAAAAATTTATCCATGTAAGATGCTGTAAACTGTTTTACCTTAGCTCTTTTATCCTTTGATGGCTCTTCGGGCGGTGGCTTTGTAACATCCTTCTTTAGTTCTTTAGACGTCAAGATCTTGACGATGTCTCGAGCACATTGTTTTGCATGGTCATGGGATAAACCTTCGTTTTGTTCGTATCTGCGTAAGAGACCAGGTACAAATGAAGCAAAGAACTTGTCCCATTTATGCTCCAAATGATGATTTTTCTTCTTAAGACGTTTTTCTTCTTTTTCCCTTTCCAATTTTACTGACTGTTCCTTTTCCATATCCTTTTGTCTATTGGCCTCTGCTATAATCTTTTCCAATTCACTTTTCCTTTGATTTTCCATCTCTAATTTCAATTTCAGAGCTTCCTTCTCCTCCTCTTTAACTTTTTCAATAGCTTCTTTCTCCTTTTCAAGTCTTCTTAGTTTCTGCTTTTCGTACTCTTCATCATCAAGACGTGATCTTTTGATGGATGGCTTCGGTGTACCTGAATTACCATTAGTTTGTGGTCGTCTAGCATTAAAAGTCTTTGATGAACCTGATGGTGGCTGATGCAATTTTGTCTTTTGTTGTGCATTATAATACATTGGTTTACCATTTTCATGAACGATTTCCCATCCTGGTGGTAATCTAATTCTTCTTAAATCTACCATCTTATTTGATGCCTCTTTGATATCTTTCTTTGTAATTCTTTTATAAGTCTCAAAATCATTCCATTTTTGCAGTAGTTTAGTGCATGTGTCTTCCAATTCTTGATTCGATTTCCCAATTTGTTCTACTTCTTTATCAATTTGAGATGTGATGATACCGTTTTTAGTTGTCTTTGGTAATTTCAGGATGAAATCAAGAATCTTTGTTTCCATATATGAGTCCTCTTTAAACAGGTGTAACAGTTTGACAAAGCATGTGTAACCATGTAACTTTAAGATTTGATGGTGTAAATTAGAATCAGGTTCAATGTTAAACAACCGCTGTAACAATTTTCTGGCCAGCAGAGGGTCTTCCACCTGTAAAAGTACACTCATAACTTTGATCACATCTTCAGGTTTTTCACAAGGTGGCGGATTAAGTGATTCAACAAATTCTATATTGATATTGTTCCCTTCACTCTTCACAATTTTTTCACCCTGTTGCTTTTTCAATTTAATCCATTGCTTTTCCATAGTTACGCTGACAACCAATGCTTCTGCCATATTTTGAGGTAATAGACTTGCAGCATCAGTTTGAGTCTTACCACCTAAAAATCCAATACAGTTTGGTTCTTCACAGTAACATTTTTGAGCTGTGGCACCATATCTATCAACGTTGTAATCGAATGTAATTTCCTCACCTTTTAAAATTTTTCTATGGGCAAAAATCCCCATCTTCAATTTTCCAGCTACAACCCATTTATTCACATATGCGTTTGGATTGCAAGAATGGTTACAAAATCTCGCTAGTGAACCTTTGACGGTAGCATCAATGAATTCACCGTTTTGTAACATCATAAAATAAAAATGCTGATAACCCTTTTGATCATAATCCACCAATCTATCCCTAAAGACGTCCTCCGGTATCACGTCCCCCATATATTCATAGATAAACTGATGCGGTTCAATATCAGATTGAGCACGGACACCATAACCTTTTAACTTGGTTTGGAAAACTGCAATATCGGCATACTGTTTCCTTTGGAATCTTTGATTTTGACAGTCTTCACCGCAAGATCCACATAGCCCATTAACACACTCGATCAGCGTTAGCCTATTAATACAGTCGGAGTTTTCGTCACAGGCGCGATTAATACCGTCTTCGAACTCTTCATAACAATCACACTCCATGAATTCATTGTGCTTCGAATTTCCCAACCTTTTGTTCGCATAATGGTTTTCCTCTAGACATTTAAAAGTCTTTAGTACCTCTTGAGTCTTGTCTTCTTCGTCTAAAAACAACTTAAGGGATCGACTAGAGCCCTTGGGCGGCGATACTGATCTAGATGACGACATTTACCACTATTAGATCGACCAACTGACCTCCAAATCTTTATTTACTGCCTTTTTTTTTTGGTTTCTTCGAGGTTTAAAAGAAGGATTTAAGCTTTTAATGTAAACTTCATCAAATATTGGAAGGTCTTACTTCTTCCCGTTAAGTATGACGCGACCTGATTATTATTTAACTGTAAAAAAAAAAAAAAAAGGAATAAGAGCTATACCGATCCTAGTGGTGCTAACGCCGTCTGTGTTGGTATCTGCGTTGATATCTGTATTAGTTTCTGTGGTAAATCCATCTAGGAATTTTTGTTATAACACAATAAAGATTCGAAAACGTCCAAGATGTCATGATCTGTCTGTTCCTGCAGTAGCTCAGCATCGTCGTAGAGTGCCATCGCCCTTTGAATACTGGCGTTGACAAATGCTATACAGTTGAGGAGTCTCGAGGAAATGTTCCCGCATTTACCGTTATTGAAAATTTTCTTTGTTTTTTGTACTATCCCGTGGCGGTTATTCGTTCTCTCATTAGAATCATTTCTCATTATCGTGATTTCCTTAATCTCTCTTGATCTTAGCGATACCAGCAATGTCCTTGAGCTATCACTGACCTGCAAATCCTTACGCATCGTATAAATGACTCGAGATTCGGATTCACTGCCTACGGGGAAACCTTGTAATTTAAACCAATGGTTGAATTTTGCCAAATAATTTGTGTATCGTGGTAACAATTCTAACGGTTTCCCCTGTCTCAAAATTTGTGAATTCATATCTATCTGCATGAAGGCAGCATGTCGTGAATCTCCTGGTATCACTTCGTATTCACCTTCACTTATTTCGAATCCAGGTTTACAGATCCTGGTAAACGCCTCATCTAGCACGTCTCCCTGATCTATCCTTTGACAATCCCTGGTAATTTTAATTTCGCCCAGTGGTGCTCCATTGAAAGACGATCTTCTCATTGAGTGGGTATTATTACTGCTGTTATTATTATCATTACCGGCTCTTGGTGAACTTGGAGTCCCCATCCAAGGAAATTCTTCATATTCACTTATTGATGGTGAAGGCTGAGGTGTTAATCCCATTCCCGTACCTCTGCCAAAATGCTGTTGGCTTGTAATACTACCAGGTGTACCAATAGGCGCTGAAATTCTATCCCATTGATCTATATTCTTCGGAGCTAGCGAGGGACTAGCCTGACTACCTGTAATCTTACTAAACCATGAACCATAGGATGAAGGGCCGTTGTGGCTCGATAGAGATGAAGATAAGTACTGTAATGAATTACTACCACTTTTCAAAGATGATGGTTGAATGACTTCCGCCAATTGTTCGTTTGATGATACCGACACCATACTGTTTCGACTATTATTACGCGGGATTTCCCAACCCTTGTTTGTAGAGGTAAAAATGTTATTAGTACAATTAATACCACTACCATTATAATGGCCCTTTTTGAAGCTATCCCGCTTCGGGAGAGGGTTATGCAACATGTGTTGAGGTAGGTTATCCGATGATTCTGATTGTGACATAAATTTTATCTTTCCCTTATATTTGGGTTCCAGTAAACCTGAAATTATGAACAATAATTTATTAGCAACAACCATGTTACCGGAAATCACTACAATCCTCGTAGTTTCAGAATCATTCATACAATCCTTGAAATCACAAATAATTTTACCCAAAAGTGCTGGTAGAAAATTCATTCTAGGTCCGTCCTTGATTTCAATCCAACTAAATATGTCCTTAAACCAGGACTTGATAAATTTTTGATAGTTTTGAGGGTAAAGAAACATTCTAGGTATTTCCATAAAAGACCGTAAGCAAGGTATCAATTTACCCTGTAACAGTTGTACAATTGTATCACATTCATAGCGGAAATGAACGTTTAAATTACTTGGAAGGACACCATCTTGATAATTTTTACATTTAACACTCTTGGATTTACTCCAAATATCCAATACAATACTTTGACATTGGTCTAACCAACGCGTAATGTGTTGCCAGGCTTCTGGAATAATGGGCAGTAAAACGGTGGGCACACAAAGCGATACGGTCAACCGATTATTCCAACTGGGATCATCCGTGAAAAAAACTCTAGTAATTAAAACAAGTCCAGAATTTGGTATAGTTCGAAATTTGTTCCCCTGTGACAAATCCGCAGATCTAATGGGTGACCCAAAGATGTACTCCTTTAACTCATTAGGTCGTATTTGATCCATCTGTTGACCTTTTGCGGTAGAGAAATCCATAACCACCTTGTAATTATTACGACACATACGACCTGTCTCTTCTGCTACTAGAATCCTAAAGATGGCACATGATGGTGAAGATAACGAACTAAAGGGAATATTTTTTGATGCAAATAACTTGTATTTCAAATCATCAGGTACATGATCCAGCATGGGGGGTGCAACCAAAAAATCTTCATGATGAGAGCTATTGCCCCCAACTAACGAACCTGACGTCGTAGCAGGATCAGTGGTAGCAGTAGCATAAGAAGTGGGAGTGGGCACTTTAGGCTCATTACTTGTCGCTATGTTCCCATAGGAACTAGCCTTTAAAAGACTACCCAACATTCAAACAATGGAAAATTCAATAATATAATATAATAACGAACTGTAAGTGTAAAATCTGATTTAAGCAGCAGCTAGAAAGAAGACGCAAAACTATAATAACAGTGAACCTTTAGACTGACTGCTCAAAATAACAACCGCCAAAATACGAAATATTATGATCAACGAGATGGGCTTCTGAAAAGACAATCTAGCGTCATTTAATGAACTAACGTATCGAGTATATGTTCATCAATGTATCGGAGGAATCTACCAAAACAAAAACAAAAAAAAAAGAAAATGCTAATCAGACTTTCTCCTACACCTCGTCCTTTTCCTTCTGTTTTCAACTCCCTTTCCTTAATTCTTCTGTAGAGTATGTTGTCTCGGGTGTATGTATATAGGTAGATGTAGGTGTATGTCAGAAGGCTCGCAACTTTTGTCGTCCCTCATTAGGTTACTTTAAAAGGGTCTTGTTTCCTCATACGAACAGCGGAGGAACTTCTCCAGCACAGTCAACTGGTGTAAGAGCTTGTGACCATTGCCAACCGTATAGTTCCATGTCTAACATGTAAGTCTACTATGTCTATTAACGTGTATATGTATCGGTTGTCAATGACCGTCGTGATGCCATTGCAATTTTCCTTAAGACCCTTCGAATGGCCGTGTGGAATTGTAAGTTTTCTACAAGAAATGCCAAACAAATGCCATCAGTTGATGGCGCCTCTGATTGCACAGGTGGATAAACCCGGGAACCTATGATTCCAGTGCCTTACAGGAGTGATCATTACTGCTAACGGGGGGATTCTATTTGCGTGATCGTTTGAGTTGTGCGATGACCTAGAAGTGTCAAATCTCGACGATCTTTCTTTTTCGGCATAAAAAGTCCGATAGCAGACGTAAATCACTTTGAATAGAAAACGTATAGCGTGAAAGAGCAGATAAATAGGCGGTTTACATTGGAGGTCTTATAATTGAGAAAGAAGAGGAAGAAAGAGCCTATGAGAAGTTCATACGTAGCTCATTTCAAGCAATCTCAATCACGTGCTTTTCACATGACTCGGTTGTTACAACTACAGTAAAAATTCACTAGCGCTAAGTAACATATAAAGGCAGAAGATAACCGCACAGGTTAGTAGCTGATTGTACGGTTACAGTACATTCTTGGATACCTCAAGAACTGCACAAGTTCCAAGAGTGATCAATGCCTCTCATGATGCATACATTCCTTCTTACGTACAGCGTGACAATAACCTTGCTGGTGACAAGACCTTGTGTCCTATGCCATTGAAAAAGGTATCAAAAGTAGGATAAAGTAAGTCCGAAAACCTGCTATGATCTAACAATCATATGGGTCCTGTTGAAGACTTTGACGTATTCCTGTATTGTAGGCTTCGGTATAAACTGTCTTCTGCAGCAGCTGCTAGAGCCTAGATAATGTCATTTCCTACAGAAACTCATATAGTGACGGATTCCCTCATACCGCGATGGTTATTGTATACACTTATATCTTCGCTTCTCTGTGTGGGCGGTGGTCTGTGTGTCCCTTTAATATCGTGCTTATTCAATACAAGGAGCCAAACAAGTTCAAAATTGGTTAATTATGGGTTGTCACTCTCATCGGGCTCTATGATTACTACCGCGCTTTACAAGATGCTTCCTAGGGATAGTGATGAAGATACGGAGTCTGCGACAGTTTTTTTGGGGATGCTAATAGGTATGGTTACTTCCTTAGGCCTAAACAGTTTAGTCCATGCTTTTGCGAGCGAATCAATGGTTCACTGTGCTCATGACGCTGGTAGTATTGATAGTAGTGAGGGAACTTCTCATTCACATCATGGTGATGAATTTACACCTTTGAATCATCAAAAACAGCAGGGGCAAGCGCAAGGACAAGGAGCTGGAGCTGGAACTGGAACGATAGGGTCAAATGGACAAGCGTTACGCTCTAAACCTTCTTTGATAGATTTATTATCCACAGTAGATAATGGTTCCATGGGTCGTTGTTCCAATTTGGACTCATGTGTTCCCGTCTTAGATGAAGAAGCTTTTCCCTGTTTACCAGCATCTCTGAGAACACCTAGAACAGATGAGGAACAACAGAGTTATTTAGAAGCTCAAGGTTTGGCATGTTTGGAAAACCATGTGGGATACGATTTAGAAAATTTACCGACTTACCGTCGAAAATTTCACTCACAAAGACACCATCAAGGTCATGATCACTCTACTGCACCTACTGGGTATGGTTCATTAGTACATGAAGAATCAGTTCATCACCATCATCATTTAGAAACGCCCTTCTCTAAACTATTGTCTATTGGTATGCAAACATGCGTGGTGATTACATTGCATAAATTTCCAGAAGGTTTCATTCTCTATTATACCAATAGATCATCCCAGGTCTCTAAAGATTTTGGGTTTTCCATTTTTCTCAGTTTGGCATTACATAATTTCGTGGAAGGTTTTTCCATGACGTTACCATTTTATGCTGCTTTCGAATCAAAAGCAGTCGCCCTCCTAGTGACTACTATCTTAGGTGGATGTTCACAACCGTTGGGAGCTCTCATTGGTTACTTGGTTTTCAAGAATAAAAATATCGATCCTAGCTACCATCCTCACATGGATCTATATTTGAGCATCACGGCAGGATTTCTTCTAATTATCGGATTACAGATGTTTCAAACCGGTGTTGGTTTCAGTCAAGGTCATCATCATCATCAAGGTGAAGCTGAAAAGGAACTTAGAGAAAACCATAGTGTCGGTACAACCTGCTTAAAATGGTCTGGTGCAGGTGTTCTCTTGGTATTAGCGAGTGGGTTATTCAAATGATTAGACCTTCTCCATCACCCTTGCTTTTTCGTTATTTTTATCTTTATCTTTGCCGCCTTCTCATAGGTTTTTCATATAATATAATAGTCGATTGAATGATATCCAAGGAATTTACAAATATTATGCATTTCTTTTTACATACGCACATTTACAAAATTTTCTGTAATGATGCAAATTCTGTGCTTATTACTCCCCGGATTCCCGCCAGGAAGCCATTGTACAACTTCGATGTACCAAAATAAAATTAAATAAAAAAACGTTCATGGAACCATAGGCAAATACCGTAGTATCTACATTTTTGTATTCTCTTCATTAGTCGTCATCTTTCTTCGTGGGATCGTTAAGCACAGATGTGTCGGCGGTTCTCGAACCGGCGGTAGAGTTTTCGTGATCTGATACTGTATCTTTCTGTTGAGTAGCATCACTTCCCATCAATGGGGTGGAATTCTGATCCACATTTATAACGTCTAATGTGCTCATCTCTTCGGCAATAGAGGCCTTATCGACTTGCGGTAGCTGGAAGTGTTTACGACCCCATTTATAATAAAGAATGCAGATAATGAAGAAACAGAATAAAAACACTAAGAGCGCATAATTCATAGTCTTCGCGGTTACTGGAATTTGAGGCGGCAAACACACGGAGAACATTGACAAGAGTAGCCAACATACAGAACCAATGTTTGCAATCCAACCTAATTTGTATTTGATCTTAACAGGTGCATTTTTAAGGACTCTTCTTCTAGTCACTAGCACCAACAGTAAAGGTATCAACGTTGCTGAACATAGACATAGAACAGCGCAGCCGATAAAGGCATTGAATGCGGCATTAGAAAAAAGTGGTAACAACCCTAGGATGTACGAAATGGACATACTCAAAAGAATGGAATATTTGGGTACACGAGATTCAGATTGAGGATCCACATAAGTCCATAGTCGATAATATGGAATAGCATGGTCACGGCTAAAACTGTAAACTGCACGCGAAGAAGTGGTGATAGAACCGATACCACTAAAGAACAGGTTACCTAGGATCAAAAGCACTAGGAAAATAGAAACAAATTGTGAATCTGTTGATTTTTTGAAAATGTTAACGATTGGTAAAACTTTTTGATTACTGAACAAATCACGAGAATCCGGTAGAATCACCATTATGGGGAAAAGAAAGATAATTCCAATAACTGTAGAGATCAATACTGCACTCGACATACCACGAGGAATATCCTTTTCAGGAACTTTGACTTCATCCGCTAATGCTGGTAACATACTGAACCCTTGAAGAGTGAAATTAGATTGTTGAAATCCGATGATAAATGAAATGATTACACTTCTATATCCTGAAAGTTCGTTATCAAAATGGAATAAGGCATAGGGTAGAGAACGAAATTTGTTTCTGTGGAACAATAGTAATAATACATCGATGAAAAGCACCGCATAAATGATCCAATAAATACAAACCTTGTTGATCGTTTCCACATATTTCGCATACTTCAAATTAACCACACCAACAATGGTAACTACCGCATAGTATATGAGAACGGTGTATAAAACCAAATATTTCTCTGAGATTAAATCAAAATTAGCCATGGCAATTAAAGAAATGATTAACTGAGCGCCGGCGAAAGTAACGCCAATACTCATAAACCAATTACCTAACAATAAAAACCATCCGGTAAGCCAAGAACTAATTCTCTTGATATAATCTGGGGCTAATATTGCACTAGCACCATGCAACTCCATCGGAAATTTGGAAACCACTTCACCAAGGGAACAAGCACACAGAAATGAAAACACCCCGCATACCTGGAAGCCAAACATAATGGTGAAAGGGCCACCATTCAAAAGACCAATCCCCATACTAGTACACATCCCCAGAACGGGACTCATCAACCCAAATCCAAGACCAATTACAGAGGTCCTAGATAGTAACGACTTATCCAGCTCTTGTTCGTATTCAAAATGTTCCGCAATTTCTGGCTCATTATCGGCTTCTTCATGAATAATTGTATGCAAGTTATCAAAGAGATCACTCGGTCTGAAATTAGGAATACTGACTCGAAAGCCATCCGGTAATAGACTGTACTCTGGCATTACTGAGCTGATTCAATGGACGGTCGGTTAATCTTACAAAGCCCACTACAGCAAAGGTGTCATCAATCTAACTCAAGTCTAAGGAAATGTGATGAAGTAAGTTCAGGTAACAAATCTTCGACCTCTAAAAGGAACCTCCTAGTCCTGTAAACAGTCAATAAAAGACTTCCGTTTCTTTTATTATGGTTGAGGTAATGGAGTTGATGAAATTTTATAAGGCGCGCCTTAAATTTCTCAGTGTGCCTTGCCATAACGAATACAAGGATTAGAAGAATAAACGGCTAATAGGGTCCTTCTCTGGTGGTCATGGATGAGTATGATGAGTTTGGAAATCCGGTAGAGAATGAACAGACATCTCTTGCGGTGAAACCAGAGGATACTGAACCTCTAGTGGAACAAGAGCCGGTTGATAATGAAGGTGATGATCACGGTGATGATGAACAAGAAGTGAACAGGAACCAAGAACAGGCGCTAGTACCGTTGCAAGATGCATATGGTGATGATGTGGAAGTGTTAGTGGAGACCGAAGACAACCAAGATGCTGACGTACCACTTGTAGAAGTTGCGAGGGAACATGAGAAAGGTCCTGACTACTCAGTATTCACACATTTGAAAAAGCATGTTCCTAGAGCAGCATACGATAGAGATTACATGTTGGGTATGTTAGAAGCTCCAGAAAGGATAAGAAATGTAGCTGTTGTGGGCCCATTGCATTCTGGTAAGACTAGTCTAGTGGATTTATTGGTAATGGAATCGCATCAAAATCTGCCGCATATGAGTCGTAGAAATCAACTGGGCTGGAGTCAGATGAGATATATGGATAATACGAAATTAGAGATTGAGCGTGGATTATCTTTGAAAAGTAACGGTATCACATTCCTTGGTTTTGATTTGGATACTATATCTTTTCCCATAAATTTGTTAGATGCTCCAGGACATGTGAACTTTATGGATGAGACAGCAGTGTGTTTACAAGCTGTAGATTGTGCACTAATTTGCATAGATGTTGTAGAAGGTGTTACTTCTGTGGTAGAGAACTTGATCAAGTACTGTCAACGAAGTGGATTGGCTATGGTATTTGTTTTGAATAAATTGGATAGATTGATCTTAGAGCTAAAACTGCCACCTCTAGATTCATTTTTGAAGCTAATGCATATTGTTGACCAAATTAATCATTTTACGGTGGATAAGTTTTCACCAGAACTAGGCAATGTAATATTTGCCTCATCTAAATTGGGATTTTCATTCACTATTCAAGAGTTCATACTATATTACTATAGTCCAAAGCTTCCGGCGGAGAAATTACAAGGATTCATTGAACGTATGTGGGGGGATATTTATTTCGCAGATGGTAAATTTAGCTCTACTCCAAGGCCCTCAAAAAATCCGACATTCGTGGAATTCATATTACTGCCAATTTACAAAATTATCACACATACTCTTTCAAATGATACACAGGAGTTACAAAATATCTTGAGACGGAATTTCGGAGTTCATTTACGTTCAGAATTCTTCAAATATGATCCCCTGCCGTTGTTAAAGCATGTTTTAGAACTGGTCTTCAGGAAACAGACTGGGTTGATTCATGCATTAGTTCATAACTGCGATCCCATTGCAACCACATCTGTTAAGCTATCTCAATCTTTACAGAGTCCAATTGAAGATGATCAAATTTTCTTGGCACATGCACTCAAGACTATGGATTATGGCGGTTCCGAATGGGCGCTAGTTCGTATTTACAGAGGTCAACTGACACGAGGTATGCAAGTGAATGTCATAGATTCAAGCCTTACAGTTAGCGGTAATGACCAGGATGAAGAATATGAACAGTGTAAGATTGAACAATTGGCTCTTATGGGTGGTAGGTATATCTTCCCCGTGGTACAAGCGTCAGTGGGTCAGCTCGTTCTAGTCAAGGGCCTATCAGATGCATTTACGAAATCTTCTACTTTATACTTGGGGCCCAACACCCAGTTACCGCTGTTTAAACCAATTGATTACATCAATGAACCAGTGGCAAGAGTTGTCATACAACCTCTGCATCCAAAGGAACTTCCCAAACTGCTGAGCGGTTTAAATAAAGTTAGCAAATATTATCCCGGTGTTGTGGTCAAAGTGGAGGAATCTGGTGAGCATGTAATATTGGGTTGTGGTGAATTGTACTTGGATTCTTTGCTGTACGACTTGAGAAATAACTACTCAAAGATGGAAATCAAAATTTCGGATCCATTAACTGTATTTGCAGAGAGTTGTGCAGGTGAATCCTTTGCTGCCATTCCTGTAAATTCAATCAATGGCACTGTATCCATAAGCGTGGGTGCGGAACCTTTGACTCCTAAACTAGTTGACGATCTATCTCAAAACAAGATTGCTTCGGATGTGTTTGCGAATAACAGAAAGTTATCTAAAATGCTAAGGTCCGAATACGGCTGGGATTCCTTAGCCGCCAGGAACGTTTGGTCCTTCCAGGATGCAAACGTCTTTGTCGATGACACTTTACCTAATGAAACTGATAAAGAAATTTTGTTACGTTGCAGACCACAGTTAAACCAGGGTTTTAAATGGGTGATTAGAGAGGGTCCATTGGCCAACGAACCAATTCATGGTGTTCACTTCAAATTGTTGTCGGCCGAAAATTTAGAGAAAGTCTCAGGAGGTGGTCAATTAATCCCTATGGTACGTAGAGCATGTTACATTGCTCTATTAACTGCTACCCCAATACTATTAGAACCCATCTACGAGGTGGACGTCATAGTGCATCTCAAACTATTATCAATTATCGAAGAATTATTTGCGAAACGAAGAGGTGGAAGAATCTATAAGACTAGTAACATAGCAGGGTCGCCATTGATGGAAATTAGAGGGCAGTTGCCAGTAATTGAATCCGTCGGGTTTGAGACAGATCTAAGACTATCTACGATGGGGGCCGGTATGTGCCAAATGCATTTCTGTAAAAAGATCTGGCGAAAGGTCCCAGGTGATGTAATGGACGAACAAGCAGTCATATCAAAGCTAAAACCATCGCCAATTGGCAGTTTAAGTCGAGATTTTGTCATGAAGACGAGACGCCGTAAAGGTATATCTAATAGCGGCTTCATGTCAAATGATGGACCCTCATTGGCCAAATACATCGAACCAGAATTGTACACAAGACTAAAAGAAAATGGACTGGTATAATAGAAAGATATGTACTATTCTTCATAATGTTTTAATATTGTAATGCCCTTACCTTTGTATATACTTTGATCGGACGTATTCGGTGATTGAAATTAAGTATTGAAAAATTTTTAGGCGATGAGATGAGATGAGATGAGATGAGATGAGAGATGAGCTCTAACAGTTAAAAGATTATCTATTGAGAAAGAACATCGATCCCGCACTTGAGTTATTAGTTCAGTGAGATTCAATATGGCTAAAGGTGGGAAGTTGAAAGAGATGCTCTCGCATCAAAAGAAGCAAGAAGAATTCGAAAAGATGGAGAAATCTAAGAAGGAAAAGAGTAAGGCTAATGTTGAGAGAGATGAACCTACCGTAGTTACCGCAGATGATTTGGCAGCTGTTGAGCAATCTAAAGCTGAACCTAACCAAAAGAGCGCTGAAAAAGTTGAGGATTACCACAGCCAGGCATTATCTAAGAAGGATAAGAGGAAATTGAAGAAACAGATGAAGAAAGAACAAGCGAAGGACCAGGTTAAGGAGTCTGAGGATGCTGAAGAGGATGAAGAAGAAGAGGACGAAGATGATGAAGGTGAAAGGGAGTTAGATCTGGAAAGATTGGCTCAAAGTGAATCTGATGAAGATGAGGATGAAGATGAAGATGAGGATGAGGATGAAGGTGAGGATCAAGAGGGAGTTGAGGAACAAGCGGAAGACGAAGAAGACGAAGAAGAACAAGATGTCCCACTTTCAGATGTGGAAGTCGACTCCGATGCTGATGTCGTGCCACACCAGAAATTGACCATGAATAATACCAAGGCTCTAAGACATTCATTACAACGTATACAATTGCCCTGGTCCAAGCATTCCTTTGAAGAGCATGTTTCCGTGACTTCCAAGACGAATACTGATGAAGGTATCAAGGATATTTACGATGACACTGAACGTGAATTGGCCTTCTACAGACAATCCCTAGACAGTGTGAACTATGCTCGTGAACAACTAAAGAGATTGAAGATTCCATTCAAGAGGCCATTGGATTACTTTGCAGAGATGGTTAAGAGTGATGAACATATGGATAAGATTAAGGGTAAATTGGTAACAGAAGCAAGTGAAAAGAAGGCACGTCAAGACGCTAGGCGCCAGAGAGATCTAAAGAAGTTTGGTAAGCAAGTGCAAAACGCTACCTTGCAAAAGCGTCAATTGGAAAAGAAAGACACTTTGGAGAAGATTAAGGCATTGAAGCAAAAGAGAAAGCACAATGAAATTGGTGAAGATGAATTTAATGTTGGTGTAGAAGAAGCAACCAGTTCCGCCGTTGATACTGGTGCTGGTGCTAAGAGACCAAAGGTCAACCATAAACGTGATGCTAAAGACAAGAAGTACGGTCAAGGTGGTATGAAAAGATTCAAGAGGAAGAACGATGCAAGTTCCTCAGCCGATATGACTGGATTTTCTCAAAGAAAGATGAAAGGAAGACCAGGGAAGAGTAGACGTCAAAAGAAGCATTGAAAGAATTGAGTCCCTTTCTTCTTATATAATTCGTGTATACTAGAGAAGAAGAACATCACGTTGTAGTAGTGTATATAAGAAAAAGATACAGGAACAGAAAAAGTTAATAACACCTTGACTCTTGATAAACAACAACATATCAAAGAGAAGTCTAACCACAAGAATTGAAATACTTTGAAATATGTCTGACAACAAATCAAAGTTTCTAGCGGAGTTCCCCAAGATTGTTGACGAATTGAAGCAAGATTTGGCTCAATATGGTATGCCATCAGATGCAGTCGAATGGTACGAGAGGAGTTTGAACTACAACACTCCAGGTGGTAAATTGAACAGAGGATTGTCAGTTGTGGATACTTTTGCCATCTTGAAGGGTACCACAGCTACTCAATTGCCCTCTGAACAGTACAGTAAGCTTGCTCTATTGGGTTGGTGCATTGAGCTTCTACAAGCCTACTTCTTGGTTGCCGATGATATGATGGATCGCTCAATCACTAGAAGGGGTCAACCATGTTGGTACAAAATCGAGGAGGTCAATGAGATTGCCATTAACGATGCCTTCATGTTAGAAGCTGCCATTTACAAGTTATTGAAGAGCCATTTCCGCAGTGAACCTTACTACATCGATCTAGTGGAATTGTTCCACGAAGTCACCTTCCAAACAGAATTGGGTCAATTGCTAGATTTGATCACTGCACCAGAGGATAAAATTGACTTGAGCAAATTCTCTCCTGCCAAACACTCGTTTATCGTCATCTTTAAGACGGCCTACTACTCTTTCTACCTGCCAGTGGCATTAGCCATGTACGTGGCAGGTATCAGTGATCCTAAGGATCTAAAACAGGCTCAGGACGTATTGATCCCATTGGGTGAGTATTTCCAAATACAGGATGATTATTTGGACTGTTACGGTACCCCAGAGCAAATTGGTAAGATAGGTACCGATATCCAAGACAACAAGTGCTCTTGGGTGGTCAACAAAGCTCTAGAACTTGCCAACGCGCAACAGAGAAAAACCCTGGATGAGAACTATGGTAGAAAAAATGCTGACAGCGAGCAGGCATGCAAAAAGGTCTTCCAGGAATTAAACATCCAACAGCACTATTTGCAATACGAGGACTCCGTCGCCAAGGAATTGAAGACCAGAATTTCCCAGGTCGACGAATCTCGTGGTTTCAAGCAAGCTGTGCTCACCGCCTTCTTTGATAAAATCTACAAAAGATCCAAATGAATTAGATAGATTGAGATAGATATTTCATGTTTACTATGTAGTCTTCTTTTCATCCAATCACAGCGCGCGGAGCTGTCGAAATTTTTCAACGGATCCCTTTTGAAGTACAAGAGGAACCAACTTTGACCAACTTCAATCCACTACGAACCATAATCGGGAAAGCAAGCAAGAGCTTTTAAAAAATTTGTATATTCGGATAAATCATGGGTCCTCCAAGTGCAAAGACTTACATGGGATGGTGGGGTCACATCGGCTCCCCAGCACAAAAGGGTATTACTTCCTACTCCGTTTCACCATACGCTCAAAAACCATTGGCTGGTATTTTCCATGCAGCTTTTTACAACACTGCAAGAAGAGTGGGTGCTCAGGCCCTTTACGTCTTGATCCCAATGGGTATCTACTGGACTTGGTGGGAAAACTGTAGAGATTACAACGAATACTTGTACACCAAGGCAGGTAGAGAAGAGCTCGAAAGAGTCAACGTTTAAGATTCCATCTAGATACTATTCCAGCACAGTAAATACTTTATTTATTAAGATTGAATTAGAGTTACATAAATTATAGGATATGGAGAAATAACACATTCAATTATTATTTCCATTCGAGCATGAATGAATTCCACCATCGGTTGCTTTTTCGTCTTGGGCTATTTACTACATGTTATGTATGGGAAACAAGGGCGATGATGATGACCTTGTAACAACAACACTGAAACATTGCAAAGGACATATACCAAGGGTAACTAATTGATACGGATATAGATGGGAGATCAACAAGATGCCTGATAGCCAAGATGAAAGCCTTTATTTTGAACCTCGTAAAATTCATCGCTTGGCAAGTGGATCACCAAGTAGAACAAGTTTACTCAGGGTATATTCAGAGAATGAAAGGGCGAACTTTGATCAAGTTACTGGGTCAAGAAAATATGATGACGATAAACATAGGCCAATTCCTAGTGGTGAAAGCTCTCAATGGCCCCCGCAATCGAGGCAGAGACGTTATTCACTTGATGTAGAGGAAAATAATAAGAAGAGAAATTTGGATGAAATGCAAAATGAAATGCAAGACGAATATATCCCAGAGCTCGATTTTGCAGATGAAGTCACGAAATGGCTGGAAGATGAGCCTTCTCCATCGTCGTGGGAACAGTCGTCGGTGTCGTTCCATAGCCCGTGGTTGGAGTCACCAAATGATAAGATGAGTCTTCATGGAAATTCCTCTCATGCACAGGTAGAACCGATACCCTTACCGAATGCATCGACAAGATCAAGTTCTTTGTTGGCACCGCAAACAGGTTCAGCACAGACAGAACCTGAAAATTTTGAGTTACCTAAGGTGAGGAGGCTGGGGAGGAAAGCGTCAGGGAATGATTCAGTATCTTCATCACTTGGTGACATCTCCACGTCAACGTTACAAGAGCTGAAGATGACACCTGAAGAACTAGTCGATTTATTGGGTAAATTACCATCAGATTTTACATCAATGGCATATTCACAGAGAAAGAAAATTATCATGGATCTACTGCCTAATAAGGACCACAGGATAATAATGTCGTGGTTGAAAAAAATTATGCTAACGAATTCTAAGAGCGGAACCTCTCTACAGAATAGAAATAGTTTTGTGAGTCCTGCAGCGGCAGTTAGATCAAGACACGGATCAGTAGCTTCGCAATATCTGAGTTCATTCTCTCCGGCTAATATGGGAGGTGGGTCTATTGGTAGCGCTGGTAGCTCAAGACCGGATGATAAGGGAGCTCTCATATTAGGACATCGGTTAGGTAGAATCATTGGATTTGGTGCGTGGGGGATGATTAGGGAATGCGTTGATGTTACGAGTGGTGATACGAGAGCAATGAAAATTGTTAGATTTAGAAACAACAATAAGGTAAAGAGGCAAGTGGTAAAAGAAGTTTGTATTTGGAAGGAATTGAATCACACAAATATTTTAAAACTGTGGAAATGGAAATTAGAGGATGATTATGCCATTTATTGTCTCACCGATCGAATTAACAGCGGAACTCTTTATGATTTAGTCATATCTTGGGGGGAGATTGGATCCTCAAAGATCAGAAGGAAACACAGGTGTAAGTCAACCATCGTTTTATGTTTACAGGTGATAAAAGCTTTGAAATACATGCATTCCATTTGTATAGCACATGGTGATATCAAATTGGAAAACTGTCTTCTTGAAAAACCGGAGGGCAATGTGGATGATAAAGAAATTAAAGTAGTGCTTTGTGATTTTGGTATGAGTACCCATTTCGGTCTTTCTTATAAGGCACCAAAGAAATTGGTCGGTAATAAGCATAAATCAAATCATGGAGATCCGATGAGATTTAATTCTGCATCTGATGTTCAGAACTTGATGATTTCTAAAAAGCCAAACATTTCTAAAACACAATCAAATCCCAACGTTCCTAGTAGTGGCGGTGGTAGGCAGATGAGCCAGTTGCAGAGACTGATTAAAAACAGAAAATTAACTCATGATGATACACCATTAGGGGTTTTATCGCTGCCTCGAACGTATGGACCTGCACTGTCGAGTACACATATCACAAGTGAGCCTTCATTACAACATTTAGTCTCGCCAATGAATCAATTAACGCCAACTATGGATGTTGCGACTCCACATTCAGGTACAGATGCATCGAATGTTCCGGATCCTCATTCTCACATCGGATCATTGCCCTATGCGGCACCAGAACTTTTAGAACCCTCGCCGCCGCCTCTAGGACCTTCAGCAGATATTTGGGCTCTTGGTGTTATGCTATATGCAATGTTAACGGGGAAATTGCCATTTAAGCACGATTTCGAACCAAGATTAAGAGCAATGATTGCGTCCGGTAAGTTCAATAGAGAGCTTTTGAAATTCGCGGTCATTGATGATGTGGAGAAGGAGTTCAAGGGACTTTACGAAACAGTAATAGGGTGTCTAACGGTCGACATAAATGCACGATGGAGTCTTCCCATGATCGAAGAGGTATTGGAAAAAGATTCCAAGAGATGAGATAACCCTGATTGCTAAAAATTCAAGATGTTACAGATGAGGATGATTACGACGACAATAATAATAAAACTAGATGTTATAATGATTTTATAATAATTGTAACTATTAACTGTGATCTTAAATGCTGTTTATATTTGTCACTCTTAACGATGGTGTTGATCTTATTCACCAACATGAATAAAAAAATATCAAGCCCTTTCAAGTTGAACAATTAGAGATGAGTTGAACACAAGCGATAAAAGAAACTGAGCAATTCAAGATGATATACCTCAAATCGATGCTTAAAGTGATAGATAATTCAGGTGGCCAAATGGCAGAATGCATTAAAGTGATGAAAAAGGGCTCACCCAAATCTCCAGGTAGAATCGGTGATAGAATAGTATGCGTTGTACAGAGGGCAAAACCATTGACTCAAAACATTACAGGTACTGCGAATACCAATAGAGTTAAGAAAGGTGATATAGTACATGCGATTGTTGTTCGTACCAAACAAAAGAATCAAGCTAGAAGTGATGGATCTTTTGTAGCATTCGGTGATAACGCATGTGTTTTAATCAATAAGAATACTGGAGAACCATTGGGATCGAGAATTATGGCAAATGACGGATGCGTCAGTAGAGAATTGAGGGAAAAGGGTTTTAACAAGATCTGTTCATTGGCATCAAGAGTGGTATGAATACTCTAATGCAATATTATTGGAATTATGAGGGACCTTATGCTTGTAAAAAGAACGAAAAAAGAAATAAAAGATAAAAAAATTACAAAATGAATGAATGCGTCTACATATATAACCTGTACATACATACAATGCGAGAATTATCATCTTATTTCTATTTTCTTTTTTTTTTTTTTTTTTTTTTTTTTTTTACTTTCGTTTCTCTATATTCTTCATGTCATCAAAATTTCGTTCTCTAATGAGCCGCCTAAGGTTTTCCTCTACTGTAAAATACACAGCATTTTGTTTTTTTCATCCATGATGTCTGCAGTAATTCATCAACGGTAATTCTCTTCGTAGGATCCACTTGGAAAATATAATACAATGCAATTTTTCTTAAACGATTGATTTCTGGATTTGCATGTCTCATCTCTTCGAAAACTGTAAATTCCTTTTCTTCTGCCATCGGCCTGCAGAATGAATCGTATAACATATCTTTACCTCTAATGGCAACCTTCCATAGGTAGTGACCCAATACCATTGTACAATAAACGACACCACAAGACCAACAATCTGCTAATCTCGGATCGTATTCTTTACTATGATTAAATTCTTCTGGTGCCACATAAGGTTCTGATCCCATAGTACCTGATTGGAAATGTACATGCTTTTCCCATGCAGTCTGGAAAACACAACTAGTCCCAAAATCACAGATTTTCAGAAGACCATTGGGGTAAAATAAAATATTTTCAGGTTTTAAATCACAATGTGCAACACCGTGCATGTGCATGAATTGAACACCATGTAATAGTTGTTTCATAAAGCAGTCTGCTTCAATCGGA
The DNA here is from genome assembly GCF_000026365.1 of Zygosaccharomyces rouxii. Classification (NCBI taxonomy): domain Eukaryota; kingdom Fungi; phylum Ascomycota; class Saccharomycetes; order Saccharomycetales; family Saccharomycetaceae; genus Zygosaccharomyces; species Zygosaccharomyces rouxii. Next base: position 1,532,476 of record NC_012996.1, on the reverse strand, counting down.
TGCAGCACTGTCCCAGTCTTCGATTTCCGAGTTAACAAATTGTAAAGATCACCAGAAGGGCAAAATTCCATAACTTCGATGAAAGAATCATGACATTCCATAAGATCCAATATTTTCAAAATGTTTGGAGCACCCTTAGAATTTTTTTGACATCTACCTAAAGAGTGACCAATGATAAATTCTGAGGTAATTCTTGTACTAAATTGTTCGATTTTATCTGTGGATTTTGGTCTTAATTCTTTAACACCAAAAAACAACCTCTTACCATTAGAGAAACTCGGTAATGGCAGAGCATCCTTTGGGTTTCTAGCCCTTGCACAAACTTTTACGGTACCGTATGCACCATGGCCAATTATACCTACTGGTTTACCATATACTTCAAAAAACTTGGATCCCTTTTTTTCAACTTCTTCTAAAGGTTCACTACGTCTTTGTGAATGGCCTTCTCCCAGCACGTGAGATTTAGAACCTTTGCTCTTGAAACTTTTATGAATCCTCTCAGATAAAGTGTTAATCAATTTTAATTCTTCTGAACCGACAGCTGCCATGGGATTGACAATTTTGGGGGTTTTCAAATTTTCATCATCAGCTTTACCTCCTTTAGATTTTTCCAATTTCGATTTACTTCTAATGTCGGACATATCTTCTTCTAAAAGACTCTCTTTATCATTTTCATCGTCGCCACTACCATTGCCACTGTCATTATCATATATACGGTGACGTCTGTGATCTGGTATTAAACTGACGGCACCTTCCAGTAATTTATTATCTTCCTTTCGTGGCTTAAACATATGAGTCAATGAAAATGCAGATTTTTGTCTTGTCAAAGATTCACCACCTTTATCACTAGTCTCAGATACCAGTGGAGTTACTTTCAAATTATGTTCATGCGTACCATTTTCAAATACTTTGAAATTTTCTACCTGTAAAATACATTTTGAATCAGATTCTGAATATTTGGATAGATTTGATGCACTAACAGTATCTGCATGGCTTCTAGTTTTATTCTTTGAATAGGAACCTTTCGATGAAAGTGATGATGATGATGAATTATTACCTCTTTTAAGAAATCCAAGACCATTTCTGGCATATGTTGGATTGGCATATTTGGGATGATTTTTATTTTCCATGTCTTCGTTCTCTAAAGCTGCATCGATCGACACGTTTGGATTTAGATTGGTAGCGCCTACAGGCGGTATATTTCTATGGTGTCTTGTAGAGTCCATAGAAGATGCAGATCCAGTACGTGGTGGATTATCCTGGATGCCATCTCCTTCTTCGTCTACCTCCGGAACAACATCAGGCGATTGTTGTCTTCTCATTTGGGATAAATCCTCTTCTTCACTCAAATAAGATTCTTGTGAAAATGCATCATTATCAGAACCTGTAGCTGCAACGCCAGTTGAATCATGGCCCAGTGATAATTTACCAAGGTGAGGTAATCCTAGATGATGTTGCTTAGTCGTTACGCCTGCTGGGTTTGACTGTATGGCTTGACTCGCTACTCCTTGTGGTGGTGCACCTCTTGAGCTACTTAGTTCTGCTTCTTTATTACTTGCCAATTTACCCAATTTGCTACCTTTACTATTATTTCTTTTAGGACCAGGAGCTGAACCTTCAGAAACCGGTGATGGAGGTGCCGTATTATCTCTTGAAGTATTGGCACTATTATTTGGAGTTGGAGGGTTCGACTGCTGTTTGAAGAGGCCCCTCAAGGATTCGGAAAAAGATCTACCTCTCTTAGGAAGAGCTTGTCGAGGAGGTTTCTCGTCGTTTGATCCCATAAATAATCGTTATTGAAAATGAACCACGGCGAATAAATAAATTATACTGATCGACTGTCAGTACTTCTTGTCTTTATAATAGTACCTTTTTGGTGTTTTGTTGGTTTTTTTTTATTGTTCGTTTTTGTCTTCCTGTGGATGAATAAGCCCAATTTAAGCCACTGGGTGAGGACCTTTTATTAATCAATTGCAAAAAACTAAAAAAAAAAAAACTCCTAGAAGGCTTATTCACAGCCAGTGATGGACTTACTGAGCCTTGATTTATGTACAAATATCTTTAGGAACTTGCGTTGTGAGTACGTTTGTTACGGGAGAGAACCTGTAGATCAATCTGACCCCTGCTGAAAAAAAATGAAAAAAATAATGAATTGACAAAAAATTTGTAAGAGAAACTGACGAAAATTTATCGAAAAAGCGTTGGAATTTCTTCTGATATGGATCTATTGGACCCTTGAAGATCTTATAGTGTAGCTCAATAGTGCTTGAAAGTAAAAACCCTAAAATTTCCTAAGAAATCATATGTATACCTTTCTTTGCAGCCCCATCAAGCACCGGACCTCGACCTACACCTGTGAAAATCAATCTTGACAAATATGCAAGATCATGCATAATGATACTTATCTGTTCGTCGTGCGAATTCATTACAAATTTTCCAGATATTTCGCTAAAGCTATTTACAAGTTTCTGGACATTTTCCAATCTCTATCCATCTCTAGTTCCTTTTTAGTTGAATCAATTGGTCATTTGGTATTTGTTCAAGCTCAAAAAGCTGGTTAAATTCGTCCAAAATTGTATCGGAACGCTTGTTCTTCATTTGTAAAGTTTGGATTACCTTGCCATCTCTATCTAATGCCTCCAAATAGCAAGGCGTTGTAGCATCTCTCAAATTAGAGTTCCTGATTCTGAGTACATCCATTTGCAATTCAGGGTTGTAGAATTTCAGCGTTGGTAGATATTGATTCCAAAATTTACGTGCACCCATTTGGCCATTATGATTTTCATATTGAAATACCAGTTTTAGTCCACTGTAACGTGAAGGATCTAGACGAACGTGTGCTTTGGGCGTATTATAACTAATACGATTGAGAAAGTTTAATTGCTTAGGAATATTAGGCATAGTAGAGGATCGCAAAAAGAATTGGACGTTATAGCTATCGGCACTATGCCAAGTATACCATTATTAGCGTTAGTTCATCTTACTTTGTTCTTCTTTTTCCAGCATAATGATAAAAAAAAAATAATGATAATATCACAGGGTACGTTTGGCACTACTTAAGGGCGATGAGCTGCTATGAGCTTCGAGATGAGATGAGCATTAGAATTAAAAGACTGAGTTAAGTAAAAAATATGGTAAGAGTAATTGAAAAGGTAAATGTTAGTATAGGTGTAGATGTAAAATCAACCGTAAAGGAAAAGAGTATAGCACATTAAAATTCGTCAAACAGGTTGTCGTAAGGATCATGACCCGCTATACCATAATTAATCTCTTCTTCAGGGTACCTATCGAATTGGGAAGTATCACCTTGGCCTTGTTGAATTGGTGGTTCGTATGGCGTTTCAATATTTCTGCAGAGTAATTTTTCCCAAACCACTTCACTGAACCAGGGATGATTTTTAACATCTTCCGTACCATTTTGTAAGTTTCCCAATCTTTTACTCAAATCTCTCATAATTAGTTTCGATAAAAGGTCTTGAGCATCAGGGTGGAAAAATGGTGGAAATTTTATTTCTGCATTTAAAATATTTTCATAAGTTTTCATTGCGTTTGCATCATAAAATGGTGTGTAACCTGCAAGCATTTCGTAGATATAAATACCAAATGACCACCAATCAACAGATTTGTTGTAGGGTTTTGTACTGATTACTTCAGGTGCGATATAATCAGGTGTACCACATAGAGTATATGTGACATCAGGAACGTATTTGGCGAAACCAAAATCTGTGATTTTAATGTGACCATTTCTGTCCAACAAAATATTTTCAGGCTTCAAATCTCTGTAGATGATATCGTTCAAATGTAAGTATTCTAGAGCCAAACAGACTTCAGCTGCATAGAATTTTGCCACTGGGTTGGGGAAACGTTGAGATTTCCTTAAAAGTGAGAAAAGCTCGCCACCTTCTATGTAATCCATTACCATGAAAACTTGTTCAGCATCTTGAAATGTCCCCCACATACGAATTAAGAAAGGGTGTGCCACAATCGACAGCATACGACGTTCGTCATTTGTGTGTTCAACCTGTTTCAATTTAACAATGACATGTTTCTTTAACACTTTCAAAGCATAGAATCTGCCATTGTGGTTGGAACGGACTAAATGCACTCTGCCAAATGATCCCGTACCTAACGTTCTTAGAATTTGGAAATCATCAAGACAGTATTTCCCTGATGTATTTCTACCACGTCCTGCATCCTTTCTATCTCGTTCCGAATTTCCTTGGGGTTGTTGTACTTGCTGAACTTGTTGTTGTTCATTCTGTTCATTTTGTTCTTCTAGCTTCTTTTGCTGTTCCTGTTCAGGCTGCTGAACGGGACCTTGGTTCTGATGCTCCTCTTGCCCCTGTTGGCCAAGAGTCTGCCCTCCATTGTCTTTCGTCGCTATCCCAGCATCCATCGACATGCTCTACGCCGTTACCAATGGGGAGGAAAGGGACTATCGAGGTAAAAAATATCTTTGACTTAGACTTACAATTAGAATTGGATTTGGATTTTAAAACTTGAATTATATTCGTTGACTAGTCGCGATAGTAGTGGTAGCAGTAGCAGTATTAGTATTAGTAGTCGTAGTCGTAGTAGTTCTCCTTAACTCTCTTAACAACTATCAAATTTACAGTCTTTCTAAAGTGAGTCCATACGGAGCAATAACTTCTCCCTATGAAGTGGAAAGTCAACAAACGTCTAGGGGGGGGGGGAAGGGGAGGAAAAGGAAAAGGTGATATCAACACAATGGTGACGAATGTTGAGTAAGAAGGTAAGAAGTGAAAAAGGAGGACGAGAAAGATTAAGTTAAAGAGAAGGAAGGAATTCTGAAAAAAAAAAAAAAGAAAAGAAGAAATGCTAACCGGCAAGTGAATACAGTCAAGTCAAGCTCGTAACTACGTTTCGACTACCCTAGGCTCAGCAAGGTCAAGTTTCATCAAAGGGAACACGAGATGAAATATTGGTGGAACCGGAACTGCATGCTAGTCGGTAGTCATGCGGTAATGGTGGATTGTACCAAAGTGAAGTAAATCTATTGTCATTGCACGCATTGATCTACGTGCCAGTAACCTGCCTCTCTTACAGCATATAAGCCTATTGCCTACGAGTCAACACAATAGCAGCAGTAATAATCGTACAAGGGATCGGAGGAACAGCGAAACACCCGATGGGCTGTAGCTACTCAACTGATTGTCGATTCGCTTCTTTAAGATTACCGTTATTATTGTCATTACATCAGCTACTACTATAGGTACTGCTACTACTATTGTTGTGGATATTGCTACTCCGATTTAGTGCAGGCAATTCCGGATAGCCCGGCCCTTAAAGTACTCTATTAGCTTGGTCGCACCCGTTACGTTAATCGGACTTTTCATGTATACGTTGTGTGAGCGAAGCCTCAGCACAAGATCACGGGAACGGCGGTGAATTCAGGGCCCACTTTCAAGCCTGTGAGTAGTTTTCTCTTAGGGACTCTGTCTGGACCATGGCTTCCTCTCTTGCTCGCTCGCTGGCAGGTAATGACCACCAAGAACTTCTTCTAGGCAGTTCCGGCTGCCCCTGCTCTCCTCCTGTCTGACTTGCAGACTTTGGTTCTCTTAGTACGAAACTGATCATTACCGCTAAAAATGCACATGACAGAGGTATTAGCATGAAGAGTTCAGGCGTTGTACTGACTAAGTAGCCGTAAATCCTTAACAAAAGGGCCGGGAAGATCAGCATGACAGCAGATCTGATTAAAGCAATACCACCAAAACATTGTCCTGTAGCGGATTTGGGACAGTATTTGATAATGGTAGCTTGTATTGTCGGTGAACATAAAGCGCTGGGTGCATGTAAGGCTGCATAGACGTAGACTGCACGAGTGTCCTTGTTACGCCAGAACATAATTGATATACCAGTCAAGAGCGCACATAGTGAGAATCGTATGAATAGCACATCTACGCGATCTGCCGTTCTCGGAAGTGTACCGTAACGGTTCCTTAGAAGCTGTAGGGCACGAGGTGCTAACATTACTAATACAGCGGCTTTCCCCAAATTGGTGGATGACAAGTAGTAACCCAATTGACGGGATCCCCATCCGTAACGATACGAGAAGAATAATAGGAATGCAGGACCAGAACCAGCTGCCACGCACAGAAATAGAACGTCCAATACCAGCAGAAGAATTACCGTACAACGGGGTTCGATGGAGCCCGATTTGGTACGTGGTAACCACAATTGTTTTAATGGATCTAGAGGGGACGAATTGCCTGTGGAGACGCTCTGGCAAGAGTTCCTTCTTGCTTGTTCGTGCCTTGGTTCTTGCAAGGAGTTAACGCATAGAAAGGTGGCTACCAGGCCGATCGCCAAAGAAAAGAATATCGGTAAAGCATCTGATCCAAATGGTAAATCCACTAATATAGAGCTAACCATGGGGCCAAATCCCATTGTGGCATAAGTAACACTCATCACGGATCCTATGGCTTCCGTTCTTTTCTCTGCTTCCGTAACATCCGAAATGTAACTATAGCTGTTGGCCAACAGACTAAATGCCCCTCCTGATAAATTATTAACGGAGGCTGCTACAATAATTGCAGTAGGGCTGTAGGGACACCAAGATGAAAGTGTGAATAAATGAAGTCCGTTACCGATTAATTTTATGAATGTCATATAGGCAAACACTTTAACACGACCTATCCGATCAGAAAGTTGTCCCCAAGCACCGGTTACTGATATACTAAAGAGACTACTCAATATCAGACCACTCGAGAAAAGCGATGATACCGTTTCCTGTACCTTGACAGGGTCACATGATCCGTTTTCAGTGGCTTCTGCAGCGCAAACTTTCTTCATGGTTAAAGAGATTGATGGTGTCACACATAACATATCCCCGAGAGATACGATTGCTAATAGGAGACATAGTAAGCCGGTGCTAGGGCGTTGTAAAAATCCATTGTGTTGATGTGATTGCCTTACTTCTTCGCGCCATCTCTGAGCTTCTAATTCATCAGTATCGTCATCCATAGTATCACAAGCACTCTCGGCCTCAAAGACCACCGTTTGGCTCTTGGACTTGTTGAGCAGGGGCAACGTCTCTTCAGAAATTTCCTCTTGGACTGTTCCCGTCATTACTTGTACTGTATCTAGTCTTGATAATGAGATATGTTGCCTCTGCGAACGTTTCTCCTAGCGATCAAGGGAAATTTGGGTTTCTACCAAGGTCTTCTTATATGGCGAGAACCAAATAAGAAAAACGAAAATCAATTCCCTTGGGTTACCCTTTGGCTGCTTCTCTTGCCCCGTAAGGTCATCTTATCGCCAATGTTTTGTTGAAATTAATTGCGTTTCTTGGCAGCATCATCAAGCCCCCGTGGAATGTTAACATTCCTCAAGAGCATGTGACCGATGACTTCTAGGATGATCATGAACAGGGATGACAGTATGGCTAGACAATAGTTGGAAATGGTGACACCAATATCAAGCCATGATCCGTCAGTTCTAAGTAAGTAGAAGAAATTCAAGGATAAAATATCACTGGTCGAGATGATCAAAGAGGAGACCGTATAATCCCGAATATGCAACCTTAGGTTCAATACGCCCAGTGCCGTGGAAAGCAGAACGTAGGGCACCAGTAGTTTTAACACAAGTAGAGCCCCCATGGGGAATGGATCAAATATTGGCAGCAGGCGATAAACTGAATCCAAGGAGAATGAAGAAACTGAGGCTACATTTCCCGTGCCAAAGAATGCAACCTGAAGTAAGAAGAAACCGATAACCGATACTCTTAGTAGTTGCAACCAGTTTTCTGATTGATGCAATTGTTTCAAATGAGACTCGATTTCGATCCATTGGACTAACCACGACGTAAAAAGCACGTAGAAGAGGGATTCGAATGAAATTGTCAAAATCAAAAACACAGGTGCAAACGTCAGGTAAACAACTAAAAGACGTACTCTGTAATCACTGTTAGAATGAGCGAAATGGAAAACCGGCATCAGCAACAGTGATACAGCTGTAATGATCCATCCACCATATTGTGAATCCTTTGGCAACCCTTTTCTGAGTTGTAGGGAAATGACAGACTTACGAGTAACAACGACCATCAATGCCACTAGACAAATCTGGCCGATAAATACACCAGCAGTATAGTGACTCATATTCTTTCTCAGCCGTGCCAGTGCATATAGAGCGGTTATTACAATGAAAAATCCAGCGCATGTAATCTGGTTTAAGGATTCAACCTTAACAGCATCAAATAGTGTAAAAGTGGACAGAGCAGCACTGGTCAGCATCCAACAGATGTTTTGGAAAACGCCTTGCGCACCACATGCATAGGGGTAAAATGCTAGGACGTTAAATATTAAAGTGAAGATCCAACGATGGAAAAATCCGTATACGATACCTTCATAGACAAAGGCTATACCGAGGGCAGCCACGACCCTGTTGGCGGTAGTTGTGTTTTTGAGCAGTTCTTGTAGACCTTTTTGGAAGAATGAGCTGTTGGCGAAGATGTGAGACCACAAATACAGTGGGAATAATAGGTACATGTAAAAATTGAAAGGCGAACGTTGGTAGTAAAGCATGAAATTTAGCACACCCCCAAGGAGAGTGAAAATGCCACGGTTCCATATGGATGGAGAGGCATTTGTATCGTACTGCCCTAATATGTAAATCTTGAGGAATACAGTGAATGCATAGCCGATCCAACCGACGAATCCAAAGGTCACGATGGTTCGAATGAATCTCCAGTTGTAGGTAGTCAAATATTGCAAACCTTCTAAAGTTGTTTTCATGAGCTCTTCGGTCAATTGGATAGCATCGGCGGTCAACTGGGCCTCGCCTTGTGCAATGCGTTCGATGAGTGATTGAATTTCAGATAAGTAGATTTGATGAGATTTCTTGGCAAACTTTGGGTATTCCTTGTAAACGAATTGTGAATCTATGGTTTCTTGTTCTTTGACCAGATACTGTTCCAAGATGCTGCGAGAATTGTTGTAGAGAGCACTTAGTTTTGCTGCGTCATCACCTGAAATGTAGTCCAGCGGCAATTCTCCCACGGAATTGGCAGGATAGTTGGCACCAATCAAATAGGACATTAACGAGGCGATGTCTGCTTGTTTCACATCATGTCTCTTAATGTGCGACAAATCCCAACCCTGTGTATAGTTATCATAGACTGGTTTTAAATTATGAACAGGTTTGTTCAAACCGGCCCCCCAAGCGACTAGAGGAGTTCTAGTATTATTGGGGTGACCATCACCGTGAGAACCGAAGGCACTCATACCATGATCCGCCGTAAATACAAATGCCGTTTCATCATCACCAAAGAAATCGCGTACTTGTTCCACTAATGTTTCCACTTTGCCATCGATGTATTTGACGTTGTCGTAGTACTCTGCAGAATATGGTCTATAAGAATGACCAGCCGTATCACAACCTAACAAGTGTAAGAAAAAGACATTACCATCGTGTCTAATTTCATTGTTTAAAGTATTGTTTATCGTAGAATTGTGGAAAAGATCATCCAAATGTTTAAACACAAAGGCATCCATTTCAATGGATGATTGCGTAAAATCTTCAAATTCGTGACCATACATCCAGGCATCGACCCTGTTGGGATCAGATGCACCGTCCTTGAACATTGGCAAAATATCAGGGGAACCAAATGAATATGTATGGGTAGACTGGTTAAAACAACTGTCAAAATCTACAGGATTTTCTTTCCAACCTTTAGTCACAGCGCTAACATCTTCGTAAAATCCTGCAATCATAGCTACATGTCCAGGACGAGACTCTGTAGGCATTCTAGTGTGAGAGATACCATACGTTGCGTTGTTCAATACCAGAGATCTAATGAAAGGTGCTAAAAACTCTTTTTTACCTGTAGCTGGATGTCTAACATAGTCAAAAGTGGTATCAGCACGTAATCCATCGCCTACAATTAAAAACAACCTCTTAGCAGGAGGTTGATCAGTACTCTGATACTGATTCATACCGTGAACCAAAGGGGACACGAAATAGATGTCAAATATAGACCATAGGTAGAACAGGTGGAATAAAACACCCACCGTTATTAGAGTAATTCTTTGCTTATTCCACATGGTATAAGCGCGGGAAGTCCTTTGGTTTAAATAGCTAAAATTCCCTGTTTGCTAACGGCGGCTATTACTCTTGTATAGTATATAGGAAAGTTTCAAACTCTTTATATATGCATATAATATAGACAAGTGTCGATAGTCGATCGCAGTGACGCGACCTCGAAGGTCCAAAAACTTTTCTGTACAAAAGAACAATAAACAACGTCACGAAATTAAAAAAAAAAAAAAAAAAAAAAAAAATTTGAAATGAATAATTCCTATCGGCATGAAGAAATTTGAATTAACCTTTATCATCGAGTTCATGAATTCCTTTGATCTGAAGCGTATGCGCTTTTCAGTAAGTTGGCGAAACTCTGTGCGACGATTCGCTGCCTGCTTTGCAGTTCTCCGAGCTTATTGACCACTTCAAAATCGAAATCTTTGGAAGAGACCCAGTTTGCGGTGTTCTCTACTTTAACTAGTCTTTCATTCAGTATCTTGTCTGCATCTAGACGTTCCCGTAATGTCTGTAAAAGCTGTTCTTTCAGAGCGTTGGATTCTTCATTGAAACTTTTAACCAATTCCTTACAGTATTCCACTTCTGATTGATTTAGTATGTTGCATTGAAAATTAGGCATTGCAGGTAGCTGCCACTGAAGCGATTTAGAGTTTATCATGTACTGATCCAATGGTATGTGATCTGTCTTGTAGATTCTCGGCAGCGGTCTATTAACAGGAACAAAAAGAGACTCTGCGATGTTTTGAGTATCCTTCTTGTGCTCTTGCTTTGGTGATTCATCTGGAATTCTTATATCTAGCTTAGTTCTCTTGATAGCAGGTATAGAATTGCTAACGTTTCTCATATCGAAGAAATTGTTCTCCCTCGGTAGAGATTGACTCAAATCATCTAGATGTATACTTTGAGACTCTGCTTTGCGTATTTTATCACTCTGTTTCTTTTCGTCCTGTGCTTCCTCTTTCTTTGAGCCCTGAAACCTGGGCGGCACTTCGTTTTCCGAATCTTGTTGTTTGAATTTTTCTAATAGATGCTTCAAACTGTCCCAACCCTCTGATTTACCTGAAGACGTGGGTACAGTTTTTATTGGTGAAGTAGATCTTCTCTCCTGAGCTCTGGCCTCGTGTTTGGTTCTTGCATAATGACGGTGATCGTGATTGGCAAATGGTGAATTCTGTGAGTTTTCGAAAGGGTTCACTTTATGAATTTTAGTTCTATCATTAGCTTCCTCTTCTTCCTCATGTTTTTGGTTGTCATTGATTTGATTTTTATCATCTTTCCCTGAATTGAATGGTGTAGTTGGTCTTGAATCAAAAACGCCATTACTCTTTTGTGGAGCCGTTGTGTTCTGTCCACCTCTGGTCTGATAACTCTTAGTTTGGTAATTCTTCAAATTAAATGATTGAAAGATCGGTACTTTGGTCTTGGGAGGTGTGGTACTCTTCGTATTGAATCCATAAGGTTGCTTCTCATAAGGTCGTTGAGGTTTTGTAGATTTAACTTTATCAGCTACCTCTGACACTGTAGTCCCCTCGAATCTGTGGTAATTTCTTCTTGGTGAATGATTTAGAAGTCCCTTTGATATTAAAATCTTATCGTATGCATCTTTCTTCTCTTTATCCATCAACACAGAATGGGCATGACTGATCAATTTGAACAACTCAGCTGCACCATCGGATTTTGATTTGTCTGGATGTAGTTCACGAGCCAATTTCACATATGATTTATGGATCTCTTTATCAGATGCATTGGTGCTCAATCCTAATGTAGAGTAATAAGTAGTCTCATCAAGTTGAATTTTTAATGGTGGAGTCATTATCTACACCCTTGCAGTTTTAAAACTAGGAAATGTCCCACCTTCTGGATATAGCAGTACTGTCTATACTAGTATTAAATTCTTAATGATGGCGATGATCATGTTCACATTCATTTTAACGCATATTTTGTGAATCGAATGGAAATGTTGACAATGTGACAAAGACGTACATCAGTTTTGAAAAGACTGTTCAATTTACTAAACATAAAGTAGAAAGGGCAAAAACTTGAAAATAAGAGTATTTTGGCCCCACTGATAATCTTAAATAGATATACTATAGAAAAACTGATGGCAACCGCCAACACTTGTAGATATTGAGAATGACTGGGAAAAATTAAAATGAATTCCGATGCGGGGAGTCGAACCCCGGTCTCCACGGTGAAAGCGTGGTGTGATAGCCGTTACACTACATCGGATTAGTAACTTGATGATCGATGAGATAGTTATAAGAACCAGTACCCCAAATCAAAATCACGAGAATTGTAATAAATCAAAAATCGAATATTTCTAACCAATATCAATGATTTCTAGACTGGATTTATATAACCTGATTATGTGAGCCTCGAAGACTTGTTTTCACTCCGTTGAGCTGTGTTCAAATCTATTCAGATCTACAATCCCATCGTATATTAATACTAGCTATCACATGTCATGTAGCTTCGTGAAAAGGATATCTCAAAAACCTTACATTTTCAAAAGCGTAAGAAGCAAAAAATTCCGATACGGGGAGTCGAACCCCGGTCTCCACGGTGAAAGCGTGATGTGATAGCCGTTACACTACATCGGAAAGCCAATTGATGAATATTTGATATGTTATTATCCACCAGATGCAGTAGTTAGGGCACATGGTTATCCTTATACTGTTTTGATGCACTCAATTGGTGGGTTATATCCTCTTGCACAACTATAGGAAGAGATCTTGCTCCCTAGTTTATGAGGATGGCCCACAAGATATGCCCATGCACCAGGAAGCACTAAAGATATTCCGTGAACTAAATCGTCAATATCATAGTAGGAAATTGTTCTATAGCTGAAGAACCACTCTTTGAAACTTCCCCTAAAAACCAAACCAGTGCTTGAACATCCCCCGATTTCAGCACTAACTTGGAGTGTTCAAGTCCTATCTTATAACGTAGATAGTCGTAAAGGTAGTGCTGTGCTAATTTTCCAATTGCCCGCCAAGTCTCCAACTTGAATATAACAACCGTTCCTTGGCGACCAGAGTGAGGGGAAATGGGGATGATGACGAAGTTTAAGCGATCCCTAAGGGTACTGATGATGGGGTTCTTTCGGTTATAAGAGTGGAGACTTAGAATGTGGTCGATTTCAATCAACAAAGGACTAAGCATACGTCCCAATAATCCAGAAACAAGTCCTGATCACATAAAATGAGGCCAACATTATCTTCAAAAGCACTTTCTGCATTTCTAAAACCAGGTTTGTTCAAATCAGCGTCCAAAGACATCCCATATGCGGCATCTGGAGTTAATTTCGCGGTAAATGTATGTATTACTTCTCTCTATGGGGTAGCTCTCTGGACTTTCTATAAGGATTACATGACAACCAAACGTGCAAATTTGCGTAGAGTAACTGACAATGCTAAGGACAGACCTGCTTTTTTAAAAGATATTCAGAAGGAGATACACGATGCCCCAAACAGATTGTTCCATTCAGATCGTGAAGATGAGCAGCAGGAGAGGGGCAACTTTAGAAGAACAATCCATTCTTTAACATTTGGCGATGTTTCCATGTTCTGTCTTGGCTGGGGGTTCCTAATTCAACTGTGTAACGTCGGATTGGCAGTTCAGGGTAGGCAATCCATTGTCTACAGAGGCGGACTAGCAGGTGCTCTGACATTCCCCCCTCTAGCATACTTTATATGGAGACAAAGGTTGCACAGACTGGAATCTGAGGGTGTTCAAATATACTGATTCGAAAGTTCGTGGGATTCGCGAATTCGGCATCAAATGATATTTATTCTTTATAATCGATATTTTTCCAACTCTTATCAAAGATACTTTCGGAGGTTTGAATGGCCAAATCTCCGACCGACTCATATAATTACAAGTAGCAGCATATAATAGTAACTAAACAGAGTTGTGAAATGCGGATCTGGATACTATTGAGTAAACTTCAGCTCAGCGAGACGATCAATGAATTTTGAAGCATGCAGTCAATCTCATCCCAAAGACCTGAAAGTACCACATATGGGTTAAAAAAACCCAAAGCCGCTTATTTCCCACAACCAGGTTCCAAATTGTATGCTGATAAACAGTTATATGAGAACATTGCATCTAGCGACAAAAAACTTGTTCAAACCCATTGGATCAAGCCTAGAAGTGCAATAGCTGTCGAGATTCCAGCTAAAAGTGTTTTCCGTATACGTACCCCTGAGGGGCCACAAGTTGGTGATTTGAACATCTGGAATAGGCATAATCCAAGGGAAAGATTTTGGGCAGCTAGAACTAGGCAATTGCATAGCGCTCATGTTTCAACATTGGATAGATTATGGTCAAATCTACCATATCTAAGACCAATGGTGACAATTATCGGTGATACTTTAAACGCCAGACACGATGAATGGGGTGGTAGAGCGCATGATACACTAGGAACTAGATGTGATCCATATGTGGAAAAATTGATTAGTGGCGAGGATAATGATTTCCATTGTCATTCGAATTTGACAAGAGCTATTATGCCCCATGGATTAACCGAATTTGACGTTCATGATGTCTTGAACGTGTTTCAAGTTACTGGCCTCAACGAGTATGATCAATATTTTATGGAAACTTGTCCATCTGATAAGGATGATTATTTTGAATGCTTTGCGGAACAAGATTTATTAGTAGCGCTTTCTGCATGTCCCGGTGGTGATTTATCACAATGGGATTGGGGTGAAGATAAAGAAAATGCGGACTCGAAGGGAATGCTTGAATGTTGTAGACCACTTGCAATTGAAATATATCAATTAAACGATCCTGAAACCGTTTTGAAAGATTGGAAATCTCCTGAAACACCTAAATATAGAGGTAACCATGGTTTGAAACAACCATGAGTAAATTAATCTGAAAGCTTTTTATTAATATTTGAAAACATTTAATATTTGAAATAACATATGAAGTTAAACATACAATATATAAGTATAACTAAAAGAACTATTTGATAAAACGAAGAACTAAAAACTTTAAATTATTCTATGCGTGAAATGCGAAAGAAAAAGTGTTGATGAAAATTCCTTTAGGATGACCATGATGAAATAAAGAATAACCAAAATGATGATAAAGGAACTGAAAAATAATGACTACCTCCCGTTAATGTACAATGCAATTACCCAAAGTATTATCCTTTGAATTGACTTAACAGTCGACCAATTCTAGAACTTCCAAGTGGACTGGGTGGCATTGGTCACCAATGTTTTCGTCGTACAAGTTGTAGAAGTTACCAGACAAACATTGGTAGAAGACATCAGCTTGACCTAGAGCCAAGTTACCTTCTGGGGTGATAGACCAGCCAGCAGCGTAGATGGCACCAGCTTGTGGTGGACCGTCGAATTGGAATTGTCTGTTAGAGACAATAGAACCGATTCTACCCTTAATATCGTGCAAGATACCGTCTTCCAATTTCAATTGTAGAGTACCGTTGTTCTTACAAGCTTGAGCACCAGCAACACCGTCAGAAGCAGCGGTTTGAACGGCACCAGCAGAAGTAGTCAAAGATGGAGCAGCATCGGTGTTAGAAGATGGGCTCAAAGTGGTTCTGGTGCTGTTACCAGTAGCTTGAACTTGACCGTCAGCGATTTGAGATGCAGCGTTCTCAGATGGCTTAGCAGAAGTGGTAGAACAAGAAGTGGTGGTTCTGGTAGTAGCTTGGATTTGACCGTCACCAATTTGAGAAACTGGTTGAGCAGATGGCTTAGAAGATGTACCAGTAGTAGCTTGGATTTGACCATCACCAATTTGAGAGATTGGTTGAGCAGATGGCTTAGCTGATGGAGTACCAGTAGTAGCTTGAATTTGACCATCACCAATTTGAGAGATTGGTTGAGCGGATGGCTTAGCAGATGGGGTACCAGTGGTAGCTTGGATTTGACCGTCACCGATTTGAGAGATTGGTTGAGCAGATGGCTTTGGAGATGGCTTGCTAGATGGAGTACCAGTGGTAGCTTGGATTTGACCGTCACCGATTTGAGAGATTGGTTGAGCAGATGGCTTTGGAGATGGCTTGCTAGATGGGGTACCAGTGGTAGCTTGGATTTGACCGTCACCAATTTGAGAGATTGGTTGAGCAGATGGCTTTGGAGATGGCTTGCTAGATGGGGTACCAGTGGTAGCTTGGATTTGACCGTCACCAATTTGAGAGATTGGTTGAGCAGATGGCTTTGGAGATGGAGATGGAGTAGCAGTAGTAGCTTGGATTTGACCATCACCAATTTGAGTGACTGGAGCAGCTCTCTTCACTTGAGAAGCAGTGTGAGTGGAGCTGTTAGCAATGGTTTGAACTGCGATACCGAAAGTAGCAGAGTAAGAAGATTTAGCACCTTGGTAAGTACCAGATGGGGTCAAAGTGGACCATGATTGATCAGCACCGTAGTGAGCCAAAGCGGAGGAAGTCAAAGCAGCAGAAGCTAGAGTACTTTTGAATTGCATTTCTTTGTATTTGTAGTTGTAGTTGTTTTGTTGGTTGTTGTAGTAATTGATCTGGTTTGATCTGATCTACTGTGTTGTTTTTCTGATGTTCTTGTATAGAAGAAAGAGATGAACCAAAAACTGATCAATTGAAAAAATTCATCAGCTTTTTATATCTAATCTGATCCCAGATCTCTTCTCTTCAAATCGATCGGCGGTTAATTAAATGGCTGGCAAAAGGGAGGGGAGAGGCTGGTATGTGTAATACCGCCCAGATCCAGCGCTGCTAAAAAAAGAACATGTGATAGTCCTAAAGAGTAATATTAACAGCATTAATAAATAAATTAATTAATTAACCAGCCGAAAAAGTTAACATAATAGTTAGCAACAAAGGGACCCTCTCCGTAATAGGAATACAGAAACCATTAAAATTTTTAAAAAGATTCATATCTTTTCCCTTCTAGGAGAAGTAAGAAGGTTGATCACAATGTTCAAAGATTGATCTATGTTTTGGTTTTGCCGCCTATAGAAAAAGAGCATAGTTGCAAAGACGCATTCCCCACGTCTAAAACTTAAAAAATACAGCAGAATAATCTTTCAGTATATCTTCGAGCAGACCAGCATTAATTTAACTTCTGAAAATAGATTGCGATTTACCCGAGATTCCTCTTTTCCTCCGATGTTTGCCGTCATTCAGAGAAAGGAGGAGGCAACTGCACGGCAGTTTAGCAAGTAATTTTTTTTCTTTAACCAATTGTATTACCCAATACGGCAAAGCAAATGCACGCATAAAGACACCCTTCTGGTACATGTGAATATCACGTGCCGAGTGCCTTAAAATTTTTTAAAAACTTTTATTCAAGGAGGACAAGAGAAGAGATAGAAGATTCTTCTATTTTTCTTCTACCCGATAAGGACAGACAAGATGGTGCGGGGACTCCGTACAAAGAATAAAGAAGTGCCATATCTCTTGATGTGCCGTTTGTCGGTCACCTTTTTCGGAGTGAATTGTGTCTTAACGGGAGAAGTCGAGCTCTGAAGTACAGACCAAACGAACAATAACCATAAAAAAAGTCTAATGACATGCCGCCCAGGTCAGATCCTTTTACCGAAGGCGGAAACTTAAAACTAAAACTTGAAAGATTATGCATACGTAATTTACCTTTAGGGCCGGTATGAGGCTGGCGTTGTCGTCATATGGTGAGAAGAGAACAGAACGGACCGAGAGATGGGAGAGAGAAAGTAACGGAGGGAGAAAAAAGGGGGGATATACAGAAAATTACGCAGAAAAACATTGGAAAAAAATTCCTACGAGGGAAAGTATTGGCGCGCTAGATTTACCCAGAATTACCCGTAGGGGAAAAGAGATCGAAAGAAAAATATAGAAGGAGAAGGTAAAAGAAAAGCAGGGAAGATTGGGGAATGTACCCTATACGTATTAATAGTGGCGCTGCGCCTTTATATACGGAATTTAATTATCCGAAGAGAGGAAGCACATAGGAGATTTTGGGAGACAATTTAACTGCATTAGGATAGTTTATTGGTCGGAGGTGGATACCGAACACCACGCAATTCACTAATTATAGAACTGAAATTGGAAGGGAGAGTAAGAATAAAAAATATCTCCTTTTACCCTATATGGTAATGTTAGTGATGTGTACGGCGATTTCTAAGGAATTCCGAGTCTCAGCGGTAGATTCTGTTAGTATTCGATCTTCTTGTTTTGTTGAGTTTTCCTTGTAGAGCAATTGAACTCTCTCCCTTAGGAATCTTGGAACTCAGATTAGCTTGCGGGTGAAGATGGAGACCAGCAGATATAAAAAGAGGGAACTGTGTTATTCAATGCTGGCTTTCCAATTTGTACACTCTTTAGATCATCAGGAAACATCAAAGAAAAGACTTTTATCCAAAGGAATAACAGTTCTTTACTCAATTGTTCCCAGAACTTATTCGTCGCTTCTCAGACTGTTCTTTTATTCTAATCATTCTTTAATTCAAAGAACTGATCAATTAACTGGATTCTATAACAATAATAATAATGCAATACCAGAAGACCCTAGCTTCTGCCGCTCTAGCTTCCGCAGCTCTATCCGCTTACGTTCCAAGTGAACCATGGAGCACTTTGACTCCAAGCAAGACTTTGCCAGGTGGTGTCCGTTCTTACCCATCTACTTTTGGTATCTCCATTCAAACCGTCGCTAACGGTACCAACTCTAATTCTGAAAAGAGTTCCGACAAGAAGAAGCACGGTAAGAGAGCTGTATCTCAAATCGGTGATGGTCAAATTCAAGCTACTACTGGTGCTGAATCTTCCCTAGCCCCAAAGGCTACTTCTTCTGCTAAGCCATCTGCTCAAGCAGTTTCTCAAATCACTGATGGTCAAATCCAAGCTACTGCTGGTAAGGAATCTGCTGCTGCAACTGGTACTACCACTTACACTCCATTGAGCACTAAGACTTCTGAAACCACCGCTACTGCTTTTGAAACCGTTACTACTGGTGGTACTACCACTGTTCAAGAAAAGACTTCTGCCCAAGCTGTCTCTCAAATCACTGACGGCCAGGTCCAAGCTACTACTGGTAAGCCAACCAACGCTGCCGCACCAACTACCACTGGTGGTCACACTATGAAGACTACTGTTGCTCCAGTTTCTCAGATCGGTGATGGTCAAATCCAAGCCACTCACTCTGGTGAAGGTTCTGAAGCTCCAAAGGCTACTGTTCCTGCTATCTCCCAAATTGGTGATGGTCAAGTTCAAGCTACTACTGCCCCACAAATCACTACCGTGACTGAAGGTGGTAAGAAGACTACTTCTAGCTACTACGTTCCAGAAGGTACTCAATCTACTTCAGTTACCGTGAACAGCAAGCCAACCGTTGTTGCTGTTTCTCAGATCGTCGATGGTCAAATCCAAGCCGATGGTATGTCTGGTAGACCAACTGTTGCCGGCTCCGCTTCTACCACTGTCACTGTGAAGGGTAAGCCAACTGTTGCTGCTGTTTCCCAAGTCCAAGATGGTCAAATCCAAGCTGACAAGCCATCCACTTCCTCTGCTGCTCCAGCTGCAACTTCTGGTGTCGGTGCATCTCCTTCAGGTGTTAACGGTACTTCTGCTGCCACTGGTGCATCTAACACCTCTTCTGAAGTCTCCTCTTCTGACCCAGTTAGAGCCGTTTCTTGCAAGAACAACGGTACTTTGGGTGTTACCTTGAACGACGGTGTTTTGACTGATACTAAGGGCAGAATTGGTTCTATCGTTTCCAACCACCAATTCCAATTTGACGGCCCACCACCACAAGCTGGTGCCATCTACGCTGGTGGCTGGTCCATCTCTCAAGAAGGTAACCTAGCCATTGGTGACGTTGAAACTTTCTACCAATGTTTGTCTGGTAACTTCTACAACATCTACGATGAGAACATTGGTGACCAATGCCACCCAGTTCACTTGGAAGTCATTGACTTGACTGACTGCTAAGTCAACGGAGTGCTAAATTAAAGACATTCATTTTCATTTTTTATTTTTCGCTAAAAGTTTAACGGGCAGAACAAGGTTTTGTTCCGAATGTTTTATTTCGTTGATTAATGTCATACCCTATTATGAGCATCCGTTCCTTTGCATTGTTTTTCAATTTCTCCCCCTGGTATTTGGTACCGCCCATGGATTTTTTCGTTCGTCCCCTGGTCAAAATTGGCTTTGGTGCTAGGTTTTTATTGTTTCAGTAAATGGACAGGAAGGGACTCTTTCTTTAGTTCTCTTTAACTTTCTTTAGTTTTATATACGTTATTATTATTCTGGTAAAATTTCTAAAAAGTTTTTTTAATGTTAAGATAGTTGGTTGTTCGATCTGAAGTCGCTATTGTTGGCGATATTATGGCTTACCTTCGATCCGAGATGCTTCACTTAAAAAATGACAATTAACTCAATGTTATCGTCCTTAATCGTATTAAATATTTCACAATATCCTTTATAATAAAAATGCCATACTTTTCTTATAGTTCCATTCAGTTATGTATCGTCTCTAACAATCGTATACAGACCTTTTAAATTGATCAAAAATAAAAATAATAAAATAACTTTCACTTTCATACAAAACCAGAGAAAACTCGAGAGTTTTCAGCCATTAGTGTACACGAACTTTGGGGGTATAATATAAATCTTGAAAACAAAAAAAAATCCAATCATAAAAGAACTTGTTGATAATCAACTAGTTTGTCATATCCGCTTAACAGTTAACCAAGTCAACGGCTTCCAAGTGGATAGGTTGACATTGAGCACCGATAGACTCGTCGTACAAGTTGTAGAAGTTACCTGACAAACATTGGTAGAACACGTCGTTGTCACCTAGAGCCAAGTTACCTTCTGGGGTGATAGACCAGCCACCAGCGTAGATGGCACCGGCTTGTGGTGGTGGACCGTCGAATTGGAATTGGTGGTTGGAAACGATAGAACCAATTCTACCCTTGTTATCAGTTAGAATACCTTCCTTCAAGGTAACGGACAAAGAGCCATCGTTCTTACAGGATTGACCAGATAGATTTGGAGAACCAGTTGGGCAAGATGTGCTTGAAGATAGGTTTGAGGAGCTAGTAGCAGAAGCTTCGGAACTAGATGGGTTCAAAACAGTAGTAGAACCGATCTTAGATTGAACGGCGACCTTTTGCTGTTGAATTTGACCATCAGTGATTTGAGAGATACCAACGACAGTAGATGGCTTACCGGCTTCGGTAGAACCTTCACTGCTACCTGGAGCAGAGGCACCTGGAGCAGAAGCACCTGGAGCTGGGGCGGAGGCAGCTGGAGAACCGGCTGGGGCACCAGAAGCACCTGGAGCAGAGGCACCTGGAGCTGGGGCGGAGGCAGCTGGAGAACCGGCTGGGGCACCAGAAGCACCTGGAGCAGAGGCACCTGGAGCAGAAGCACCTGGAGCTGGGGCGGAGGCAGCTGGAGAACCGGCTGGGGCACCTGGAGCACCTGGAGCACCTGGAGCACTTGGGGCTGGAGCACCTACAGTGACGGTCTTACCTGGAACAGTGGTACCTGGGATACAAGTACCTGGAACAGTGGTACCTGGAATGACAGAAACGTTACCACCTTGAGCACCTTGGGCGCCTGGAGCTTGAGCAGAAGCACCTGGAGCACATTGGCCGTTGTTACATGGAGCAGTCACAGCAGTGGTGACAGTTTGAGGGGTAGCAATGGTAGAACCGTTACTCACGGTGGTTCTTGGAGTCACAGTAGTGCTGTGGACAACGGTGGTGTTAGCGTAAGCGGTCTTGGTGACTTGGCTAGTCTTTGGAGAAACACCACCTGGGACGGTAGTAGTTTTACCACCTTGGGCCTTGCTTTCAGTCTTACCACCTTGGGCAGTACCAGAAGCAACTGCAGCGGAGGAAGCTGCAGAACCGGCTGAAGCAGAACCTTCAGTCTTACCTGGAGCAGAAGCAGCTGGGGCAGAGGTAGCTGGGGAACCAGCTGGGGCGGAACCTTCAGTCTTACCTGGAGCAGAAGCAGCTGGAGCAGAAGTAGCTGGGGAACCTGCTGGAGCAGAACCCTCAGTCTTACCTGGAGCAGAAGCAGCTGGAGCAGAGGTAGCTGGGGAACCAGCTGGGGCGGAACCTTCGGTCTTACTTGGAGCAGAGGTAGCTGGAGTACCTGGGGTACCTGGTGTGCCTGGAGTACCAGCGGTGGCTGGAGTGCCTGGGGTGCCTGGGGTGCCTGGAGTACCAGCGGTGGATGGAGTGCCTGGGGTGCCTGGAGTACCTGGAGTACCAGCAGTGGCTGGAGTACCTGGAGCACCTGGAGCCGGGGTAGCCTTAGATGCACCAGTGTTACCGGTAGCAGATGGAGCTGGGGCTGGACCTGAGGTAGCCTTGGTGTTACCACCAGCTGGTTGAGTACCGGTAGCGGATGGAGCTGGAGCTGGGCCTGAGGTAGCCTTAGTGTTACCACCAGCTGGTTGAGTACCAGTGGTAGCTTGGATTTGACCGTCACCGATTTGAGAGATCAAATCTCTCTTAGCCTTAGAACTGCTGTTAATTGGTTGAACGGCGATACCAAATGAAGAGCTGTGTTCAGTAGCACCGCATTTGTAAGTGTTAGATGGGGTCAAAGTAGACCATGATTGAGCTGGGTTACCATCAGCGGAGACGGTAGATGCCAAAGAGGCAGCGGTAACTAACATAGCATTTTTGAACTGCATTTTTGTAACTGATATTAATGTGTATGTGATACGAAGATTTAAAAATCTAGTGAATGAATGGAACCTATGGCAATAATAGGAATTGGGTATGTAATCTTTTGGTGTAAAGATTAACGAAAGTAAAAGTTATAAGCGAAAGTATGGGATTTTCTTAGAGACTTGAGCGTAAAATCTCTTGTTCTCTATAGAGTCTTTAGTAATAGAAAAACTTAAAGAAGAAATCTCTAATAAGTTCCGAAACTGTGAGCTAACCTTGCCACCTTATATATTCAATTTCACCTCAATGGCTTTTTTTTTATCACATAGGGCTCCCTCATCCCATCTTCAATCAATAAATCAAATTGGGCTAGACACTAGGGCAATTTGGAAAATTCAGTATTCGTCACTGCCAACCATGGCGTATACCTACCGTATTCTTACCGTAACTTTCGTTGTTGTTTGCCTGGTTCGTGGTTTCTTTGACTAAAAGTGAAGTTTAGTTTAACAAGTTAGGTTCATCATTTCGTGTCCATCAACAAACTTTTAGAGGTCGCGTACTTGATTAAAGAAGTAAAGATGTCTACCTACGCGATTTTAATGATTCAAATGCGGGTATTTGGATAGTATTCAGGAACACTTGAGGATGGTAGTGGATGGCTAGAATTGCTTAACGTAGAATGTGGAGCGTGTTTCTTGTAAACAGTGGCAGAACCGTTAAAGCTATTGTAATGCTTAAACAAGTGAGGATCAAAGAATGGAACCAAACAAAGATTCACCCGCGTCTGAAATTTGGGAAACAGAGAATTTGAATGGCTCCGTGGTACTTCGTACTCCCCTGTCTTGTTCTGAATAGTTCTAATTGTTCGTTGCGATTGGTGGGGGACGCCTTAGAAGTTGAGACGAGTTAATTGAATGTAGGTGACGCCACTGGGGTAATAGCGATGGAGCCTTTGGGGGCTATTTAGTGATTGGTGATGTTTACTGTCATTTCAAAAAGGATACACACCTCTGACCATTGAACGTTTAGGGATAATCTGCCCTAATTTAGATGCGAGATCTGGTCTAGTTTCTAGAAAAGAGCTTGTGGGTCACAGCCTAATTCTATCCGTTAAATTATGTCTAATTGTGGGCTTATACCAAGAAGAGTCTAATTAGCCGGTGTTAACGGTTTTGTCGTTGTTTTTTTTTAGTTCGCTATAGAATGTGGTTACTATGAGCTACGACTATTATATGAAGCGAACCTATGGATTTTCTCTTCTGCTGAAGTTCTCAAATTGAACCATTGGGCATGATAGGGAATGCGGACGCAGTTGGCATTATTACCGCGAGCTGCAAGGCGCATTGAATTCTTCTGATGCTCGCTATAGAGGGTCTTCTTTTCACCTGGTGCCATATTTCCAAATTTGAAAATTACGTTCCCCTGTAATGTAACTTCTAAATCTTTAAACCTCTTTTGGTGCAAGTTAGTCACGGTTGAAGAGATATTTTCACACAGAGAAAGTGTTGATGTTGATGGTGGTATGCGAGTCACGTCAAAGCCATAATGATTTTTGATAATCTCTTCAAATTTGTTTTTACCGCCTTGCCTTTGAATTCTAGCATCATCAGTCATAAGGACAATTTGTTTAGAGAATTGATTTTGATCTTCACCTTCCAAGAGAGACGAGGATGTACTTACTAACCGGTAGCAAGTCTCCCATACTCTGTTAAATTCCTTTAAAGGCGTTTGGAAACATGGACCATCTACGGTTTCTAGTTCATCGATATATTCCTTCCAGCCAGACCAATTTTTTGAGACTGTACCGACAAACGATCCAAATTCGCCAATTTCACCACTGCCATTTCTACCAACGGTGACGACTCCCAGAAGGTCTCGATCGTTCAATGACTCTAACATTTTGTGAAGACCACCAATAATTCTTTGTCTGTACTGTGCACCATCTTCTTCCCGTCTCTGGCAAAGGCTCAAACATACAATCAATTGCAAAGGCACTTCTTGGGTCCCGTTTTCCCATGGTTTAGCGCATTGATTGCAGACGAACCGCTTATTGTCACCGACAATTCCCATTAGTGCTGGTGCCATATCTTCGGGGAAAATCTCCCAGGCTGTATCCGACATGAATTCTAATTCTGGTTCCCTTCCAGGTTGCATCAAATAGTATTTCCATTTTTCCAATACGGATTTGTGATTCCTCAAATGGGGTGGAAATGCAAAATAAATTTCTGGTAATGTTCTATTTTTCAAGTCAATAATCAATGTGGTTTCACTTAATCGATTAACATGACAAACCTGTTCGATTGGAATCTTGCCAATTGTCTTCATTTCAAAAAGATCGAAAAGTATCAAACATTTTTCGAAGAAACATACCAGCGTATTCTCATCCCAACGTTCACCATCTGTTGAGTAACTGATTTGATCGAATATTGATAAAGATCCAAATTCGTCCTTAGGGTCAACTTCTCTTTTCACAAAGCTTTCAACTTGTAATATTAATATGTTCTTTTCCTGTAAAATGTGTTGGTTACGCTTAGGGTTCGCCTTGCAACAGTTCTTGCCGTGTTTATCCCTTGGAAGCTGAGCGGTTATCGAATAATGGTTATTTAGTAATGGGTTGATTTCGATCTTTAGATCCAGCTGATCATCACCATCACAATCACTATTACTATCACTTACCCTTCGACTTTCCTCCACTACAACGCTTGCAGTGTTACTATCTGAAGTCGGAATTCCACTTCCAAACAAATTTTCATACGACAATTCCGTATCGTCATTCTCGTAGTTGGTAGTAACTCTTGGTATCCGTAGCGGGGTTTTGAACCCATCTGAAGAAATGTCTGCAGACGTGATTAATTGGTCCCTTGGAGTAAAGTCAAACACAGCACTACTTGCGCTATCAGATAATCTTGCATTCATTAGATGTTGTTCAATAATAGAAGAAGTGCTCTCTCTACGAGTCAAGAGGCTCGATGTCATTTTATGAATAACATCTTCATCCACTGGCTTAGAAACTTTATGACAGGTTCTACATTGTGGCCATTTACCTTCTCTATAATGGGATTCATACATGGCCAAATAACATTCATAATGACTAGCATGGGAACAAGTCATCTGTACCACAGTTTCACCGGGGAAAATACTATTCATACCTTCAGCACACATACTACACTGCTCAGAGACAAACCTTCTCCGACCAGCAGAGGAACTAACGTTAGAGATATTTTTCGAGATGCTGCACAAATATGTTGGAGAATCTTCTTCTAGATATGGATCTTCCACTGTCTCGGTCCATATTATAGGATGACTTCTGATGCTGCTTGAAGTGGAGGCAGATCTCAACGAATTCCTCAAATTTATAGGCTTGATCCCATTTGATTTGGAACTTTTGGGTCTAAGTGGTGAAAAAAGATGTATTGGTGAGTCTAACTTAGCCGTTTTAATTGATCCAGAGGAACTAGAAGTAGACAATCGGAAAGTATCCTTTTGATGCCGTTGTTGTTGTAGCTCCTTTTTCTGTCCTTTCACACTTGGTGGAGGCGTCAATGGTTGACTCAGGTTTAATGGCTTTGGTGTAGATCTCTTCATCGACATAGAGTTACCAACGTTATTGAAGAGCTCAATAGAATCCAAAGTCGTACTCTGTTGAGATTTAAGACTGGCTCTTCTAAAGACCTTGCCAGAGAGATTTTTCAGCAATTTAGACTTTCTAGCATCCTGCTCGACACTTGGAGGTGTGTGGACTTTCTTGTCGAAAGTAGTCTTATTCTTCGGTGTTCGAACTGTGTTTTGCATTGGTAGCATCTGTCTTACCTTCTATAAAATTTAATTAAGGAAGAAAACGGAGGCTCCCTTTTAAATCTAACTCTGATAATAAAAGAGATTGTCTATAGTTTCTTTCTGTCAACCATCATTCCTCTTTTCCCCCAACATCCTAAAACTAATATCAATCTCCCATCAAACGTTCCGGATATTTATAAAGGCATCATCGGTAAGCGTAGTCTTCAGCAAAGGTCTCAGCTATGGGAGTGTGTAAGTCATTGCTACCATAGTACTACCTGAAAACCGATACCAATCTCAACCTCATTGGCGTACCCGTGTCTGCGGAATTGTGGAGCGGGGTTGTACCCAAACTATCGGTAAGAAAAACCTCTTGTAGTGTCAAGATTAGTAGATCCTACGTTTGATTATTTCCTATTCCTTGAATTTAATTACACGTATTGTTTGGCTACTTTTCATGCAATGCTTTTGAGGCTTGCCTTCATTCGTGGGGTTTTAGCTTGTTACCTTGAAAAAGTTCCTTCCTGCTTCTTCTTCTGTGGCGACACACCGAGCTGTCACTTTAAAATAAAAGGAAAAATAATTAAATAGCATTAGCCTTACGTGGAATTAATAGTCGATATTGGGTAATAATTGTCAGTACAATTGATCTGTCGATTCCTTGCGTTTACTATCGAGAGGTACGTGGGAGGAGCCTCGAATTTAGAAGAGAGGAACTGTAAGGCAAGAAAAGTCAGCCTCACAATGTGCCTTCTCTATCCTGCTACATAATTGCAGATTAGCTTTGTTTGATCTCATTTGAGCCGAACCATTGTTTCTTTATTTTCTACCCTTAGTTATCGCAATCTATTCTTATCACGGCGATATTCTAATGGGTATGACGGTAACGATAGTGTCATCGAGCATTATTAGTGTAACACAATCTTAACTTGAGCCCCGTGTCTCGACTACTTCTCAATTCTTGATAATCTAATGTGTTTTACCACAAGAGGAACATAAACTTATTGTGTGTGCATATCAATCAACCTTAATCAGTTTCAACGTCAATGTCCCATAGTACCCCTGTAACTGCATGTAGCCTCTGTAAGATGTCGCCAATCGGTGTGAAAAGGCCAAACTGTTTTTGTTCACCGTCATAGGAGTGCAGCATACCAACGCAGCCCAGACCTGGTTGATTCTCTAGTTTAGTAAGGATCCAGGAACCTGAATCACCTGCACTGGCAAATAGTGGTAATGGTGAAGAGACAACAAATTCGCTACTTTGCAAGGCACCATCTGCCCAGTATACTAACTTAGCGGCATTTATCTGCCCCGAAGTATAATTTGTTGAAGCACCAATTTTGAACACTTGTAAACCAGGTTTACACTTGAGAATTTTCTCCTTGACATACATGTTTCGAAACCTTAAAGTCGGATCTGGCACCGTAGTGAGGCCTGCCCCCAAAGAGTTTTCGCATTTATATTTCTGATCCACTTTAATAATTGCAAAATCTGAAAGTTTATGATTAATAATAGATCTCTCCCCCCAAACCACTTGACCAAATTTATTCTCATCCTGCCATTTCATATGAGCTTCTACACGAGCAACTTCCTCCAGGAATGCTTTAGACTCTTGAGATTCCTGTGGGTACCTGTGATTTTCTTCCAAAAGAGTATTCCTGTAGGCGGTTTGTAGAACTTTAGAAGGTGTTGATACGTGCGGATAGTCATGGGTCTCTGATAGTACGACATGTGAGCAAGTAATGGCAAATGAAGCACCGGCGAATTGAGACAATTTGTGGTTTTTTTCAATTTGTGGAAATAAATAGCCTCCTAGAGTACCGGTACTCTTGAGACTATGGTCTGCTGATAATGACATCGAAATTGGCGGTTCAAAGACGTTAGTCGCTAATCGGTATGGTGGAATAAACGAAGTTCCAAGGGAAGTCTTTGGTAATTCAAATTCCATTGGCATTGCTGGAACGTCCGCTACATCAGCGCAAGGTTTAATATAATCCTTTACACAGAAGAAATGAACATCCGGAAACAAAGAATAAAGAGCGTTGATAATCTCATAATGTTTCTGGTGTGGTTCAGGTACTCCAAACATGACCGTTAGAATGGCAGATCTACGAGATAACCCTCTTAGAATGGGCGCAATGAATGCACCTTCCTGATCTGCAATCAAAGAGGAATCTTGCGTTGAAAATTCTTCAATGATTTTACCTATACTATCCCTTTTTGGCAAATTACAATCTGCATCAATGCAGAAATTCGTCATATATGGCAAAGTTTGAGGATTTTGATCTCTATCCATGGAGATGTTTAACTTTTTCAGGAATTGCATGTACCTTCTCATGAGAATTGATCTTGAATTACCAAATACTTCTGAGACTAATAAATTATCCAAAAAATGTAGAGTCATCTTTGTGATCGCCCTTAGTGAGGAATTTCTCTCAAAAGATATTCTAAAGGGCAATTTGCCGCTAAAATTAGGCATAAACTTCTTGAAGAATTCAATAGCCTCAATAACCGCTTTCGACATATTGGTGACGTTCTGATGTATATCGTCCATTAACTCCACTAGACTCTCTTCTAAATTCAACAACTCTTTCTCCACTTGTTCTAAACGTAATACTCTCGAAGAACTGACTCTAGAAGCTAGTACAGATCCTTCTTCCACCCCCGTATCCAATTCATTTGCATCTTCTTCAGAAACTGTATTTAAACTGGAAAACTTCTTGTGATCAATGACTCTCAACGGTTTTCCTACATTATCCATACTACCTTGAGCATCATTGTTTGACCTCGCACTAATAGAGGACGAACCATGTGTATATCTACCTTTCGAAAAAACTGATGAAGACCTAGTCGACGGCCCTTCATGAGTAGAATCATCGTCATATATGGAATCACCGCTACCACTGCCATGCTTTATTCTTATTTCAGAAGTTGTATCTGACTCACTATCCGCGTTAACTCGATTTTCATCAGATCTTGAGGAAGTATTACCAGAATCATCACTACTCTTCTTAGAAGATTTTTTACTCAATCCAAATAATCTAACCATATCCTATCTCTCGAAAAGTTGACAAGACAACCTATACTCAACTCGTTCGAATGTATGCGTAAAGCTTATGTGTTTATTTCCCCCCTTAAGACTGTATAGAAGCTTCAGATGCTGCAAGTGCGTACCATATGTCAAAGTGCAACCATCAAAGGAAGTAGCCCAGAGTCTTATATTGAACAATATATCTGGATGTATAAATTTACAGAAGTCGAATTCATACACCTGCTAATCATCTCTTAACGGCATTACCCGATGAAATGAACCCTGTGGATTTTTTTTTTTTTTTCTCACGATCGGTGCCGTACAACTAAGTACTCATACAAGAAAATCACACATGATCAAGTGGTTAATAAGAAATGAAAGGTACATATAAATGCGGAATACTAAACTATTTGCTTGACTCTGGCAAGTTGAGTAAAATGTTTCGGAACTTAGTACCATCTTGGGTTGATTCGCCAACTTGAGAAGTACCCTTTTCCTTGTAAGTACTGACAGCGGGAACGTCAGCTTTAATTCTCGTCACTTTAGTACCGTATGCCTTTGGTTCCAATTTAATCAAAGTGTGTAGCGGAATTGACATCCATGGAGATTCCTCCTGAGGAACATTCATGAAATATGCGTAAATGCACCGTAGTACTGCCTGATGTGTTACTATCAAAATGTTTTCTTGACGTTCTAATTCCATGATGATAGGCTCTAGCCTAATCACCACATCACGGTAAGATTCACCACCAGGGTATCTGTACTCGTATTTGTTTTCATCTCTAGCTTTGAAATCACCAGGGTACTTCTCTTCAATTTCTTCATAAGTCATACCATCGCATACACCTGCATCTAATTCGTCTAACGCTTTCCAATGCAATTGTTTGTAAGGTAATTCTTGAGCAGTCTGTTGAGTTCTGATTAAAGTAGATGTCCAAACCGTTAGATCAGCATCACCTGCACTTTGCTTAACCAAGTCAGGTAATTTATAGCTGTACCTAAATCCTCTTTCAGAAAGCCAAGAATCACCACCAATTTTTTTCTCTACGTTATAGAGAGACTCACCATGGCGCGATAACCATATGCAACGAGGACGAATGTGTAAGTTCATCACATAGAAAACAACACGACTCTCTAGATAGGTTTGAATTCTATTAATGATCACCTCCTGAGCCACATTGATCAACTTCACGTACGTTAGATTTTTATCCAGCTCGTGATCTAATGGTTCGTAAACTTTTTCATACTTCGAAATTCTCTTTAGGAAATCGTTGGTAGCCACTTCAGGATCGATACCTTCGTAATCGGGAGATGATTTTTTTACATCGCTAATATTTCTTAGGACCATGTCCATGTCATCAGACCAACTTTCTAAAAACATTGGCTCAATGGCATGCTCCCTACAAATCTTTAAGATCCAATCTCTTCTTTCTCTTGTAGTATTGGTACCATCAAGGATCGCCACTACACCATTTTCTCTTTCATACCATGCCATCATATCAGCAACAGCTTGTTCAGCAGCTTTTTGCCTAATTCCAAATGCCTCTGTATTGTTGAAATCAAAAAATTCTGCATTCGGGTGTCCACTTCCAGATTGGCGACGGTAATTACCTACATTAAAACATTTCGCCTTAATGGAAAGCCAGGATAGATACCTCACGATCTTTTGAGCAATAAAGGACTTACCCCTAGCGGGAAGACCAACCATGACGACACAAACCCTCAGGTTTTCAACGTTGGATACTGTATAGAATGCCATCCTTTAATTGTTCAGACAGAATTAAGTGTGGAGGGAACAGTGGAATGAGAGTAAATTTTGGTTTAAACTCGTCAGTGTAATCGTATATCAATGAAAAAGAATTATCCCTATCCTGCTAATTCATCAAAACCTTCGCAATTGATTTCTGATAATGGTCCCTCCTCTTCGAATTAATTGTGGGGGAAATAGAGTTGACTCAGTTTTTGGTTTTACATCTTTTCAACACTTCTTATAAAGAAGTAAGGGGTTTTTTCAAGATTCTATTTGTGTTCGGAGTAAAAGGACGAGAGGATAAGAAGTACGTATTCGATGATCACGGTGGTCATGATTCATGATTCAAATGTTATGATGATGATAATGATGATAGAAGCACTCATTCATTCACTCACTTGTTTTTTTGTTCTCCTCTTTATACAACGATTACTTTAAACCTGTCGTCAATCTCCCTTTGATTGACAATATATTCGCAGGTCCTGTCAAAGTGCTCTAACGGAATATGGATCATTTCGTTAATGTACACGGAATTTAGCTTGTTAGAAATCGATGCCGGCGTCCCGTTCGTCCTTGGAATTTCGATGTAGGTACCATCAAGTCCCATGACAAATTTTTTCCTAGAAGGCAATTCTGTAGTATCCTGATCGTCTATGTGTAGATCCTGTAATCTTGTAGCGGATTGTTGTTGCTCTGATACTTGCTCTTCAAGTTTCAATGATTTCAAATTTGTCTTTATGAGCTCGATAAGACCATTGATGTATTTCACACTAACGTGGGTATCATGCTCATCGCCATGAATGAAATAGTACAAGCAACGATTTAAGATTTCTATCATTAATTGACAACTCTGAATATTGTCCATGGTGGAATCCGCTACACGCAGAGACCTCTGCAAACACTCCAATACACGTTTACCCTCTCTGTAGAAATCTGTAGTGGTGCCTTCTTCTTCCCCAATGACTGCAATTTCTGTAGCCCACCATAAATGGGAACACAGGTAAACTGCACGACATTGATCTTGTTTCCTCAAGAGTCTCGATCCATGCAGTGTACATCTAACAATTAGAGAATCGTAGTAATTTTCCTGATACAACGATCGGGTCTTCTGTAATGATTGCATCATGTAGACTAAAGCTTGAAATTGAGTGTTCAAGTCGCTCAGCGACTCTTCAAAGACGGTGAAAGCTTGTGAGAAAAAATCGTAAGCAATTTCACCTAGTGACAATTGGTCCGCAAGGGAGGCACTTTGGATGTTTAGTTTGTAAACGGTATCGATCACAGATGACCCACATACGTTGAAAAGATCGTTAATGCAACGAGATGCATACTTGAACAATTGCTTTATCATATTAGAATAGTTATTTTCAGTTTCTTTGGTTAGTTTTTGCCTTGATTTCAAAAGGTGGGATTTTCTAATCAATTTCCAAAAATTGGTAATAATAGCTGGATAGGTATATTTAATGTTTTTACCACCTTTGTAATACCAATTCTTTAGTAAAAGCAAATATTCCACTTGATTTTCCACGTTACGATACTGCTTAGATTCCTTTGGCAAAGACCGAACGGCCAAATGACAAAATTTGGCCAATTTTTCTTGAGATGGATCTAATACCCAAGAACCATTACCTTCTTCATCTTCTGTTGGATCATCACTTAATCCCAACGCACTATTGGAAGGTCTCCTCGTGGTAGCGGTCACACGAAATCTGATTAGTGGTTCCATTACTGATAATAAATTTTCTAAATTTGTCTTGGAATCAATGACAAGCACGTCACCATTTTCTGTAGAAGTTGAAAGTAGCGTATCAAGAATAGTGTTTATAATGCTTTTCTGTAATGGCACGTTTTGTAAGGAAAGTAACTCTCTAAACGATTCGCATTGTGATATGATGTTGTAGAAAAGGGCAGCGGAACGTTTAACGTATTCAAAATTTTGTAAAATTAATAAATTGACGAAAAGGTATTCTGCACTCTGTGGTATTGCTTTACCGTAATCCTTGCATTTTTGAGCGGTAAATCCGTAAAGAGCGTTAAGATTTGACAAATTGTCAGGATACCAACGTAATGATAGAGCCATTATACTTTCGATTAAAGGCACAAACTGTTGCAGTGATAAATCTGGTCTTTCTTCGTTCAATGTCTTTAGGTAATTCCAAAAAACTTTGAAAAGATCTGAATCCACTTGTGCCGTCTCTTGTTCTTGCTCTTTCCTATCGATATACCCATTCAGACGATCGATTAACGTAAGTACATTTTTATTGATAGAAACATCAGGATGCATGTGTAAAGTAGATTCCAACAGTGAATCTAGCGTTGATAAATGGAATTCATCTGGGAAAACTTGACAAACAATATCTAGTAAATATTCCTGAGAAACCACATCTCTACATTGAACCACTTGTTCTAAGATAACTGGTAATATGTTATCCCTATAAATGACTAGATTGTCATCAACAATTTGCGATAGCCTTACTAACTGAGATCCAATTAAAATTTGCAATTCCTTACGTTCCTTAGTTCTCTGTTCCCTTTCTCTAAGAGGTCCCTGATGTTGTAAACGGACCCATAATTTATTCATCTCAATAAAATTGGTAATGACAAAATTAGCATTGAATTCTATTGCATTTTCAGGTAGTAATTGTTTAGTACGTTGTGATAAGTAATACCTAAGGAAAAGACCTCTCATTGGATTTTGAACACCTCGACACATCTCTATCATATCCTTTAGAATTTCTTCTCGAGGTGAATCTGCACATTTTAAATAACTTGTTCCCACTGTGATCATAAGGTAGAGACGTGGAACTACATTGCCCGCATATTGAACCAACTCGTAAAGATCTGCTAAATGATGAAGTTTTGGATGATTATCAGTCAAATAACTCGATAGAAGTGATAGTGAATCGAATATCATGATGTATAATTCGTAATACTGTTTCGGGGATAAATCTGGCTTTCTCAATTCTGTCAGCATCATTGATGCGTGTTTTAATGCATCCATCAGTTTACGCTGCTGAATACATCTCTGCATAAGAACAGCTTGTTGTCTCACCACAATGAGAGCCTGCTCTAACGTCTCAGAATAGGACATGGTAGAAGCGGTGAACAAACTTAATCAATTAAAAACTCTTTTAAAGGGAATAAAAAAAAATAGATGAGAATGATCAAAAAATTGATACACTTCAATTGACAACACAATTATTCGTTGTTAACGGCTACCTTAATTACAGCCTATAATGTGTTCTCTTGTCCAAACGAGATTGAAAGCCCCAGTCAGTATTCCGGTTCCCAAGGTCAGCAAATGCTCCCTCTTCGTTCAAGATGATATTCATGTTAATATTGAAATGACGGTAATTAAACCTTTATTACGCTTACGATGAGCGCTACAAAATGAATACTTTTAGAGGTCAGTTAAGCTGATCAGCCCCTCCCTTAGTTTCTTGATGACTAGAGTTTTTAACGGGCTCTTTTTTCGTTTCTCCTGTAGTCAACATCAATATTTACGTTTTGTTCACCAAACCTTATGTTCAGTAAAGCGTAGCTCAAAACGTAAAAGGTGAGTATTATCATACAAAGAGTAAACAAAAAGAAACACGCCAAGAGTTTACGATATTCTTCCTACTCACACAACCTCATTGCTCTGAAAACGTCATTGTTTTGCATAAGCTGCAAGATGGGTTCCAGTTCCGTCTCAATGTTCCAATTACTTAAGCCAATACAACAGTATTGCCTTAACGCCTAGATATTGGTATCATTGAAAAGTTAATGTGAGTCGAACGTCTAACCCTACATTTGGCCCAACTCAAACCCTAAGCTCTCGCTAAGCATGATATCAAGACTTCCAGAAGCTCATGTAAATTTCGTAATCAGAACTTGCACATAGAAATTGTCTGCAAATCAACATCCACCGACTTACTAATAATTTCCCAAAGCAGTAAGCTCCGAAAAAATTTCGGAGTTTTTGTCCCGGTTACATCGGCCTTGGTAATTCCATCTGTTCTTCGAGAGTTTTGCCCATGCATTATGGGATCTTGCAAATACTGCGTAGTCATCCAAAAAGGGAGGGGCTGGAACTATCGGTCTTTGGCTAACCTGGCGGTCATTCACTTGCTGTAGAATAAATACGTATATATACACACATCTATTAAAGTGCTCTGGTACTTTGACGCGTTGTTCTTTTCCTAATAATCTTTTAGTATATCTGCAAGGATTAATATCGATAGAAAATGTCATTTGCAAGAATTGTGAATAGAAGAGCTATCTATTTTCTAGGTAGTGTGGCAGCTGGTGCCACTGGTGCAGCTGGTCTAGCAAGCAGCGACTTTAACGGCAGTTTTTTCAATGGTAACAACAACAACCCTAAAAATAACGGCAGTAGCTGGTGGAAAGGTTTAGCAGGTACAAGTGCCGCTGCTGCTCCCGCTTTGCGTGTTGCTGAAGTAGAAAAGGGTAAGACACCTGAAGATTTCCAACAAGTTTACAATGCAATTGCTAAAAAAATAATTGATGACGATGAATATGATAACTACATTGGTTACGGACCTGTCCTTGTGCGTCTATCATGGCACTCAGCTGGTACCTTCGATAAAAACGATAACAGTGGTGGTTCTTACGGTGGTACTTACCGTTTCCCTAAGGAAACAAATGATCCATCCAACAAAGGTTTACAAAATGCAAAGGCTTTCCTAGAGCCAATTTACGAACAATTCCCATGGATCTCACACGGTGATCTTTACACTCTAGGTGGTGTCACAGCTTTACAAGAGATGCAAGGTCCTAAAGTACCATGGAGACCAGGTAGAGTTGATTTACCGGAAAGTGCTACCCCAGAAAACGGTAGATTACCAGATGCTGAAAATGGTGCTGATTATGTGAGAAACTTCTTCAAGAGATTCGGCTTTACTGACCAAGAAGTCGTTGCACTAATAGGTGCTCATGCTCTAGGTAAGACCCACATGGCAAATTCTGGTTATGAAGGTCCATGGGGTGCAGCTACCAACACTTTTAGTAATGAATTTTTCGTCAACTTGTTGAACGAACAATGGAAGAAAGAAAAGACCGAAGCTGGTAACAGTCAATACAACTCCCCAAGTGGTTTTATGATGATGCCAACTGATTTTGCACTAAAGGAAGATAACACTTACTTGAAATACGTCAAGAAATACGCTGAAAATCAAGATGTGTTCTTCGAAGATTTCAAGAATGCCTACAAGAAATTACTAGAAAACGGTA
Source organism: Zygosaccharomyces rouxii (assembly GCF_000026365.1). Lineage (NCBI taxonomy): Eukaryota > Fungi > Ascomycota > Saccharomycetes > Saccharomycetales > Saccharomycetaceae > Zygosaccharomyces > Zygosaccharomyces rouxii. Next base: position 1,496,012 of record NC_012996.1, on the reverse strand, counting down.
TTGAATTTCCAGAGGGTACACCAACAATTGTCTTCAAAACTTTGGACGAACAGGAACAATAAATTATATTAGATTGATTATTTTCATGTGACAGACTCTATTTATTTATATATTTATTTGTGCAACTTTAATAATGATATTCCAGTTATGTTAAAAGACTAGAAAAATTTACTTATATCTGGCACCTATTTCAATCTTTCTTCGAATCTTAATTCATCCTGAGCGGGTAAACCGATCAATAATCTCATAAAATTTTCCAAACCAGAACGTTGCTTGTTTAGGCCATTAATTGCTTGATAACCCTTTCTAGTCAATGGCGCCTTTAGCCAGTACGATAAGAATGATAAAATGTTGTAGAACTTACCATATTCAGTACTACCATCACCAACCCTTTTGTATGAGACTCTTGTACAAAATTCTGCCATAACCAGCAGATCAATGATCAACGGGGTTGCCAAGAGAGAGTCTTCACAAACATTGTGTATAGAGATTCTATTGTGACCACCCAACATCAATTCACTGTAATATTCATCCATTGCAACTTTTGAATCACCCACGGCATTCATGTATTTGATGACAATACAGTGATCGATTTTATTGCCCAATTTATCGTTGTATAGCAATGGGTTAGAAGCAACTACATCGTCAACCACAGATTTTTTGGAGATCTCCTTTGATTTGAATTGTCTTTCAGATGATAAGTTATAACCATCGTTATTACCCAAATGGTTGTAAGAGGCAATTGATGTTGGTTTAATACCAGCTTCTACAAGGAATTGGGCCAAAACCGACTTAATCTTAGTTTGACCACTTTTAAAATCATCGCCAGCGATAAAACTATCTTCACGTTCTGCCAATTCAATGACACCTGGAACAAACGTGTTTTGGGGTGATCCATTGATATAAACTGAACCTTCCAAGATAGATGCAACTGCAAATATAGTAGATGGTGCAATTTCTTCGCCATCCTGTTTAATAGCATTTAACAAGTTGTCAGCGGTATCGTTAACACCAGGAATGATGTCAGCATATCTTTCAGTGTTAGCAGTCCACAGTACGATAACTTTATCCAAATCTTTTTGTTGCTTGAACTCACGAATATCAGCTCTAATCCTTTCCAAATGCTCCCATTTGTTTTTAGTAGAAGCAGGTCCAGCATTATTAGGTCTGTTGATACAGTTGTCCGCTCTGCCATCTTGGTTGGCGGCAATGAAATCAGGATAATAGATCGAGGGTAATGGTTTGTATTCAGACATTTCAGGTTTTAATTGACGTTGCAAATCATACTCCAATACCTGGGCTCTTTCCATAGCATCACCCAAGTTCGTAGCACTAATATCCCAACCGGTAACTTCAAAATCATTGGGGGATACAAATGGCAATAAAGAGTTAAATGGAACGTAGAAGTCGTTTCCATCCGGTCTGACACCAAGTTTTAGAGTAGAGCATTGGGTCACAGAGCCATAATAATTAGCTTCTTTTAGACCCTCTTTGTTATGGAATTTCATCTTTTGTCTATTAGCCAAGATTGATGCTAAGAAAGTCGTACCATTGTTACCGCCGATACCAACAAGCATCACACCGACACGAGGCAATTTCAAATCGACCTTGAAATCATATTCTTGTTTGATGGGGTTAACGTCAACGGTGTTGGTAGCCGCATTTTCCGTGACTATGGAATTGACATAAGTGTATTTAGTAGTCAATTCGGTCTCTGAATAATGAACCTTATCAGTAGCGACTTTGACGGAAGGTGTGAAATAGTTGGCTGCAGTCATTATAAAATATTTGAAGAATTGTTTTCGGAATTAAATAGATACTCACTTGAAATTGTACTCAATTGATTTCGTTTTCTTTATCCTGTTGAATATTATAATATATTTTATATAATTCTAGAGAGAATGAAATTTCAGAAACCAGACGGAGAAAGTGCCCGTATTTATATGTTTCTGAACCCAATTGAATGGCCATCATTTCTTCTAATTGCTGTGTCTAGACAATCCCTCAATGGTTATCATTATTTTTATTATTATTATTATTATTATTATTACATATTTAATGTCGTGGTTATTACCCTAAGGTAGACTCGCCGAAACCGCGACAGAGAAAATACGCAGGGCAATATAGTTTCGCCGAAATCAACCCATACACCTCACATATGGGGTTCGCCGAAATTTTGCTCTATTGTGGAGATGATTGCATAACCGCAGTTCAGCATCTCAGTAATCTACAATTGAGGTGTAATGTTTACTGCGGACGAACTCGCATTGAAACCTTGTATTTTCCCCTTTTAGCTAGTTGTTTAATTTCGTCCGTTGGATTCCTTGTCTCCAATTGGCGGTATTGATAGCATGTGAAATAAAGAGAATACAAAAAAGAGGCTAAAAAATCCGTTAACATCAAATCATTATTATCGTTACAAACAATTATAACTATAATTACAACTATTAGAAATGCTTCAAACAAGCTCGTTCTATATTGTACAAAAAAAAGATTAATCGGAATATCGTACATAAATAATAATAGTAACAATAGTAATAATTACTACTTTCTTGAATCTTGGAACAGGATATGAGGGTTATTAGGCTTTAAATCCCAAGAATTCTTCCCAGCAACGAACTTCACTTGGTACAGCCACGTCAGTAGACTCTAGAACTCTAAGCTTTTCAGCAACCTTTTCTTTTAGGGCATGTGCAAAAAGGTTGGAAGTTCTTGGTTCGTTGAAAAGTGGGATGGCAAAATCAATGGCATTTCTTCTCATGATGTAGTCTGCATCTTCCACACTAGATGCTCTCTTAGATGCCAAATTGAAAACGGCTTTGATATCGTGCTCTTGGAAAACTTCACGTAACTTCCTCTTATCGTTCTTAGGGAAGAAGATAACTTTAACATCTTGCTCAGAGGGGATGAATTTTTCCAAGTAATTTTTACAAGCTTCATCCACAACGAAGAAATGGAAACCCAAACCGGTTAGAGTAGCTGCTACTTGGCCCAATAATGGTTTAGATATGTCACCACCAAATAGGATACCGCTTGGTGGTAGAGGAACATGGAAATGCATAGTGGATTGCAAAGCAGTCCAGTAACTTTCCAATTCGTTTTTACCGAAAGAAGCTACTTCACCAGTGGAGGACATTTCAACACCAAGGAATGGATCAGCACCAGCCAATCTAGTGAAAGAAAACTGAGGAACTTTGGTAGCCACATAGTCGTATTTCTTGTGAGTAATCAAATCCACTGGTTCAGGAACTTTGTTACCACCAAGGAAGGCCTTAACAGCAGTTGCAATGAAGTTACAACCCAAAACCTTGGAGACAAATGGGAAGGATCTAGAAGCTCTAATGTTACATTCGATAACTTTCAAGTCGTCACCGTGCTTGATCACTTGCATGTTGAAAGGACCTGTAATGTTGAAAGCCTTAGAAACACGTTCAGCGATATCTTTTAGAGCCAATAGAACTTGTTCGCTCAAATGTTGTGGTGGTAAGATTAAGGTAGCATCACCAGAGTGAACACCTGCGTTCTCCACGTGTTCAGAGATGGCGTGAACTAGTAGTTGACCGTTGTAACCAACACCATCGACATCAATTTCCTCAGCACCTTCGATGAATTTAGACATAACCACTGGATGGTCTGGAGACACATCTGAGGCCATGGTCAATTTTTCTTCCAATTCGTGTTCACTCGTGATAACATTCATGGCGGCACCAGATAACACATAAGATGGTCTGATCAACACAGGGTAGTGAACTGCATTGGCGAACTTCTTTGCTTCTTCAACAGACTTTAATTCACTCCATTCAGGTTGGCCGACATTAATAGAGTCTAAAATGGCAGAGAACTTGTGTCTACTTTCAGCATTATCGATATCCACAGGAGAAGTACCTAGAACGTTACAGCCAGTATCATGAAGAGCTAAGGCGATGTTCTGAGGAAGTTGACCACCAACAGAGATGATACAACCTTCAGAGTTTTCTAATTCGTAGATATCCATAACTCTTTCGTAAGACAATTCTTCGAAATACAATCTGTCCACTTCGTCAAAATCGGTAGAAACGGTCTCTGGGTTGTAATTAATCATAACGGTCTTCTTACCTTCATCTCTTAAAGTCTTTGCGGTATTCACAGCACACCAATCGAATTCCACAGATGAACCGATACGGTAAACACCAGAACCAAGAACAAGCATACCTTTGTCGGTAAATTCAACATCGTTCTTAGTAGCATTGTAGGTAGTGTACAAGTAGTTGGTGTTAGCTGGGAATTCAGCGGCTAAAGTGTCGATCTTCTTAACGAATGGTACAATACCGTAAGATTTTCTCAAGGATCTAATTTCCAATTCGGTAACCTTAGTAGATAGAGCCTTGCTAACGGAAATGGCAATTTGTTTATCGGAGAAACCTAATTTCTTTGCTTTTTGCAGTAGATCCTTGGTTAAGGATTCCTTAGAAGTAATAGCTTCCAATTCCTTGTACACTCTAACGATGTTCATACATTTGAACAAAAACCATTTATCGATCTTAGTCAATTCGTGGACTCTGTCGACTGTGTAGTTTTCGTGGATCAAAGCTTGACCAATGGCCAAAGATCTTCTATCAGTAGCAACAGCAAGTGCTTCGTCTAGTTTATCACCAAATTCGTTAGAACCTTGGAATCCAAGCAAAGAGGGATCCACTTCTCTGAGAGCCTTCTGATAAGCTTCTTCGAAGTTTCTACCAATTGCCATGACTTCACCGACAGATTTCATGGCAGAACCAATATCTCTATTAACGTGTTGGAATTTACTCAAATCCCATTTAGGAATCTTTGCCACAATGTAATCTAATGATGGTTCAAAGTTGGCCACAGTAGTCTTTGTAACAGGGTTTGGTAGTTCTGGTAAAGTGTAACCAAGAGCGATCTTAGCAGCAGTATAAGCCAAGGGGTAACCAGTAGCCTTGGAGGCTAAGGCAGACGAACGAGATAGACGTGCATTGACTTCAATGACTCTAAAGTCTAATCCATCTGGTTGTAGGGCGTATTGAACGTTACATTCACCGACCACACCCAAGTGTCTAATGATCTTAATGGCAGCAGTTCTTAACATGTGGTATTCTTCATCGGATAAAGTTTGAGAAGGCGCAAAGACGATAGAATCACCGGTGTGAATACCCAATGGATCGAAGTTTTCCATATTACAAACTGTAATACAGTTACCAACTCTATCTCTGACAACTTCGTATTCGACTTCTTTCCAACCCTTCAGAGATTTTTCCACAAGAATCTGGGGGGATAATGATAGAGACTGAGATGCTAGATCTCTTAATTCTGTAGGGTTGTTAGCGAAACCAGAACCAAGACCACCTAGCGCATATGCAGATCTGATAATCACTGGATATTTTACTTCCTCAGCGGCTTTTAAAGTTTCATCCAAAGTTTCACATGCGAACGAAGTTGCAATTGGGACATTGATCTCTTGCAATGCTTGTGCAAACATATCTCTATCCTCAGTCATTTCTAATGTTTTAATAGGTGTACCTAGCACTTTGATGTTGTATTTCTCCAAGACACCCATTTTTTCTAGCGCAACACCACAGTTTAAAGCAGTTTGGCCACCAAATGTTAATAGAATGGCATCAGGTCTTTCACGTTCGATGATATAACTAATGTATTCTGGTGTTACTGGCAAATAGTAGATTTTATCTGCCAAAGAATGAGAAGTTTGATTCGTGGCGATATTTGGGTTTATTAGAATTGTTTGTTTCTTAGCTTCCTTTAGAGCCTTGATGGCTTGGGAACCACTGTAATCAAATTCACCAGCTTGGCCAATGGAGAGACCACCAGAACCGATAATCAGCACAGATTCCACACCTTCAACCAACTGAGGAGCATAGCGCTGTGTGTTGAATGTAGATACAGTTGGTTCAGCAGAAGTATAGACAGCACTCATTATCTAAAAGAATGGAATGGAATCTTCTTTTTTATTGTATCCTATCTGTTCTGAAAGTAAGAGAACAGACAGATAGATGATAATGACTAGCTGAGACAATAAAAATCTAAAAAATTTTTGAAATTAAGTATGATTAAATATTGAAAAGAATGAGTAATAGTAAGAAAAATTTTGAACAAGCGCTAAAAAGAATAGAAGATTTCGTCATAATGATGAATTGATGTAAAGCATGATAAATAATACCCGGTTAAATAGAGTCGAAGAGTCAGACAGCCGGTCAGTAATGATGTCCGATGCTCATCGCCGATGAGCATCGTAAAAAAATTTTTCATCAGAAAAAGGCGGGTAATGAGGGTACTGAACATTTGATAAGAAAAGTAATGAGATCAAGACTTCTTAGAACAATAAATTGTATTTGTTGAGTGCAGTTAGGTTGGTAGGTTAGGGTATATTTAACATCTCTAGAATGACATAGCTTCTCTTATCTCTTGTCTCTCAGGGCCCTGGTTTGTCCGCTCGTCTTGCGCTTGTTTCCCTGGTAGGAAGGGAAAGTTAGCTATCGTTCTTCTAGTCATGTTATATTCACGTGTATATTCCGGAACTATTCGAGGGAGTGATCAATGTTGGAATGTAGTCTCAATGAAATGCAGAAACTACGCTCTCGTTGCCTATAACTAGTTTGTCTTGCGTCTGATTTATTTATTTATTTTGTAGCAGTATATGCTACCTATGGATACTCCGAGGTCTCTTCGGCCATTGTTCAATGTAAGAGTTTCAGATCAAAACATTAAATGAAAAAATTCAGGTGAGAAGATAATAAAAGCAGGTGCTATCGAAGAGTCTCTTATTGATGGGTCCCATAATGTCATTTACTGTTTAATTGAGTCCAAGATATATGGAATCCATCTACCACGTGACCAAACATATCCTGCAACTCTTCGCAGGAGAGCCCATGCAATCAGTCTGAAACTAAGGAAGCTTGCACATTATGGATGGCGTTGTTGTCTAAGATCATTTACTCAGTCAACCTAGATATCGTAATAGACTCCCTTCAAGACAGCATCACCCAACACGAAGTCGCATAACCATCGAGTGAAGGAGAAAGGGAACCTTTAAACATCTTGAAGAGCTAACACACCAACACGGATACACAAGCATTAGCAACTATATCGAACCATGTCTGATCCAGCAGAGCTTATCGGGAGGGTATGTAATTGTGCAAGGCTGTTTTTTTCTCCGCTCTTCAGTTCTCCATACTAACATTATAATGTTATAGGCCGAAAAGAAAGGTGTCCCATCATCAGGTTTTATGAAGATATTTGGATCTTCAGATTCTTCTAAATACGAGGAAGCCGCTGATCTATGTTGGCAAGCTGCAAATCTTTACAAACTTCGTAAAGATTTAAAATCTGCAGGTGAAGCATTTACAAAAGCTGCAAATTACCAATTAAAAGCAGGCAGTGACGACGAGGCAGGAAACACATTTGTGGAAAGTTATAAGAGTTATAAAAGTAGCGGTCAATCAATCGACGCAATAAATTCATTGCAAAAATCAGTAGAAATCTTCACCCAAAGGGGACAATTTAGAAGGGCTGCCAATTATGAATTTGAAATGGGTGAACTTTATGAAACCAGTGTTACCGACTACCCTAAAGCCATCGAATGTTATGAAACTGCAGGTGAATGGTATTCTCAAGATCAAGCCCTAGCATTAGCAAATAAGTGTCTGGTAAGATGTGCAGATTTGAAAGCATTAAATTCTCAATATTTGGAGGCCAGTGAAGTCTACGCCCAATTGATTAAAAATAGTATGGGTAACAGATTAAGCCAATGGTCATTAAAGGATTATTACTTGAAAATGGGCCTTTGTCAATTAGCTGCTACCGATTCTGTAGCTGCCGGCCGTACTCTATCAGAAGGTCGCCAGGAAGATCCAAACTTCTCCGAGTCCCGTGAAGCGCAATTATTACAAGATCTGATAGAGGCCGTCGGTGAAGGTGACAGCCAGTTATTCAGTGACAAAGTATTTGCCTTTGACAAGTACAGTAAGTTGGATAAGTGGAAAACGACGATTTTACTAAGAATCAAAGAAAGTATATCACAGGCAGAAGACGATCTGTTGTAATCGATATCACATGTCTTTCTAATTTCCCTCATGCCGTCATTAGCCACACTGAGACATATTTAGGTTACCTCTAAAGTGGGTGCTGATGCGAAACGCTGGGCTGACGGGGCCTAACCTAACAGCCAACTAGCTGCACTTCCAACAAACAATAGCTGGCGATCATGAAGAGAAGTGGAAGTATATAATAAATACTAAATAGTACAAAATCGTTAAAATCGGGAAATTTCTCTTCACCACCCCCTTACTACTACAAAAAGCGCAGATTCCAATTCGGACAGCCTACACCACCGGTCGCCGACGGTCATTTACGGCATTTCGACTATACAGGATACTTGTAAGTCTCATTCTTGTTTTATCCCACCCAACTACACATATATTTTATTCTTTCATACATTCACTACCACATACCATACAAGTATATATATATACGTTACACTACTATATTTTACCGTATTGTGCTAATCAAAGGCGTCTCAGTGTCCGAGTAAAAGAAACAGCCCAGAAAAGCCGAACATCACAAGGATACGATTAAGATCAACAAGAAGGAAGGAGAGCTCCCTTACGTCCAATCCATTCACACTTGTCAAAACATATAACTCACTTACAACTATTCAATAGTTCTTTGACAATAACTACAGCTTCTCATTTAGACGTCTCTGGGATAGGGAAGAAGTGATTACGACAATAACACTGACGTTTTTGGTAAGAGTCATCGCATCGCAGTTAGAATCATACATACTCGTTAACTCCACACACAAGAACAAAGAGTCGTCGTCACAGTAAAAATATAGCATTTGGGAATAAAGATGGGATTACGCTACTCCTCCTACATTGAGAGTCCCATTTCCACAGAGGATGGTTTCAACAGTATGGGCAGTAGCGTTAACATCTACCAACAGTCATCGAGTAGCTACCCTTACCACTATCACATGCGCCATAGGGAACACACGACTCCCAAGTTCATTACGTATGGTTGTCGCTGCTGTAGAACCCATCTATCGAGCTCATCTCAGATAATGTCAAAGGATTACAGGGGAAAAACTGGTGATGCCTACTTGATGAGTAAATTGGTTAACGTCATTGATGGCAATATTGAAACACGTCCAATGATCACTGGTGATTATTTAGTCTGCGATGTCTTATGCCACTGGTGCAAGAGTTTAGTTGGTTGGAAATATTTAGAAAGTGAAAGGAAAGATCAGAGGTATAAGGAAGGGAAGTACATCATGGAATTGCAGACTGTCTGCAGATGCGGTTAAATGGGATACAGGTAAGGTACAAAAATTTTAAAAGATCAAAAAAAAAAAAAGGAAAATTTACGATCTGGCGAATTGTTTTGATTTTTATTATGCAGTAGGGGTTCTATTATTATTATTATTTTTTTATTTTTGTTATCAAGTTGGGTTTATTTTCAATTTTCACTATATTGGTTAGGTTTATTTCATTGGTACCATGATACCCGATCTACCACGATTTTATCACAGTTGATAAGGAATTATTATCGAGGGGTTTTTGTTATTGTTTGCTCTGGTTTACATGGGTCTTTTCTCTTATTTTATTTTTTTTACCATTACTCACGGTCTCTTTTTTGTTATTTTACTACATGGCTATACCAACAAGGGCGTTGGGGTCAAGGCGGTGGGAGTTTTTATTTGGTTTGATTTTTTACTTCAATTTTATTTTTATTTTTCAATTTTTTTTTTTTTTGGCCTCTTAAAATTCTATTTTATTTTATAAATCCTCTTCTCTTTCTCTCTAAATACTATCGATCAATTGCTGCAACTGCTTCTGCTGCTCCCGCCATCATTATTACTACTAGTATTATTCTACCATCTTTATGCTCGATGTCAAAGTCCGTCGCGGCTCACGTGTGATCTTTTTTCCTCGCTTCATTGCACATAAACCAAATAAAGGTGACATTTCCAACCATATTGAACTGTTCTAGTAGCTCAAGGAATTGTGAAGATAGGAAATATTCAAATCTTTTAGAAAGTTACAATAGTGTCTTTTTTTTCTTTCTGTTTTTCTCTCCAACCTATATTTCATCTCTTGAACTCTCTAATCTGGAGGCTGCTTGAAGATGGAATATATCAAGATTGCTAAAGTGGACAATGTTCTCCTACATCGAAAAGGCATTATAGTCCCTGGAACATTACATCTAACTACACATCATTTGATATTCACTTCTGGCGGTCTCTCGAAAGAATTTTGGTTCTCATATCCAACTATTCAATCTGTTTTCAAAAATGTGGGTAGCGCTTTAATATCTAAATTGGATAAGAATGGTAACCTCCCTCAAGATAACCAAAATTCTGAAACTATTATGAAATCTTACAAGGATAAAGATTTATGGTCATTCACTAACATCAAAATTATAGGTAAAGATTATACCATTTTTTCACTGGATTTTATTAATGAAATGGAAGCCAAAGACGTTTATGATTCTCTTTTAAAACTAACCGTTTTAGATGAAGTTTCTCAATTGTATGCATTTATCTATCTATCAACAAATGCTGAGTCTTCATATAACAGTTGGGATATTTACAATGTTGAAGCGGAATTCAAAAGACAAGGTTTAGAATTGGGATCAGAGCAAAGTCCATGGAGGATATCGACTATAAATGAAGACTACAAATTCTCACCCACATACCCCAGTCATCTGGTGGTACCGTCTCAAATTTCAGATACTTTACTAAGACATACGGCTAAATTTAGATCCCAGGATCGTATACCAGCATTGACGTACTATTATGCCAAGACTAAATGTTGCATCGCTAGATCTGCACAACCTCTGCCAGGTATTACTAAACAGAGATCTGTCCAAGATGAAAGGTTAGTGTCTGAAATTTTCAGATCTTCACTTCATCCGTTATTACGTGAAAAAAACATTATTGTTGACGCAAGACCAACCGCAAATGCAATGGCTCAAGTGGCTCTTGGTGGTGGTACCGAAAATCTCGAATATTATAATTTCAACAAGACTTGTTCACGAATGTTCCTGGGGATAGATAATATCCATGTTATGTCAGATAGTATGAATCATCTGGTGGATAATTTTCTGATCGATGGTGATTTAAACCTGCCGATTGATAAGGCAAGTCTCAACTCTAGTAAAGCTAGTTCCTGGATTAAGCATGTTAAATTGTTGCTGTCATCAACAGAAACTTTGGTCAAATCGATCATTTTCAACAGATCGAGTATCTTGATCCATTGTTCGGATGGATGGGATAGAACCTCTCAAGTATGTTCCCTCATACAACTATGTTTGGATCCCTATTATAGAACCATAGATGGGTTCATGGTACTTATAGAGAAGGATTGGCTTTCCTTCGGTCACAGATTTCAGGAAAGGTCTGGAATTTTGAGCTCAGAGAGTGCATTCCACGATAATACAATGGGGTTCCCAGGGTTTTCAAATGGATTTTCTCAGACTAGCCCAGATCTCAATTCTACTTCCCTGTTTGGTAAAGATGGTAATGAATTATCGGAGATGGAAGGTATGTCAGGCAGCGTTTTAAACTCTGATTTAATGAATAAGGTTTCAGGACATTTTAAGAGGAAGAAGAATAAACGTACTTTGAAATTTGCATCCCCAATTTTCCAGCAATTTCTCGATTGTGTCTACCAATTGCTAATACAAAATCCGACCTTCTTCGAATTCAATGAAAGGTTTCTTCGAAGATTGGTTTATCACCTTCATTCCTGCCAATACGGTACTTTTCTCTACAACAACGAGAAAGAACGTGTAGAGAATGGCGTAATGTCAAAGACTAAAAGCGTTTGGGACTATTTCAAATCTCGTAAGGCAGAATTTATGAATAGAGATTACATTCCGACCCCGTATACACAGTCAGTGGATGATGATGATGTTGATTGGATACTTCCAGATCTCAATAAAGTTCAATGGTGGTGGCAGTTATATGGGAGGAAAAATATCGAAATGAATGGACCTGTGGAAGTTGCAGATAAACATCAAGACCATAATGATGATAATAACACCGCTAATGGTGTATCTTACAAGGAGTTTTTTAAAGGAATGGGTATTAAATTTCCCGTATTTGGGTTAGAGTTATTCGGGAAGAAATGATAGAGTTACGCAATGATAATGAAAATAAGCAAATAAAAAAATTATAGTCATGATGAATGAGTTTTAGGATATTCAAATGGAGTTTTGTCTGCATTTTTTTTTTTTTTTTTTCAATTTATTTAGAGGGTATAAAAAAGGCCTAAAAAGTCAAAGATATTTCTCGTTAAGAATTTAAATAAAGATCACTACAACTTAATCACCTCTGATCTCCAGTTAACCCCACACCATTTGGAAACCGTAACCGCCATGCTTCTTGCCGCTTCGACAGTCTCTGGATCGCAACCAACGTTAATAGCACCTTTCAAATGTCCTTTCAATTGTGGATTTACATCTTGCGGAACTAATGCAGCTATCACCATCAGACTTGTCTCTTGTGCAGATAAAATTTCGTCATAGGACAATATGGGACCATAAACGTGAACCAAGATGTAATACCAAAGGTCCGGATAGGAGGAATTTAGATTGTTAACAATTCTAGTGGAAACTTTGGTATACAGGTGATTCCAGTGTTCCAAACCTCTCTGAGTAATAGCCTCTTGACTCTGTGAATCTTGTCTCCTTGCAGTAGGACAAACGTTTTCATCACCTTTGGCTGCTTTCCACGGATCAATAGGTTTAGTTTCAGGCAATAGAGATGTAGGTGTCACATCTTTCAATTGACTTAAAACATTGATGGATTTCGGAAGACCAGCTAGTGGACCTGCCTTCAACAAAGCTTCTCTAAACTTGATTGTCAATTGTCTTTGTCGTAAGGATGGTTGTGAATACAGTTCATCAATGGATGACCGCAGCTTATGGGATTCAGTTCTAACCAATTCGCACGTACTATGGGCTATGGGCACTGGATCCCTACCCCTTCCAAGTTCATCACTCTGTAACCTCAGAGCATAATGATAGAGTTTGGGAATTTCCTGAGGTTGATTACAAACGCTGAAAGTTACAGCTGCCACCAAATACCAAAGGTCCCTTAAATTTGGATGAAACTGTGATAATTGAACGAGCCTCTGTGCGTTAAGAATTTGATACATCAGGATGAATTGGACTTCATCTCACTGTTACTTGCTTTACTTTAACATTAGCTGACATTTTTCAATTTATACCGTCAATCGAGAACAGGAAAATAATGATGATAATCATGACAATTAGTGACCAACTCTGAGATGAGATGAGTCATTAAGGAACTCAAAAGTACTAATGACGAAGGACGATAAGATTAGGTACCTGAGGTTGAATCAAGTTTTCCACAAGGCACTGACACAATCGATATCGAAACTACAGAATTGGGATATAGTAAGTTCATGCTTCCCGGATTATGCCAGTACAAGGGAAGGTTCTACCAATCTCAGTAATTGTCAGGCACAAGTGATTGAATTTTGGACTGAAATATGTAGGAGAGAATTCGAAGAGATCCTGAGGGAGAGGAACGTTAAAGTGAAATTAGATGAATTGGATGAATTGATATTGGAAGCTAGAGAAAGACTACGAACACTACCACGAGATGAGAAGGGAAATCATGCTAAGAGCACCCCGATCGATGAATTATCAAGTAGTAAATTGATCGAGTGTAATTTATATTCACAAAGGCTACAAACGATGGAACAGCTGGATCAAAGATTACATAAATTGAATCGAGTCAATCGAGATCTAGATAAGGAGTTACAAGAATTGGAATCATCGATTGATTCTGATAGAAAAGATTTAAGTCAATTGTATGATAGATATGTGGGTCAAACGGTTAATAATCCATTGGATGAAACCCTGGTACAAGGTTTGAATGATATGTTATTGGAACTTAGGGAAGAATTGTAAGCATATATAAAAGAAATAAAACATAAGTTATAATGAATTGGGACATACAAAAAATATAAGGCTCTTTTACACATAAACACAGCATCTCAAAGTAGAATACAAAGAAAACTGAAAAGATATGGGAAGGAGAAAGGAAAAACGACAAAAATAAAACAATCAAAAATCTCGTCATATATATCAAGCACTGTCAAGTAGGTAATTTGTTGCAGCTTCCAAATCCCACTTGCATCTTTCTAAGGCATCTACTGCTTCTTGTTCAGTGAAACCCATCCCACTTAGTTCCTCCACAGCTAGGGATCTTGGAGTAGTAGCAATTCCGCGGTTAACAGGTGGCTCCACTTTTTTAGAAGCATTTCCTGAAGGCATTGGACTCTCCACATGGGCACCATGACCAACATCATGACCAACACCAGAAACAGCACTAGTATCAAGTCTACCTTCACCGCTCGATGGTTTCGAGTTTCCAAAGCCTGCAAAGATTTCATCCCACTCGTCGTTGCTGATGCCATCGGGGCTTCTAGGTTGTCTAGAGCTTGATGTATTGGTACCCGTAGGGACATTTTGGTTTAATTCATCATCTAGATCTTTGTGTTCAATTTTCTCAAAATCTTCCATAGATCCTTCATTAGGCTTTGATTCATATATAGAATCAGGAGATTCAGGTGCTTCCTCGTTAGCTTGCTCTAAACCAGCAAACTCATCGTCGAACTCATCACGGTACCCAGTAGGCGCAGGAACAGAGTTATGGGCAGCACCAGAAGGTAAAGGAGAATATGATGAAAATCTATGGTCAAATGCAGATGAGTTAGTTGTACTTGGACCTTTTTGACCAACACCACCTGTCTGGTACATACCTGGAGTTGGACCATTGGAGGCATAAACTTCATCACCAAGTAAAGATGGCTGACTGCCTTGTAATGAAGTTTCCCCACCTCTTGAAGAAGATTCACCAGGGGGAGCAGCAGCTTGTCTCACCTGAGAGTTAGGGTGACTTCTTCCTTGAAGCGCAGCATTAGAAGCCGGACCAGTATCTTCTTTAGTGTCTTGGAATACCTCATCGTCAGAAGAAGTATCACTTTCATTCACATTCAACTCCTGGATAGGTGGGAATTCGTCGTCAATGTTACCATATTTTTCACGAAGGTCTTTTTCACCAGCAGTAGCGGATCTATCTTGAGAACCTCTTTGGGTCAAGTTTTCAATAGAACCACTACCTCTACTACTGCCATATTCTTGATGGCTTGAAGCAGGAGCTTCTGGAACTCCACCACTAGCGGGTGCAGAGCCACCCCATTGACCAGGCATTGCTGAATCCCTTTCACCACCAATGGCTCTGGTAGTGGTGTTATCTTGAAAGTTGTCTGGAATCTCCACATCATCTACCACAGATTGAGGAGCATTGTTGGCAACAGAAGAAGTCAAAGACTGTGTTCTTGGGATACCGTACTCGTTCAAATCACCTTCAAAACGATCTGTGAAATTTTCAGTCCTATCCTGAGCTCTGCGAGTTTCAAATTCATCATCTGCCTCAGTCTGAGAGCCCACAGTAGGGATATCCTTGTCGAATACATCACTTTCAGGACGATCTTCATCCTCACCACCCCCTAACTTTGAGTTGGCAACAGTTGCTTCTACAAACTTAGAAACATCATCCTCATGGGTAGCACCACTTGCTCCAGGAGTAACACCAGGGTTAACACCAGGATCAGCTCTGATATTTCTAGAACCAGGCGCCACCGCTTCATTGAATTGTGGAGATCTGTTAGCAGAGCTGACACCATGAGCAGCCGCACCTCCAACACCAGCAGCAAGACCGGCAGCAATTCCAGCACCAACACCAGCACCGACACCAGTACCAGTACTAGTACCAGAACGAGTACCAGCACCAGCACCAGCACCACTATCAAAGCCAGAAGCTAAGGCTTTACTATGTGCAGCTCTTTTCTTGTTCAAGTCATCAAACATAGCTTGTAACTGGGCAGATTGTTGTTGGTAAGCCTTTTCTTGTTCTTTGAGTGCCTTTCTACGCTTTTCTAAATCCTGACCACGGGTAGCCAAATCTTGGTTTTTTGTTTCCAATTGTTGGTATTTAGTTTGGAGTTGACCATGTTGTTGTTCAACAGTCCTTTGGTAATCATTTAATTCCTTACGTTTGCTCAAGTATACTTGTAATTTCTCACCAAGACCTTGAATTTCATTTTCGAAATTAGCCACAGTGAATTGATTCAATTCCATTTGTTTACTGTTAACGTCCACCATGGATCTCTCTTGTTTAACTTGACGTTGCTTTTCAGCCAGTTGTGCTTGCAAAGTGGAAGACATGGCGTTCAAATTAGAGATCTGAGTTTTTAGCTGATGGTTTTTTTGTTGAGCTTCCTCATATGTTTGAGTCAATTCAGTGACCTTAGATTCCACCGCATGGTAATTGCCCTCAGTGACAGTTAGCTGCTGTTCAAGAGCTGCTGTCTCTTTGTTTGCTTCTGTTAACTTTGCTTCCAACTCTTCAGCTTCTTTCACATTCTGTTCATGAGAGCTTCTCAAACTTTGCAGTTTACTTTCAATGGAAGTTTTTGTCGCATTGACTCTCTCTAATTCTTGAGCTGCTCTAGTCTTTTTATCGGAAGTGATAGCTGCCTGCTTAGTCAAAGAATTAACTTGGTTGGACAAGTTAGCCACTTCAGTGGTAGCGTTGGAAAGTTGAGCAGAGGCTTCTGCATCGGCATACAAATCGTTATTTTTAGATAGACCGCCGGCATTAACACCATGAGCCACATTGGAGGTAGGCATGCTTTGCGATCCATAACCGCCCACTTGTGGTAGCCCTGAGACAGATCCCCGTTGTGGTGATTGGGGAGCCATATTTCTAGGTTGCACAGTTTGTTGACGGTAAGGATGAGAACTCTCTTCTGCTTCTTCTCTAATCACATTTTGTCCCAAATCTGCTTGTGGTGTATAATTTCTAGTCATACCACCGCCAGCAGCAGCAGCATGGCCGTAACTATTGATTGGTATAGAACCACCAGTAGAGTCACGGGAAAAGCTTGAAGTTTGACGCGGAGCTGGCTGTTGTGGAGGTGGTGGTGAAGTAAAGGAGTGGTTTAGTGCCAAGAGATCGTTTAAAGATCCATTATTAGAGTTTTGACGTACTTGAACTGGTGCCTGTTGAGACTCTGCAAAAGAAGGTTTAGATTCTCTTGGAGGCAATGCAATACCACCTTGCTGATTGGGGAAGAGACCCAATGCTGGTGAATGTAAGAGTTGATCTGGAATTACATCTGGTAGTTCTACACCTGCGTTTTTCTTTTGAATCAAAAACATGGCAATTGCGAATTCCACTTTGGTAAATTCTGCATTATTGTGAATGTCAGCCAAATCCCAAACACTAGCCAGAGTCTCCTGACTGAGTCTTGAAGAAAGAAAAAAATTAACAAGCACAGCTGCCCCCAATGAACCAGTATGGTTTTTATCCAAACTATCAAAGATAGCATCAAATTGTCTTTTTTTATCAAAGCCTAAAGACCAATCCGTGGAAGCGCTGGTAAAGACACCACTGGACAATCTTTGTAAGGTATTTTGCCTAGACAAAGGTTTACCCGTGGAATTAGCGCTTATTGGTGCTGTCCCACTGCTAGGACTGGCAACGGTAGTGTTTGGTACATTGGAAGAAGTCGTTGCTGTGTTGATTGAGTTCCATAGTTGGTTGGGTAAGCTACCAGGCAACGGTGTCACAGATGGATGTCTTGACATGCTCAATTGAATCAAATACATGGCCATAACAAATTCCTGCTTGCTCAATGAACCAGAAGCATTCCTATCACATAAAGCCCAAATTTCCCCTAACGTATTTGTTGGTAACCTTGCCTTCATAAAGATTTCCTTTGCCTTATCACCCGGTAAAGCAGGAGTTCCCATGGCAGTTCTATCATAAAGTTGAGAAAATTTTGCCACATCTTGGTGAGGAATTAGTGGAATCGCTGAAAGATTGGAAGAAGTCGCACGAATTGGTGAAGTTGCCACTGGTGAAGCCGCATTTTCATTGTTACCAGCCATTGTTGCACCTGCTGCCAAGGGTGTTGATGTGTTGGAACCACTAACATTACCCCCACCAAGTACTGGTAATCTGCCAGAAGGTGTTTCGTAAAGCGCTGGTGTAACAGGTAAATTTGGTCTCTGCTGCAAATGTGAAATCATTCTCAATGCTGCAGAAAACTCTGTATGGTTTAGAAACCCCTTGTTATCCGTATCCACAGCAGCCCATATTTGCGATAACGATGATGCTGACAATCCAGATGCTGCAAACAATGGCTTTACAGATTCACCTGTAACAATACCCAAATCTTCTCTATCGAGCCGGCGGAATTGTTGACTATAGAAAGTATTCTCATCCGGCTGCAATGGCGTTCGAAATACAATGCTTCCACTACCACTCATAATCGATATCGATATGTAATCTCGTATTGAAAATCTATCGATTGATGGTATTACCTCTGTAGTAAAGTGTGTATTACTCCTGTTCTGATCCTTTATGGCAAAATAGGAGCCCATATTGGTTTAAAGGGCTGTCCCGTAGGTTGTGATCAAAGTTCCTGATCAAGAGTATTTACTAACTGGTGAATCAATCATATACCGCTATTCAACCGACCTTTAGCAGCTAAAGTACTCATTCATACCATATTGCATCTGCTTGTCGTTATGCAATTACCGTTTGAGATTCGTTGGAAGTACTTTTGTGTCTTTTGCAGCAGTTCTCTGCTGTGTCTTTACCTTCGGCGTGGTTACGGACAACATTATTGCTGAAGTCGTTCAATTGCATGACAAACTGGTTCATTTCCTTGCATTTTGTATTGAATCGTGGTTATTCTGTCGTCTCATTGTGAACAGAGTGATCAAATTTCCCTTAGGACGTCTGTTCAATGTGGATAATGACAATGAATACGGTACTGATTATGCCGAACAAAATTATAGATGTTTGAAAGTTAGTAAGTTTACACTGGCTCTTGTTGTATGTATCAGCGCTGCAATTACAAGTGAATTTCTACAAAGGCAGTTATCTGGCGGCAGGAGAACTTTCGATCCTTTGGATATGGTTTACAACGTCTTGGGTAGTCTTTTGGGTATTGCAATTGCGTATAAACATGAGTGAATTGAAGAAATACTAAATTGTATATACAAGTAATTATATTATTTTCCCATCTCATTTTAGTTTGATATAAGCTCTGTGTGTGATTGCAGTCTTATGCATTTGGTCTCTTTTGTCAAATCCAGTAGATTTACCTCTGTAGACAGCTACTAGTTCTTCACCAAGGCGAACGGAAAAGTCACAAGAAGTACGTTTGTCGGCACCTTCCACAATCCATTTCCATGCTATACGATTTCTTTGCCTTTGATTTAGTGGCACAGGTATCACCGCGGCTTTAGCAACACCTGTATTAAATGTTTTGACCACCATTAATGGTGCTAAATCATCCAACGACTTTTTTAATACTTCCACTGGATCTTGACGAGTTTGACAGAACACCAAATAAAGAGCTCTTGATAGAATCGTTTCTGCTCTTTGCTTTTTACCATGTCTCATAATCATATTAACCACATGTTCCACAACTGGATCTCTACGTTCTGGTAATGGTGTTGTCTTCAGTCTTTCTACTTCTTCGATTTGTTCAGGTGAAGGTTCAAATTTGGTTTCCAATGATGAAATCTGTTGGGACATGTCAATTCTTGACTGTCCAGGTGGTGCTAAAGAAGTCTCTGGTAAAAATTCCTGCTCTGAAAACTCTGCCTTTAACGATTTAATAGCTTCTAACCACTCATCCACTTTTTCATCACTCAAGGATTCGTTGACGCTACCAGTGCCACTGGCAGCATGAGAGGGGTTACTCTGCCACCTCATTGTCGTTAATGGTACCGCTAATCTCGATGGAGCACAACATACCCGACTGCTTCTAGCTATCGTCTGTAAACCCTTGCTGCTAAACCTCAACATGACTACTACCGGGGGTGAGGGAGATGGGGAAAGGGGTAATTAATATTCAGAAAAAAGGATTAACACACTGTCAATTGACAAAAAAGACACTGAACCGACTTTATACACCTTTTCCTTGTAGTTGATCAGTCGAAATATCTGAAAATTTTTTGTATGAAGTTGGAGTTGAAGAAGAGAGAGAAAAAAAAATAAGAACAAGACGCGCAGCTCGATGAGTTCGAACACTGCTTCAAACTATAGAAGAATAACAAGTGCCAAACCGATATAGAGCTGGTCTACTGCCGGATTGCACTATTTATTGCCATTACTATACTTTACACTCCTCCTGCTCAAATATATATCTTCTTCCAATAATTTGACTTATCCAGAGTGGAAGAAAGCGTTAAAAAGATAAGAAGTTCATATCATTGAAGATGACCACTTCCATACGACAAGAGGGGCCCAGTGTCGGTGATGTCGATCATAATATGATGGGAATCGAGTCGAAGGAACTTTACGAATTCTTACACAAAGTAGTTGAGGATCAAGATTTAGAAATCTTCGAGAAAAGCGATGCGCGCCTAGTTATGAAAGACCTAATACCACATATGACTATTGCGATACCGGAACGAATTTTCTCGATGCCACAGGAGACTTCAGTTGAATTGCAAAAACGACTGTCAAAATTAGCGGCACATTTGGATTCAAATTTCTCTGCAAATGGACAGTATCCATTCACCATGAGGCGTATATGCGAATTATGTTATGATCCCTTAAAATACTACAAAGTTAATGAATTATCAAAATTTGTGAATGCAATGAATTCGTGCTGCATGGTTTCAACAGCCTGGGGAACATACACTAAAAAAGAGGAAAAAGATGCTAGTCGTGGTGAAAATAACAGTTTAAATGGATTGGATCAAGAAGATGTTTCCTTAACTAGAATACCATGGGTGGATGAAAAGGCTGATACTTCGTTAGCTCCACTAATTGCACAAATTGATAGTCTTATGAGTGTAAATTTTGCATTTGATGAAGATGAAGAAGTTGTTGATGATGACGTAGATTTTGGACCTGGAAGTCATCGAGATGATCATTTTGATATGGAAGCATATGGTGGTAGCATATTAGATTGTGACGAAGAAGATGACGAAGAAGATGAAGATTATGTGGAGGGTTTAAAATTTGATGGAGAAGATAGAGAAGAAGAAGATGATGAAGAAGAAGAGGATGACGAGGAAGAAGATGAAGCAGAGGAAGAAGATGAAGAAGAAGAAGAAGAGAAAGAAGAGGAGACAGGAAAACATGAGGATGGACAAGAGATGGTACAGGAGGAAGCAGAAGTACGACATCAAGAGGCATACCCGACAAACAGACGATCGCCAGCAAAGCGTAAGACCACAGAGCTGGATAACTACGAATACGGAGAAGAGGGGTCATTACACGGCTACACAACACCTAAAAAATTTCGACAAAATATTAATAATAGTAACAATATTAGTGATGATCATCAAGGTATCCACGAATCCCCACAAATCTCAAGAATACCACAAAATGATGGCACACCAAATTTTTCTCAAGAAGTAGTATCGCCGGCGGATAATGCTGATGGTATTGAAACTAATGGATCTCACGAGGATAAGAACCGAAGTTTAATAGACTCTAATTATGATAATGATATAAGCAGTCCACTGAGCAACAGGACAAGACTATCTTAGTTACAGAAGGATATAAAGTAATAGAAAGAATAAAGAAAAATTTGTATTGTTGTAATATTAAAACATTTTGTTTTTGTTCTTTTTTTTTGTAAAGTCACTCAGCAGTTCTCTTATATTTTTGTACTTTCTTAGAATATGGAATGGTTTATATGAGGGGGAAAGTGCATTGATATATACAGAGGGTCATATATATGCCCTTCTCACCCTCTGACAATAAAATCTTATAAATAAATATGTTTCTATCTTTTCCATCGGAATTGGGGAATAATAAATTGTCGTTTGAATTCGTACTTCTTTTTTTGCATTTGTTGAAATAAATTACCATCTCATCATGGACATGTCGTTTCTGATTCTTGTGTAATCCAATAAACCTTCGATTTGGCCAGTACCAGCAATAGCGATATCTTGGTCCCACAATCTATGGCCAGCCCATTCTTTAACATCCTTAGAAGAAACTTGGTCGATCTTAGCAAAGACTTCATTTAAACTTGGTTTGTGACCAACGGACAAAGCGGAAGCACCCAATAGAGATGCTGCTTCAGCGTGGTTTTTAGCTTCAGTAGCCAGTTTCAACTTCAATAGAGCCTTACCTCTAGCCACTTCAGCTTCCGTAATAGAGACAGTCAATCTGTTCCATTGTTTCAAAGTGAAATGAACCAAATCATCGAGGTTACCAATATTTCTAGTGACGGTAGAGAAACCCCAAAGACCAGAATCTTTGTAACTGTGGGAGAAATGGTTGAAGCTATCACACAATCCATATTCTTGTAACCAATCTAGCAATTTGACACCTTGTAATCTGGAAGCAGGTTCAAAAGCGTTGTAACTACCAAAAATTTCAGCGGCAACTTTAGAAGTGAAATAATGAGGGGAAGAAACAGGTTCACCTTCAGCGGCAATAGAAATCCAAGCCTTTGGCAAAGTGTCGTCTCTCATTCTAACTTCAGAACCTAAGAAAGAGGATTTCTTATTAGAAACAACCTTTTCACCAGAACCCAAGGAAACATTAGATTCAACAGCCTTAACCAATTCATTATGGCTAACGTTACCGGAACCAACAATAACAGCATTACTGTTAACAAAGTTGTTCTTGGCAAAATGGTCCAAATCAGAGGCCACTAAAGTTTCTACGGATTCTAAAGTACCTCTGGTTGGTAGAGCCAATGGTGTGTTTTGGAATGCAGTGCTGTGTAAATGTTCCAAAACACGACCTGCATGATCATTCTCTTCAAAACTGGAAACCTGAGACAAAACCTTAGACTTAGCTGATTCAAAGATTGATCCATCTAGTGGACCAGAAATCTTTGATTGCAAGAAATCAAGTGCCTTACCAACGGAACCTGGTTTACTGCTAACCAAGTAAGATTGGAAATCTCTTGAGATTTGAGAGTTTAATGCCAAACCAGATTTAGCTGCTTGAGAGCCATTGACAACGTCGGTGAAAACATGAGACCAGATGTTAGAAACACCGTTGTTGTAAGGATTTTCAGCGGTTGAACCAGAGCCGAAAACAACACCAACGGCACCTGAGGTAGCATTTGGATTGTGTTCAGTTGCAACCTTTAAACCATTGGCTAATTCCGTAAATTCCGCTTTGGGGGCAGCTTGGGTCGCAATGGATCTTTTCAAAAGCTGAGACGTTCTGAGGGTCGAGGATCTCAACATCTTATTGTGTTGTAATGACGGGAAAAAAAGAGGGCAGACAGAGGAGTACGTTGAAAGGGTTCCAATGCGAATTCAAACTCGAACCAAATCGAAATCAATTTGCTGATACCTACGTGTTTGTAGATATAAAGTTTTGCCAGAGAGAGAGAGCTGGTAGGTTAGCTAGTTAGAGAACTTCCCCCTCGTTGCTGGTGATTTCTCAAACCGCCGTCCATTGGAAGTTAAGGAAAAAAAAAAAGGCCAAAATAAATCGATCCTATTGGCTGGTAGACAGCACGTGATGCGGGGAAGAAATAAGACGAGTGGAAGACGTAGGATAGAGATACCTGAAATCTGAAGAGCTTAGGGTCTTGGTAACACGCATATTTAGCTCAATTCTTTTTTTGTTTCCAACCGAACATATCCAGCAGAGAGCACGTGACAAATCGTAATAGGTGACAGCGGCTAACTGGGTGATAAATCAGCAAAAAATTTGTAAAAAATTAAATTTAAGAATTAATGGGGCATACTGGGAATTGAACCCAGGGCCTCTCGCACCCAAAGCGAGAATCATACCACTAGACCACACGCCCATATAAATTCTTATTTGTATGTTTTGACATACAGGGACAAACCACCCACAGACCATCATTAGCATCTTAACCTCCGACGAACGCGCGACGAGATAAAATGAATTTGACATGTTTTCGCCGTCCGTGGTATGCGGATAAACGGAGATACCATTCGGAGTATTGCCGATTACCGATTGCCCTGTATACACGAAGAGCGGACGGATAACGTTTAACACCTCTACCGCTCGACACAGAAGGCAACAATAACGATAGAAGAAGAAAAGAACGTCAATCCGCTATTCGGTCTTTGCATGTTTTATCTGGCTTACAAACCTCGTAACGAAAAAAGGTAAACGGCGCCTAAGCGAGATGACACTTATTTAACTAACGGCCGATTGACGGATATACGGCAAAGAGAAAATTAGTAGGATCCGAACGGAAGAAAAAAAAATTGTGCCGCGGGAGTTCATATTCGATATATTTTCCGCTTTCCGACAATATTAGTACCATACAATTTGTCAACACTTGCAAACTAACGACGGTTGTTATAATGGTGCTTAACCACTCATGGCAACTGAATAGTTACACCATCATGCTTATTCATGCATGTAGGAAGAAGAGGAACTGAAGGAAATAAAAAAAAATAAAAAAAATAACTCTTGCCTAGTATAAATACAAGTAATAACTAACCATAGGATAACGCTGCGGGATTGAACTATTTCTGCGAATAGGATGCTGGATCCAAGAAATCGATAAAAAATTTTATCAACCCCAACAACAATTCAATATATACTGCATTAGCTCGATGATAGGTACGACTGTATCTATTTCTCAGCAGTACTTGTTAGCCGGTAAGGCGAAGAGGAAATTACTAAAATGTGCATCTACTGAGAAGAACAAGGACTACGATTTGAGAATACTCGTTGGACATGCGAATTTACTAGATAGACTTATGGATAATATTGATTCATTTACTTATTCGCAGAGGCAAGAGAGCGGCGCCGTTGAGTATGTGAGTAGCGATGACGAAGAAGATGAGGAAGAAGAAGAAGACGACTCGGATCAAGAAGATGAATTACATGCACAGGAGTCCCTCTCCGATGAGTCGTCAGGTACGGAATCTGAAGAAGAAGAAGAAGAGGAAGAAGACGAGAAGCGTGTAGAATCTCCAGTAGGGTACTATGGAAGCACACCTCGCCATTCACAAAGCGTTCATTTCGCCACTATATGGGAGGAAGAATCGGAACAACGAGGATACGTGCCGCTGAAGCTGGGATGTCCGGATAGTTACTCTAACACCGGCTTGAGTGATGAACATGGAGATTACGAAGATGATGAAGAGAGCGAAGACGAAGTTAGTACGGATGGGAGTGATGTAGAGCAGGATCTTTCCATGATGCCCATGGTTATCAAGACAGATATGCCTATAAGCGTTTAACCGATACCCTCTACGAAACAGAAATGAGTTACGACTATTCACGAATTAATACCCACGATTTAATTGTTAATTTATTCATTTTACATTTGTATTATATATAAAAAACAACAAAGATTATACCACAATGCCCATTTATTAAGATTCTTTTTCAAATATTTGTCTTTGGTAATCGAAATCTTCCACTTCAACCCATTGTTCACGCCATACAAAGTCGGTAATCTTGGTATCCTCAGGTACACCATCAATAGGGAAGAAATAAACAAGTGCAGTGTAGACTATTGCACCTAGTAGATAACCGATGAAATAGTTTAGATAATAGACTTTCATCGAACCTTCCGTCACGTGGACCCCGGTTGATCCAAGGAAACCGGGGAAATTAGGTACAATACCAACGACATAGGCAACAACAGCTCTCCAGTTTGTACCCCAGCGATTGTATTTGTAATATGATTCAGGCTTTTTCGAGTAACAGTGGAATACATCGATATAACCTTTGCGGACAATGTAGTAGTCAGCGAAAATTACGCCTGCAATTGCCGATAAAAATACCGCGTAAGCACTTAAAGCTGTAGTGAACTTAGAAGATGATGCCAAAAGATTCCAGGGACAAATGCATAGAGATAGACATGCACAAATGTAACTACCACGACGAATACTAATAAATTTGGGTAGAAGAGCTGACATATCTGTACCGGCTGGAATTGCATTTTGCGATAGATTAGCACCCAATTGATCGAATGCGAAAACTGCTGCA
The DNA here is from genome assembly GCF_000026365.1 of Zygosaccharomyces rouxii. Classification (NCBI taxonomy): domain Eukaryota; kingdom Fungi; phylum Ascomycota; class Saccharomycetes; order Saccharomycetales; family Saccharomycetaceae; genus Zygosaccharomyces; species Zygosaccharomyces rouxii. The sequence goes on along the minus strand of NC_012996.1, from coordinate 1,469,974 downwards.
ATGAGGAAAACACCTGCACGATCACCTGAACTAAAACCTTGTAAATAACGTGCCAAGATATCAAGTGGACTCCAATAATTAACGCCATAGATAGTATAAGCAGCACTTACACATACGATACCCAGAAGTGAAATGACACCAAAACATAGTGGAATTGAAATCCATTGTGACCATAAAGCGGCACGTTTATTTTTACCAAATCTCGAGAAATCAGGTGCATTAAGGACCAACGTTGACATATTATCCATGGCGCTCATAATCGATCTTATGACGGCCCATGCCCTTACCGGTGTGCTTACATCTTTACCCGCATTAAGAGCTCCGAGATCTACGCTACCGCCGCACTTACGAACGGACCAAATTAGAAGCGCGAACGCTCCTAAGGGTGTAATAAAAGCCTTGGCGGCAAAGATACCACGTAATTTATGAGGAGGAAACCATAAAAACGGTAATGAGAAAATCCAGTAGATGATAAAAGAGACTAACTGAAAGGAATCTAAATTATTATTTTTGATACCATTACCAAAACGACGATCCAAGTCAGTACCAAATATAGCCTTTAACATCAATTGAACACATTGCCCACCCAAATACGCCATTGTAGAATACCAAACGCATGCCATAACAACACGATTGAGAACAATCCATAATGAAAAATAAGTTCCAAACGCAACACGACAGGCAATGGGGAAAGACAAGTGATAAACGTTACCAACACGAGACGCTAGCACAACAAAAGTAGAAACGAACAAATAACCAAACCAGATACAAATCCAACTCTGCCACCACTTAAGTCCTAATTGTAATCCAGTGGCAGAAATTTGCCATGTGTTAACATTGAATGTACCACTAATCCAAAAGAAAACATAATATTTCCAACTCCATGTTCTTCTACTACTTTCCACAGGCCTTAGCTCCTTATTGTAGACAAAAGCATCTACAATAGACCCTTCTTGGTTATGGTTCACCTCGATAAAGTCTAAAAACAACCGCCTGAGTCTACTGGCCTTACTTGTGCCTGATGATGCCCATTTTGACTGGTGTTCCAAATCCACAGAGTTTGGCTCATTTACTGATACCTCTTCCACGGACTTGGAATCCTCTAGCGGTTGTACAGAGACGTGTGCTCCACTCTCGACCTTGTTTTCGCTCATATGGTCGAGCTTGTTCATGCTTATTAGGTCTGATGAGATGAGATGAGATGAGATGAGATGAGATGATGTACGGAAATAAGAAAAGGCGCTATGAGATGAGATGGAGTGGAATGCCAGACTAGGAACAGATATCAGCTCTTTGAAATACAATATCACTATTTCTTAAGTATAATTCAAGATACATTAAAAAAAGCTGTAAGCATTTGAAAATAATAGTTAATATTTTTCTTCTTCCGAAGCAGCAGTTGATTGATTGATTGTTTCTTCGCAGATCCGATGGAGAATTTTTGCCGTAGTTTTCTTTTTTTTTTTTTTTTTTTTTTTTTTTTTGTCATTTCACGTCGTTTCCAGCCAGATAAGAATCACTTGCAGGCCATCTTCACTTCAAATGACAGATGGACGGCTTACTACATTGATAAGATAGAGAGACAAGTGTTTGATGAGGTATATCGACTCCGTTCAATTCAATTGAACATTGATAGGACAGCCCGCTCATCTATGCTGTGTCGAATCCATATGAATAAAATTAATCGGAGTGAACAATGAAAATGAAACAGATTAGAACGTGAAGCAAGGATTCTACAGGAGGGAACGAAAAGGAAGGCAACAATCCCGAGGTCTGAGAGCACATGGCATTGTAGGTGTAGGAAGATTTGGGGTTATTACAATTGATCCTAACGTCTTGATTCTTGTTCTTATTCTTATACCTGTATATAGATATTTTCAAATCACTATCAACGGATGGGCCTACAACAAGATATGGTGAAGTTAACTTAGCCTAAGGGTGGCAAAAGCACTAGGTCAAAGACTACAACAAGTACAAGACATAACTACGAATAAGTTCAAATCTCCCAAGGATGAGCAGCGCATTGGTATCAGATCCGGCATATACACAATCGGCAGCAGCACCCCCCATACAGTATCAATTCTATCCATACACAGATAATGGTGGTACAGTTTTAGGAATTGCAGGAGAAGATTTTGCAGTTTTAGCGGGTGATACAAGACATACTACCGATTATTCTATTAATTCTCGTTATGAATCTAAAGTGTTTGATTGTGGTGACAACATCGTAATAACTGCCAACGGATATGCTGCTGATGGAGAGGCATTAGTTAAGAGGTTTAAGAATAGCGTTAAATGGTACCATTTTGATCACAATGACAAGAAATTATCGCTCAATAGTGCAGCTAGAAATATTCAACATTTACTGTATGGCAAAAGATTTTTCCCTTATTATGTCCAGACGATTATTGCAGGTTTAGATGAAGAAGGTAAAGGTGCTGTTTATTCGTTTGATCCAGTAGGTTCATATGAAAGGGAGCAATGTAGAGCAGGTGGTGCAGCAGCATCATTAATCATGCCGTTTTTAGATAACCAAGTCAATTTCCACAACCAATATGTGCCTGAGAGTAACGGTAGAGTCAAAAGACCATTAAAATTTTTGAGCGTTGATGAAGTCATTAGATTGGTTAGAGACGCATTCACATCAGCCACGGAAAGACACATTCAAGTTGGTGATGGGCTAGAAATTTTAATTGTTACCAAGGACGGCGTTACTAAACAATTTTACGAATTGAAGAGAGATTGAAATGAGGTCTGCATACATATTTATCTATGTATGAAAGCATATATATTTTTATACTTTTGGTCTTCTTTACACCGGTAGTCCTATTCCTCCACGTTTTACAACCTTCTTGTAGTATATGTAGAAGAAATCAGAATAGACTAGAATTTGAACAATCCCTGCAAATAATGCAATGTGATCAATTACTTTACCTTCAAACTGATATCTCCAAATCCAATTTGGAATGTACAATGCCCTATATAGACCAAGGGCAAAGATATAATGCACAGTCAAACTTTCAGCCTTAGCACTCTTTGACAACATGAACAGTTGTGGCAAAATTGCCACACTCTCTAACCACACTGAAAAACTCCACAGGACTTCGAAAAATGTGAATTTATGGTGAAAGAAAAGCGCTAAAAGGAAACTTCCACCTAAAAGGTATTGTATTTTGAAACTGTCCTTCATAATCATTTCCTTATAGGCAATTGGATTCGTGACCTTCGAACGTTGTAAGAGAACCACGATGTAGAAGGATGATGCAAGGAAAACAATCTTCAACAATGTGTTATATGCAGAGACCCAATGGAATGTTAAAAGATCCAAATAACGAGATAAAAACACTAGAACGTAAAGAACCTGAGTTTTGAACGAAATACCATCGATGACATTGGTTTTTTGCACAGTATGTGTTAAAATTAATATGCTAGCAAGGTGAGAAAAATCACCAAGTATCCTAAATGGATTCATGGTCCCAATCAATTCTTGTATCTTGATCCAACTGATCTGATTTACCTTAATCCATATTAAAAGTACACCGTACGCTTTTCTCTCTTACTTCCTACTACATTTACTACATAATTTTTCAGGGCCGGGTAATCGCATTTTTTTTTCCATAGGGGAGCTTCTACCTGGCACTTCATCTCATCGCCAATTGCAACAGCGCCAATGGACAGAGCCTGCATTTCTGCAACTGAATGCAATTGATCACCGTAGTGAACAAAATTGTACTGTAGTGTTAACCGCTGTAAACTCTCTTAACCAAATCTCTTTTCCCTAAAAATTGCGCCAATCACCGATAACTCACCGCCTCGGACTTGTCGGTCTTATGATAGTTGCTGGTGTTGGATAAACTGTAGGTTTCTGCCATCCAGGGCGTTACAAACCAAATCAAAGCGGTGACTACACAATAATTGTGGTAACTACAGTTGTACTTAATCACACTGTACTTGATAATCCCTATACCATATTCTCTTTCGCTCTCCCTTCGCCTTGATAGGGTGCCTATACCTATATTTTTTAGGCATTGATATATATATGTATATATATAAAGGCAAGAAAGATATCGGCCAGGTATATGCTTTGAAACCGCACTAGTTAGATCAGAACAGCACACGCAGCTAAAACAAGAGAACAAGAAAGATGGGCTTTTTCCATAACAACTCGGTAATCGATTTTTTTCGCCAAATCGTACGGAAGCCAAGTACCATTGTAATGTGGTTATTCACTGGTGTTATAGTCGCAAGCACTACTTATCTGTTAGTAGCTCCTCCTCCATCGCGCGACCAAGATAGAAAGGACTGATTCGGTGTATTTCATTTTTCCCATTCGTTTCCCATCTGTCTCCCATACACCGTTTCTCGTCAAGCGGCGTTTGAAGCGAGAAGTCGCTCGCATTGCGATGATCTCACCCCCAACGGGCTTAAGAGGCCTTCCTTCGTTCTCTTGACCCCCTGAGAAGGGACAAAGGGCTTCTTACTGCAACAGGCGGCTAGCGCCTTTAGGGCTTACTAATTGCCCCCGGCCCTCGCCCCCTACTGAGCGGAAGCCACAACCAGGGACAAGGACATGTCAATTCTCTCCCAGACACGAACTGGGTACCGTATACGCATATACGCACTTACAATTACACCTACATATATATATATAAGTACAGTTTTCTCAATTTGCTCTAGCCTTCCCTCATAAATTTTACTTAACCTCTCAGGTACCTAGAAAAGAGAAGATAACGAGTCTTTAGAGGTTACGACTAATAACTATAATAATAATATTCAGCAAAAATGGTTAAGGCAGTTGCAGTTTTGAGAGGTGACGCTGGTGTTTCCGGTGTCGTTAACTTTGAGCAATCTTCTGAAAGTAGTCCAACCACAATTTCCTACGAAATTGCTGGTAACAGTCCAAACGCTCATCGTGGTTTCCACATTCACGAATTTGGTGACAACACTAACGGCTGTACCTCAGCTGGTCCTCACTTCAACCCATTCGGTAAGACCCACGGTGCCCCAGATGGTGAAGTTAGACACGTTGGTGACTTGGGTAACATCGCCACTGATGGTTCTGGTGTCGCCAAGGGCTCGAAGACCGACTCTTTGGTTAAATTGCTAGGTCCAAACTCTATCTTGGGTAGAACCGTTGTCGTCCACGCTGGCCAGGATGATTTGGGTAAGGGCGGTAACGACGAATCCCTAAAAACCGGTAACGCTGGTGGTAGACCAGCTTGTGGTGTTATTGGTATCACCAAATAAATAGCATAAAATTTAAAAATTAACGGATTACTATTTATCTACATGTATAGCTATGATCTAATGATAAGCGTTTATTATTAATTTTTATTATCATGATTATTTCTTTTTCTATCTAAAATCTCTCCTAGTATACACAATTTCAATTTGGTTTTAGAAATCAGCGGTACCTTCGTACTCGTACTTACCTTCTAGCAAAGGTTCAAGAACGCCAGCGGCTGCTGCAACGAAACCCAAGAATGGTCTGGATGGTCCCAAAACCTTTGATGTATATTCTGGATGATATTGGGTAGCGACGAAATATGGATGGTTTTTCAATTCAAAAATTTCACAACGGCTACCGGATTCATCACGGCCAACAAATTGCAAACCCTTTTCTTCGAAACGTTGTAATAGTGTAGGATTAATTTCATAACGGTGACGGTGTCTTTCTTCGACGGATTGGCAGTTACCATAAACTTTACGAATAGTAGCCCATTCGGTACCCTTTTGGAAGTAAGTTGGTCTCAAACCTAATCTCATCGTACCACCCATGTTTTCTTTGTCAATTTCTGGCATGTAAACGACAATCTGTTTTTCTTCTGGCAATTCAGGATGGAATTCCGCGCTATTACCATCTTTAATTCCCAATACATTACGTGCGAACTCAATAGTAGCCACTTGTAGACCTAGACAAATACCCAGATAAGGAACGTTACTCTCACGAGCCCACTTAGCGGCTAAAACCATACCTTCAGTACCACGTGACCCGAAACCACCTGGAACCAAAATACCATCAGCGTCACTAATTTTTTTCCAAGATTCGTGGAACTTCGATTTATCTGTGGTTTGTGATTCAAATTCTAAGTCGCTGGCTTCAACCCAAAGAATTTCCAATTTAGTACGGCACTTCATGGATGAATGCTCAAGAGCCTTAATAACCGACAAATAAGAATCACGCAAATTGGTATACTTACCAACAAGCGCAATTTTAACAGAGTGATCACTATGGCCAAAATTGTTAGTCATGTTCTTCCATTTAGCTAATAGCTGTTGACCAATTTGTTGATCTTCATTTGTTAATTGAATTTTTTCCAATTCTAATCTTTCACTCAAATAAGCAAGCATCTTTTGAGAAAGCAATAGAGGAACATGGTAAGTGGTTTCCACATCATGAACGTTAACCACTTGTCTTGGACCAACGTGACAAAACATGGCGATTTTTTCAATAGTTGGTTGATCCAATTCTTTGGCGCATCTACAAGCAATCATATCAGGGGTTAAACCAAGAGATCTTAAGTCCTTGATAGCGGCTTGTGTTGGTTTTGTCTTCTGTTCACCATGGATTACTGGAACTAATGAAACATGAATCAAGCAGAAATTTTCCTTACCGACACGGAACTGGAATTGTCTTAATGCTTCAACGAATGGTGCACTTTCAATGTCACCAACTGTACCACCTAATTCAATAATACAAACATCAGGAACTTCACCAGTATCATCAACTGGAATACGCGCTACACGTTCAATCCAATCTTGAATGGCGTTGGTCAAATGAGGAACAATTTGAACAGTTTTACCCAAGTAGTCACCCTTACGTTCCTTAGAGATTACATGAGAGTAAATTTTACCGGTAGTAATGTTATGATCTTTAGTTAGAGTCACATTCATGTAACGTTCATAATTACCCAAATCTAAATCGGTTTCTCCACCATCATCAAGAACAAAACATTCACCGTGCTCTAGTGGAGACATCGTACCAGCATCAATATTCATGTAGGGATCGATCTTAATAGAGGTTGTCTTAAGACCCAAGGTCTTAAGTAACATACCGGTAGAAGATGCAAGAACACCTTTACCAATACCTGAGATAACACCACCAGATACCACGACGTATTTCATAGTGCTTATTTCTTGTAATGCAACCCAACAGAATATGTAGAACGATTGAGGCCAAGGGCTCTTTAATGAGTTCCAGCTGGGCAATAATACCTAATGCACAAAATGAAAATGTTCGATAAGATGAGATGAGATGAGCTTTGAAAAATTTTGAAAAAAAATTCATAGGGAAAAGAAACGTCGAGATTGTCACACTATACGCGGCACTGGAGAAAAAAGGTAATACCGTCAAGTTGTAAAATCATAACCGCCGAACACTTTCAAAGCTATAAGGAGCTGTTCTATAGTGTCGTTTTCTCGCTCTAGTTGCGGGTCCTCTTGCAGTAGAGATATTGGTTCTGGTTCTTGTTGTATCTCGCTTGCAGATTTGTCTGCTTGTAACTGCGAGGAGACTTGTCGTAACTGATTTGCAAGGGTATCATAAGTTTTTCTTTCATTTCTCAATTGTTTGGATAGTTCAATTTGCCTTGAGAGCGTTGTGCTCACAGTATGATCTAATTTATAGTTTGTATCCATGAGTTTACCTAATCTTTGCGCAAGTAGACCCTCAGTAGTCGAATCACTGTCATCGGTGCCGGATTTCTGCTTCCCCAACCTTTCTAATGCTCTGAGAATGACAGCGCTTTTCTCTAAACTCATTTGCAATTGACGTCTAACCTCAGCTGTTCTTCTCTTTTCCTTGTCTAAGGAAGTACTACCGAGTTTAGCTAGGTACAATTCGTCGAGCGTTTGTAACATTTCCTTATGAACTCTAACATGCTGTTCTTCAAGTTCTTGTATTCTTCTCTCCATAACCTTTTTTAGTCCCACTTAATGTTGTTATCACTGTCATATTGCAGTTCCAGAGCCCGATGTTCTTACACATACAATAAACGTAAATGAGGTTTAATCATACCTGACAAAAGATCATGCCGATGCCCTTACCACCAATATATTCATTTCCACCACTCTATACACGACAGCCTAATTCGATTATTAGAAGACAACAGATAAGTTCATGGATGGATCTTATTTTGCAGTATGCAAAATCACATAATGCATGGTGTATGTCAGCTGAAGGTAGTATAGTAACAGAAGGATCAGAATCCGTACAAGAGAGTATATTTGTTAATAATGAAATCGAAAGATCAGTGCCCCAGGTATTTATCAATGAAATCTGGTCCACCATGTGCCAGGAAGGTAAAGCCATAGGTACAGATAAGGGTAAAAAAGAGTCACCTACTTACTATATCCTCTGGAGAACGGTAGACTCTTGGGCGTCACTAATATTACAATGGTTCGAAAGTGCTGGAAAACTACAACAAGTGGTTACTATCTATGAATTGTCACAGGGTGATGAGAGTATTGGTTGGGAATTCCATGGTATGCCCGAACCGCTCACTGCTGATTGTTTAAAACCTCTATGCCACCGACACAGGGCTACGATAGTGAATGATGAGTACGGTAAACCCGTAGCTGTCAAAGTTGTATAACATACGTTTTATACCTTATCTATGTACATGATCCACATTAAGAATTTTACTGTGCACTGGAATACAGTCTGCTGTTAACCACTGACCAATTCAAATTGTCGAGAACATTCTTTACGTATTGAGATCTATTCTTGACACCATAATCGTGCAAATATGCTTGATCCCACAACGACACGCAAATTAATGGCATAGTCCAATCCTCAACTTTTTGACCTTCACGAGATTTAACCAATTTCCTTACTTCCTGCAATTGAGCAAACTCTTCCAGGGTTAATGCACTGTTCAAATCAAATAATTGATTTCTGGGGAAGTAGTATGGGGTACCATTATTCTGTGTTAACAAAATGTGTAGTTCTTTATTTGCGTTTTCCACTAAGAATAACCAACCTTGTCCTAAAACTTCTTGATCTGCACGACGTACCATTTCTTCTTTAACTGATTCCCAGTCATTTTCAAATGATTCTTCTATACGAGTCAAAAACGACCTTGATGGTTGGGTATTGCCAGCATGAGTAGTTGGTAGAATATTCTCCACGAAAAGATGGTTATTATGAGCTGCTGACGCTAGATTGAAGATATGAGTCTGAAATGGCCTTTTGGCGGTATTTAACAAAAGGTGGAAGGGAAAATAAGATTCCATGCTAGTACCACTTGTGGCTAATGTCAATTTATCACATAGATATTTTTGATGTTGATTCCATAGGGTTTGGAAACCTTTGGCACTTAGGACATTTGGAATACCTTGCTGTTGAAGTAACCAGGCATTGGGAAGCTTAGGTACAGTGTGTATACCTCTTCTACAGAGGGTAGAACCGATCATTGGAGAATCTATACGGTCGTGATGATTTTGTCTTTAAGCGTTAGGCATTGAACATTCAATCTTTTTTTCTAGCTTTTTTTTTTCTTACATGTTGAAAAATTTCATTTTGTAGATACTTGTGCCTTGCGAGAATCGAACGGAGGACAAATAGAACGACATAAAATAAAATAAGGTTTAACAATTAAATTGATTCAATTATTTCGAAACTAACAGGAATAATGCACAATTTTGACCTCAGTTATGAGGAGCCTTCTCATTTACCAAATGCTTTCAATTGAGAAATTCTTCGCCCTTATACTCGACATGGTGGGTCCTAGTTTAATTTTGAGAAAATTATTAAAATTATAAATTGTGTCACGAATATATTTAATGGACAGACGCAAGGGTCAGTCATAAATTCCACCAGCTAGTCCAAGTAATTGTTATTTTCCAAAAAGTATGTGTTGCACTCATACTTTTTGAAAAAAATGAGAGCTATGGGATTCGAACCCATGCATCCGTAGATATCAGAGATTTCGGTTTTAGGTAGCAAACCTAAATCTGACGCCTTAAACCACTCGGCCAAACTCTCATACAAATTCTTAAAGGTGGTAAGAATCAGAAAGCACTCAACACAGAGAAGCATGTTCACACGTATCCTTCCAGAAACACGATATGTTAATTATTCAAGGGTATTATTATTCGATCTGAACATCAAATGTGTATGAACTGATAATCCTGTGAAATAGCGATAGAGCATTGATATCGAATATGATATTCAAAAGACTGTTTTCATCCAGTTTATTGAAAAATGGTGCATTTCGTCGAATGGCTACTCCCAATGAGACACGAGTCCACACAGTACTACCTAAGTTAGAGACTACATTTATCCAACCAAATCATCCTGTAGCTAGTGTGCTTTTGAATGAGCCCACTATTGTCATCGAAAGACAAATGGAAATGATGAATGTGTTTTTGGGTTTTGAACAGGCCAATAGATACGCAATTCTAGATGTCATGGGGAATCGAATTGGATACATGCAAGAAAGAGACTTCTCATTTGTAAAAGCTATGATGAGGCAGTTTTATCGTTTACACAGACCTTTTACCATGGACGTATTTGATAATTGGGGAAATGTAATATTAACGATCAACAGACCATTTTCATGGATCAATTCTCACATCAAGGCATTATTACCACCCACTACAGGCGGCGAAGAAGACTTGGCTCAACGTTCATTCAATTTATCACCATCGTTTTCGCAGCCATTTGTTTCCGGGGGTCCCGTACCGCAAGCTGCAGGTGTACAAGGTGAAGGTCTCTTGGTAGGAGAATCCATTCAAAATTGGCACTTGTGGAGAAGGCGTTATGAATTGTTTCAAAGGGAAAAACAATCAGAGACGTCATTTGCCGAATTTGGTCAAATTGATGCGCCTTTCTTAGCCTTTGAATTCCCAGTACTGGATGAGCAGGGAAAAATCATGGCTAGCGTGGATAGAAATTGGGTTGGATTAGGTAGAGAATTTTTCACAGACACCGGTGTTTATGTGGTGAGATTCGATGCATCCCAGAGTTTCTCTGGCGTTTACCCACCTGAAATTTTGAGCTCAGAAGTTCTAAATTTCGATCAAAGAGCTGTACTGCTGGCGAACGCCGTTTCAATCGATTTTGACTACTTCTCCAGACACTCAAGGTACGGTGGTGGACTACTGTCATTTGGTAGCTACGACGAGTGAACCACTATTCAGTATGCTCCAATACTATGTTTAATTCATTTACCTGTGCACGTGACCAGGTATTCAACAGCATCATCAATTTCTCTCCCTCTATTGAAGTTATAATTCCATACCAACTTAACTTCTCGAAGAGAAGAGTGTTTTTAGTAAAAAAACTGTATTAATATACGTATATTGTACGTACACCTCTCTTAATATTCAGTATATCATTGTAATATCATCATGAGTGGTCCATATAACAAGGTAACGCCAGTGATGCTTGGTCAGAGTAGAGGTACTAATCGGGATCCAAAAGGTGCTGCAGAAGTACCGAATTCTCACTCTTCTACCACACCTCCTACTTTCCAAGGATCGTGGAATCCCTTTCCCGGTTATAATGTGGGTAATTTTTACAATAGGATGAATATTCCAACATCTAATGGGTTTCTACGACCTAATTCGTCAGGTACTTTGGGAGGTCCATTAGCTTTCCCGGTACCACCACCACCACCAACGATACCACCACCGGTAGCAGTTCCTCCTCCACCAATGCCCTCTTTGAACCCGCTTCAAACAGGTCTACTAAATGATAATAATAGGAAGCGCCCCAGAAATGGTGGATTCAACAAGGAGGAAGCTGAGAGAAGGAGAAAGAGGGCGGAAAGATTTGGATCTTCAAATCAAAATCAGAAGAATGGTACTAGTAGAGGAGTAGATGAAGAGGAAAACTTTGCAAATCTTAATGCTATAAGCACTAAATCTCATAAATTTGACAAGAATAAACGTATAATGGGGAAATGCCAAAACTTGGAAAAACCATATTTAAGATTAACGTCTGAGCCCAATCCTGAATTAGTAAGGCCTTTACCGGTTCTGAAGAAAACCTATAACATGCTGATGAAGAAATACGAACGGCAACAAGCGTCTTATCAGTATTTATGTGACCAATTTAAATCTATGAGACAAGATTTGAGAGTGCAAATCCTCGAAAATCAATTCACTGTTAAAGTCTATCAATCTCATGCGAGAATTGCTCTTGAGAATGGTGACATTGGTGAATTTAACCAATGTCAAAGTCGACTCATTACACTTTTCGAATTACCTAATATTAAACATTCATGCCTTGAAGAATTTACCTGCTATAGAATTCTCTATTACATATTGACTGAGGATCACGGTGCCATTACAAGTCTACGGTTGAAGCTCATGACCGAAAACATCTCAGTTTTCAAGCATCCATCGGTGCAAAAATCATTCCAATTGGCTAAATCCCAATTAGTTGGTGATTACCACAATTTCATGAGAATTCACAGTTCAATGGAAGGTCTTGGTAAAAAATTAGTGGATTTGTTCATTGGTAAAGAGAAGCTCAAATCGCTGTTGACAATCTGTAGAAGTTACAATCAGATTCCCCTTGAATTTTTGCAAAATGAATTCCAATTTCAAAATGTAGAGAGTACCATAGATTTTCTTTCCCACAGAGGTTTGTCGCAATTCATACTCGTCAAGAATCATGGTGAAGGAAACGAATACAAGTATCTTGATACTAAAGCTTGTAGACCGTACGTCCTGCGACAGTATACAGAATCGAAAAAGATCGATATCAAAGGCCAGCGGTAGCCGCCCTCATTTTTTTTTTTTTTTTTTTTTTTTTACTATTATTATGTTATTTACTTCGTAATATGTAGACCATTGGTTATGCCATACGTTTAATCTAGGGAAGGAGCTAAGCCTAATAAGTTGAAATGTAATTTATTCTTCTCATCAGCCTTATCCATATACCATTGAACCCTATCGCTAACAAGTTTTTCACCTAGTAGACCTTCATCGGGACTCTTACTTGCATTACCTAAAAGTCTGGCACCCTGAGGCCTCCTACCGTCTAGTTCATAGATTTTACCATCTTTTTCAACAAACGTTACAAAATGTAGATTGACATCCTCATCGGCATCAGGTGCTCTCGACTGACCACTTTGAAACCTATCGGCATTGGTCTCACTAATGGATAAAACAAATTCATCAGTTGGATTATCAGCATATCTGTTCCCACTGGATGGATGTAATTGTAAATATTGCAACAACTTAGATTCCTTTTGTAATAGTTGTGAGTTGTTACTCAAAGAATGCAATAGTGCATAGAGACCACAGGCATTTTTAATACTCTGTCTGAACCAAACAGGCTCATCTTGAGATTCCTCAGTGGCAGATGCATCATCCTTAGAAGTTTCAAAGAAATCATTCAATGGAAATAACAGTATAAGTGCCTTCACTGGAGCGGGTGTAAAAGCCATTAGGTCGGGATCGGTTAGGGAATAGATATCGACAAACCCATAGGAATTATCAAGCCCTAACCCATGGGCAAAATCACTGAAAACTTCAGGATTAGATTCAAGTGGTACGACAGATGGTTCTTGTCCGCTCATAATGACCAAACCTCTCTTGTTCTAGTGATCTTCAATTATAAAAGAACCTCCTTTAAGTAAGAACTTTGTATTCGATTAAGGGTGTCTTAGAGGGAGACTCCGAACATTAAATATAAAACTTTTCTTTATTCATTGAGTACATAAAGGAAAAACATTACATTAAGATTATGGGGCATCAGTGCATTCCCAGTCAGTTGGTTCGTAAGCTTCAGGATGGTCCAATTCCTTAACATCTTCGGGCGTCAATTCAAAGTCGTAAACCTCTAAATTAGAGGATAATCTGGCAGGATTTTGGGTCTTTGGCAATGGTAGTAATCCTCTTTGCAATGACCATCTGATCAAAACTTGGCCTGTATCCCTACCAAGCTTCTTAGCAAGGGATACCAAACCAGGCTCTTTCAACTTGTAACCGTGGGTTAGAGGTGAGAATGCCTCCACTATGAGCCCCTTGGATTGGCACCATGAGGTCAGGTCTTCTCTCATGCACCATGGTGAAATTTCAATCTGGTTTGCCACTGGCTTGTGCTTCAATTTGTCCCATTTGTACAATTCTTCGATGTGTTGCTTACCGTAGTTAGAAACACCAATAGACTTCACAATGCCATCATCAACCGCCTCTTGCATAGCTTGGTAAGTCTCCAACCTTCTTCTTGGTCCGCTTAGAGGGGAATGGATCAACAGTAGGTCAATGTAACCAAGCTCTTTCACCTTGTTCATACATTCAGAGATACCTCTCTTTGCTGGAGAGTAACCATTTTGAGAGTTCCACAATTTAGTAGTATAGAAGACGTCCTCTCTTTTATTGTTAGCGGGGTCTTCCTTTAACCACTTGTAGATACCTTCGCCGACCTCCTTTTCATTACCGTACAATACGGCAGTGTCAAAATGTCTATAGCCGCGTTTCAATGCTTCATAAACCACATTTGCAGTCTGACTACGAGGGATATCATAACAACCTAGAGCCAAACTTGGGATTTTAATCCCATTGACCATAGTATAGTACTTAGGAACGCTCATATCAATTGTAGTATGTCAGTATTCTTTAAGCAAACGATATTATTCTTCGAGCCTTCTTTGCTGTGAAAAGTTGGAAAGACTGCTACTGTTAATACCAGTTAAATAATGAATAAGCCTTTATATCCCCTTCTCCCTAAGGGTGACGAGGGATCTGAATAATACGACCAGATCACGAGGTGCGGGAAATATATGCTTACTTAGAGCTGGTACATATGAGTTAATGCATTGGAATTGGAATGTTATCTTTTCATGTGGTTGCTTTGAAGGGTGGATTGTTGTTCGTCTGTTTTCTCCCAATTTCTTCAATTTAATTTAGAATCCTTTGGCTTTTCAGATTTCTTGAAAATCCCTGATCCTTCCAAATGTCTCCTTACAAATTCGTAGACTGTGAAAGTGACAGCTTGGCCAGGTGCCACTCTCATAACTCTTGGCGTGATACCTTTATATAGGGCGCGGACACCTTCTTCCCTGATCAATTGGACACCGATTTCAGAGATTCTCTTCCAACCAGATTTGGAGACGTTACCACCTTCTTTTTGCAATCTAGTCTTGATGGTATCTAGAGGAGCATTAAAGAATGGTCCAATAGCACCAGAGACCAACCCGATACAAGAAGTTTGCCAGTTAGGAACAGTGTCAGATCCGTGCCATCTTTGTAGAGCTTCTCTCATCTTTGAATAAGCCGTGAAATTGGCACCTTGGTTTGTCGCCTGTCTTGCAGCGGTTAGGGAGACACCTCTGTACAAGGCTGGTAAACCTTCCTCCTTAACAATGGTATAGCATGCTTGAACGGCGTTTCTGTATTTAGCTGGAGTATTTGGATCTTGTGGTTTCAAGTGTTGGGACTGTAGTCTAATCTTGACGACTTCCATTGGATTGACAACCATAACAGCTTCTGTGACACCAGCACCAAGACCTGCAATAAAAGTGTTCGCGGTAGAAACTCTACCAGTCTCCCTGTTGGCTAAAAGACCTCTGTAGTATTCATAAGATGAGAATCTAATAGCCATCTTTGGGATAATACCAATAACAACAGCACCAAGACCTCTGTAAAGTGCTATGAAACCTTCATTGCTGAAGATCGAGACACCGGTCTTTAAGAATCCAGGTGGTTTGAAGGTAGCAGTTCTCCTATAAATTTGCATACGAACTTTAATTGTATCCAATGGATGACAACATAATGCTTCGAAAAGACCGGCGGTACCACCAGATATCAGTGAAATTGCTGGATGTGATGACTTCTTCTTTTGCATCCTTGTTAAGATTGTGGCTGTCTATATTGCCGATCGACTGGTATGGTTCAAGAAGTAACCTGTTTTCGTTGATTTGCCTTTTCACATACATATACCTGCATATATATATATATTACTGCGATTGCCAGTACTACTTTTTTTTTTTTCAATGCTCGAGTCACGTATTCTATCTCTAAGATAAAATCGCGGTGGTAAACAGGCCAATGGGAATTTGGATTGAAGGGACATGGGACAAAATTGTCCGGCTCAAAGGGGGTGTATGGTCGGTCAAATGACGAAATATTGAATGTTTATGAAAAAAAAAGAAACGAAAACAACGAAAATTCCGCTACTGCGGTACACGTGACGGGAGTCTCTTTAAATGCATACTCCTAAGGGCATTCTAAAAATGAATAGAATGATGTGTCGCGTAGATGCATAATTCATACATACCTATAAGCGCATGAGTGGACTCGGTGTTCGAGCTCGGATTTCCATGACAATAGGAGATCCAAAATGCTATCACTACCAGATACGACGTGGGGAAACTCCGGAGAGTCACAGCTTTCGCGGCAACTGTTTTCACAATTCGTTACTATTAACGCTGTACACATCCACCCAATAGAATGATATATACCGGAGAAAACGTTGAGTAAAGCAAACCCTAATCCGAATATTCAGATCTTGAAGTTTGAAGTTCAGAACCAATGGAAGCTATGATTGGATCTTACAAAATAACCAAACTAGAAATTATACAGAAAGACTACAAGGTGGAAAGGGAACAAAAAGAGGGAATGAAAGGAAACAATGTGGCAACCTTGTAAATTCGTAGAAGAATCACAGTGCAGTGGGAGATCACTTGATATAAGTATATCGACATATGCAAACATGGATAATCAACTCAAGGTTGAACAATATCATACCCATTTCTTCTGGGCGTATGAAAGGAAAAATAACCACATCATTGACTTTTCCACCTGCGGTCTGAACTTGTACTCTAAGTCTGACCATCGGTTTTTGTGGAAAACCAGACGAGAGGTGAGGAAGGCACCCAGGGCTTTACGGATCTTCGATTGTCTTAAATAAGAAGAATATTTTCAGACCTCGACACAATCCAGGATCATTCTAACTAGCATTCTAATGCTACTTTAATGTAGGCGGTGTAATCCTCGTCTTTCTTATGCTGGCGCATACATAACAGTCGCAATTAATTCTGGCTTGGCGGATTTCTACGACGTAATCATTACAGAATACCTTCGCGGGATCGAGAGAGCACACTTTTTTTTCGAAAATGTTCTAAAAGGGTAAAAAGAGAAGCGTTTGGTAGGGCTGTGAAAGGTATCAAAGCATTTGTAGGGAGGGGGAACGGGATAGTCGCAATCGCCAATCTAAGGGTTCTATTCGACCGAGTAAGGTGATCTTCATGGAGAAGTTTCCAAGAATCCTGTAGAACAGGGAAAAGACAGACAATTAATGAAGGGAACGCAAGATCAGTCAAAACCATTGCCTGCGGCGGCTATTCTGTATGACAAGAATTACGAGTTACAATGCTTTAGGGAAGATCTCACAAAACGTGACATCAGTCCAGATGCGACTATTCTTCGTACTAACAATTTCTTTAGTGTAACTTACATATACACAGTACTTAAGCCTCAGCCATGTCCCTCAGTCTTCTGATGGTAGATCTGACGGTAGCTGCAGCAGCAGTTGAGACGGTGTAAGCACCACCAGCGACGGTCTTCTTACAAGAACCACAGGTCCACACACCGGCAGCTCCTCTTCTGACGGTTTGCTTACCGCAGAAGGAACAGTCGTAACGAGCGTGCTGTTGGATTTCCAACTTCTTAACCTGTCTTCTTAGAGAAGAACCGTAACGCACACCGTACTTACCTGTGATACCGACCTTCTTTGTTCTCTTAGCCCTGTTAAAAGAAAACAACTGTTAGTACATGGAACAGATGGGAAAACGAGCTTATAGGCTCTAAAACAACTCCTTCAATTTAATGTTAAAGGGCACCTTATGCAACATACATTTTTCGGTTTGCTTACTGTCTCTGTGTGTTGTTAGATGCTAACGCTGTATAACGTAGCTTATAAAAAATGCAATACTCCCAGAGACTGTGTCGGATTGCTTGGTGAGTCCTTGAAAAAAATATTTTGCGCGTCGGTGTTGGCGAGCGAAGGAAAAGCAAAAAAAAGAGAATCAAAGGAATTCGAACATGTGTAGTGTGTAGGGATGTTCTGAAGAACACAAATGTACAGGTGTAAATAAAACAGTCATACGAAAATGCATGCTTTAGAATCAAGGAAAACTGTTTTTCAGAAAAGAAACATGTGAATGAGAAAAGAGAAAGGTTAAACAATATGTAACAGAATTGTGTTACATTGGTGGCCATTGGCGGCTGGACTTTTGGTTGTTTGATATGAGGTTGGTCATACAAAAACAAAAAAAAAGAAGGGTTGTGAACCTTAACTGCCATTGAACACTGAAAATGGATAATGATTTCTGAACTGGCATTTCCGATTTCTTGGGCTCGAAGGGGAAAAGCCTATTATTGTCCATCGAGAAGTAAAAAGGTTAAATATTGACAAATGATCAATCTCTCCCCTCGTTTTATAAGCGATCCAGTGGATTTGCATTGCATGAAACCATTGGGTTAATTGTTCGTCTAAAGAGGAAACTGATCCGTTGCTACCTGTTTTATCCCGGTTTTGCGCATAGCCGCCATCATTTCTCCGAAAATTAATGAGTGCCTGCGTTTAAAAAAGACCGCAGTAAAGAAGGTTATACTAAGTTCTCTAAGAAAGGGGTTCTGCGCATATTTATAGAAAAAAAGAGGTTTATCAGTGCTCTTATATCGATGTGTCAATCTCTTATTACTGCATCCAGTATTTTAATTTTTGTCTTTTGCCGGTGTCTCCAATTGATATTCTTCCTTTTGACGAGACTTCAATCTCCACTTTTGTCCCTTTGATCAATTCCTTTTCATCTTAATTCCTCTAGATACCCAGAAGAAATCCGCTTTGGAATCTTTTCTATTACTATTACGTTATTGTTCCGTTATCTCCCTAATAAATGTATTAGTTAATTTTGTAAGATAAATTGAGTGACAGTGTAAACATTATCATATATAAGCCCATGGGTTGGCAACTTTCTTATCTATTATATCTAGTCTCTCTTTTATATATATGTTACTGGAAAGGAAAAAGAAAGTTATTCAGATCACAGTTCATTTTCCTCGAGGTATAGCCGCCGAACTTCTTTGGCATCCCTCCAGATCAGCTCGTCTTTGAAGCACTCCATTGGAGCAGATACAAGGAGCTCGAAAGATTGTTTAGTCATTCAATTCAATTGGTTAACAAGAAGCATGGACCCCGCCATTTCCAGCAACTTCAACAGTTTCTCTGACATGGTTTTGAATTCGGAACATCAACAAAACAATCTTGAAGCTGATTTTTACGATTTTTATTTGAATGACGGTCACTGCGAAGAGGATAAAGATAGTGATAATGAGCATGAAAATGACGAGGAAGAGGAACCTGATTTTGAATCTTCTCAATTACATCAATTGGTCCATACTCAACCAATTCATCTGATTAATTATCAGATGCTTTCCGATTATACCTTGAGAAAGGAAAAGGATTTCGAAGATCACGCTTCTTCTAGATCCTCCATTCTGGCTACTTTTGAAGATATCGAGGTTATTTCTGAAAACGCAGTGAATTTTTTCGATGGCGGTAATATGACCGACGACGTTAATACAGCTGCTACTAGTGCAACAGGTGCACATTTTAAACATGATCTATTAGATGTAGCATCTGAAGAGTGGAATATTTGGAAACAACAAGTACCAATCTCGAATTTTTACCAAAGTAATAATACTACTGTTGGTCCTCCTGAAGCTACCGTCGGCGCTAGCGGTACAGCCCCATTAAAGAATTCGCAAGAAATGGATTGGGAGGTCCCACGTAGTTTACCATTTGAATACAAGGATGCTGGTCATTACCTTGATTTTTCACACTGCATTAATCTTCAAGATGAATTAGAGGTGCCCCCATTGCATTTACAACAACCTCCACAATGTCACAATCGTAATAACAGTGAAAATAACTATAACTACCAAATTACGACTGACGCATCTTTCACCGGAAGACGCCCCACTGAAGAAGAAAATTTCTTCGTCAAAACTTTAAACTCAAAGCTTTACAGGTATACAGGTTATTTCGGAGCAGGCTCTAGAGACCAAGATTACCATGATAAAGTAAGATTCCAAGAGATTTCCTACAAATTCAGTAAAACGTACTTTTGAACCTAATCAGATCATTTACCTCTCTCTATTTTTGTTTTTCGTTTTTTTAAATTTTTTGTTTGTTTGTTTGTATTGTATCGTTTCGTTTCGTTTCATTTTGTTTGTTACTACCCTACTTCAAAAATCCCCATATATTTCATTTTACCGAGGTATCCCAACTTTTTTTTCCTTCCATGATTGTCACTGATAAGACTCGGTGTTGTTTATCCCATTGCAGAATATGTTGAAGTTTTTTCCTTGAAGCTTCATTCCTTCCTTTCCCTTCATATTAAGTCGCGCGGGGTAAGATTCTTCATACACAAACGCTTTTACGATTAATTCCTGCCTCTCTCACAAAGGAACATGACAACTAAAAGACTAGCATGTCAAAACTGTAGGCAGAAGAGGAAAAAATGCGACCTTGAGCTTCCCTGTTCCAGATGTACAAGACTTAAGGTAGAATGTATCCCTACGGTGCAAGACATGAGGAAAGAAAAGGCTACTAATACTTACAGGAAACGATTAGAAGATCATGTTGCGTATCTCGAAGGACTTTTGAATGAAAAGCAGGCTGCTTTGCTCCATGTAACCCCTCAAGGAAAAAAATTGGATGAACTACATAAGGACACTGATATTCGTCAAAGTGTAGTTCTTTTCTTCAAATGGCTGTATCCGAACCAATTCGTATTCATCTTTAGAGAGGCCTTTTTAGTTGCATTTTTGCGAGAACAGCAAGAGGGTCATGAGTACATCTCGGAAGAACTGGTATATGCCGTAGCCGCCTTAGGAGCAAGCCTTAATAAACGTTCAGATCCCCTCTATGCGCGGGCGCAAGAATACTATCAATTGGCAAAGGATAAAACATTAGCTAAAGTTTTTCAGCAAGAAGATAATGATAAATCTTCTCTGCCTAAATTAGTCCTCATTCAGACTCTGCTTTGCCTGGCATTTTATGAAATTAGAGTTGGTAATAACGAATTAGCGTGGTATTTCTCGGGATTAGCGTTTAGAATAGTGCATGAAATTGGGCTTCATTTACATTCTAGCTCTTGGAGTATCAACAAAGAGGAACATGAACAGAGAACTAGTGAAAATTTATCTCAATACGATACAGAAGTAAGAAGTAGAATTTATTGGGGGTGTTATTTGGCAGATCATCTGATATCACAATTATTCGGTAGAGTCTCCACTTTAAGTCTTTCTAATTCAACGGTTCCTGAAACTGACGAATTACCGAGCACTGCAGCTGATATCAAGGAATTCGTTCTTTGTAAACAGGCTGAGTGTCCGCAAGTAGCAAACCCCGTGAAATCTTTAATCGTCCTCTCTAGAATTACTTCATGGTTTGTGAATAAGATATTTATCCAGTCCTACATTTTGGAAGAACGAATGGAAAATTTAGCCAAATTTAACGCAGAAATGGTGAATTGGAAAACTTCCCTGTCGCAAGAATTACAATGGTCACGAGAAAGCCTGTTGGCAGATTCCTTTTATGATCCAACAATATGTTATGTTTGGTATCACTATTACATGGCATTGTTGTCATACAACAAGCCGTTTGTCTCTCAAAGTGTAAAGAGTCGCCAATTGATTGAAGAATCGATTCAAGATCTCTACTTGATTCTTAAGAATTGGGAGGCCTCTTGGGGCGGTTACGAAAAATGTAACCTATATACAGTTTACACCGCCATTCTAGCCATCCAATGTTATGAGACTGGAAACATTAGCAGAGCTCATTATGACGATTTCCGTGCATTCCTTAATTCCCCTTCGTTAAATTTTAAACTCCCCATATCCGTTCCAAAAGTTCAAGAAAATAATAATCCCATGGAATCTCTTAGTCTCTCCAACTTCTTTGATACTTACAATCCCGATTTCTCTTTGCTCAATGAGATCAATTCTTTGCTGGACATCGATAATACACATTTCCTCTAGCCATGATTGAGACCATAAGTCGTGGCAAGAAGATCATTGCATTGTAAAAGAGAAGGGCTAAGGCAAAATCTTATGTTCCTTGAAAAATACGGTTTAGATGTTATTTTTAATATTTGTTAATTCTTATTTATTAATATGTTTGTAGTTAGTCCTAATTGTTTAAATTTTGTCATCGGTGAACTTTAGAAGATGAAAACATCAGAAACAAAACTTAGTCAGGTTCAGACAAGAATAATCTGGGAAACAGTGACATTATCATATCTTAGAGATGAGTTCCAGTGGGGATGAAGATGACAAATTTTTATATGGGTCCGATGAAGAGGAGAAGCCAATTGTGAGTAACAAGAGACCTCAGGAGGGCGAAGTAGCAGAATCTGACAAAAGGCCTAAACCCAACGAAACTGCCAATAAACAGGATAGTGAATCTAGTGAAGCGGAAGAAAGTGAAAGTGAGGCTTCAGAAAGTGATAGTGATTCAGACGTGGAATTTATTATAAGTACAGGTGCAGATACTACGCGGCTGGACTCGGTATCAGCGCCTGGATCACAAGCATCAGGTGCAACGCAGGCTAGTGGTATAAGTGTAGCGACTGCGCAACCAGAGGAACCTAGTACTGGCCAGGAAAATGCGGCTGTCCCGGCTCAAACAGGAACTCCAGGACAGCCTGCTACAGGTGAAAGTACCGTGGATTTAAACGTTGAAGGAACTTATGAAGGTGAACCAGTGACTAGTTTAGATCCTGAAGTGCTGAAGGAAAAGCCCTGGAGACAGCCTGGTGCCAATTTAAGTGACTATTTCAATTATGGATTTAACGAATATACATGGATGGAATATTTGTACAAACAAGAAAAATTGAGACAAGAATATAATCCTCATAAGATATTAATGGGATTGATGACATTACAACAAAATGGTAAATTGAATGGACCCACTGGGATGGAAGGTGGTATGGATGTTGGTGGTGCAAATGGTGCTGGTCCAAACAGACCAATGCCACCACCAGGATTCCCACCATTACCAATGTTTGGTGGTTTTTCACCATTTGGTATGCCTGGTATGATGATGAATCAAGGTCAAAAGAAATAGCTGCTTATCCCCAGTTTTTTATGTATAGATTTTTACAAGTTGTAATGAATTAATGTAAAATATTTGGTTGAAGTAATTATACATACCTATCTTCAAATTAGAACGTCAAAATATAATAAGTATTACACACTATTGACAATAAAGCTCTCATGAAATGCCTTAACCCATGGTTGATGACTTTTGTTCAAGTCTACAACACTTTTGACTTTTAGATACCAGTCGTATTTTTCATCTGTGGAAAATTCTGTATCAAAAGTAATGGTCTCTTTGTTGGAGAAAACTAAATGAAAGCAACTTTGAGCCCCCGGATCCTCATTGAAGGTTTCATTATTAATATCTGTTGGTCCCACAACATCAGAGACTTTTAGCAAATTTACTATTATCTTTGCCTTTCTGGTAACTTCATGATAACCGATCAATTTATTACCCTGTAGTTTGAAAAATCTTCTGGCAACATCATCACCAAGATCACCACCTTCTTGTATCAAATATCCTTCCTTGGATATACTTTGTTGTGACTCATATTTGGACATAATACCTAGAGCAATGGCTAGAGATTTGGGGAATTTCTCAAGGGCAGAAGATCTGGATAAATAACAGGTGTCTAGCTTCAATTTACCAATGATATAAGGAGCTCTACGTGGTAGCTGGTGTGGTTTTTTGTTGGATGGTTCATATTGACGTGCCCATTCGTTTTTAACATCCAACTTAATCGTTTTAACTTGGAATCTAGCATGATCTAGGAAATCTTTATCAAGAACCAACTCGCAACGACCGAAAGATCCGTCACGGGCAAAGATGTACTCCCATTCATCTTCTTTAGGTGGTTTAGTGACCAATTTCTTTTCATATTGGTAATGTTCCTTCTTTTTACCAAACAGTTTCTTTTTCGAGGTTATGGGGACTCTCTCTATTACTTCTTCTACCTCTGGCTCATAAACGATCTTCTCATAACGGCATTTCAAAGTCATGATGATTTTACCTTGATTCTTTGGATTCTTATCCAGAAGAACTTCAAATTCTCTGTTTAAATCAATGTAACCGTTTTCTGTCATCGGTTGCCACGGACTTTGAGCGACATTCTTCCCATTGTCAAATTCAAGAGCGAATTGGGCTTTACGGCGTTTAACTCCATGTAACATTATTCCAGATATACCTTTCAATTTCAAGTACAAAGTGCCTGAATCTGGGAATACCTCGCGATCCGCAGCCCTGACTTCCTCTGGTAAAACAGCTTCAGCCGATCCAGAAGGTTTTGTCTTCTCGGCGGCTAAAGCACGATCCTGTTCAACACCAGATAAATCTTCTGTAGTTTCTTCTTCTGCCTCCTCGGTAATTGTGGAATTATTCACTGGTTTAGAAATGTCTTCAAGCTTACTATCAGGTTCTAAGTCAGGTGTAGAGTCCGAAAGTGCTTCTGATTGTAGTGCCTCTAACGATGGTGGTGTACGAGGAACGACTTTTTGCTTTTCGTTCACTTGCTTATCTTGTGTTTTCTTAATTTCATGAACAGGAGATTTGCTTGGACTCACGGCTTTGAAGGGACTCCTTACATGTACTTTACTCATCGGACTGTGGATTGGAGTTTGGTAAAGATTCCCATCATGGAATTCATCGAATAAAACCGAATTTCTCTCGCTTGCTTCTTCGTTGCTAACAACCGCTTCAAGTCCATTGACACTGAGACCTCTACCAATGAAGACGTCATCCATTGGAGTCTTGATATACCCTTGACTAGATTCAGAGTTTCTAGATTGATTGGTATCTACCTTGTCTATGCCAGTTTCAGATTCTAATAATCTGTTCAATACTTCTGAAGGCACTGAAGACTTTCTGTTGCCACTCTCTATTAAATCATATTCTTCGTTCCAAATGTTATAACCGCCTCTCTCCATTTTCATTGACTCTGAGGCTGAATGGTCATCAAAACTTAATGCTTCGAAATAGTGTCCCAAGTCATCAGCTAAGCCACTATCTGGGAGGGAAGATCGTATATCCAATTCCTCAGGTTCCTTGATTAGAAGTTCATCAACACCCGTGTTCCTTTGAGAGCCTTCAGGCGATTGCTTCGTTGCCGTTTGCGTGGCCAAAGGCGCTGGTGGAAATTCATACTCATTGGTGAAGGATCCGAAAGCTGCAGAATTGTTCTCTCTTGCACTTTTAAATCCCAAAGGAGATGCACCAAGGCGGTAGAAGCCTGAGGCAGGTGCTAGAGTAGGTGAACTGACTTCTCTATTTATGTTCTTGGGTGGAGGTGTCAAAACAGGAGTATTTGTATTCCTTTTTGCACTGCGCGGAGGAATAACTACCGGTGATCTTCCTTTTGCGTACTTTGGTGAAAATGCAGGAAGTTTATCCTTCCCACTACTTTGATTAGCACGTATTATACTCTCGTCTTTCTCGACATGTGACGATTGGGGTACCTCCACATGGTTTACTTCAGGAGTATTTGCGAGAGCGGCTAAATGCTCGTAACTCTGGAATTCAAACGCATCAGGCATTAGTGCTGGTTCTGCATTTGAATCTCTTTCCAGTTCATCAAACTTTGAGGTTGGGTCCGCCTCTCGTTTCACTTCTGGAAGTACTTCTCTCTGTGCAATATTGTTATTCCCCACAGGTGCCAACGTTATTGGATAATTGTCAAACGGCGAGTGTTCATCGTCTTCCTCCTTGGTGATAACCTGAGTTTGTAGTCCAAGGGCAGCCAATCTAAGTGGGTTAGACTTTTGATTATTCCTTAAACTATTTCTTAATTGTTTTGAAATCAAAGTGTTCCTGCTTCTAGGATCCATTGCCCTATCAACAGCGTAGATCACATCATCATCGTCTGAGTCAGATGGAATCACAACTCTGTTTTCTGGATTGTAATATCTGGAACGGCTTACAATTCTAGGTTTAAACCTAAATTCAGAATGAGGAGCAGAGTTGGTAGATGATTGACTTGAAACGGATCTTTGAGAGAATTGCGAATTCGCACTGATGGTTGGAGAATGTGATTTCAAATCATCAGCCTGACTGTGCCATATGGAGATGTAATCAGAAGGTTTCACAGACCTTGTTAAATCTAACGAGTCTCCCGATGAATCAAATACTTCTTCGAATGGGTCTTCATTGAAGATAGGATCCGATCCTACGACTGGTATTAGAGGAGGTAAATGAGGGCCTCTGGCTTTCAAAGAAGATAGTCTCTTCAAAGTACCTATCTTAATCGCTGTGTTGGAACCTTGAGAAACTTGGGAATTACCACTAGAGACTCTTGAACTTTCTACTGGAGCAATAGATGCATTCAAATCTTCTGTTAACCTCGAACATTCTGCTTGTGGAGCGTGTTCGTTAGTACCTTCTGAAGCGTAGGATGACGAGACTTCATGTAAATCAGTATACTCAATTCCACTTCTAGATTCTTCTTCATCCGTGTCTAAGGTACGAGATTGATCGCTATCTTCATCAGTTGTATTGGAGCTTTTATAATCTTCTTCACGAAGCGTATCATCATGCTGAGAACTGTCAGCGGAATGGACTTGTTCTTCCACTGGGGAAACTTCTCTAATACCTGATGGTATATCCAGATTCTCTACAGAGGCTTCTCTATTTTCACTGGCCAAATCTGATGTGGAACCGTTTACAGTCTCTTTGGCAGATTCGTAATCAGTTGTAAAGCTTTGAGTGTTAGATGGGTTAGGATGTTTGGTGATTCTGGGGGGTGAATATAAAACATTGTTATCATTTGATGGTTTGTATCGTAATTCAGCAGGGATTTGACCATTGTACTCTAATAATTTGTACCTATCGTTTATAGTAGTTGTCTCCAAATCAGATGCGCTCCCCGCATAAGATGAACCTGATGATACCCGTGAATGCCTTCCCACATTTGCCAGATTGAAATTATTTATATCGACGGTATTAACAAGAGGAATTCTTGACGGTGAGGCATCTGTGATGGGGGATTTTTCTTCTTCATATTCATATTCGTCTTCTTCGTCCTCCTCTTCTTTACCATCTTCCTCGCCTTCCAATCCATCATCGCTTCGTGTATTTAGGGTCAATTGTTGTGTTGGTTGTAGCGCTAAGCTTAGTTTTCTTTGATTAAATTCTTGTCCCACCTGGGTAGCACGAGTATCCACATCTTGAGTCATTTGCTTAAGTTGGTGCATGTTTTGTGTCGAGTCCAATACATTCGATAATTTTGCACTGGTATCTTGTAAACCATGTTCTCTTAATTCGTCAATAGTCAATTCGGGCTCTTCTTCCACTTCCACTTCATCTTCCGACTCTTCTTTTACAGGAAGTGGAGGTAGTAGTTGTTGTGGATGTTGTTTAGGACGTGAGCGCTTCCAACGTGTATCTACATCTTGTGGATATTGTTCAAGTTGAGTTGCAAACTCTTCTGGTGTTGTTGTATATTCGTGTAAATCGACACCTTCACTAAAATCGACAGTTTTCTTGAAAGGTGAAGAAGTTCCACTGCCTGCTATTTTTCTTCCATTAATCTTGTTACGCTGTTGTAAGCTTTCATTTTCCTTTGTGTTATGGTCAACCAGCATCTCCATTGTCTCATCACCTATATCTTGTAGAGGTAGCTTCCACTCAGGTGCGGAGGAATTTTCCATTCCGTCATCTATTTCTTTGAGCAGTGAATCCATGGATCCATTAAGAGTCATGAAGATGATGCTTGTGTAGAACTGAAATACAGAGTTAAGTTAATGGGATAAAGATTGACTTGTGCGAACTAATGCAGAATGTGAAGAAAAACAATGTTACTCACGAGTCGGCTTAAGATTCCTCATTGTTGTTCTTCCTTCAATGAATTGAACTCTGCGCTCAATGGGCCATTCTATCTTGCGTTACTTTGATCTTGATAATCGTTTAAGTAGTCAACTGTTTACATATTTCCTTTTTTGTAACGGTATGTCGTGAATGGAAAGTCCCCTTTCCTAATCGGTACGACGTGTTTACATCATGTGGACATCCCATTGTGTATCATGTGGTCTCTCCTTTACAGTGCAAAGATGAGTTGGAATGAGATAGCATTGATATATTGAGGTGAGACTTTTCAAGGAGCATCATATTGGAAACTTTAAAGTCTTTATCTTATGAAACGAGGAGTCTTATCTGATAAACTGAAGTTAAAGCATATAATTTTTACATTTTGTTAAGGAATCAGTGAAATGTAAGAACAAGCCGATCCTTTGCTACAAAAGAAAAAAAAAGGGAAATTTCTTATTAAAAACGTAGGGACACTCCCTCTAAATGCTTCTTTCATGCTCTTAATCATAAAATAACATTCAAGATGGCTACCATTCCTCTTGCAAGGTTTCTAATGATTGATCTACGGGGATCTGCAGAATTTCGCATGCATATATTATGTCAAAAAACATTTGTGGGATCAAGAAAAAGAAAGGGAAGAAACATGCGTTCCCTCGGCTGCTAGCTGATCCCCCCGCCGTCTGGCGTCCTTTTGACAATACTATTTTTGATGTGGTCCGATGGCTATTTCTGTTTAAGTTTTAATGTGACACTAGTTGGGCCAGTACTTCCGTTTCAGTACACAATGGACAGAGGCCGAGAGGAGGAAGAAGGAGGTGGACTCGATCAAAAAAGATGCGTTAACCACTAGCAACAGGCACGTATATACAGACCCGTAAGGCAAAATAGGTATAACTCTACTCCGCTTCTACCATCAAAATTCTGCCGTAGTACGAAAGAGGCTCGGAATGAAAAGGAAAACAATATTATAAAAAAAGCAAGTGTCATAAGTCCACTTTTCGTAATTTATGACTAGCAAAGATTCTATGCGTTTTAGGCAAATAAAACCCATTCATCCCTTGGGAAGGCTCATACGGGTGATAAAAAATCTTAGCCCTTCTTTTTCACGGGGAACCTAAAGGCAAGCGGATAGGGGGATTGCCAATTTGCCATGACGGGTATATGAATACACTACAGAAGTCGAAATCACAGGAAGTCTCACAAGTAAGACTTCCAAAGGGTCAATTCAAGGGTTAATTGGATCAATCGATAGGCGCTTAGGGTCTCTTACTTTTTTCTTTTAACTTGAAGTGTCGTTGAATCGTCTCTTTGGTTTATATTATATTACACATTATTGTATTTTTTCAAAAGTTCGCTCCCGTCTTAACCTACTGGGATCATCCGCGCGACCTTGCTCAAGTCGAGCCCAATAGCAGAAGAGATATAATAGTGTACTCTACCAGCAATTTTTACTCCATCCCTATCCTGTTTCTTTCAGAAAAGCTGTCCTCGAGGGCTCTTATTATTACTAGGAGAACCTATTTGTCATTGCAGCTGATCTATTCGTGTGCAGAAGGCTATAGGTAGAATCAAAGAAAGGGAAGCTAAAGTAAGATAAACGATGTCTACAAAGAAACCAGATACCAATTTATCCAATATTCCTGAGGTCATTGATCCCGGAATTACAATTCCAATTTTTGAAGATGAAATGGGACCTGATCCTAGTTCGAGTGCAAGTACCCAAGTTGATCAACAACAACCTCAGAAATTAGGCTCTTATAGAGCAAGAGCTGGCAAATTTTCTAATACCTTGAGCAATTTGTTGCCTACTATAAGTGCTAAATTACATCATTCAAAGAAGCAACAACAGCCACAAGGAAAATCACCATCAGAAGGAGGACCAGTAGAGGCGTCGCTAGCAGGAGCTGCCGCTTCTAGAGGATCATCAGGAGGTACAACAACAGTAGCAATGCCTAGTAACGACTCGTCTGAATCTACTGTCGGCTCAAAAAATCTACAAGAGACTCCCAACAAGAGTAAAACCTTTCTACCTCCATTGAATGGTGTTGGCAATTTGACACCACCGAATGATTTAGATAGATTGGTACATTTCCCGGATTCCAACTATTACAGCGTCGGTAGGGGTAGCAGTGGTGCCGCCCCTGGTGGTAGCTGTACTGGTGCAGGACCTCAGCCTCCAAGAACTTCAAACGACTCATTTACTTTTAGTTCTTCAATGCCTAATCAGATTTCGAGAACTAGAAATAACACGGTTAACTCACAGGTTACGTCTATTTCTTCTTTACAACCGAATCCAGCGTCTTCAAGTGTCATATGGTCTGCGAACCAAACTCCTGTTGAACAACCTTTACAGCAGAGTTTTTTCCCATCATTTGGAGATGAAGTTAATCCATTAGCAAATCCCCAAGCATGCCCTTTGAATGAATATGCGAATAATACAGCTTATCCGGATACCCTTATGTCGGGTGGTATCAATAATCAGGCAGCAGCAACACAATTAACGATCCCCCCAAGTAGTAGTGGCAACAACATCAATAATAACAATAACGGTATTAATGGTAATCATAATCGTAATAATAGTATAAATGGTCATAATAACGACAATAATAATATTAATCAAAATGCAGCATTCAACAATCACAATAATAATGGGGCTAAAAAATTGACAATTCCTAATTCTATGTGGTCTAATAATCAAGTACTCAATAGACCGAGATCTCATTCTAATGCATCGAGCATCTATACTGATGCTCCTCTTTACGAACAACAAGGGAGGTCAAGAGCTGCTTCTGTTTTTACATTGTCTCAACCACAACCCCAAGAAATTCCGCTAGTAACTGATGATATAGATTCCAGATCCATCAATTGGGTTTCTACTGATACCATGGTACCGCCCATTAACCAAATATCCAACTTATTGCCTACAAATACCATTTCTATTTCTAATGTGTTTTCATTACAGCAACAACAACCACAATTGATGAACACAGTAAATTTGACAAGTGCTTCTCTGGCAACTTTATGTTCCAAATACGGTACTGTCATTTCTGCAAGAACTTTGAAAGGTCTAAACATGGCATTAGTCGAATTCGATTCCGTGGAAAGTGCTATAAGGGCTCTAGATGCTCTACAAGGGAAAGAGGTGTCCATGATTGGTGCACCTAGTATAGTCTCCTTTGCCAAGGTTTTGCCCATGCATCAACAACCTCCACAATTGGTTATACCTGCGGGTCCTGTCAGTGGACCTGATGCTGTACCTCAACCGTTACTGCAAGAACAATTATTCAATGGTGCGATGACTTTTCAACAACAGGGCAACGTTGCATTACCAATCTTCACGCAGCAACAGCAACAGCAACAACAACAATCTCACCAGCAACAGGTACATGTATCTCAAAATTACAACCATTCCTTTGTACACGTTTCTCCCAATGAAAAGGAACAGTGTCCTTTCCCCCTACCTCCACCTGTGGTTAGTGATCAAATGGAAGTGCTGAATAAGATTATTGATTCTTTTGGAACTGAACATGATCCTATACAAACAAAACATCTCATTAACAATGCGCTCAACTACCAGGGAACCTCAGAGACAAGTGATTTTGGTCCACTACCTGATCCTATGACTCCTAGAGATTTTGATTCCCCCAAATTAAGAGAATTAAGGAAAAGTATTGATGCAAATTTGTTGTCAGATTTAGAAATTGAACAGTTAGCCATTGCCATGTTGGATGAATTGCCGGAATTGAGTTCTGACTATTTGGGCAATACCATCGTTCAAAAATTGTTTACTCACTCTTCGGACATTGTTAAAGATATTATGTTGAGGAAAACAAACAGATATTTGACCTCGATGGGTGTGCACAAGAATGGTACTTGGGCTTGTCAAAAAATTATTAGAATGGCTTGCACCCCAAGACAAATCATGTTGGTGACCAAAGGTGTTGAGAAGTACTGTACACCACTTTTTAACGATCAATTCGGTAACTATGTGATTCAATGTGTGCTAAAATTTGGATTTCCTTGGAACAGTTTTATATTTGAAAGCATTATTGCCAACTTTTGGACAATCACTCAAAACAGATACGGTGCTCGTGCAGTAAGAGCTTGTCTTGAAACTCATGACATGGTGACTCCTGAGCAGACTTTGGCGATTAGTTCTATGATCGTTTTGTACTCTGAGTACTTGGCCACTAACAGTAATGGTACTTTACTACTCAACTGGTTTTTGGACACTTGTACTTTAGCTCATAGACATTCCATCTTGGCGCCCAATTTGGTCACTCACATAGTGGAACTTTGTCGTCACAGATTGGCGTCACTAACGGTTCTCAAAGTATTAAATTATAGAGGTGACGAAAGCGCTAGAAGAGATATCTTGGAGGCAATCTTTGGCAATCCACAATCAGATGAAGTGGTTCAATCTTTACACCAAATTTTGTGTGATAACAACTATGGTCCTACTTTTATCTATAAAGTGTTAACCATGTCTCTATTGGAAGATGATGTAAGGACTCATGCGATTAAACAAGTGCGTAAAGTTTTGTTAGAAACCACACCATCTCAGCAACACCGTCGTTTAATGGAGGAAGTTGGTTTGGCAGCCACCAATTCTCAACCTCAGGGGAACCAAAGCAAGCATCGCTCCAGCATATCACAAGTGCTAAATCAGGATGGTAGCCATTTAAGAGGTCTTTCAGTATCCAGTGTAAGAAGTAATGGCTCTAGACAGAACCCATTGGTACCTACAACTTCTGCTGGCCAATCGTCTTTACAAACTCCTGCCAATACAAATGGTGCTACACCAGGTACTGCTGGTTATATGAATTTTCCAGGGATGTTTCCAATGGGTTACGGTAATAGTAATAATGGTTCATACCCTGTTAATGGCGACGATTTGACCACTCAATTTGATATGCTTAATTTGAACAGCAACACCCACTTATCGTTACCTCAACTGAGTCTAACGAATCCGGGAAACAACGGTGTAAATGTAATGAGCCCTAATAAGAACTCTGCTCAGGATGTTCCTCTGAACAATGGAATGTTCGGATATTAATCCGAAGACAGAAGAACAGAAAGGAAATAAAGAAAAGAAGAGAAGAAAGAAAATGGTTTGCTGCTACTACCATGATAATATGATAATGATACTAATGATACAATAATTAATTTCTGCACATTTTATTTCTTTGTTATGCCATGAACAATTTTTTTTTTATATTTTTTCTTTCCATCTCAAATGTGGTTATTATATAGTCGAGCGGGGGTGCCAATCGTTAATATTAACCCTCCTAATAATTTCCTAATGCCCAACATCATCGTTTTATTCTATTTTATTTTATTTTTATATTATAGTATATTATTTAATTTTATCTCGAAACTACCTAATAAACTACTTTTACTTATTATATTTTATCTTCGTATTCAATGTATTCAATTTCACCTCATATTAGTATAAACTTCCCTGATATATTACAAGAAGCAATAAGAAATATTACATATATGACATCGTAATAACAATAATAATATACTGATTGACAAAATTCGTTGACGCCGATTTGGAGATCGTATATTCCCCGGACTTCCCTACCCGTCAATAGTGATACATCACAAAAGTTTGTTTGAACGCGAGTGTGAATACCAATTCCAAAAATCCCAAAATCCACACTATGCGTTTCGATATATGTATATCCTGAATTCAATAGGGAGTTTGGAATTGATTACTTGTCTTCCAGTACACGGATCAACAAGCATTGCACTTATCCTTTTATACTTCATTTGAGAAGGGCCCCATTTCACTTCGTTTAGTCTCAGATCTCCTCCACTTTTGAATCTGCCAATATTATACTTCTACAGCTACTGATCGGTACTAAAAGATAGTAATAAGGGAAAGGAAGGAGTAGGAACAGAGAAAACTTTCAGAATGGATAATACTCGTAACAATAACGAGGCAAGGAATAATGCACCCAGAGGATTGCCTGCTTCATGGTTTACAAACGTTGTACCTCCAAGAGAATCTTTAACGCACCAAAGTAGAGAGATGATTTCTAGAGAGCATCGTCAACGAGTTTCGAGAATAACGCAAAATGAGAATACTCTACGTGATATCTTTAGAATCAATCCAAATCCTCAGAGGCAGGTCCCACATTTAAATTTGGAAAGTTTAGCTCAACAGGGACAGGAGAATAGACACAGAGGAAGTTTTCCAGTTGCTGAAACACGTTTTTTACCCCAAGGTCCATCTTCAAGAGGTTTAGAGTTAGAGACAGTAACTTCAGATATTAATAATATGATTTCAGATACTGGCGATGTGAGTATATTTAACGTGGTACCCGATGCACTTGATTTACAATCTGATGATCTGAGAAAATTGTATGCTTTCCAAAGTTCTTTACAGCAAAAGGTACAGGCTTATTTGGATATCATAGAGAAAAGAAGGAACGGTATATTAGATGAGATTGGAATAGATAATAGTAAACTAGAAAAAATGCGTTTAACGGATTCCCCTCATGCTGTAAATTTTGTAAACAAATTACAAAGGATGAGATTACGTGCTATTGAATCTGAAACGATGGAATTACAGAGGTTGAGGGTAAGGTTTTTAACAGTAGTGGAGGAATATAGAAGGGCGATGAATGAATACTGTAAGGCGAAAGTAGAAGGTAGACAAGCGCAAAATCCGACTGATTATTTCCAACAATGGATCGAATCTTTAGATCCCAACGATAGCTCAGTTTCAGAAGGATTACAAGAATTATCCTCATGCTCTAAACTTTTAATGAATAATATTTACCCCTCCTCCAACAAAATGCCACTACCCAATCAGCCTCAGAGAAATACCGTTTTCCCACTAGGTCATCTTCCATCTGAAATTTTGCATTTGATATTAGAAAAATTAAGCCATAAATCCGACATTGTAAGCCTTTTGACAGTTTGCAAATTATGGGCAGAGATTATCGTTAAACTACTGTATTACAGGCCTCACATTAATAAACAAACACAATTGGATTTATTCATGAGAACGATGAGTTACAGCTCTAATGAAACAGTTTTCGATTATCGTTCAATGATTAAAAGACTAAATTTTTCATTTGTTGGTGATTATATGCATGATGAAGAATTATACAAATTTATTGGTTGTCGAAATTTGGAGAGACTGACCTTAGTGTTTTGTAAGCATGTCACTAGTGATTCCATTTCTGAAGTTCTTAAGGGATGTCGATATCTACAAAGCGTGGATATTACTGGTATAAAGGAGATCTCTGATAATATCTTTGACACATTAGCTGAAAGCTGTCCAAGGGTTCAGGGGTTTTACGTTCCACAGGCCAAAAATGTAACTTCGAAAGCGTTAAGCAATTTTATTACACATGCACCAATGTTGAAAAGAGTTAAGATCACCGCCAACAACAATATGAATGACAGTTTAGTAGAGTTGTTTGCCGACAGATGTCCCATGTTAGTAGAAGTTGACATCACTTCATCACCGAATGTTCATGACCACAGTCTTTTGCATCTATTTACCAAGTTGACTCAACTCAGAGAATTTAGAGTCACTCATAACACGAACGTTACTGATAAACTTCTTCTAGAATTATCCAAAAGTGTTAATCTACTTCCATCGTTAAGACTTTTAGACTTATCAGGATGTGAAAATATTACTGACAAGACCATTGAAAGGGTTGTTGCCCTGGCACCAAAATTGAGAAATGTGTTTTTAGGTAAATGCAGCAGAATTACAGACCATTCCTTACATCATTTAGCCAGACTGGGGAAGAACTTACAAACGGTGCATTTTGGCCATTGCTTCAACATTAGTGATCAAGGTGTAAGAACTTTAGTGCAATCGTGTCCTCGAATTCAGTATGTGGACTTCGCATGTTGTACCAATTTGACCAACAGAACTCTTTACGAATTATCTGATTTAGCCAAATTGAAAAGAATAGGATTGGTAAAGTGTTCACAAATGACAGATGAAGGTCTTTTAAATATGATTTCATTAAGAGGTCGTAACGATAGTTTGGAGAGAGTCCATCTTTCATATTGTTCGAACTTGACGATTTATCCAATTTACGAGCTTTTAATGGCATGCCCTCGATTATCTCATCTATCACTAACAGCAGTGCCTTCATTTTTAAGACCAGATATCACAGCTTTCTGTAGACCTGCACCTGCTGACTTTAGTGATAACCAACGTCAGATATTCTGTGTCTTCTCGGGAAAAGGTGTTCACAAGCTCCGTCACTATTTAATGAGTTTGACTACACCGACGAGTGGACCACAAACGGACCTAAGAGAAGTTTTAACCAAATACGTCTCTACAAGGAACTTACTTCACCAAGGTGAAGATTTTGAGCATGGGATGAATAGAATAGTCAGTGAATTAAACCAAGATTCTGCCGCCATCTTAGCGGCAACCGGATTAAGTCAGATGAATGGAATGAACAACGACTTTTTATTCCAAAATATTGAGTTTGACAAATTGGATGACGTATTTAATTGGTATGAGGTTTCATTACCAACACCACGTCTCACACCTCAAGAAATTAAAAATTTATTATCACTTGTGGACAAAAAATTTTGTGAAGATCCATTTGATGAAGAATACGATGAAGTAGACGTTGTGGTTGCGCCTGGTGCCGATCACGATTTGAATAACGAGCTTTGTCACATTGTAAGGAAATTTCATGAACTTTATGACCGTGTCAACGATTTCGAAGTTAATGTTGCTAGTTTGGCTCGTGTTCAATTCCAGTTTACAGGATTTTTATTACACGAAATGGCCCAAATCTACATGCAAATGGTTGATTTGAATAGACAAACTTCTCAAATTCAAAAATTTACTTATGATTCAGGTTTGGAGGCTTCCATTAAAGGATTTTCAATCTGGAGGCTATTATTTATCGAAAGATTTGCTGCATTGGTTAAAAAATACAAACTTTCGACTGTAGTTTTAAGATTGTACTTGAAAGATAGTATTACATTATTGACGAGACAAAGAGAGTTGTTTTTAGCACATCAAAGGTCAACATGGAATCCAGCCAATGACAATGAAGAAGAAGAGGATCCTATGTTTTGGCAACAGTTTGGAGACAGGGTACAAATATCTCCAGATCAGATGCGTATAATTCAACTAGGCCTACGTGGTCCGCCTGTGATGGGTGGTAACGGGTTACAACCAATCATGGACGTAGATAACATTAATCAGGTGGATGGCAGGTCGGGAACTCCAGACGAAGATACAGTTTTGGAGGATGCATGATCTTAATTAATAATTCTATTCTATTCTATTTTTTTTTTTTTTTTTTTTTGTAATTTCTTAACATATAAATAATTCCACCGGGGTATTTGATAAATAGCATAAATTGATAATGAATGGGTAAATGTATGTATATAATATTGGGGGTTGGGCTAGCTAAAGTCATCTATTTTTTCACGTCATCAACAGTTACTTCCAGTCTTTCCGCCAAACTGACTAACGCATTATCATCATCAAGTGATTTAACGCTTTCAGCGACACGATCAAATTCATTTCTCAACATTTCCAATTTCCTTTTAACATCTCCCTGGACAATGTTCTTCAATTCATCTCTTTTTCGAATAATCCATTGCGAAAAGGTAATACTCATTTCTTCTTCCGGCATTTGTTTGATGAAAAATGCTAAGTCTCCATCTTTATCATTCGCCAATGTAGCATCATTATTATTAATGTACTTTAACATGTCGTGGAAATAAGATTTAACTAGGGTTTTATCTTCATCCATTTTAAACATTTGATTCTCATCTTCAGCGGCTACTTCAAGCGATAGACATGCACTCGGTTTATCTGCAGTTCTCCCTTCGACAGGCTCATTTAATTCTGATGTAATCTTTGGTTCATGCTGTTTCTCTGATTCGTCTATTTTTCCCACAAGTTCCAATTCTTGAGGACTACCTCTTATTTTTGCCGCACTTAATCGCACCTCTGGGTCATGATTTAATGAGATATCTTTCTGTGGAGATTCTTTTTTGTCACTTGACGGATTCCTCCTATCGTCGTCCTGCTCTTTCAAAGATTGCCCACTTATCCCAGGAGACTCTTCTTTAAGAGACGATTTCCCCCCCTCTCCAGATTGACTATTACCAATAAAAAAGCCTTTGGAGACTTTCCTATCAGGTAACGGTGTTCCTGTATCTAAAGTTTCGATATCTGGGGATGACCCCCGCGGAAGCTCTCCAAAATGATCTGAATCATACGCCGATTCTGCAGGTAATGATTTAACAGATTTTTCTTTGGAGAGGACTAAGATTACGGCTTTCAAATGCAATTGATCCCTGGTTATCCAATTGTACAGGCGGTGCTGGTATGGGGCCTGATAAAGATGAAGAATCGGAGCTTAATTCTGCATCTATTGGTATACTTCTCAAATCACCACGAGATACTTTATTTTGAGTGGGAAGCATTGCAGATGAACTTCCTGGTCTACTTGTGTTTTCAACGATTGTATCTGGACGCGCTAAGGTTTTAGATGATGGCGATGGAATTTCGAAGGCATTATTACCATGCGTGCTGAAACTGAATTCATCCTTACTATCATCAAGGATCGGATTTTTTCTACCTAATTCATTGATTCTTTCTCTATGAGCTCTAAAATTCAAGACCAAATCTTTTGCCTCATCCAAATGGAAAGACGGATCACTATCATCTGATATCAATTGCGTGTTGTTTCTCTTTAATTTCCTCTTTTTCCTCATTGGCGAAGAACTTACTTGTGGGGAGGAATGTGCATCTGACCGGTCATCCTCATCATTTGTGTGATGTTCCTGCGGGATCTCAACGGTCTCACGTATAGATTCCACCAGATCCCCATCGATCTTCGAGAAGAAAAAACACTGTCCACCTTGACTTGCCTTAAAATGTTCTTTTAATGGATCATCATCCAATTGCCAATGTCCCAATATCTGTTTACAATATATGCAGTAGCAGGCATCAGTATCTTTTTCACTCATGAGTTCTTCAAAACCGGTAAATGAATTGTCGTATCGTACTAAACCAGCATCTGCCATCCTTTGGGAGTTTAAATTTACATCATTACTATGTGGCCAATTGTTCTCATACGTAAATGCAAACAGGCGTTTAATTCTTGCATCTAGTGGATTCCGAAACCATTCATCTTCATTCCAATCACCATTAAAACCTTGTAAAATTTTCCATTTCATATATGAATAGAGACATCTCGGTTCGTGCGTTTCCCAATGTTGTCTTAATACGCTCATCAAAGTCTCCACAACGTCTTTTCTCTTAGATCTACAATCTTTTAGATCGTGAGTAACTCTGCGACAATAGATACAACCAACAGCATCTTTATATACAATCCCAGTTGTCGAATCTCTTGACGGACAGTAGAAAAACCCCAGTCTTGCCATTGATTCATAGGGTATAAGCGTATACCTCCATCTAAATTTCTTACCGTCTACAATAGAAGTCCTTTGAAATGATTTAATCCTTGAATCTACAGTTAGCATGTTAGACACATCGCCAACGATGAAATCTTCAGACATGATGCAGCAATTTGAACCCGACTTCCTTTGATATGTGCAATTGTCTTGTCTCTTTCTTGATTAAGAGTAAGCATGTTTTCTGTTAAAGACTAAAGACTACTACCGTGAAAATTATATAGATCTACATATACAAAAAAAAAAAAAAAAATTCAACAAAAAACGACGAGAAATAAAGGAGAGAAAACTGTACATGCCTCATTCCTCATTCCTCATCTTCTTCTTCATCTTCATCGTCAGATTCTGCCGTCTGTAGCCACGTTATGAATGGTTTAGCTGCTTTACGGACTTTCTTGGACACATCCTTGGGGACGTACTTCTTGGAGCACTTAGTACCGAATTTGATGATTTCTTCTTCAGAAACGATATCGTTGTTGTATAGTTGCACTAAGATCTTGGGTAGTGTAGGAATTAACTTCTTATGCTGTAGACCCAATAATCTTTCCAAACCACCAAGGAATTCCTTTTCATAATCTTGAGAAACTAACACTTTGGTTAAGAAAGGTGCATGTTGTGTGATTTCTTCAACTATATTCTCATCAAACATACATTGTGCAAGGACACATGCCATTTTGGAGTCCTTTAGAATATCCATCTCTGCAGCCTTTTTGAAAATTTCCACATCAGATGGTAATTTGCCTGCACCTTCGGAATTTGAATTTAGAATCCATTCACCAAATTCTTCAAGCTTACCCATATCATCTGTTAGTACGTCAGCACTGACTTGTAATTCCTTTGCACGTTGTCTAATGGCTTCTTCAGACATATCAACAGCCCATTCATCATCTTTCACTTCAATTTTCTCCAAGGTAGATGCAGCAGCCTTAATTTGGCGTGCTAATTCATCTTCATCTTCATCCGCATCCATGTTAGAAGACTGAGATTTACCCTGAGCAATATCACTGATGGAAACACCACCACCACGCACATTGGCTGATGCAGTAGCTGCCTTCTTCTTCTTCTTGTTACCACCGATAGATTCAGGTGGATTCTTGAGAATAAATGATGATAACTTGTGTCTTAGATCCATCGGCGTTCTCTTACCACATGCTTTACAGTCCCTAACCAGGTCGCTATCTTTTGTGATGGAAATTTCAGTTTCAGGATTCTTACAACTACCACATAAAACGAACTTGCTGATGAAACCGTCTAAAACGTCTTGCAATTTGGCTGGTTCGTGAACACCGTTAACCAAATAACGATCTGCATCTATCATAATAGATGTCTGAGCACCTAATTCAAACCCAAAGTACTTAACAATGTAGGTTGTTGGTCTGTTTAATGCTCTTGCAATATCGGAAACGTTTAAAACAGCGGTCTTGATACCGTTACCTCTACCTTCCACCTTGGCCTGGATGGGAGGCATCTTATAACGGTAAAAGGGATCATGGTTGTCTCTGCAGATGTTGATAGACATGATGGTGCGAGCAACGAATCAACAAATGTTCCAATACTGTGGTATCTTTACCTATTGATAGTTGTTCGTTGTGGTGATGAGTTCTACGGATATTCCCTTTATACAACAGCCAAAAATTTTCAAACTACGTATAAAGCGATCCGCAGCTTTCGAATTCAATATGGATTCAAAGAATTATCAACATTGAACCCATATGACCTTTAAAGATGCCTAGATATCAGTTCAGATATCCAGTATCAATTGAAGGATTGATTTCACCATGGACGCTATTAGAGGGAGATACATTTCCATATGTACAAGCAAAGTCTACACCCAGTTCTCACCAGAGGAGCTTATGGAACTTAACGATGGTTGTAAGAGATATATGCAGTTGAAGGACCCCAGTTTAGGTCAGGCACAGTACTTTTCGCTAATGGAAATGTTGTTTTATCTAGCCGTATATTTATGCAAAGACGTGGAAGCTCAAGTTCTTTACAATACATTTAGGGATAGACTTGGTGAAGACTCACCCCGATTATATGGTATGAAAAGTACGCTTTTACAAATCAACGAAAGTGATTCAGCAGCCGTTGAGTTCATCGAAAAGCTAATTAAGGAAAGATTAGAAGTCGATACAGATAGTATCAGCTATCTACTATTGCAAAAAAGGTTAATCGCTATTCAATCAAAGAATCACGATAAGGAATGGGTTGTACGTCAATTACTAAATCTAATCGAAAAATTTCCAATAGATCCTGAAATTTGGTGGTTTGCAGCTCAAAACTACTTCGAATTGGGCCAATTTGAACGTGCGGTTTACTGTTTGGAAGAGGTAATTCAATTAACACCTTTCAATTACGTGGCATCTGCTCGGTTAGCGGAAGTATTGTACTACAAATCGATGCGTGTTGATAAATCAGTCGCCAAGACCAAAGCTACTTTACAAAATGCTCTAAACAATGCATTAAGAAGCGTTGAGCTGAGTGAAAATTATCTAAAGGGTTGGTCACTTGTTGCACTTACATCCTCTAAACTAGATGGAAAGAATAAAATTTTGCAATTGGCCAAATCTAAACTACAGATAATTGCAAATGGTTCTAACGCTCAAAACAAGGTTACCGCAGAATTAATTCTCAAAAGTATATAACGAATATCAAAGTTTCAAAATGCTAGTGATTCGCATTGTCGACTAACGAGAGGTGTATTCTGCACAACCCAATTGCTGTCCCTAAGAGCTGCCTTTGGATCATGAGAATGCGAAGATCTGTGTCTGAGGATAATATCCTTGTAAGCACCTTCATGTTCTTTGAACTCTCTCAAGACTTTATTCTCCTGAAATTCTATGCAAACCCTTGTATCTATCACTCTTATTAAAACGTCATCGACCCTTAGGAAAAACCGACTAAGAATTAGTAACCTTTCATCCATAACACGTATCTTCACGTTAAGCATGGAAATACCGTTATCCGCCAACTCATCTTCAAAAAGAATCATATCATCATAGAACAAAATGTTATCAGGTCGTGATAATTTATCTATTGGTAGCTTCGCCTCATCGTCCCTTTGTAATCTCGATGTCCCACTTTCAGTTCCCTTGTATTTAGTCGTATAAGTCCAATCGTAGTGATGAGCAATCTTCAAGGAAGATTCCTCGATGTCAAAACTTGCACCTTCTGGCAGGTTTTTCCTGTGCTTCTCTTGTTTTGAATCAATCCATTTTTGGGAATATGCGACCCTGATACCAGAGTCCTCTAACTTAACGTGCTTTAAGGCATCAAGTGCGTTAAATTCTAATGTCCAATTGTCTCTAGTGTTCTCTACCCTTACATAATTATTACCGAAGATCATTTCTGGTAAAGTCAACCCTTTCAATTTGTTACTCTCCCAATTCTCAAACTCTTGTGAATTTAATATCGGTCTCTTTCTAGTAGAAATTGTCCAATTATCAATCGTTACAGAAGGACAATCCTCTAGGGGCAAAGTTGCTCTTGGTGATGGTATAATCGTTGTACCACATCTTGCACATGGTGGGTTATTTGGGTTGTTACAAATATGCCTTGGTGTAGTTGCGCTGGGCCTCGGATATACGCTTCTGCTTGGTATTGGAAGTTGTTCTCTTGTAAAGTCTTGTTGTTGCTGTTGTGGCTGCTGATTAACCGGTAATCTTGCATGAACAGTTCTTGCATGGGCATCCCTAGCACTGTTAACCTCTATAACATTTATACCTTTAGTATGATACCTTTTACCAGACATTTTAAGTGAATGGTAAGCCGCCCTCGTTTAAACTTTCACTCTTTTTTTTTTCCTTTCTTTGTATAGACTGATGACATGTAGTGGTAAGCTTTCTTTCAACTCATTTGCTTCTTCCTCTTGTACTTCAAAAAAGGTCCAGGCAGCATAAGAACACGAGACTATCCCTCAATAGTAATACTAATAATGAAGAAGGTTGGATATCGTCAAAGTCATCTGGTAAGGATTATAGCTGCTGCTGCGCTCGTGGGACTTTGGTGGTTTCTCTCCTCGAGTGAGCTTTCATATACAAAGCCAGAAATCGATTACAAAGGTGATGGCACTCAGCTTCAAAATCAAAATCAACCCAAACCCAAACCCACCGAGGGTGCTAGCGTCCCAGGTACTATAATGCCGTCAATGCCGGATCAAGAGGCTAAGAAAGAATTAGGACGTGCATCTTGGAAATATTTCCATACCTTACTGGCAAG
The DNA here is from genome assembly GCF_000026365.1 of Zygosaccharomyces rouxii. Taxonomy (NCBI): domain Eukaryota; kingdom Fungi; phylum Ascomycota; class Saccharomycetes; order Saccharomycetales; family Saccharomycetaceae; genus Zygosaccharomyces; species Zygosaccharomyces rouxii. The sequence goes on along the minus strand of NC_012996.1, from coordinate 1,426,464 downwards.
ATTCCCAGATGAACCTACCGAGGAACAAAGAAACAAGCTAAACAGTTTTATTCATCTCTATGCAGAACTATACCCCTGTGGTGAATGTTCCTATCATTTTGTGAAGATGTTAGAGACCAATCCACCCCAAACCTCTAGTAGAGTTACCGCTGCCATGTGGGGTTGTCACATTCACAATATAGTCAATGAATACTTACACAAGCCCATTTACGATTGTTCGACGATCTTAGAAGACTACGACTGTGGATGTGGTGATGGTGAAGGTAAGATCCGTGATAGCTTAAAATCTAACAAAGTTTCCCTACAAAGAGAAGGTCAGCAAGGTGGATAAAAAAAAAAAAAGAAGTTCTTAAACTAAATAATAACCAAAACAAATACTACATGATTGTACAACAGGCAGCGTCACTACCTGAACCGCGGACCTGCCCCGGTGCCTGTCTCAGTCTTAATCTTTGGCCATCTCGGAAGTGATTAGCACCTGGACTTGGGTACCCCCATATCTCGGGAATCGCATAATCCTTATGGGTGGAAACATAATTAACTATTGAAAGACATGCATTAGAGGCTGTGATTCTCTCCCTAGACAGTTCACCCCTGAGTTTATTATTGAGTCCGTTGACTCGCTTTAGTTTAAGGTACTTAATCTTCAGTGAAAGCTGCTGGTCCTGATTCATCTGAGCTTTATACCGATAAGACTACATATGCTTCATACTGACAAGTTCAATTGTAATAGGTTTTTTGTATGTATTCTCCCTCCCCCCATCGCCTAATATCCTAAATACTGAACCACTCTTGAGGCACTCGCTTCTCCGAAACATCCTGTAAACGTTAGATCTTAACTTCAACACACATTCATAACAAACCAGAAAAAAAGTAAATCAAAGATATAAAAAGAAATAATGGAACATCCTGCTTATACTTTAGGGTTTTTGACAGCTTTTGGAGGTGCCATGGGCTACTTCCGTAAGGGCTCAGTTCCATCATTGGCTGCTGGACTCTTGTTCGGTGGAATCTACGGCTACGCAGGTTACTTGTTGCACCAGAACAGTGACGGCGGATTAGAAATTGCCCTAGGTACCTCTGCTATTCTACTAGCTACTGGTATTGCAAGAGGTGTACCATCCAAGTTTACTAAACCGGTCCCCGTTGCTTTGACCCTGCTTGGTGGTGTCGGTTCTCTCTACTACTTCAAGAAGTACAAGGAATTCTACTAATTTAGACTAAGTATTTAAATATCGAATTAAGTAGCTCCTTAAGCAGGTATACCGATGTACCTGGTCTCTCTTAGGAGGGTGTCCATCTATATAGGCCTTTTGTCAGCAAATATCACGTGAATATCACGTTCCACATTCTCTCTCCGTCGGAGTTTCGGACAATGCTGATCTCCCCTCCCCCACACTCGTATGCCCCACTACGACGATAAAAGAATTAAGTACTCATAGGACAATATATCAATAGTATCTTAAAAACATCAATGCTTAAAATGGTATAAAACACCTATGCTATGTTACAAAATAGTATAAATCTCATTTTTTTTTTATTTTTATTTTTTTTAATAACAAATCCGTTCGTTACCCATATTGTTTCTCCATACCGTTTCCACCCAGTCCAAATTAGCTTATTTCTGCTCGCAGACGCTGTTTTGTCTAGTTGATGGTGCTGAGACTGGTGACAGTTCTGGGATAACAAATGGTTGTTGAATTTCTGAAGTCAAAGGTAGGAAAGCCATTTTATTGTAGTTGTAGTTGTTGTAGTTGTTGTTGTTGTAGTTGTAGCCTGTAATGAAGCTTGTTGTTGTTCTTGATGATATCTTGACAGAAGCTGGAGATAGCTCTAAGGAACTGATCTTACTACTCTTTATATACTTTCTCCAGGCTATATTGATGTATGACCAATAAGTGGGTCATACTTCGTAAATGCTACAATACATGTGCGCCGGGTCATGCAAAAGGATCACTAATCTTGGTCATACCCGTCCATATCCAGGCACAGGTAGGTCATTAACCTCCTTCCCTGGGTCATCTTCATTCCTTCTTTGTCTTTCCTTCGCCCGGTCATGCAAAAATTATTACGTCACCTAAACGACATTAATCTCTCGTTTATTCCGAAGATAAATCATATCACGTGCAATGCGTTACCCTTCGTGGAAAAGGATCTCGTTTGCTGAGAACTATGCATCTGTTAGAATGCGAAAGGTACCCCTTAACATGGCCCTTGGCAATCAGGTTGGCAAGCACACACTCGAGCTGGTCAAGGGATTCGTCGCTTCGTTTGTTACGCGTAAAGACGTCCAGACGCGTAATACTCTTCTGCGACCCGTGTAACCAACATAACTTACAGTACTTCAACACAACCATTTCTCTCAACTGCAACATGCAAACGTACAGGTTATGGCTCAAAAAGAACCGTTCGTATCTCTCCAGGTGCTCATCGTACGCTTCCACGTTCCCGTCGATAAAGCATCTAAGGGGTACATCGTAGTACTTCATCAGTTTGCTAAAGGTCTTGGCATCGCATATCTTTTGCAACGTTTTCACGTTACAATATCTTCTTTCGCAAAGCATCGTTTGTGGAACCAGTAACAAAAGTATGTACCACAGCTGATCGCTGTGATAAGAACAGTTGGCTAAAGCCAACTGTAAATGTTTACACGAGACTTCGTGCTTGCCTTCATATGCATAGTGCTCACCGATGTAGTAGTGATATGCAACTATGTGAGACGGGACGTCTTTATTCAACTCATTTGACCTGCTTTCGAGAACTTTGATCAAGTTCTTAGTCATATCACGATTCTGTAGCCTGTGGTAGATCTTGCACTCCAAAGGCGCTAGGCTGTAGCACCCGACGCGTCTGTTCTCAATGTCATTTGGGTTTCTATCGTTGAGACAAAGGTTAAAACTCCGATGTATGGTTCTTGCGCATTGTGATAATTTAGAGTTGTTTGTATCAGCGTCATCACAAGTTTCAGTTTCCTTGAAACATTTATCGACTAGGTTTCGTGCAACACCATACAGTAAATTTGTTATCCAGCGTGTTTCTGATTCTGCGATTCTGTTCAATAGTCTCAGCTGTAGTTCAATACTGTTAAAATCTGGAGCCATACGCATTTGATAAGTTGCTTGATATAGTTCCCGCCATTTACCAGCATTATTATTGTTCAATATGGATGCCACTTCATCTGCATCGACATCGTCCTCTAACTCATCGCCAATGAGGAATCGTAAGATGGAACTGCACAGGTTATCCATTGCTGAGAAGCCACGACTTTCACAAGAAACAGATTCGCCAAGGAAAAACGGAGGTATCAATCTGTCGTTAGATTTACAACAGTCTAATACTGACAATGCTGGTAGCGATAATGAACGTGAGCATGAACAACTACTGTACGCGTTAGCATCAAAGAAAAGAAACATCAGCGAACTGGAACATGAGTTGAAAATCGCCCGCAAGGATCTTAGAGAATTAGAAGAACAGTGGAAACTACATGCAGCCTCTAAGCAACCTGGCAGTTCTCTACAGAATTGGCACAATAAACTACAAAAAAGTGTCGAAGGCGGTGGGATTCTCAAGAGTTTAGTCAACAAGTTCAGCGAGTTCACTCAACCTGACGCTCAGAACGAAGAGGCAGAGTTCGACAAATGGCAAGATCGTCAACAGGAAGGTTTCTACCTGAAGAATAAACTTGATTACGACGACGATGAAGAAGTAGAAGAGGAGGAGACGGGTGGTACTCTTGTGGGCCAAGAGAGGGCGTACCGTAGATGAGACGGGCGTTGTTGTAGCTTCATCATATATGCTGTATAGTTTGTTACCCGCACGCAGGGCGTGTATAGTAGTAATTCTAAGACGGTCAGAGAAAGGATAATTGTTAAAGGTAAAGGAGAATAACCAGCCAACCAAAACAGGGGTAAAGTGTAAGGAATCAAGTAATGATTCTTCTGGACAGTACTCACTTCAATGACATACGCCATGCTATACGTTCACGTAGTGTGGCATGGGACGCCCTCGCTAGATCTGCAGAGATAAGTGAACCCGATGCATCCAACGCCAAGTGGATTGAAAGCATGCTAGTCAAACATGCCAATGAACCTGGATTCCAGATAGAGTCAAATTTCAAAATTGATGCGACGACAATTGATCCGTTAATCCATCTTTTACAAACCTCAACCAATGCGGATTCCAAAAAGGCTGTTCAAAATCTCTTGGCCGAAATGTTATCATCATCAGACTACAACGATCAATTGATTAGGTTTTTCGTTGAGAATCCCGATAGAGTGAATGGATTGTTTGAAGTCTCGCTGCAAGGTGACCGCCAAACCGTTTTAATCTCGGCTTTCAACTTGGTTTCCTTACTCATACAACCAACTTTACAAAATGAATCCTTAGTGGAACAACTGGTTAACAATGACAATTTCCTACAGATCTTGACCGATTTGGATTTGAAGGACACCTGTTACGTCTGTGTCAGATTACTACAAGAACTAGTGGCGTTACCAGTTTACAGACCAATAGCTTGGCAGGCCCAGCAAAAATATTTACCGACATTATTTGCAGTTGTGGGTCAAGCATTGAATTCAAACAGTGCAACAAAGGTCGTGGCAACCAATTCTAACAATTTGGGGATCCAACTACAGTACTACTCACTGCTGGTCATATGGTTATTGACTTTTGAACCAAAATTCGCCCATGAATTGACCGTACAGTATTTACCAAGTTTTTTGAACTTGCTGAAGTTGGTCAAAGTGACCATCAAAGAGAAAATCTCAAGATTATGCATCTCCATAATTCTACAATGCGTTTCACCACAAGTCAAAAACCACAAACATGTCATTAGAAGTTTGTTGTTATTGGGTAATGCGTTGTCAGTGTTACAATCATTGAGCGAGAGAAAATATTCTGATGATGAGTTGAGAAACGATATGTCAACCTTAAAGGACATTCTTGACCAGCAATACCAGGAATTGACGTCATTCGACGAATACTTGGCCGAACTTGACTCCAAGTTGTTGTGTTGGTCACCATCGCATGTCGATAACGGATTCTGGTCTGAAAACGTGGATAAATTCAGATCGAACCACTGGAAATTGTTCAAGCAATTGATCGACCTGTTAATCGAAGCCAAGGAACAAGGAATCAACGATAAAAAGCATAAAACCATCCTTGAAGTCGCCCTGAGTGACATCACGCACGTTGTTGATCTACTACCCGAAAGTGTGGACGTATTGGGTGAATTGAAGGGTAAAGTTGTCATTATGGAGTTGCTGAACCATCCTGACTCAAGAGTCAAGTACGAGGCTCTAAAGGCAACACAAGCTGTTATCGGTTATACTTTTAAATAATAAGAATGATAATAATAATAATAAAGAAAATAGAGATATTATACTATACTATATGTTATGTTATATTATATTATATTATATTATATTAATAGACTAATCAAAATGTTGTACAGTCTTTCCTATTTTACTGGAATTCCCTTTCATACTCCTTTGTCATGTTAGCGTCATCAATTGAACCACAAACGGTTTCGCAAATAATACCTGTAACCAAATAAGGATCGATGTTGGAAGCAGGTCTACGGTCTTCAAAGTAACCGAATCCTTCCTTTGCAACACTTCTTGGAATCCTAATACTAGCACCTCTGTTAGCAACACCACTGGAAAACGAGGATGCTGAAGCCGTTTCGTGTCTACCGGTTAATCTCATGTCGTTATCAGTACCGTATAACTTGATATGTTCCTTGTGTCTCTTACTCAAGGCACTGATGGCTTGTTCAATGTATTTGATACCGCCAGCTTCTCTCATGCTCTTTGTAGAAACGTTAGTGTGACAACCAGCACCGTTCCAGTCACCCTTCAATGGTTTTGGATGTAGAGAGACCTTAACGGCAAACTCTTCGGCAACTCTGCTCAATAAATAACGGGCCATCCATAATTGGTCACCCATCTTGATACCTCCGCATGGGCCGACTTGGAACTCCCATTGTGATGGCATAACTTCGGCGTTGATACCACTCACTTCAATACCTGCGTGAAGACATGCTCTGTAGTGAGCTTCGATCACGTCACGTGCATGCACTTTACCGGTACCGACACCACAGTAGTATGGTCCTTGAGGTGCTGGGAAACCGCCCTTTGGCCATCCGTAAACGTTATCGAATTCGTCGAACAATGTGTATTCTTGTTCAAGACCGAACCAAATTTCTTCCTTCTTGTGAGCTGCAAACAACTTGGCAGCTTCGTGTCTGTGGTTGAATTTGTTTGGGGTACCGTCGTTGTTCCAACACTCGGTTAGAACAATAATGTTGTCACCTCTTCTGAATGGGTCTGGGTAGAACGCTACTGGCTTCAAATACACATCTGAGTCATAACCTGGAGCTTGATTAGTGGAGGAACCATCGAAATTCCATTCTGGTAGCTGGTCTAATGAAGTGATCTTCTTGTTCAAAGTTCTACCTTTGGAACGGATGTTACCGGTACCGTCAATCCAGACGTATTCAGCAATGACGCTGCCTCTTTGGTCTAGTCCCAAATATTTTTGTAAAATCTGTGTTTTCTCCACACCACTCATCTTGTATTATTTTAGTTATTCTCAAAACCCCTGTCGTAGTTTGACGGGATGTTCTTTGTTCTTGTTATACACTCTTGTGTGTACTTCTTCTTCTCTTATGTATTACCTTCTCGAGGCGTAGAAAGAGGAAAAAAAAATTTCACAAAAAGAAACAACTAATCGAGGTAAATAATAATACAAAATTAGGAAGAGGCAGAAGAAGTCGGAAAGATAAAGATGACAACCAAGTAGTAGAATGAATCAAACCTATTTATACATTCTGGGTCATTTTTTTTTTTTTTTTTTTTTTTATCAAGAAATTAGAAGGAGTAGAAACAGGAAACACGATATTTCCCCCATGTAGTTTCCCGTATTACTGATACTGATAGCAGGCGCGGTGCTGTAGTATTTTTGGCTTATTAAGAGGCACATCTAGTACGTTATACTACTACATATTACAACGTACCACTATTTGCAGCACTAGTGTTGTAAGTGAAGATCATCATCACAAGGTAAGTGACCATAGCTTTATGAGTCAATCAGTAACATGCATTTCTCTATTAGATTGTACGAAGTTTTCTAGGCGAATTAAACCGCCATTTTTCCCTTATCAAATTTGCGTGATTTACCGGAAAAAAAGGAGTTGTTCCGTCGGAGTAATGGCACCGATGAGGTTGATGAATGACACGTGAAAAGCACGTGGGATGGCATCGGCGGTTTCCTTCTTACCTTTTCGCACAGTTCTTGACAAATTCGTAGTCTGACGCCGAAAACCACTTACCCAGTTCCCAACTTGGGAGATTCGACATGGAGCTCATCGCAATCCAACTCTGAATCTTGCGGTCCATCAGTATTTGATTGGCATACGTTGTCAACTTGTACTGTGGAAACCTGATGGACAGTTCATTGACAATTCTCTGCTCCATTCCTTGTAATAAAGATGTAGAACCAGTTATTATCACATTCGTCAGTAGAATCGAATAGACTTGTTCCGGACTTATACCGCTCGAAGGTGCATTTGTGGGATTAGATGCATTTGTCGCAGTGTTTGCATTTTTACTAGTTGTCCCTCCCATACTCGCGGAAGAAGCTCCGCCTTTTTCATTCAGCGTTAGAGATGCACCATTACCCCCGCCGCTTGGGGTACCTAGTGAACTAACAGTGGCACCGGTCTTTCTAATTGACTTGGACATCAATTCACAGAGACCATCGCTAGAGGGAAAATCTTTATTGGACAATTGGGGCTGGAAAAGATACTCGGGTAATTTTAAGCAATCTTTTAGTTCTACTGAAATGGTTTGCTTGCTTCCATTTGCTGTTTTCAGCAAGAAGTTCTTTGGTTGGGTCAATGAATTTGAAGTAAACTGTTGAAATCCCACGGGCTGTAATTGATTCGATTGCTCCTCGTGCAATCTTTGTACTTCCACTAAATTTCTATCACACACTTGTAGCATGGTGTTTTTAAACTGCTGGATCCAGGTTTGTGAGTTGTACCACATCTGGCAACTTGACTCAGCTGGTGGAAGTCTGTCCTTTAACAGTTCTGTCACTTGGAAGTCCAAGAAATCACCGGCGAATTTGGATTTCATTACACCACTTTTCACTACGGTACCGTCGATAACTGGAGTTATCTTACATTCACGAGCCCCGATATCAATCACAAGGGCAGAACTTTTACTCATCGATAGCGCAATCGCTAGAGGTTCGACGACGATCTGCAGAGTTGGGACTCTTAATTTCTCGAACGCCAGCTCAAAATATTTGTGTACAATTTTCATATCGACTTCTGAACTGCTTGCAGGTACGCTTATTATCAGTGGTAGTTCTGAGGGATCTATTTGTAATTGCTTTTCGTAGATGTATCTCCACTGCGATTCTAACGCTTCCCAGTTGTACGGCAATCCCCTTGAGTCAATAATAGTGTAGACATTGGAATTAGGGTCATTCTCTTGGGTTTCATCTAACATTTCAAAAGTGCCAAAGATTTGAGCCTCTCTTTGACCGTCTCTTTGTATGTAGCTGGATGGTATAACACATTGGGGTGTTTCTCGATTGCTAAAGCCTGCAACGGTCTGCCATGAACCGTTGTGGATTACAACGCATTTTTTGCCAGTATTTGACATCTTGAGTATCCACTTTTCTTACTTTTTTTTCGCTTTAGTTCATTCGACTTGACTTAAAGATGATGTTGTTGACATGAATTTTTCACTTTTTCTGAAGGCAGGACTGAAAGCCATAATGGTCTATAACAAAGGAGCTACAGGCATATAAAAAAATCCATCAAGACGCAGCTAATGCTTCCTACTGCTCAAGTCTATTAGGAATGGATGATAATTTGAAGGAATATGAGAAGTTGAAAGCTGAACTAAAGAAATCCATAGCTACCAAGAATAAATTAGAGGATGATTTCGAACGTTTAGAACAAGAAATCTACGATACGGAAACTGAATATTTCTCTGGCAATAACACAACTAGCAATACGGGCATTGCTGGTAATAGGTTCTCATATGGTGGTAATATTATCAAAGGTTTTGATGGGTTCAACAAGTCGCATCACCACTCAGCGGGTCACGATTCTCATAACCGTGGATTTAGTAATGACGATCGTATCTTCTCTCTGAGTAGTGCAATTTTCGTCAAGCAACAGCAGCAAATGGATGATTGGGAAGTTGATTAGCTTCAAAATTATACATAACATATATTGGCATATATCTATACAGCGCGACAGAAAACCCAGACTTTCTTTTCTCTAATCTAGATATCTATCAAATGGCTCACCTAGAACGTTTTCTACCACTCTGACAAGTCCTGATCTGACTTCTCTCTCCACTTGTTCGTCTTCATCTTCTAGTAGTTCTGCGATCGTAGGAACGAGTTGTGGCAATAGTACCAACCAGCTTTCACCCACCTTAGAGTAGATTAATTTCAAAGTTCTCACGGTCCATAGCTTTTCATTGGAAGAGCATGTTGCCTCCATGTGCTCAACTAGAAGCTTATGCATGAACTTGTTATGTTCCTCCGCGCGGTTATTGTTGGCAGCTAGAGATGCGATTGATTTTACCAAATATTTACCAATGACACTCTCCACGTTAGACAATTGGCTCACTAGTGATGAACAAATCAATTCAAATCTTGAAGTTGACCTCCAGTATTCGTCCTTATCGTACTTGAAAGTTGACGTTAGTGAGTTGATTGTCAAACGACGCAAGTTCACATTGACCACTTCACCAGAGGCAAATTTTTTCAACAGTTGATCCACTGGCTCCAAAACGTAAGTGAAATAAGATGTAACGATACCTTTCAAATTCTCTTGTAGCTTGTTGAAAAATTTGAAGAAACTAATCAATCTCTCATTACCGCTAATTGAAGTGTTAACAACACCTTCACCGTCAAATGCCCATCTCACCATGATCACAAACAATGGTCTGAACACTTTGTCGTTCAATTTGAGAACGTATTCATTTGCAATTTCAAAGACGGAAGCTTCAATACGGTTGATGGTATTGACATCAAACTGACAGATTGATCTGTATTCCAACAATTCCAATAATAATTTGAAGAAGATTGGAGACTGGACGGTAGCAGATTTTTTATCAATTGCCTCTACCGTAGATTCTAGAGTACTTAAGAAGAGTGAAATGGCAATGGAGTCATTCAGTTGTGCAAGTTCACTTCCCCATAATTTTTGTAATACTCTTAGAATTTCCTTTAAATCCACATTTTCCACAATTAATGAGATTATAGATAGACGAACAGTCGTTTCCACTTCATCTGCTAGGAAAACAGTGCGTAAAACATCTTTCAAGTTTGACATTAAAATACTTGGGATGTGTTTGACAAAAGATGCAAACAGCAGTAGAACGGATAGTTGCAATTGCTGTTTCAAGCTTTCGGCACCATCTTTGTTGACATTGTTGAATAGTTGAAGAGATACTGGAACAATCTTGGAGTAGAATGCGATGGATTTGATTCCAAGTGCTTCAATACAGTTGGTGACCACGGCAATAGAGGAAATGACCACTTCCAAGTGGTTAGATTTTAGATTATCCGTAGACAGTGCCAAAGATCTGTTTAATAGGTTGGTATCCAAATTCTTGCCAAATTGACTAATCAAAGAAGATAAAGTGTTTAAAGAGACTTGTGCGACATTAACATTATCCTTTTCAAGTACGACTCTCTTTAATAAAGTATCGATAACTTTTTCACTTGTGGGGACGACTTCCAAACTTTGAGACTGGAATTTGGTATTAATGACCAAAGTTAGGTGATAACGGATGTCACTGTCCTTCGCAGAAGACAATAGAGGAAGAACTGCTGTAACGAAATTATCTACAGGAAGTAAATTCAAAACTTGCGCCAACATGGTAAATAGAGCGCTCTTGATCTCCGAGTTGGATTCCGAAATTTCACTGTCAGAGGAGGAGTCTTCACCATCAGCGGAAGATGATGAGCCGCAGAAACTTTCGACGTTGTTAATGAAACCCAAAACATTCTCTAAGAGTACACCAAATCTAGATTTGACTTGATCCACATAGGTCTTATCAGTGGTTGGATCCAGCAGAGCAGAGTAAAGCCCGACTCTAAAACTGTTGCTAACATCGCTGTAGCCGACCTCACTTTCTTCTATCACTTTATTCATGAAAGTAAATCCATTTTGAACTAAGACCAAAAGCTCGGAGTGTGTTAAGTTAACAATGCTATTGGTAAATAGGGCATGCAATTTGAACTCTTTCTTCTTGGATTCATCCTTCTCGGCATCTATTAAAATCTTTGCAAGCGAGATGAAGTCAGCCCATCCATTCAATTGTTGTAGAGCATCAAAATTGCCCATAAAGGATTTAGTAAATTCAACGAGACCTCTAGCTTCACCGAGCTTGAAATTTGTTGTGAAGGAAGAGTATTGCTGGGAGATTAATACCAAAAATGATGAGATGGCTTTGTTAGGATCCAAGGCTTCCACCAATGTGGTATATAATCTGACTCTCCTATGTTTTGGGACATGCTGCAATGCAGTAGTAAAGCTAACCAACAAGAATCCGGTTTCATCCACAACTTCACTCTCATTACCCTTCAGCAGAGCAGGGACAATGGTTCTTATTGTATTTTCAACCACATGAGAGGTGAATTCATCATCTTGGCGGATACTGTGAGCTCCCATGAAGGTGAAGATTGGCATAACTGAGTGTAAAACAGTCTCAAAATCTAAAGAAGCCAATGCACCAACAACCAAAAGTAACTTGTTCTGGACTTGAGGGGAGGGTGAATTTCTAATAGCGGAAACCACAACATCGGCTTTGACATGCTTAGGTTTGGGTGTATTGCTCTTCTCGATAGAATTGATCGTATTAAGCATGCATGAAGCTAAGGTTTCTTGTGCATAAAGCACAGGAAGACCACCATCTTGTTCCAAAGTTTCTAGATCAGACAACAAAGAGAGTAAGGTGGACAAGAGGGACTCTGAACCTGGAACCTTTGATAGGTTGAGAGACTCTAAAATAATGGTCAATTTCTTCAAATGGGTTTCTGCAATTTGGGTTACACCTTCTTTTTGTAAAGCTGCCTTGTTGGTGGAAGATCTTCTTCTCCTCTTCTTAGTCAATTCAGTGATTTCATTGTCAGATTGAATTCTGTTCTGAGATAGAATGACACCGTATAATTCAGTAGTTAGTGGCAAAGATTGAAGGGTCTCCACTGCATCGTAACTTTGTTCTTCTAAGGCAGCAGTGTCCAAAATACTTTGCAAGATTTTCAGTTGCTGCTCAAACCTAAAGGTGGAAAACGTCTTGAGCAACTTTTGAGCCACAATAGATGCGAGTTGTTCGTAATTAGATTGTAATGCATTGACAATGAAATCGATGAAAAATTGGTTCTTCTCATTGGGAGAGATTAAGTTCACGATAGCAGTTTCAAAGTCATTAAAGCTTGTTTTGTTGTTTTTACAACGTGACTCCCAATGTTCTCTGTCCTTCAAATAGCCATTGATGAAGTTTTCGAATATTGATGAATAAGATGCAGGTGAACCGAAGCGCTGATTTAGATTCTGTAACAAAATCATCTTTGGTAAAGGTAGAGGTATAAACAATGCCTGATTGCTCCAGAATACTAGGAAAACCTTTTCATTTTTCTTTGGAATGATTAGATTCGAAATCTTGTAGTCGTCAATGACATACTCATTTAAAAAGTTTTCTAACCATAATTCACCATCTTTTGGATTCAATAGTGGGAAATCCACATCTTCACCGTACAATCTCTTTGCCATAAAATAATGCTTTGTAGAGGGTCTCTTAGAAATCTGTGAAAGGAGTTTCTTGATACCAACCCTCAAATTTTTAGACATATCGCTAAGCGCACACACTAGACATGGCACTAGAGCGAATACATTAGATTCTTTGTCGATGCTGTTGATACATTTGGAGATATTGTCCAATGCAATCAACTTTAGGGCAGAAGGAGCTGATGATGAAACCAAAATTCTTAGTAAGAAGGTAATTCTTCCTTCTAAAGTTGTAAAAAAAGATGACAAAAATTGAGCGGGAGGGTACTTGTTACCCACTGCTTCTAAAAACAATGATAGTATCTTGTTGAATGAAACATCTGATTCTACGAGCATAGACCTGTTGCCGGTATTTATCAATGCAGAATGCTTATCCATAAATTCTTTGAACGAAGGAACTTTTGCCATTTTACCGCTTGCATCCTCAGATGATAAGGCATGCATGATATCTGATTCGTTAACTTCTCCTTTATTGGAGAACAAAGATGTGGTTAGTCTAATTTCGAAAATTTCACGGCTGATGTCCAGTGATTTCAAACAGTTTAGGACCAGATTTTCATTGAGAGGTACCAAATATTCGAACACAGCTATCAACTGAGATTTATCAGATAAAACTTCAGAAAGGTGGATTAAATCGGTAATAAATAGTCTGAGCTCGAACTTTTCCAATTTAATGCTCTTTAGAATTAGGATGGTACTGCTCAATCTCTCGTAATCATACCTAGCCAAAGCTTTCAAATACGAAGTGACAAATTTATCACACTGAGGTGAATCGCCCTTATTCAAGTGCTCATTCAAATAAGTGATGTTAAATTTTTCATCGAAGAGCTTGTAAAGTCTATCAGGAAGGTGATCCACATTTCCCTGGCCTTTTAAAGTTTGAAATAGTTTGCAAATGGTAACAAGCGCAGATTTCTTGGCACCAGATTGTACGTTGGATAGAATCGTTTCAGTAGCTGCCAAAATAATAGTTTTCTTCAAAGGAAGCGCAGTCGCCAACACTACCATGATACAGTGTGCGGCAATTTGACAATCGACTGAATTGGAGGCCAAGAGCTTTGCTGAAATTTCCAATACAACGGGTACCAGGGAATTAAGCCTTTCTTCGTCATTATTTGAGTATGCAATTAAATTCACAAAACAACACGAGGAGAAAAGTAGTTGACTGGTGTAAGTAGTTCCTTGTCTTACGCATTTACCCAAATAATTAGTATAAAGTTTCAAAAAATCCATATCTTGGAAAAGTTTGACGATCGTGATATGTGTTGGGTTTCTGTCACTTCTCACAAAACTAGACAATGGGTGAAATAGTGGCGGTAGCTTGACAATTCCTAGTATTCTTTTGAAGACTGAGGCCTGATAGTAGTTTATGGTAGATAATAAAAGAGTCTCTGTATTATGGATGTGTATTTGGAAACGGCGAACTAACCATTCAGTGGCATGTAAAGTAGGCGCCAAGTGCCATTTTGAAGAAGCTAACATTAAATAGGCGTTGATTGCCTTATCTAAGTTCTTTACCTCCTCCTTAGTTTGAATATTTCTGTCAATGGAGATCGACGATTCTGAAAAGAGAGTTTTCGCAAAGATTGCAAATTTGGGTTCAATTTCTATCAAATCATTCAAGGCGTTAGTTGCATTTTCAAAGATGAAATCAAAATCCTGGGTACTTGCAGTTTTTGGATTGTAGAGAAGAGATGCCGAGTGTAGCTTTTGTCTTTTCTTCCTATCGAGAGCTAACGTAGCATTCTTGCCGGAGACCTGAGCTAATTGATCTCTTAACGATGACATGATGACGATGAAAAGGCTCAGAAATCGCTTGAAATTGGTGAGTGCTTCGACTTTACCACCAGGTTACACAAGTTTCTGATCGATGAGATGAGATGAGATGAGAAGCTCATCGCTTATTGAAAAATTATAAAATTTTCAGTCGAGAAGTGAAAAGGAAGAAAAAAAATAAATAAAAAACTGCAAGTCCCAGTCACGTGAGATAGTCATCAAGCTAAATGATATACGACTAGACGGACATCCAATGACACCGTAAGGCGAGTTGTATGAGCCCACACATTATATCTAAAAGGTTCTATGAAGCCTAGCAAGAGTAGATTCAACCTGCTAAAAGGTTTGTGTAATTTTAAGAGAATATTGTCCTATTTTTTTATTTAGATTCTCGGAAATGAAAAAATGCAAATTAATGGAAATGATGGTTTCAC
The DNA here is from genome assembly GCF_000026365.1 of Zygosaccharomyces rouxii. Taxonomy (NCBI): domain Eukaryota; kingdom Fungi; phylum Ascomycota; class Saccharomycetes; order Saccharomycetales; family Saccharomycetaceae; genus Zygosaccharomyces; species Zygosaccharomyces rouxii. The sequence goes on along the minus strand of NC_012996.1, from coordinate 1,411,431 downwards.
AAACTGAATAAACCAGTGGATTTCTTACCAAATGGATAAACAATTAATGATGACCCAAAAAGTCCCACAGTGATACCAATAGAAACTTGAATCATAGTGATACCAAATGACAGTGATCCTGATAAATCAGATGCCCCCGGCATAGCGTCTCCCCCTTTTGTACTGTTAGTTTTAATAAGTTCATTAGCACTTTGTAAACCAGAGAGTAAAGATGATTGAGATGCAACACCTGATGGAACCTGCACGAAGATGGCAGGTAACATTGCCGATACAGCAAGACCTTTCCATACTCTTGAGTAAAGATTACCCATGATTCCAATGACAAATGCCGCTAAAGATGCAGTAAATTCCGTTGAATTTTTGAAATGCTTACCACTATAATAGGTGACAACGTAACCGGTACATGAAATCGTCACCATGACGGGTAATTGAATCCAGTGAGCTTGGTTGATCAAAGATATACCAATGGTAAATGCAGGAACAAATAAGAATCTGTACCATGGAGAAATTGGGTAGGGGCAATTGGTTTCGTTAGTAGCATTCTTGTACATCCAACCAAATAATGCGGCCCCTAGTGTAATACCAAAGGACAAAAACAGAGAATAAATAATGGCGTAAAACATTCTCACCGATCCTGCGACTAGATTACGACTTTGTAATTCCAAAGCACCACACAGAATAATATAACCGGGCAAAATGAGGGCCAACGACCCTTGGGTCACCGCACCGAAACAGATCTTAGAACCGCCGATAGACCCAAACGCTCTACCAACAAAACTGACGACGATGGATGCACTAATTTCGAAGACGTTGGAGTACATGTTAGAACGTGCGGAAACGATGAATTGTAGAGCACCCACACAGGTCCCGATAAAGAAAGAAACGGCTAAATTCACCCAATCACCACCGAATGCATAAGGTGTCACCATGGCAGAACAGAATCCATACAGAAGAACACAAACCCAGGATGGGACCAAGTTACGATCTTGTAAAACTTTATCCATGAGAATGTTACCTTCAGAAGCACTCATGGTATCGTGAACAACTTGTTTGTAGATACTGTGCACTTGATGCAATTTCCACAAGTTAAGACCTTGGGCACATCTAACTAATTGCACTTCAGAAGTTCTTGTAGTTGCGTCACCGAAGGAAACAATCATACAACCAGGTAAATATAAGAATTGACCATCGATTTCTAGAACACGAGATGTCATAATCATATATTCTTCCAATCTGTGGGTGGGGGCACCGTACATCATCAAACCTTTACACATACGTAAAATGAAACGATGTCTTTGCAAAAGATCAGCAATGTGAACGGTGATCTTTGCCTCAGCTGCCATTTTCTTTTTGAATTTGGGTAGATGCTTCTTATTCTTTTTGGGTCTGGTATTTTTGAAAGACGGTAACTCAGAATTAGAACCTGAGGCTTCTTCATTCTTTCTACCTGGATAGTGTTTAGTAGCTAAATTGTGTGCACCACCTGCTAATTGTTGTGCATTTTTCTTTAGATGACTGGCAGCTGAAGAAGGTACATGTAATAGGGAGCCAGCTGTAGGAATTTTTCCCTTTGAAAAATGTGGATCTAAAAGCGGTTTAGAGGGTTTGGCAGGTTCCTCTCCTATTGATGAAGCAGTAGAAAACGAATCTGAAACATCCTCATTTTGATACATTTTCAGCAGTGAACCCAAAACACCACCTCTAACCCTCTGAGGTGGAGGCACATAAGTTTGAGCTCCCACGAATGGATCTAAATCAGAATCTTCTCCATCACTATCGACTTGATCGAAATCATAATCATCCATAGGTGCTGCAACAAAACTTTCAGGTCCTGGGGATGATGAGGGAGTAGAGGGGCTGTACATGGTATCGCCCTCAAGGATTGCTGGTTCCTTCTGGTGATGAGCAGATTGAGGCAAACTGGAATAATTTTTTACAAGACCCTTTGCAACTGAGTTAAAGTCGACTAACTGAATATCATCACCATCGACCTCTGCTTCTTGGACACTATTTTTCTCAGGATCTGCTTCAGGATGTAAATTAACATTCCTGAGTCCAGGGGCTAGCCCGTTATTAGCATCTTTAATATTTTGAATGACCTTAGAGAAAAATCCACCACCGCCTTCCTTCTCATCATCGTTATCATCATCTTTCATACTTTTCATACCTTTTTCAGCGCCATCTTCACCTCCATCAGGTTTGTTCTGTACGGAACCTCTCCTAAAAAATTTTTTGAAATGATCGAGTTTATTCTCATTGTTACTCGAAGATGTCTCTGAACCTTCCTCATCGTCCACATTTATTGAGCTCTTCATCCCTGATGAAGAAGCTTCTCCATTCTCATTGGTCCCTGTACCAGCTTCCGTGTTTGCTGCTGGAGCTGCGATTGGATCTTCGGGGTTAATATCATCCGTTTCCGTGTGAAATCTAACGTTTTTACCTTCCCTTGACTCTCTGCGGGGAGATGACACTTCAGACGCACTATCATTAACGTCAACTAATCTCTCTCTTTTCCTTTGGTATTCATCGTTCATTCCAACGTCTTCACCATCTGATGCTGAATCCGGTTCCTCATACGCACCACTTGTATCTCTTATCGTATCTACGGCATCTCTCTCAATAGCATCATTACTAGTTGGACCACCTCTCCTCCTGAAAGATGGCAAGGCCTCGCCACTATTAAAAGGATTATCTAAGGACTGCGCATCTGATGGGGGTAGTGGCAGAGTATCCCAGTCAAAATCCGCATCATCGTCAACACCTTCTTCTAAATCCAAATCTGAAAGCCTAGCTAATGGATTATCGCTGCCATTATTACCAATTGAACTACGATTATCTGTACTGCTGCGACTATTACGACTCCTGGTCTCAGGGCTTCTTGCATCTTTCCCCCCACTCTTTTTGCCAAAGAGCTTCAAATGATCAGATTTACCCATCTCAGTCCAAGTAACCAACTGATCTTTATGATAATTTGACTTGATTTGACTCGATTTGATGTGATAGAATGAAGTTACTCACACTATAACCCTCAAAGAATCAACTCACGTTTGCTTGTATATCTCAATATGGGATATGCACCACACTTATTACCTCTAGATGTGTATATATATATATATATATGTGTGGGGCGTTACACGCTAGAAGGTCTATTTTTTTTTTTCTCGGTTATGAACGTTCTGCTATAGTATTATCATTATGTACGCACTTGCTACTTATGCCGGAAAAATTAATGTTAAAAGAAGAAAAATGTACTTCCCCTGTAAAGAGACGTAGGCGACAATCGTTCTGCTTGTACGAATAATTCTCCGATAGAGAAAAGTGATTTACACTTTTCTAGATGGAAGATTTCGCTTTATGTTAAAAGAAGGTATTAAAACGCCGTACAACTAGTATATATGCCTCTACGTGGATTTCTGAGCAAGGGCTGGGTTTCTGCATAGAAAGGAAGGTAGGTGACCTTCTAATGCATTTCAAACACGATTCCCGCCAAAAAAAGTCTCTTTAGTGCCGATACAGTAACTAGATACCGTCTTCTCTTAAATTAGATGCCGTCCCTTCCTTTCGCCGAGAAACAGTTCCTTTAAGGTTCTACACGAAAATGTTCTATCATTACAGTCTATTGTTTCGCCCTGTGCATTCTAAAATAGAAAGTAAAAAAATTTCGGGGGAGGGATCGAACCGAGCGTAAACTTTCGAAGTTTTGTTGAGATTCCAACCGCGTAAGTCTCGGTAATTGCGTCATAAGCAATGAAGCGACGATTGTGGAAAAAAGCAAAGCAGCAATCCGAATAGCAAATGTGATCCCGGAAAAAAGATTAAAGTTTCGTCATGATAAATGGCAAAGGGGCTTTTTTTTTTTTGAATCGAATGGATCTACAGCTTGAATCATTACTTAGTCAAGTCTCTGAAGGACACGATCCGATCTGAAGAGGTCTGCAACGTGAAGATGTTTTTCGTGTGGCGTGATGGCGGTTGTTCTTGGTGAATTAGAGGTATACGATAAGAGCCCGTAAATGGTTCTCTCATGATGTAGTATTCTTGAACTACTTTAGATATTTGTACGGCAAAAGAATATATCGGGGTGATTAGTTGACTTTTTGGGCCTCGCGCAGAGGTAAATGATATGTTAAGTCTGGGGAACAAAACTCTAAATTCTGAGGGAATTAGAGAAGTATGTTCTGGAAGGGTTTCGTGTGTCACAAAATTCTATTATGACGTTAGATCAGCGGCCAATTTCTAGACGGAAGGCACAAAACTCCGAAACCCATACACAAGCCCTAATTCTCCACTTTAGGGCTCCGATGTACGGATGTTTTATAGTGACCGGACGCTGTATATTTTTGTGACGCGAAATAAATTTAATTTTAAATTTAATTTTCAGTTCTGGCGCGGTACATAGACGTCGGCGGCAAAAATTAGGGAATGATGAGAGGCAAAAAACCCTGCGTATATATATATTACACATATAAATAAATATATATATATAGTGCGGGATAAGGAAAGAAAACTATTATTTTCTACATAACGACTATATTCGTGCTTAGTTGTACTTTTATAATAAAAAGGTAGTAACTACAAGCAAAGAAGTAGTAATAACTCATCCATTATCATTGCGCTACGAATCAGTATGCTTCACAAAAAGTGCAATAAGGATTTAGCACCTTTCACTCCACCAGATATCAACAACCCACCGCTTTGCATTCCATTAAAATCTTTGGATGATAGATATCAAGTAGTTGAAGAATTAGGTAATGGATCTTTTGGGTCGGTTTCTTTGGCAAAGGCTCAATTCGACGTAGCCTTGGTTCAATCGGATGGAGGTAAACAACATCAATTGGTTAAAGATACTTTAATGAATCAGAGTGGTACCGAAAGTGATAATTCTAACAATAAAGAACAAGGTATTGTAGCTATTAAAACGATGATGACAAGATTACCAACTTTACATGACTATACAAGAGTCCGTGAAGTTAAGTTTATATTATCAATTCCTGCAAACAAACACTTAATTCAAATATTTGAAATGTTTGTGGATTCAAGGGCTTATCAATTACACATTGTAATGGAATGTATGGAACAGAATTTATATCAAATGATGCGCCATAGAAGACGCCGTGTTTTCAGCATTCCATCGTTGAAGTCAATCTTGGCTCAAATATTAGCTGGTATTAGACATATTCATGATCAAAATTTCTTCCATAGAGATGTGAAACCTGAAAATATTTTAATATCACCAAGTACTCGTTATTTCGACAAGAATTGGTTATCACAAGGTAATTACACGGATAATTATATTGTCAAATTAGCGGACTTTGGATTAGCTAGACACACAGGCAATAAGAATCCATATACTGCTTACGTTTCCACACGTTGGTATCGTTCACCAGAAATTCTTTTGCGCAGTGGTTATTATTCAAAACCATTAGACATTTGGGCATTTGGCTGTGTTGCTTTAGAAGTTACAATTTTCAAACCACTATTCCCCGGTTCAAATGAAATGGATCAAATTTGGAAAATCTTAGAGGTGTTGGGAACTCCACATAGGACAAGAGAATCCGAGAAGACAGGTTATAAATCCCATGGCGGCAGTTGGGAAGATGCCAAGATTTTAGCTCAAAGACTAAACATGAAATTCCCATATGTGGAAGGTACTGGTTTAGAAAATTTCATCTCTAGTGTTCAATTGCAGCCACTAACCAACGTGATTAAAGCTTGTCTAAGGTGGGATCCAAACCAAAGAGCAACAGCCCAAGATTTATGTATGATGCCATTTTTCCAAGGTACTATAGCTCCTGAAGAATTTGTTACTGCAACCAGATCCAAAGAAATAACAACAGCGGCAACAACGTCGACTTCGGCGGCTAATCATGAAAAGAAACCACGTACAACAAATACAGAACAAGCGTTAATTTTTGCTGGCATCAAATCCCATGCGAGGGCTGGTCCTTCACCAACGAATGGAAATGGGTATCATACAAGACAACTAATCTTTCATTCAGAGGGTTTAACAGAAGCTCAACAACGTCAGTTTAAGGAGAATAACAATGTGAGCTTCCATGGGGAAATTGGTGGTAGTAAAGATTTTGAAGACGTAGAGATCGTTGAAGAAGAAGTGGCAGGATTGGAAGAACAAGAATCACCGTTCGATAATCCATTAGGTGATTTTCTTACGGATGATGTTGATAGTCATACTCCAGGAGAGTTAGTAGATACCGATTCAACAATTTCAGAGGATGATGATAATCAAGACGAAATAGATATTTCACATGAAATCACACAAAACATCGCATTTTGTGAAATCCCTCCACCACCAACGTTTGAAAATGGACAGTTCGTTTCCGCTAGCGATAATAGTCGTAGAAGTGATAAATTACCAAACGATGCGAACAATAATGCCAAACAATTAGCTGATGAAATTGAAGCGTTTAACAAACAAGATCCAGATTTTTACTCACAATATTATTCTTCTACAAATACGATGCCCACTACGATGACTTCTAACGTTGCTAGTAATAAAAACGATAACCACATACCATTCACAGAAACCTTAAATTATGTGCATTACAATAGCAACAATAATCACCAACCAACGAGTCCCGCTACGAGTGCGGGAGGCGATAGTACTACAACCCCTCAAGAAACAAACAATAATAAACACCAGACGCATAGCTCTTTACAGCCGGTTAACAAGCTACTGGATAATATGTCTATTGATGATTCGTTCAGCAACAGTAGCAATAACGTCAACTTAATACCAAGAAGCTTCATGTTACCGCCACAAAATGATTTCGAAGATCCCATTTTCCAATTACATCAGCCACAACAACAATCAAACCAACAGCACAATTTCAATCAACACTTTGGAAATGTGACATTCTAGTTTTTCTCCTTCTTTTTCTTCTTACGGTTGAGATGGCTATACATTAATAACAATAACCATTGGTTTCATTTCACTTCGTTCCTTAATCATTCTTTGATCTATCAGCAGACGTACCTCTTAATTTTATTCTAAATTTTTTTTTTTTTTATTTTTTTTATTTTTTTTCCGTCTAAACGAAGTTTTTCTTATATTTCTTCTTAAAGCTTCAAAGTCGAAAAGCTTACAAGCTTAGTTTACAGAGCTCTCGAAGATAAACGAGAGTCCCAGTATTAATCAAAGTTTGGGGTGAACTTTACATTTCATATCTTTTACTATTTCATTCCATCTGTTATTATTTATATATTCATTTATTTCTCCAATTCTCACTATTTGATATTCAACTGAATTTGGTAGACACTTGCTGGCTTTTCTCAAATGGTCAGGTCTGATTAATTATACATTAGTTTTGAATTAGAATGTCAGCTCAAAGTCCACCTCAAAGTGCTAAGAATGAACCATCCATCTTAGAAGATGCCTCCACTCTATTAATGTTTTCCAAAGGTAGTAATGAAGGTTCTCAGAAATCATCGACTTCATCTCAAGGTTCTCAACATCATCAACACCATCCTGTACAACCACCATCGCAACCTCACACACAGCAGCACATGTTGCCATATCAAGCACCACCACTTTCCAGAACTTCTACTCTTGGTGGTATGTCACCTGCAAATCCGCAAGCATCACCAGGACCTGCATCCGTTGCACTTTTACACAATGATAGTAGCTCATTCAGAGAACAAAATGGGTCTGATTCGGTTTCACATTTTGCCAATCAACATAAAACCGGTTCAATGGCGGTAGAACAACCAGATGATAACGGCAAGGGAATGGTTGCAGCAGCAGCATTAGCAGCAGCAGCCACTGTACCGTTACCTCTTAAGTCTCATAGTCGCTCAAGTTCAAATACGAATGAGACATCCGAGTGGCCAGTACCTGATTCCTACATCGTTAATATCGATTCAGGTGTTATTACATGTATTTGTGGATTTGATGACGACGATGGCTTTACCATTCAATGCGATCATTGTAATAGGTGGCAACATGCTATTTGCTATAATATTAAGGACATCGAAACCGCACCCGATGATTATTTGTGTAACATCTGTTATCCAAGGAGACTAGACGTTAAAAGAGCAAAAAGGAAGCAATTGGAAAGATTACAACGTAACAGACCATCCAATGGTTCACGTATAACTGCTAGTTACGGTGACGATTTTGAAAAACATAGTGGTTTAAGGGCAGGTCCCAGTGAACGTGGACATGAGGATTGGAATTCTCAGTTGGATATGGTTGATAATGGCGATGACGCTAATGATGAACAACGTCGCAAAAGAAAAAGACACGAGGATTCCACTGAAGATACAAAGAGAAGGAAGGAAAGTCCGATTTATTTGAATGCAAAGGATGCATATTCTGAAATTTATCTACCCACAGAAAATTACGAGTTTAAGGACAGATATGTGAAATTATTTATTGATAAGCATAATGATGACGACTGGGTAATCCCCTATAATAAGGAAAAATTCGAAGCAATGCCATTAGAAGTGAGAACTTATGCAGATACGAATAACTCCAAAGTCTTCCCAGGATTTTCCAAACTGGGGGTACATGTTGGTGAAAGGTGTAATAAAGGTAAATTAATTTGTGAATATTTGGGTGAAGTGGATTTCCAAAAAAATTATCTGTTGGATCCAAGAAATCATTATAGAATTTGGGGGACAACAAAGTTACGCGTTTTATTTCATCCTCATTGGCCTCTATACATTGATGCAAGACTAGCTGGTAATGTGGCTCGTTATGTGCGTAGAAGTTGTAATCCCAATGCAGAATTAGCTACCATCAGAATGACCAGCAGTAATGAGGTGAAATTTGTTTTACGGGCCACAAGGGAACTGGAAGAAGGTGAAGAGATACATTTGGATTGGCATTGGGACTTAAGGCATCCTATTTGGCAGATAATTAAAGGTACAGCAACTCTGGATTCACTTAACGATCCTGACAAATACTTATTAATCCACTCAATAGATGCTGTGCTAAGCACTTGCGACTGTGCCTGTGGTAGTAACAATAAAGACTGTGTTTTACTCAAAGTAAAAAAGTTTTCGCAAGCTCTTTACAAGTCGGTCAAATCAAAGATGAATAACAGATACAAATTGAATGAAATTTTAAATCAGTATCAGGGGAAGAAGAGAAGACAACCTCCAATCTTAGATCGTTTTTCAACAGAAACAACCAATAACAAAGAAAGGGCTTCACAAGTATTGGCTGATCTCAATAATAAAAGATTTAACATTGTTGAATCAGACAACGTTGGACGTATAGTAAGAGATGATACTGTTAAACCTTACAAATGGAAGCTTATGGAATCTTATACACTGGCCAACAAAAGACCGCTAACGGTGTCTGCTGCCATGCCAAATCAGGTGACAAACCCTCTTGAATACGACGAATCCAAGGTTAACGATCTCGAAGTGTTACCAATTCCCATTGTATTAGAGGTCCCACTTTCCAATATTAATAACCATTCAAGCAGCAGTATCAAAGTTGACGCTGCTCTGGGGACAAATGCATTGCCTTCTACCAGTGATATAAGACCACAGGAATCTTCGTCAGATCAGAATTCCATGAATAACGAGAAGCGTACGGGAAGCAGTTCAAGTTTACAGGAAATGTCAGAGAAGAAACCTACAAAGAAGAAATTGAGCTTTGCAGACTATCGTAAGAAGCAGTACAAATAGTTAGCACTAATGAACTAATGATGCGAATGTAATTTTTGTTTTTTTATTTTGTTTTATTGTTTTATAGTATTTTATTTTATTTTATGCCGATGTTAATAGTACTAGTATTCATAATTATGCCTACCGATCGTTTTCTACGTGCGCTTGTTCTTTTTTTTCTTCGTTCTCTTCCGTTGAAGTGAAAAATGGTTTAAAGTTGACCCAACTTTGACCTTATATCTCTAAGAACTACGAAGAATAATTGTCGAAAGTATATCATGGCTTATAGGGCTTTTGTACAAGTGGTCGTAACAGGTGCTTCTGTCTTTGGTAAAGCATTTGCAGAAGCTTACCGCCAAGCGGCATCTCAATCTGTTAAACAGGGTCCTAAGGCAGCTCGTTCCGCAAGTGCAGAATATGGTGGTATAACGCTTGATGAATCGTCCAAAATTTTAAATCTAGAAGATGAAAAGGAATTAGATACCAGCAAAATTAATGGTAAATTCCAATACCTTTTCGATATTAACGATAAGGAAAAAGGTGGTAGTTTTTACCTGCAGAGCAAGATCTACAGAGCTGCTGAAAGGCTGAAATACGAGATAGCCCAACGAGAAGCTGCCAAAAATGGTGGATCATCACCCAAGGGCAGTGATGGTAGTAATCCTCAATAGCATAGCCCTACTACAAGTAGTTAATTAGAACTGTCATGTAAATACGAATTGTCGCCTTTATAATATAACAAGATGAGACAAGATTTTTCTAAGACGAAACAAAAAAAAAAAAAAAAATTAGCTAAAGGAATGTACTTCCATGAAGGGAGGCCCGATTTCAAACTCTCAAGCTGCATTATACAGCTCTCTGCAATCGAGCAACTCCACCTGCTAGGGCCTAAGCCCAAAACTTTACAGATGATCCCCTCATAGAAGACTATAATCTAAGAAACCGGAAACGAAACGGAGCTTGTGCCCACCTTGTTTGGAGGTGGTCAAAAACCGTTCAGCTATGGGTTATTGTCGGAACCAACCACTCGAGCTCCAGTATTAACTAGTCCGAAAATCCCCATCGACTGGGAAATCCAGAAGATGGAAAAATCCAAACGGAAAAGTCCAAGTGGAAGGGTCGTAGGTTTCTATAAAAGTAATTGTAATTAATACGAGTAAGTATTAACCACTACTGATGATAGGGTTCTAGAAGGAACAAAGTGTAGAGTGACAAGTAAAAGCATAGATGCGATGAGGTTGACTTTTTATATGCCCAAAGTTCGAAAAATTTTCCAAGCTATGTTACCCGGAAGAACTAATTAGGGCTTGTCAAATAACAGAGGGACGAAGATAGGGCTGTTGGTAGATATGTGTATGGGTTTTGCAATTACCTATTTCAGAGAGTATGCTATATATGGTAATCACACAGCGCCTACTGTAAATGGACACTTTCCTATAAGATATTGATTCCTCATTGGTACAACGTATATCACATTCCCAAAGAGGAAAGCTCAGACTTCTCCATGAAACACCATAATGATGTATACCATCAGAATCCTCAAGCTCCAAAGAGCTTGATGGTATTGTTCTTAGCTGTCTTAAGGCCCTTCTTGTCGCGTAACGCTCTCTAACCTGCTCTCGTGACTTTGAACAAATAAAATTAAAGAATTTCTACAGTGACGTATATAGTGATAATACTCTCGGCCTAGGAAAAAAATGCGAGAAAAGTGAGCGAACCCAGAGCACCTATGGACGAATATAACCTTGAAATAAGAGTCCCTTCGTTTGTTATTATAGATTGATTGAAGGTCTAATCGAACCCATTGGATCCTCGAATATACCTGAAAAAGCATATCCAAGTATTGATGTTTGGCAGAATCTTTGTGCGTTCTCTAGCAAGTGCTAGTAAAGGTGTTAAACCACCTATCCAATTGTTCGGTCTAGATGGTACATATGCATCCGCTCTTTTCACTGCAGCTTCCAAGGACACTTCTATCGAATCCGCTGCTGCATCTTTGAGTAACTTATCTCAATCCATTCAAACCGATCCAAGATTGAAGGAAATTGTTAGCAATCCATCTCTAGCATCTAAGGACAGAAGCGTTATCGTGGACACTCTATCTACCGGCAAATTGGATGCTTCCGTTGCCAACTTGTTGAAAGTTTTGGCTGAAAACAACAGATTGGAACTTTTACCAAAGGTTTCTAACCAGTTCACCGTTTTAACCGATGCCTACAACGGCTTGGTCAAGGCTACTGTCATTACTGCTCAACCATTAGATTCCAAATCTTTCAAGAGAGTCGAAAAGGCTTTGGCTGGCTCTAACTTGGTGGGTTCTTCCAAGAGTTTGAAATTGGTCAACGAAGTCAAACCTGACATTCAAGGTGGCTTGATTGTTGAACTTGGCGATAAGACCGTCGACTTGAGCGTCGCTGCCAAGGTTCAAAGACTAAACAAGGCTCTAGAAGACTACATCTAATTTTGAAATCTAAAGAATTTAACGTCAACAAATTAAGAGAAAAAAAAGGAATTAAACACAAAAAACATGAACAATCTTTTTTTTTTTCTTTTCTATACTTCATATTCAGCTGTATAATGACCGGAATACATGCGGACGACCACTTTCTTCCTAGTCAAACAAAACAAAACATATAAATTATCGGGGAAATAACCGTAAATCCCATCTTTCCTTGCTTCTAATTTTGCTTACGCTTTGGATGGTAGGCAGTATTAATACCTTTCTGTGCCAACTCTTTTCTTTCCCTCAGGAAGTCCTTGTAACGGTCAATCGTAACACGTCTTTGAGCGTTTTGATATTGTTCGAAGCCTGCAAAATTCGTGTGGAATAGAGAATCCCAAAACGTGAAGAAAGGTTGGGAGAAATTGGTCTTGATACCAAAGTTTTGGTGGTGAATGTCATGATAAACCGAGTTATTAGGGAAAATAATCTGGAATGGATCCCATGGGAATGCGTATCCGCAGTGGTCATCCACAGTCTTCAAAGTTGCAAAGGAATATAACATAATCTGTTCTCTGTGGGTCATTTGAGTAAGTAGCATGGCAACACCGGTACCCAAGGTATCCAATAGGAAACCTTCCACTGGTGCGTTGTACAGAGCACCGTAGGCATAAGGAACGTACAATCTGTGATGTCTTGAATGATATCTTCTGTACAATTCCTTGTTCATATGCATGGCTCTATGCCAAAAGTATTGCCATGTATCAATGACAACGAATCCGATAACTTCTTTGATAGCGGAGATACCATACATGTAAAAGTAGTAGACCACGAAATCAGGAATGACGCTGGGTAAAATCCTTCTCCATTCCCAGATAGCCTTTTGCTCGAATCCTGTTGTAGGTTCTGCATCAAAATGTAAAAACAATAACCCCACTGTAGTTTGTACAATATGTTGAAAGATAACTTCGCAAAACACTTCCACACGGCCAGCACGGTTACGAGACTGGACTTCTTCGGAATCATGAATTCTATATTTCTCAGCCAACTCAAAAATGTCTACGATGTGAAAGAACATGGAGTAGGTCCAGTAACATATCACAGGGGCCGCTAGTGCAAGGACACCATCACTAACAAATGAGAAAAGACTAGGCTTTGGCTGAATATTAACCACTGGTGGCACTGGGGAGTGCATAAACCCATAGGGGCCCTTGAACTCAACGTAGTCAAAGGTTGATGAATTCATCTAGGATAGCTTACCTTTGATAAAGCAAAGCAACGATGCTCGTTGGTAGGAAAGTAAGAAAACAAATAAAAGAGTAAGAAGGGAAAAGAATATGTCAAAATAAAAGAGTCCTCTTGTTTAAACCTATCCTCCTTTACTTAAAGTCTCAACAAATATGTTTCTCCTGAGATGTTTGTTGCCTGTCAACGGATATTTGTTGCCTGTGAAGAGATATTTTCTTTTTCTAATAATTATAATGGAAAATCGAGCTAACTAATGCGAGCTCATTGGCAGGAAACCACGCTAGAAAAATTTATAATGGAGACGTTGATCGCGTAATCAGATTATACAGCTGGAACCGGCAGGAAGAATTATGTACCGTGATTCTGCAGGGTGGATTACGACCCGTGATGGTGCAATAATAGGATTTTACTTAAAATTGGTCATGACTATTTACAGTAGTATGTATCGGGTTCGACCATTCTTTTCTATGCATATTTTTCTGGTTTCGCCTTTATAGACTCATATGACCTTCCTGCTGGTTCTGGTTCGATTTCCTGGCCCTCTGGAATTCTTGCCTTGCCCTGTCACCCAGTTCTCGTAGTACAGTACTTTGTTCTCTAGCAATGTTACCAACACGGCTCATCAGAGAGTGTTGTACACCAGGTAGTATTGGTGTCCAGTGTTTAGATTTGTCCCCCATTCTCCAGGCATCTTCCCAGTGTATAGTAATGTCGCTGTCACAACCAGATTTAGCGATTGATTCTCTAAGATCGGCCACGGCTTCTTGAGTGTAGGTTGGTCTGTACTGACTGCTGTACCAAATGTGACCATCTTCATTCAATTTACGATGCTTTTGAGCTTCTTGTGGCATTCTAACATCACGTAGGTATTTCAAACGACATAGATTCTGGTACAGCTTGACTCCAGACTCATATGTGGGCATATCGACAACGCACATACATCTCCATATGTCACGTCTGATAGCTGGCTTACGGTTTGACCAGTCAGTCCTTTGGAATTGCTTGTCAACTTGTTGCTGGGTAAAATTGGGGAACTGGGAGTACAGGACTTGTCCACTTTCGAGATTTCTAAACACAAACACTTGAGGAGCGTAACCTGCACCTTCTAGCCAGGTGGCAGGACGAAACTTGGAGACTCTCCAGTAGGGGTAGGTTCTTGGCATTGTAGAAGTCAGCGATGACCACAAGTTAAAGTCTAATGGTGCTCTTATATGACTTGAGTTGTCAGTTTTTTCAGTTAGTTGGTGTTATCTTGTATGGTTTGAAAAATTTCATGTTCAGAAGGCCTCTTGAAGAAAAAAAAGCTCCTAGCACATCGGCTTTATATCAATACAAAATAAAAGGGACAACAAGACTAAGAGATAGGACTTTATGGCTAGCGATTCTCGTCAAGCTGGCAACCTTTATTCAATTCTGCAGATTCTATAGTTACTATGAGTTGGTTCAATTACGGCGTACTGCCTGCATCGAGGAACGAAGCGTTGCAAGACGTGGGGGATGAAGGGCATATCCACTGCCTTTATGAACCATTCAAGGCCCAGGCGGAGTGGTTAGAAGGTCAATTCCGGTGCGAAAAGTGCAAAGGTCTTTACGGTGGCTCGAGAATCGTGGATTCTGACGATGGAAAGAAATGGATCTGTATATTCTGCAATACTTACAACCCTTGGAATACAGACATGCCCGACTGCGAGACATATATGAGCCAAACTGGGGGTGGGAAGTCTAAAGATGACGTTGTGGTTATTGTGATTGATACTATTTGTGAAAAAGAAGAATTGAATGCACTACAACATGCTTTGAAACTAAAATCTAATACCAAATATTCACTTGTTACTTTACATCGTAATGGGGACGTTGCAGTGCACTCTCCTGACAACAAGAAATCTTTTGCAGCTAAGCACCACAAAGTAGAACACTATTTGAAACGGTTAAATCGAGATTACTTTAGGAGACACTTAGATCACGGTTTATTCGATTCCGTCAGTGTCATGGGAACGATTAATAAGTTGGAGGCAAAGGATTCCCACGGCAGCAGAAGAGCCAAGAGGTCCACGGGCCTGGCGTTGTTTCTGGCGTCGATCTTAGGAGACCAAGTTGTATGCTTTTTAGCGGGTCCCTGCACAGAAGGTCCGGGGAAAGTGGCCTCGAGAGATAAAAAGAATACAATGAGGCAACAACACAACTTGGACAAATCTGCCAAGTACTTTAAGGACGCTCGAGATTTTTACTCAAAATTGGCCTCTGCTGCTTCTTTTACCATCTTCGCAAGCTCATTGGACCAAATCGGGTTTATGGAGATGTCAGATTTATTTAACATCGCAGCACAATTCAATTCTTTTAAGGATGAAAGATTTGTTCACACTTTTGAAAAATTCTTGGACAGAAGATCCAATGCAATCTCAGATTTAAGGCTTACAGTGGTTTCTTCGGGACGTCTCCTAGTAGATGGGGCATTGACGAAGGCGTCCCCAATGAAGGCAACTTTAAACAATTATAGTGACACTCCTAAGGGCGAAGGTAGCACTAACGAATGGAAACTTGAATCACCCTATTTGGATCCTGAACATCTGGTGGTGCCCCTATCGCTAAGCATAGTTACAGGATCCACCATCAGAGATGCTAATGAAAACGTTCCGGAACAGTTGTATATGCAATTCCAACTAAACTACACTCAGAACGGTGCATCTTACGTGCACGTCCATACCAAGATTATCCCCACCTCTAATAGTCCCGATTGCCTTGTGGCGAACTCTTTCAATCCTAAAATCGAACTTGTCTATTTGATGAAATCTATCTCCTACCAGGTCTTGAAAGGTAAATTTACTACCGATCAATTACAACGTATTCGCTACCAATTGGATACTGTTGCAGTTCACAAGCACAAATCTCAAGAATTTTTGAAATACTACTATGGCTTAAGAAGAACTCCGCTGTTCACCACTCGTAACGCTTCGCCTGATGAAAGAGTGCTGTTCCTTCACCAAATCGACCACTCAAGTATCGAAACATCTTTATGTTACGCTCTTCCTACCGCAATACAGTTTCAATTTGGCAAAAAACTAACACCGCTTCCATCTCAAGATCTTTTATCGGATCCAACCGCTACTCTGGTGGATGGTGGGTTTTTTGTGGGCGTCAGGTACGCTCAACAAGACTCAGAAGACATAGAAGCCGCTAAGGTAGCTGCCAAATTAATTGTAGATGCCAGATTCCCAGAGCCAGTCTATATCGATACGGTAATCGGTGGAAGTCAAGACAGATTTTTCAAAAGTAAACTAATTCCCACTGATGACCATGGTGCCAAGCTCTTGGAGACTCAAGATATTCCATTCGAGAATTTTGTGGAGCTGGTCGAAAAGCGCTCAAAAGGTGACTAAATGGGGATAGATTAGATACTGATTGTATTTTGTATTAATGTTATTTTTAATTATGATGTTTAATTTTTTTGAGACTATATGAACTTTTTCTGTCGACTTAAGACTCCGAAACTGACCCAATATTGAAGAAAAAAAAAGATCATTAATTTAATCAAACTGGCATGAAGTCCGGATTGTTCGAAGCATAGATCGAATTGGGAGGTTGGTAAATCTCCGCTAGCTGCTATCAATGAATCGTAACGCAAGGAATTCGCACGTATTTTACCTTCCCGTGGGGTTGACACCGTTCCAGAGAGATTTGACAGAAATTTTAGTCTCGTTACATGCTAGATCCTTCCAAAAAGAGCTCGACTCTTCGAATAATATCGATGATAAGGATGCTGTAGCGGAATATCCCCAAATATCTTCAAAGCAGATGACTCATATGCTTGACAAGGGCATAAGAGTTGTTGCTAATCATCCATGTCTACTTGTCGAACACTACATGCCAAGACAGTTTCTTCGAATGGTACCTACAGAAAATTTAGTTACGACTAGTGATAAATTTCAAAAATTGCAAGAGTTATTATCTCGATTCATCCAACGTGATAGGCAAACATTTCCTGATGCTTTGAAAATTTGCATTATATCACATAATGTGAGAGAATTGGACATTTTAGAAGGTTTAGTCTTGGGTAAAAGAGTCAGAATTAAAAGGTTATCAGGAGCTTCTTTGTACGATGAAAAGCATGTTTTCCCACTAGAACGATCATGTTCTCCTGTAGATGCAAGTAATTCCAAAGACGGTACGCCGAGCAACGAATCTGGTTCGAACAGGTATACTGGGTATCATCGCGACGACTATGATTATTCATTGAAGCACAAGATGAAATCTGTGCAGGCAATCGATGAGGATTGGTTATTTTTAACCACAACTACACATTTAACTAACAACCCTGAACTTATGAGAGGTTATAATGTGGACTATATCATCAGTTTTGATCCCTCGATAGACCCATTTTTGCCGGCGTTAGATAATATAAGGAAAAAAGGACAAAAAAGATTGCCGTTGGTGAAACTTTTAGTTAAGGATTCACCCGATCATTTCTTGCTAGAAAATCCACCAACAGAAGGTACTGACAATTATCAACATTCGAAAGCCGCCATTAAACATTTCCTTTCAACCAGACATACAACATACAACAACTTACCATCGGTAGACTATAAGCAAGTGGTAGATATGCTACTTCGAGGTGAAAATACCATCCCATCATTATCAGAAATTCCACTCTCTCAAGTCTCCACAGATGTACCACCTTTTGAGCTAATTATGACAAGGCTAGATTTCAGCGATAACCAATTGACTATGAATGAGGATGTATTCGATATGAAATCCTACCAATCAGAATTGAATAAAAGGACGTTAGATCGACTACTTAAAGTTCAGAACGAATGCCGACATGGTGACGAAATTCTAACGAGGAAACGTCATTATGAAACGGAAAGACAAGACTATTTGGACGAAACGAGAGTGGAAGCAGGCAACGTTTTCAAAAAATTCCAAGATGGTGAGAAATCGATTATAGACTCTGAGAAACGATTAGAAAGATGTAAAAGCGAAGCCTCTAAATTAGATGACAAGATCAAGGCATTGGATGGCGCTCTAGAGGAGGCGAAAAGAATAACTTTGTTAGCAGATGTCGATCCAGAGCTCCAACAGTATACTGAAAAGATCAGTACTCTTAAAACTCTGTTAGGATCCCTTTCAGAACAGAATTTGCAAAGGAACCAACACAATGATTCATTGAGATCTCAATACCAACAAAAATCCTCAGAGGCCGCGGAACAATCTCAACGTACTAAGGTGCTCAAAGATGAAGTGGACCAGTTGCACAAAGATTTGGAGGGACCAGGTCTACAGATACAAACTAAAACACTATTATCGCAGGAACAAAAACTGAAGAACGATTTGGCATCCTTGAAGTCCCGTTCCAAATTTCTCAAATCATACGTGACGAAAATGGCTTCTTACTACGGTTTAAAGCCTTCTTCAAGCGATGATTCCTTGTCCAACGGCACTCACGGTCAGAATGGTAGATCCAACGCCAGGTATCGCTCTACAAGGTCAAATACACCAGCTTACACGTAGAATTAAGAGTAGTATGTAACATAAAAAGAAAGAAGTTTATGACATCAACAACTGTTGTAAAATCTTGTTTGTCAATGGCTCGATTTGTTCTATCTCCACGATTGTTAGGTGCAGTTCTTTGTCTCTTTCTCAGGGTAGATTTACGGCTCACCGTCCAACCATCCATTCCTTTTTTTTTTCCATGAAAATTTACTTTGGCAGGAGTGAATTGAACACCGCGTTACTATAAAAGAGACGCGGCCAATAAAAGCAATCCAGAGAATCTTTTTCCAAGACTCTAACTGCTGCTAATGGAATCCAAGATAGCTAGAATTGTAGAGGAGCTGAAAGGCTTAGACCTGCTACAGCTGGTGCTCAATGGTTACCAGTATGCTGCTCTTTACGTTGAAACAAGTTCGTGGAGTAGTCTGATCAAGGATTACTTGTTTATTACTTTAATCTACAAAGTTTCTAGTCGAGTATGTTACCATCTGAAAGCATTTGGGTTTTTGAGGACTCTGAAAAATGTTTACCACAGTATTGCAACTGCTGTGTTCAGAACTTTGCTTAACTCACCAATTCTCAGACCTACAGTAAATAGAGAAGTTGGTAAGGGTATTAATGTTATTGAAAGGGATCTACTTATTCGCAATGAGGCAATCGAAGATTATGGAACTTTACCTGATGAAGGATTGTCTGAAGAGACTACTTTGGAAGAATTGGACAAATTACAAGAATTACTGCGTACAACAAAATGGGAAGACGGTAAACTTTCAGGTGCTGTGTACCATGGTGGTCAACAGTTGATCCATTTACAATCCTTGGCCTTTGAGAAATACTGTGTTGCTAATCAACTGCATCCAAACGTTTTTCCTGCTGTGCGTAAGATGGAAGCCGAGGTGGTATCCATGGTGTTAGACGTGTTCCATGCCCCTAAGGATACAGGTTGTGGTACTACCAGTTCTGGTGGTACTGAATCGATTTTGCTTGCTTGTTTGAGTGCTAAGACTTACGGTTACCAACAACATGGTATTACAGAACCAGAAATCATCGTACCAGTGACGGCACATGCTGGATTCCACAAGGCCGCCTACTATTTCGGTATGAAGGTTCGTAAGGCAGAATTGGACCCAGTTACTTACAAGGTGGATTTAAATCAGGTCAAGAGACTGATCAACAAAAACACGGTCTTACTTGTGGGATCCGCCCCCAACTATCCACACGGTATCGTCGATGACATCGGAGGGTTAGGTAAATTAGGTCAAAAGTATCACATACCGCTTCACATCGACTGTTGTCTTGGTTCGTTCGCGATTGCATTCATGGAAAGAGCTGGATTTAATGACATTCCTCCATTTGATTTCCGTGTGCCTGGTGTTACGTCTATCTCTTGTGATACACACAAATATGGTTTTGCACCAAAGGGTTCTTCAGTGGTTATGTACCGTAATCAAGCTTTGAGAGCCTCTCAGTACTATGTGTCTACCGATTGGATTGGTGGTGTGTATGGTTCCCCCACCTTGGCTGGATCTAGACCCGGTGCTCTTGTTGTCGGATGTTGGGCAACAATGGTTCATTTCGGTAAAAAGGGTTACACGGATTCATCCAGAGAAATTATTACTGCAGCCAGGAAATTGAAAAGCAGCATTGCAAAAGAATTACCAGAATTGCAGATCATTGGTGACCCACTTTGTTGCGTTGTATCCTTCAAGTCTGATCAATTGAACGTTTATGAGCTAGGTGATAAATTATCTAAAATGGGATGGCACTTGAGTGCATTACAAAAACCACCTGCACTTCACATTGCAGTTACCAAGTTATCAGTAAGTTCTATTGATAAGCTGGTTTCTGATTTGAAGACTATGGTCAACGAAATGAAGAAAAACCCTAACCAAAAACCAGCTAACGATGGTACTAGTGCCCTTTATGGTGTTGCCAGTAGTATTAAAACCACTGGTGTGGCAGATAAAGTTGTCGCAGGGTATTTGGATACCTTATATAAGCTGAAACCAAGCTCTGCCTAAGGACAAGATTTGAATATTTAAATATTATTTTTGAGGGCAAACTCATATAAATAAATCACTACAATTTCAAAACCGTTTTTTTTTTACTTTTTTGTTGTTTTTTTTTTTGTTTTTTTTATCTTGTTCATCATCATTTCGACTAATTGACACCTTGCGATTAAAAGGCTTTATCGGTGCTCATCGACATCGAAATATAAAGACCACGTCAAAAAAAGAATACAAGAAACACCAAACCTATCGAAAGGCTAAACAAACAAAACACTACGTAGTTTCTCAGTCATACAACTTAATGGCTTAAAAAAGACTAAAGGATCTTATACATACTTGAGAAATCAACGTTAATTTTATCCTTTTGTTAGTTTGACTTGGTAGAGGATGGACAAGTTCGGCAAATTAAGTATTGATGATGAACTGGACAGGACTATAAGAGAGGAAGATTTAGTACGACTATCTAATCTTAGCATATCTGATGAAATTGGCAGAATGTCACCCCAGGTTTTTACCAAATATATGCCACATTCTCCCGTGTGTCCTTCACCACTAAGGCATGCTATGCAATTAGATCCACTAGGTGATAAAATGGACGTAGATGAACTGATAGATGAGGAAGCAAACGCTGAAGGTGAAGGGGAAGGTGTTGATACTAGAATAGTGCAAAGAAGCCAAGATATTTTGGAAGAGGGAGATATGCAACGGGACGTTCAAGAAGCATCACCAACACCATCGCCAACTAAACAGGTAAGCAAAGAGAAATCATCACAGGATAATAATACTGCCAAAAACCATGATGATGTGATGAAGGAAGAAGTTAGTGAATTGGATGAGTCAGATTCAAAAGAAGATGAAGAGAGTGTACATAGAGGAGCAGTGATAAGAGCATTGCTATCTCCAACTTCATTAGGTGTAGCTGCAGCAGCCAAAATTGATGGTATACCAATTGAATCACCAGCACAAGCGTCTAAACCTGCCCCAAAAGAAGTTCTCAATACGGATAGAAAGGCTTCTGATGCTAATGTTACAGGAATCGATTTTACCGATTTGAAAGATGAACTTAGGTGGAGATCAAGAAGCCAACCTATTCAGGTTTCAATTAATCACCACCACTACTACCCCAATACGGACGGATACCGACCATTTGTACAAGATTGGTCAAGACCTGTGGAATCAGAGTACGATGAACCTTATAAACTTCCTGTCCCCTGGTCATCTAACTGTAAACCGGTTTCTAAAAACTCTTATACCTTTGTCTCATACCTGCAGTTATTTCTTAATTTTATTACAGTCGTGGTCCTATTCTCATTTGTTACATCGCTCGTGCGCTCTTTGAAGACTGATATAACTTCCTCCTGGAATCACAAAAGATTAGAGTTAGAATATGAATCAATTAACTGTAAAAATCTTTATGCCATTAACGAATGTACTTTGCGTAATAAACCAGCGCTACAGGGTCAGTGTGAACAATGGGAAAGGTGCATGAATAAAGACAACGATTTATTTTTTAGAGCAAGAACGACACTGGGGGCACGACTATTTGGTGAAGTGATTAATTCATTTGTTGAACCAATTGGATGGAAGGCATTACTTGTTGTTATGTTGGGATTAGCTATTTGGTGCTTTAGTTCAAATTTCCTACTAGGTTACATGCGAGCCAAGAGTTATTACGGAGATGCTAATCAACAATATCTCCTTCAACAACGTCGTCAACTTTTCTTGAAGGATGAGGACCGTGCAAACAGAGAGTTATCATTACGCAGTGATAATACATAGAAGTGACCATGAATGCATAGTACGGATTATATGGCCGTTTGAGAAAACTTAAAAAAAATGGTCTAGGGATTTTGATATAGATTTAAGGAATTTTATTATAATTGAATATTATAATTATTATTTATTTATTTATTTTTTGTTTATTTGTTTTTTTTTCCAGTGGAACTGACATTTCACCTGGCGCTCGGTTGGCTATCTCCATAACGGCGTTCGGGATCGGACTCCCGAATCTCAACTGGCGATCCATGCTGATAGATAATTAAGTGAATAGTTTTATCCATATGATTAGGCAAGGCTAAATGTGCTGGAACCATCGGTATATAAGGACTACGGATTAACTGATTTAAAACCTACGGCTTAATATTCAACCTCTGTTTGGGGATAATCGTTTTTTTAACCTACATCTGTGTGGAAAAGGATACAGTAATACCTTAAGCTAAAATATTAAAGATGCTATCAAGAGCTAGTTTCCAAGCTCGTCAAAGTGTGAGAACCGTTGCTCAATTGGCTAGATTTAAAACACCTAACACAATTGGCAATGAACCTGTTAAAAATTTTGGTCCTAAAGATGTTAAGGACTGGGACCTTTTACGTGCTTCCCTTATGAAATTTAGAAGCTCATCACTAGAGGTTCCTCTAGTTGTTAATGGTCAAAGAATCTACTATAACGATGGTGGTAACCGTTCGTTCTTCCCACAGACTAATCCTGCTAATCACGAACAAGTCTTAGCAAATGTGACTCAAGCCACAAAGGATGATGTCGTTAAGGCCATTCAAAGTGCAAAAGATGCTAAGCAAAAGTGGATGAATTTGCCATTTTACGAAAGAGCTGCAGTTTTCTTAAAGGCAGCAGATTTGATTGATACCAAATACCGTTATGATATGTTGGCTGCTACTATGTTAGGTCAAGGTAAAAATGTCTTCCAAGCCGAAATCGATTGTATCACTGAACTTTCTGATTTTTTTAGATTTAATGTGAAGTACGCTGTTGACTTGTATAGTCAACAACCAGCAGAATCAAGCCCAGGTGTTTGGAATCAAGCAGAATATAGGCCTTTGGAAGGTTTCACCTATGCCGTTACCCCATTCAATTTTACCGCCATTGCTGGTAACTTGGTTGGTGCACCAGCACTAATGGGTAACACTGTTGTTTGGAAACCATCTCAAACGGCCGCATTGTCCAACTACTTGTTGTTGACCGTTTTGGAGGAAGCTGGCTTGCCCAACGGTGTTGTTAATTTCATCCCAGGTAATGCTGTAGAAGTTACTGAACAAGTTTTGAATGACAAAGATTTTTCAGCTTTGCATTTCACTGGTTCTACCAATGTTTTTAAACAATTATACGGAAAGATCCAGCAAGGTGTTGTTAATGACCTCTACAAGGATTATCCAAGAATCGTTGGTGAAACTGGTGGTAAGAACTACCACTTGGTTCACCCATCTGCTAATATTCCACATGCAGTCCTATCCACTCTAAGAGGTGCATTTGAATATCAAGGTCAGAAGTGTTCCGCTGCATCTAGAGTGTATTTGCCTCAATCAAAGAGTAAAGAGTTTTTGGAAAATTTGGTTGGTACTTTACAACAACATCAAGTGGTTCCAACAAACACATCTGCAAGCCCCCTAAACGGTGGTGACCTACATGGTTTCATGGGTCCAGTTATCCATGAACAGAGTTTCGATAAATTGGCAAAATTCATTGAGGAAGCAAAGAAAGACCCTGAATTAGAAATTATCCAGGGCGGTCAATACGACAAATCTAAGGGTTGGTTTGTGACTCCAACCATTGTCAAGACCACTAACCCAAATCATAAATTTATGTCAACCGAATTCTTTGGTCCCATTTTAACCGTTTGTGATTATCCAGATGCTGAATTCTCACAAATCTGTGAGACTATTGATAACACCAGCACCTACGGTTTGACCGGATCCATCTTTGCTAAGGATCGTGAGGCTATTGTAGAAGCCAGCGAAAAGTTAAGATACAGCGCTGGTAACTTCTACATCAACGACAAATGCACCGGTGCCGTTGTTGGTCAACAATGGTTCGGTGGTGGTAGAATGAGTGGTACTAATGATAAATCCGGTAGTGGTAATATTCTCAACAGATTCGTCACCATCAGAAACATCAAGGAAAATTTTTACGAATTAACCGATTTCAAGTACCCATCTAACTACGAGTAAGCTTAAGTTAGATCACTACCAGAAATGTGCAAACTTTATATATTATCATTGTTATTATTTTAAGTTAAGGGATATTCATAGTACGAACGAAGTTGGCCATATCTAAGGCCTATCAAACGTAAACGTTTAAGAACTCTATTATCCAAACTATATCTTGAACTAGCATTTGTATCTTCTTATCTTGTAATGATGCCAAGATAGTATTACTTCGATTACAGAGAACGTATCGCATTTTTATTTGATTTTTGCCGCCGAGGCGGAGCAAGGGGCAGAACTCCTAGGTATAAAAGGGGTACCCTTTTTCCGCCCCAAGTGATGAAGGGATGACCTTTGATCCATACTACAAGTAATACTGCCTATACAAGACACAAGGGGATTGCCAACTGGAAAGTTATCCAATATTCAATAAACAAAGGACTGTTTTTTGATGGATAAGTCGATCCATCTCCATTTCATAACCTAAAGCATTCCTGCCACTCATTAAGTGAACAGTATACCAGACTATTGAAGTACCACTTTTCACTTTCCTTCTAAACTTTTTAGTTTTAGGTTCCGTTCAGGTTTCTTTACAGGGTTTAATTCGACCGGTTTAAGTGACTAAAACTATTCCATCCAAAGCGAGTCACCAGTTGTACTTAGAACAATTAGCACTGACTGACTCAGCGGTGTAACGGACTTCGATTACAGTAACGTACGCTTTCATTTTTTTTTCTTTTTCAGAAGTTCCATTTATCTTTGAAGGAATTAAAAGAGGCACGTACGTAAAAGGTACACGACACGTATTTTACTTCCTTACACGTCGAATCCGGTGCCGTCTTTTCAATATCCTGCCGTTTGAGGTATAAGGCATTCAGAAAATTTTTTAATCTGTAATCTCCTCTCCTCTCAAGCCGGTAGGTAGTTCAGAAGACCTAAAAGAAGAAAAAAAAGGACCGAGCGGTGCTAGGCCTTTTTTTCGGAGGATTTTGGTTCATTTACTTCGCAGAACTCGTAATCTATTCTCTGTTCGTCAAATTGGGACCAGTGCTTCCTTTAACAACCTGGTTCTGTACTAATAATCAAGCAATAGAGAACACCGCCCAACGCCATGTCTTACAGGAATCAGGATAATAATTTATATGTTCCTACGACTGGTGGGAGGAACAACCCGAAGCATATTCATGTAGCTCACAGGAGGTCTCAGAGTGAATTGACAAGTTTAATGATTGAGCAGTTCACCCTACAAAAGCAGTTGGAGATGGTGCAGGCACAGCAACAACAATTGCTTGCCCAACAACATCAGTTGGCTCAGCAGACAGGTCAAATGCTGGGTCAACCCAACAACACCGGTGGTGGTGCTGGAGGTAATGGTACTTTCTTGCCACCTCAGCCACACTACAATGGAAATCCAGGTAGTGGACCCAGTAATAGTTCTTCAAGTGGGTCTGGATACAGAAGTAGATCTCACTCTAGAAACAATTCCGGATATTATGATAACACTAGTGGTGGTGGAAGTTCAGCAGGAAATACCCATAAGAAAACAAGTTCACAATCTAGCATATATGGACATGCAAGGAGACATTCCCTAGGTCTGAATGAAGCAAAGAAAGCCGCGGCTGAAGAACAGGCAAAGAGAAATGGTGAAGTTGGTGCACCTGGTGATGTTAGTGGCTCCAGTGCTCCCGGTGTGACTGTAAAAATTGATAATGTTTCTTCACCATTAGTCTCAAGTTCATCTACCAATGATACTGGTGATGGTGATATTTATGGTAGAACTCAATCAAGTTTTAAGTTCCCATCTCAAAGTGCACATCGTCGTACTAATTCTAACCAAGCTTCCTTCAAATTCCCAGCTCCCCCTGTAAATCAGAAGGAGAATGAATTCGATGATTTTGTTCCTACGTCATCTACTCATCGTCGTTCAAGGTCCAAAAATAACGATTTTTCCGCAGGGATCAATTCCAATTGGAGGAACCAAAGCCAACAACCATCACCTTTCCATCATCGTTCTTCTAATTCAAGAGATTTTGGCAGCAATACCAGTAACAGCAACAACACTTTTAATGGCCTAGAGCCACCACCATCATTCCAAGCAGGTCATAAGCATCGTTCTTCTAATACTTCCATTCATAGTTTTAATTCTTCCCACAATGGTAATAACCCTAACGCTCGAAAATCACTTTTTGCACCATATTTGCCACAGGCTAATATTCCTGATCTAATTCAAGAAGGTAGATTAGTTGCTGGTATCTTACGTGTCAACAAGAAGAACAGATCTGACGCTTGGGTTTCTACTGAAGGTGTCTTAGATGCAGATGTTTACATTTGTGGTTCTAAAGATCGTAATAGAGCTTTGGAAGGAGATTTAGTCGCCGTAGAATTGTTAGTGGTGGATGACGTTTGGGATTCAAAGAAAGAAAAAGAGGAAAAAAAGAGAAGAAAAGATGCCTCTATTCAACATGATATTATCCCATTGAATAGTAATGATGATTACCATAACGATGCAAGTGCCACAGCATCTACAACTTCCAATACAGTCATGGCTTCTTCTACTTCTGCTGGTGGTGATGAGACCAGTGTCAAGTCAAATACCGCCAACAGTGTGGAAAGTGAAGAACAGTCACCTACCAAGCCGGGTGTTAAGAGAAGAGGTTCTTTGAAGCAACGTCCTACTCAGAAGAAGAATGACGATGTGGAGGTTGAAGGTCAATCACTATTATTAGTGGAAGAAGAAGAGATTAATGATGATTTTAAACCTCTCTATGCAGGCCATGTGATCGCTGTTTTAGATCGTATTCCTGGTCAGTTGTTTAGTGGTACTTTAGGGTTGTTGAGACCATCTCAACAAGCACACAATGATAACAATAACAATAACAATAACAATAACAATAACAATAACAATAACAATAACAATAACAAACAAGCCCAGAGTCCCAAAATTGTTTGGTTTAAACCTACTGATAAGAAGGTACCTTTAATTGCTATCCCCACTGAACTGGCACCTAAGGACTTTGTCGAAAACGCTGATAAATATGCCGATAAATTATTTGTGGCTTCGATCAAACGTTGGCCTATCACTTCTCTACATCCCTTTGGTGTATTGGTTTCTGAGCTCGGTGAGATCAATGACCCCAACACTGAGATTGATTCTATCTTGAGGGATAACAACTTTTTGTCTAACGAATACCAAGATGCTAAGGACCCCACTTTGGAAAAAAGTGTTTTCCAAGCATTACCCATTCCACAGGAGGAGTTGGCTACTAGAAAACGGTTTACCGAACAAGTGGTGGCATTGGCTGATAGACCGGCATTATCTGATTTTGCAATTCACATCAAAAGAGGACCTGATACCATCGAGCTGGGCTGTCATGTGGTTGATGCAACTGCTCACATTGAAGAAGGTTCCTCTTTGGATAGAAGAGCTAGGAAGAGGTCTACCGCAGTGTTCATGCCTCAAAAAGTAGTTGATCTTTTGCCTCAAGCATTGAACAAGTCATTAACTTTGGAGGCAGGTAAGACTTCTGCTACTCTATCTGTGGTTTACACTTTAGACGCCAGGACTCTGAAATTGAGAAGTACATGGGTTGGTGAGTCTGTTGTGCTGCCCTCTGCTATCATGAGTACTGAAGACATCACCGACACTTTAGAAAGTAATGAACCAGGTGGATATATCTCCTTGTTGGAGCAATTGGCGACTGCATTTTACAAAGAGAGGATCAGATCTCCTGGTGCTCGCTTGTTGCCTACATTGCCGCTTTTCAAAAGTTTAGATGATGAAAAGGTTAATGTCGACTTGAACATTTTAAACAGGTCAATTGGAGCCGTCGTTGTGGATGAAATTAGAACCAAACTGGATAACACTGTGGCAGAAAAGATCTATACGAGATTAGGTGGATTGGCTTTCTTAAGAAGACAAGTTCCACCGGTTCATACTAAGATGGCTTCTTTCAAAAAGAGAGTACAAAAATTGGGATACGATTTGGACATTACCACACCAGATTCTTTGATCCAATCAATTTTGGAAATTGAAAATGACGATGTTAGGAGCGGTGTTGAAATTTTGTTGTTCAAGACAATGTCGAGAGCTAGATATTTCATTGCCGGTAAAGTGGATCCTGATCAGTATGGAAACTATGCATTGAACTTACCATTATACACACATTTTTCTGCTCCTTTGAGAAGATATGCAGACCATGTGGTTCACAGACAGTTGAAATCTGTGATTAGAGGTGAACAGTATCTGGAAGATTTGGACTCTTTAAAGATTACTTCTGAGTACTGTAACTTCAAGAAAGACTGTGCTGGACAAGCACAAGAACAAGCAGTTCATCTTTTGCTATGCAAAACAATTAATGACATGGGTAATCCCACTGGACAATTGTTAACGACGGCTACTGTGTTGCAGGTCTATGAATCCTCTTTTGATGTTTTCATTCCCGAATTTGGTATTGAGAAGAGGGTTCATGGTGATCAATTACCACTAATTAAAGCTGAATTTGATCCTGGGCATAGAGTCTTAGAACTACATTGGCAACCGGGTGTAGACAGCGCAACTTTTGTTCCTGCTGATGAAAAGAACCCTAAGTCTTACAGAAACTCGATCAAGAATAAATTTAGATCAGCAGCTCTGGAGATCGCTACTAATGAATTTGACAAAGTTGACAACGATGAATCAACTGTAAGTGAGAAGTTGAGTAAGGAGTTGAATAGATTGCATCTGAAAGTACCTCAACTGAGATTACCCGAGAGATCGGGCAGGGATGCATTGGATAGTTTTGTTGCTACCACTTCAATTAGAGTAGAAAATGACAACTACATTCAAGAAATTAAAGAGTTACAACAGGTCCCAGTTCTATTGAGAGCTGAAGTTGGTATGGCTTTGCCCTGTCTCTCAGTGCGTGCTTTGAATCCATTCACAAGAAAGGAGTGAATTTTATCATTCATCTTTTTTCATCCTCCTTTTATTACTATTTTTTTTATTTCATTTTACTTCAACCCTTTTAGCATACCGGTTCATTGGTCGACTACCTTTCTTCTTCTCTTAATTTTATTAATGAATTAACCTGCATTTTATTATAGGATGATAACGTTTAACCTGAACAATGGGACTGTATACCACAATCATATTTCATAAATATATATATATATATATAACGTTTGGTACTCTTTTGTGTTTTGATAATTCTTGCAAGATCGTTAAGGTCAGTATTAGCATGCGAAGTGATGAAGAAGTCGGTGAAAAATTGTTAACCAGATGAGTTTAAAGTAACGAATACTGCAAGAAATTTTACTCTCCATTAAACGATATAAAAACCACCCTTTTCAAGATGTTTGGTGTCGGTATTAGATCCATTAATTCATCCCTAATTGCTCAACGACAGTTTTTGACTACTAGACAATTCACAACATCTCAACTGCTGTTGAAGAAGGCTTCAGGTGGTAAGAAAAATCCTAAAGCGTCACAATCTAAGGATACTGACAATGCAGAGGAAACCGTTGATATTAGTGAATTCATCAAGAAAGCTCAAAATTCATTTGAAAATACTTTAGAATTGCATAAGAAAAAGTTGAATGAATTCAAGCAAGGTGTTGCTAATCCACGTATATTTGATGAACTGAAACTACAGAATGGTAGTAAATTTTCTGAAGCAGCTTCCACTTCAACCAAGGGTAAAAATGCCTTGTTAGTTACAGTTTATGATCCTAAGGATACGAAACATGTTATCAGTACCATTATGGCGGCTGGGTTAAATCTAAATCCTGAAAGGGTTCCTAACAACGATCAACAGTTAAAGATTTCACTACCACCAATGACTACAGAGACAAGAACTAGGATGTGTAAAGACTTAAAGAAAGTATTTGAGGAATATAAAAATTCTTCTTCCAAGGACTCACTGGGTCATGTTAGAGGTGAAATTCTCAAGGATTTGAAAAAGTTGGCCAAGAAGAACGATTCCGTTAGAAAGGCAGTACAAGATGTTGAGAAGGTTCATAAGGACTATGTCAACAAGATGCAACAACAATTGGCTCAAGCTGAAAAAAATGTAATGAATAATTAGATGAAAATGATCATGGGAAGTTGTATAAGTAAATTCCCCTGGTTTCCTCATGTAAATAAAATAAGATTAACTAATCAGATAAATTCTTAGTTTTAATTAGCGTTTTTCGCCATCGAATATAAAGATTTGATGCGTTGCCAAGTAGACATCGCATAAGAACCTGTAATAAAACTTTTAACAAATCCCCATGCTTTTCGGCTGCTTTTAATGGGATAATCTAAAGGTTTGGGGATTTGTGTAGACACGAATGGTAAAACATCATAGCAAATGCTCTTTGCATTACAAAGGCCTAGGAGACCTTCTTCCCCACCAAACTTACCGAATCCAGATCCATGGATACCACCAAACGGTAACTGACAAACGTAATAAGTTGCGAAATCATTGATTGCAACACTACCAGTCTTTAGCTTGTTAGCGACGTAATCGCATTCTTTATAATCACTACCGAACACCGATCCACCAAGACCAAATGGTGCTGAATTGGCTAATTCAATTGCATGTTTGGTATTCTTGGCTCTCATCAAGACTAAGATAGGGCCAAAAACCTCTTCTTGAGCAATCTTCATTTCAGGAGTCACGTCTACCAGTAAAGTTGGCAAGAAATAGTGACCTTGAGGGTAATTTGGATGACTATAACGAGAGCCTCCATAGAGTAATCTCGCACCATGAGCCACTGCGTCTTTAACTAATAGCTCCAATTGATCAAATCTGTTATCCGAAACCATGGCCCCCATATCTACCTCCTCCAAATGATCGATATCAGAACCCAACCGTAGAGGATGGTTAGTCATACGATCTTGCAAAATGTTCACGAGAGACTCGTAATTGGAATCCGCGACTATGACCCTCTCAATACCAATACAATTTTGGCCGGATGATTGGAAAGTACCACGCATGATAATCGATGACAGTGCTGCTAAATTCTTGGCAGAATCGAGGATGATGAATGCATCTTTACCGCCCAGCTCTACGACGACTGGCGTCAAACTTTTAGCAGCGTTTTTTAAGATATGATGAGCTACCGGTTGACTACCGATGAAAGTGATGTGTTGAAGTTTTGGGTGGGCAGTGAAATAGTTAGCAGCATCATCATTTTCGGAAGGGGGCAAACAGTAAAACAGTTGAACTAATTCTGGATTTTCACCACAAGCTTCAAGGCATTTGCGTACTAATCCAGTAAAAAATTCTGAAGACCAAACCACTTGCTCAGAGCATTTGACCACAACTGCATTTCCGGTAAAAAGCGCAGATATGATAGGACCCAACAGATTGTGGAAGGGATAATTCCAAGACACAATAGCGCTAACTACACCCAATGGTTCGTAACGAACTTCGGCACCTTTGTAAAATTTCATGAAGAAATTTGTGGGACCTGGACGTTTAGATGGTGTCAACACACGTTCACCGTGTTGAATAGTCCATTGTAATTTCTCTAACGTAACCATAATTTCACCCATGGAAGCATCTAATTTAGTCTTACCAGAATCTCTGCAGGCAACGTGGGCGATCAGATCTTGATTTTCCAATATGAAGTTCTTGAGAGATACTAGCACTCTGATTCTACGAGCCATTGACGAGCTGCCCCATTCCTTTTGGGCATCTGAAGCTTGAAAGATCATTTCGTCAATATCTTTGGTGGTTTTGGAAGAAAACTTACCCAGGAACTGGCCGGTAGCAGGACAGTAGGCCTGGATAATGCCAGGGTTCTCTGGATCACGTATACTAGTGGGGAAAAGTCTCTTTCCCTTCCAATGGGTTTGAGCTGCATCAGGTACAGGCACAGAGAATTTAGATGGCCTATGGGATTCTCCATTGGATGAGCCCCACAGTAATTTGAAGAAGACATACGTTGTAAAGAGAGCAGCCAGGGCCGTCGTCGTAGCGGCCATCTTGGGATTGCTTTGAATCTGGTCCACCACTATCTGAGATTGATTGTTGAATAGGAAATGTTGTTTCTTAACCCAATCCGCCAAGTATTCCTGAACAGTATTGTTGAGTTGTTGAAGCAGCATCTCTGAATTCAAGTAAATATCTGACATTTGAATTCCAATAGGCCTAGCGAGCTTCAACCTCTCTTTTCTTTCTTTAAAGATTTTACGTAAAGCTCTGCATCCTCATCGTTTACTGAACTAATCCACCTCATTCGATTCCAACAAGGGCCCACCACGTGAATCGATGTTTGGGAGTTAAAAGAAGTCTCAAATACGATGAGTCTGCTTGCTTGGGATTCTTCAGTAATTCGCAATTGTGTAGGAGGATGGCCATTTAAAATAGCTTATGTTTGCCAACCTGATCGTTAGTTTTATGTAATGCACACATGGACGCAACTTATGGTCCACACATTGCGTCTTCTATTTATTCCTAATGAAATTTATTAAATTTTCCCCACTGTACATATTACATCTAGGCATTGATGTGCTTCTCAAACGATGGGTTAATCACAGCATCCACCAACAACTTTGCCACTTCATTTTGTTTCTTAGAACCTGTTTCTTTGATCTCTGTCAATTCACCTTGAACTTGAGATTCTGCCTCCTTTTCCAATTCACCGACACCACCTGCATTTTTACTTTCGAATTCCTGTAGTTCTTGATCCTTTTGCTTCTTGTAAGCTTCTATTTCTGAAGCTGCATCATTCTTGGCCTGTTTGAGCTTGTCTTGTCTGTATTTTCTAGCTTGAGAAACAATTTCATGAGCTTCTTTCTCAGCCTTTAATAGCGTAGCAATACCGTTGGATTGAGACTGTACATGTTGTTGGTTAGTATAAAGTTCTTCAAATAGGAGCTAAGCCGGAATTGGACGATAATGGATCTGGTGGGGTGAAATTCAGTTGTTGACATATAGTACATACCATTTGTTAATCTGTTAAGTTCTCAATGAACCTGAATACTCTGTATAGTTGTGAGGTATATTACTTGTAGGGTAGTCAAAGTTCCTTTAAGGTTTGATGTTTTCGCCTTTACAACCATGGACAGATTATTACAAGAGAATTGAAAAATACAATAATAAAGGAGTTAGCGAAGTAAATATTGGAATTGGGGCCATTTGAATACTCTTATTCGATTCTACAGAATTTTTTACATATATGTGTACTACTTGATGAATTTTGGGGCTACAATTGGGATTTTAGCAAATTATCAATGAATATTATATAATGATGGGATAGTGAGAGAGGTGCATTATGATATTAGAGGTAAACGGGATCAAAAATGTTTACAGCTGCACCATATTGCTCGAGCATAATTCTTTTATATAGTTAAAACATTGCAGCCTTTTTCTGCCGGAAATAATATATGAACTCTTAGGATACAGGTTACAAAGGCTAATTGGGTTTCCGGTATATCGGTATCAAGAGTCAAAGGATTGTCAAGTATAGATTTATAGATTTCTCCTTATGTATTGCTATTCTTACTGCCTCATCCTGTTTTAGCTTTTCGAGAATACTTGTAAGACTTACTTATCAGCGCCAAATATTATGAATATCTAGAAGATACCACTTTGAAATCTAGCACTCTGACGGTTAAACTCTTCAGAACTTAGGAATTCTAAGTGATCATATTTCTTGGAGTACTTGATTCAAGATTTAGTTCTTGTGCCCAAACTTTTTAATGTTGGGTTTCTTAGGTCAATCTTAGCGCTCTAAAGCAATAATTTACTAACTAAACATATAACCAAGCCAATTTTGCAAGACCCAAAGTGAAAGAGAACAAGAAACCACTGAGACCCAACCCATATGATACTAGCCCCTTCCCCCTTCAATGGCGGCTAATGAACATAATACCTGATGTTCACAGTGTCCGGGAACAACCGTGGTTGTTTTGGACAGCCGTTTTTGAAAAATTTCAATTATTACGGGCTCATCGCATATTCAATTATTGTTTAATGCAAGTGATTATTGATAAATTCTATTTGGTTAACCTATTCCACTAATGGTAGATTTATGTGAAATCTGCCAGACTGCTGAATTCAAATATAAATGTCCCAAATGTTTTAAGAAGACGTGTTCACTGCCGTGCATCAAGGAACACAAGAGTCAAGATAATTGTTCAGGTAAATCCCATGATCCTACTAAATATGTTGATAGAGGTACGTTAAAGGGTGCTGATGATGAAAAGCATGAAAATAATTTCCTTGTACAGCGGGATTACCAGTTTTTAACCAAATTGAGAAGATCTCTAGAAGTTGAAATGAAAGATGGTCGGCTAAATAACAAAAGGGTATTACAATCATACGGTAATAATTCGAATGCCAAGAGACCCCGTTATGATCAAGAATGCCAAAGAATTATTCGAAGAGGTGTAAATTGTATTCTCCTTCCAAAGGGAATGCAGAGATCTCAAATGAACAAGAGTAAATGGGACAAACCTTTGGATTTATTCGTTTGGAGTATGGAATGGATTTTATACCCCAGAAAACAGGCTTCTTCTACACAAGAGGAGCCTTTCAGCCATATAAGTCACAGAATCAAAGAGACGGATACACTGGTAGAAGGCATGGGAAAGATAATTTACGATAAATGTTGTGAATTCTACCACTTGATAAAAGAAGATGAACCAGCCCCAGAGACAAAGCCAGAGAGGACTCAATGTTTGGTCAAAGGTGGACTCAAGTTCTACACCAAATGGTTTCCTTACAATACGATACGAATTACAGATTCCAAACAACTAGTGGAATTGGATCCTTGCCAAAAATCCATCGCTGAATTATTTAAAAACAGAACTGTCATAGAATTCCCTACGATTTACGTAGTGGCTAATGAATCAGAACTACCTGAAGGATACAGTATTGTAGACGAGCAAGCTATGCAAGAGGCTCAGAAAAGCAGTGATAGTGACAGCGATAGTGACAGTGACAGTGACAGTAGTGATAGCGATGAAAGTGAAAGTGACAGTGATGCAGAACCCCAGGAGGAATCCTCCAAAGCACAAGCTTCTACATCTGGATCCGCAGTTGCGCGCCAAGAGAGCGATGACGAGAGTGATGGCTACGATCCCGGTGTTACACTCGATTTCTTAGCGGGTTGAAAATCTATAATAAAATAAACAATATGTAATAGTGGTTGCAGTTGATAGTATAATAATAAAAATAGTAATAATATAATTCATTTAATAGGGACAAAGGTGCCTCGTCTAATCTCAAGTATCCTTTTCTCTGTGTTCTATTAAGCTGCACCGGCAGCATAATGGTTCTTTTGAGTATAAGTAATCTGTCTATTATTTCTCCGTTGCTGATCACGACTATCTTTCAACATTCTTCTCTCCCAAACGGTGTTTTGGACACGCTCGCTAGAACTCAACTTAGCAATTCTCATTGTAGCTAGAAGGTTCCTGGCAGCTTTAGAATGGAAATAAACG
The DNA here is from genome assembly GCF_000026365.1 of Zygosaccharomyces rouxii. Lineage (NCBI taxonomy): Eukaryota > Fungi > Ascomycota > Saccharomycetes > Saccharomycetales > Saccharomycetaceae > Zygosaccharomyces > Zygosaccharomyces rouxii. The sequence continues at coordinate 1,375,256 of NC_012996.1, read as the reverse complement.
GCACCATTAAATGCATGGGTAGCATCTTTACCGACGCTGAGCTGTACCAATGCAGTACCACCTGGGTGATCATGAATGAATGGAGTCACATCGTGAACAATACCTTCAATGACAACTAATGCTCTTTTGTTTTCGGCAAATTGTTCAATGGCCAATTTAACAAATTGGTTGGACGTCATAGAAGGTAACCTATCGATAGAGACCCCCCATTTTAACTTGGAATGTTCCTCATCCAATAATTTCTGTTGCTGCTGAATAAAGCATTTCAGACTTTGTTGAGGATCTGTAACGTGTAAATGGTTAACGAGTCCCAAGCTTTGACACAAATAGATGGTCCATTTAGCTGGATCCCAATGGTACCACCGTGAACCATTAGTAAAATCACTAGGAAATTCGTGGTGGAAGTTATGCTTCGCTTCTCCAAAAAGAAGAAATTGGAACAAGCACGAAAGCGGTAAGTTGATAGCGGATCTGATGCTCGAAAACGGCTGCGTTGCTAACGGGAAATTTCTAATATGTGCTAAAGTACCCAATAATAACCACTGTTGTTGTATGATTGACATTTTGACAAATCCCAGATAATATATACCGGTCCAATAGGGCACACCACAGTAACGTGCCACTAAACATGGAATGACAACAATCGTTAAAATCAATAGCTTCACATAGTATTTATCTTGCATGACTAGTAATTCATAGTTAGGTGGTTGTATCAATTCATCTGGAGATGCTGCCGTTGTACTAAGCTTACCACGACTCATCCTCGATGTGGATAAAATGGTATCTCTACATTCCTTAATAGCCTTTCTGGATTTCCTATTACCAAGAAAGAATCTGTGCCCCCATAGAGAAAACAAGCAACCGTAGACTGAAAAGGAATGTGGATCTCTTTCCGTATCTTGATGACGATGATGTGCCATGTGCTGGCTTGCAAACTGTAGGACTGAACCTAATCCAACAGATCCACCGAAAACCGAATATACCAATTGTAATAAAACGTGTGCCTGGAACGATTGATGGCTAAAGAATCTATGATAACCAGCAAACAGTGCTACTTGCGATAGGAAAGTGTATACGCAAAAGAATCCAATGAATAACGGGTTGATTGGTTTCGGTGGCGCTAATATCAACTTGAATAACGAGAACAACGGTATTATGATGCACAGAATAGTAGATTGCAAACTGATACGTTTCAACAAATGCACAACGTGTGGATCTTTCTTGCGTGAAGGGACCGGCCCCTGTTGTCGCGATGAACCATCACTAACATTGGCATTGGCGTTTATATTTACTGAAGGTCTACCTTTAATAAAGCTCCCTGAGGAGCTCGCAGTCTGCTCTGGTGCTACCACATGACACTCCTTCGAATCCTCGTTATTATTAAATCCAGCAGACGATACCAAGTCACTAAAATCAAATTCCGGTATGGCATCTCCCATATTCGAACTCCTACGCTTGTCGTAAAGCGCCTTTAAATACTACTGTATCAACGTCAATCTTATGAGAGGAGGTGATCCTCGAATACTCTACGTTTTGTAGTTTATCTTGTTCCACTTTTTTCAGTGAATTGTTGTGTAGAGTAAACAAGAGTTAGGTAAGCGTTCAACAATCGCCAGGATTTACGATGCCTGTGAAAGGAACAGCTGTACAAAACACACAGAATTCTTGACTGAATCATGCTATCTTAAACTACTATTAAGATCTAATTGAACTTTGGGCTTGAAAGAACGGTCTTGTTTCGAATATTATGTGCAGCGTACATCAAGATGCAGGTGTCTTATGAGCTCTCCAGAGATCGCAGAGACTGTTCGAAAGATATAGATAGAGATTTCAGTAGTCAACGCACCCCCATGAGTTTACTCGAGCGCATAATGGAGGGAACTCCGCTGTCAGTTGGCGCTGGATTCTGTAGTGGAAAGTTATGTACAATGGGTTCGATGAGGTTGAGAGTGTTGAAGTGAAAAATTCTTAAACGAAGAGTCAAAAAGTTTCAAAGAAACACAGAATATAGGGAATTGTTAATAGCTAATCATTGCTTTCTGAGTCAATTGAAGATGCTAGAACAGTTTGTGGTGTTCACTTCTGGGGGCCAGGTAGTCTATCAGTTTAACTGTCTAGGGAAGAAGTTTGCAGAAACGCAGATTAACAGGTTCATATCCCATCTGTTGAGTTCACCTACTATCCACAATGAGGACAGTTCTAGGAAGTACAGAATTGTAGAGATTGCTGGAAACAGTAATACATCCGGCGGTAACAAGGCCCAGTCCCGTGGTTTTTGTTCTATGTACCACGTTAGTAGAAGACCAGAGTTATACTACGTGGTGACATATGCGGAGCAGTCATTACAGTTAAATCAAGAGGCTGAAGAAACTTTACAAGTTGGAATAAATCTTTGGGAGTCATTAGGATTATCAGAAGGTGTGTTAGATAATATTAATGGGAAGGGATCAAGAAATGAACGTAACTGTATCGATGTGTTGACCGACTTAGAGGAAGAATTGGAAAAATTTGACCAATATTTGAAGATTAAATATGAGGAAATCCTGAGCCGTGATAACGAGAATAGTAGCTCTTCCATTGGCAAGGTCGATTCCAAGAAAAAACCCAGAGAGGCCAAGGGTAAGAAACAACAACAGCAGCAGCAGGGTGGCGGCAGAAAATGGGGAAGAGATGGGACTATGGAAGAAATTAATGCACAAGATAGTAAAGCTCTTGATTTCTCTGAGAACAACCAACAAGCTGGTGGATCGATGGGGCAAATCGACAAGGATTCATTCGGTAAGAGGACAAACCAAGGTGATTTCTTAATCAAAGAGATTGACGATTTATTATCTGCCCAAAAAGAATCCTATCAGAGTAATGAGGACAAAGGAACTTCAGCATTTGGATTCCTGAGGAAACATCTATTGGGTAATAAGACGATCACCGAGACAGATCTTAAATCTGTACTGGACAAGTTAAAACAAAAACTAATAACAAAAAATGTAGCTCCAGAGGCAGCAGAATTCTTGTGCAAGCAGGTTTCTCTTGATTTGGTGGGATCAAAAACAGCCAGCTGGACTAGTGTGGAAAATACTGCCCGCGAATCATTGACTAAATCTTTGACTCAAATCCTAACACCTGGTGTCTCTGTAGATCTTTTACATGAGATCCAACAAAAGGCAGAAACAAGAGATGCCCAAGGTCTTAAACAACCTTATGTGTTTTCCGTAGTTGGTGTAAATGGTGTGGGTAAGTCGACTAATCTATCCAAATTGGCTTTTTGGCTTCTCCAAAATAATTTGAGGGTCTTAGTGGTAGCAAGTGATACGTTTAGATCAGGAGCAGTGGAACAATTGAGAGTTCATGTAGAGAACTTGGCGGAATTGACCGACGAGTCTCACATTCGTGGATCCAAAAATCGCCGAGACAAGACTGGTAATGATCATGTTGAATTATTCGAAGCAGGTTATGGTGGTTCTGATCTGGTCACCAAGATTGCCAAGCAGGCAATTAAATATGCCAAGGAACAGGAATTCGATATCGTTCTAATGGATACAGCTGGTAGAAGACACAATGATCCAACTTTAATGTCACCTTTGAAATCTTTCGCAGAACAGGCTAAACCTGACAAAATTATCATGGTTGGTGAAGCTTTGGTGGGAACAGATTCTGTTCAACAGGCAAAGAATTTCAACGAAGCTTTCGGTAGAGTTAGGAATTTGGATTTTTTTATTATATCAAAATGCGATACTGTGGGTGAAATGCTGGGGACTATGGTAAATATGGTTTATGCTACTGGTATACCGATTTTGTTTGTTGGAGTTGGGCAAACCTACACAGATCTAAGAGTATTGAGCGTTAATTGGGCGGTTAATATTTTGGTGTCTTAAAAATGTTTAATTTTTTCCTTGATATTTTTATGTGTACAAACCCTGTGATTATAATATATAACTAATGAGTTTAATTCCTTTCCTCTAATTTAACTATAGGCGTGTCTTCGAAAGCTAGCTCCTGTTTCACTTTCCTGACATCAATAATTTGTAAATCAGGAGAGAAGTTAACGTGCTCAGAAACTGGAACTACCGTTTCAACCTTGATTTCAGGCATATTGGGTTCTGGTCCCCCTTTAATACGATCCAAAAACTCGGATTCTGCATGACCCAAAATACAATGTAGGACAACCTGAGCGCCAGGTTTTGAACAGACGAAATTATTCTCTTTGCATGAAGGAGACACAACGCAGTGGGGACAACCTTCTTCACAGGGACACTCTTCAATTCTTTGCAGTGAACCATTCAAAACATCATCAATGTGTTCAAATGCCTTGATAGATAAACCTGAGCCATACTTGCCTCCCTTTGCATCGTAAAAGACCAACCTTGCGGGCCTTTTCCTTTTAGTTTGTCTCTCTGCAAATTCCTTCTCAGGAGCCTTACATTCAGTTTGTATTTCATCTACACCTGCTACAATGAATCTGGGGAGTAATCCCATGATAGCATGTTGTGCTGAGTGTATGGCACCCGCAAGATTTAATTGTTTCGAATGGCAAATCTCAACGGCCCTCTTGGGTATATCTATCCAAAAGCCCTTAGAATTAATTATCACTGGTGGATTATGAGTTTCCACAGCATCAATAATCCTTCTGTATTTATCCATCTTAAAAAATCCAAAGACAATGATAGTCGTTTTGATTTTTCCGAAGTAAATGGGAATGTCGCTTGTTTCTAAGGATCTGATCATTTCAATCTCTTGAGGATCTACGTCAGTAAAATCTCTTTGATTCGTGACCCAATCCACATCAACCCTTTGAACCGTTGCATAACATTCATCTGGATTAAACTCCTTCACCAAGTAAGGATAACCTTGGTGGATGAAAATACCACCATCGTAAAGGGTAAAGCTAGTTCTGCTGGCTTCAATTTCCTCAATAACAGTACTTCTTCCATTTGTAATATCTACCACTGCGAAGTGATCCTCTTCAACACCTCGTAATGACACTAATTTGGAGGGCCAAGGTAAAAATCTGTTGTGCGTATGATACCCATCTTTAGAATGGTCCAATCTTTCCTGACATATCTTGCTCAAATGCTCCTCTTTAAAATATTCCTTATCTCTATCAATATTTATAGGCAACTCGAAAGCCGCACATTGAATGTGTCCCTCTAAAATCAGTATATTATCAAAATCAAGAACCAAATCTTGGTACGTGTTTGAATTATCGCCATCTATCAATTCTTCTGAATGTGCCAAATAATGCTGATCCACAGGTGAATCGCTCGCAACCACCAATGTCATAGAATCCTTATTTCTTCTACCAGCTCTACCACTCTGTTGGTGAAAGTTTGCCATAGATAGCGGGAACCCACACATAAGAACCGAATCTAACCCACCAATATCAATACCCAGTTCTAATGCATTTGTAGATATCACTGCCCTAAGATTACCGTGAAACATTTCACGTTCAATCTTACGTCTATCTGAAGCGGCATACCCACCTCTATAAGACATGACTTCAGTAATCATCTCAGGCATATCTAAGTCTTCAAATATTTTCCTTACTTCTTTCATTAGCAATTCACATATTCTACGCACAAAGCAAAATGCAATGGTTCGTACATTCTTTAGCATCAATTGTACTAATATCTTTGCACTTTCCCGTATGAAATCTTCCCTTCTCCTGACATGTTGTGATAACAACGGTGGATTCCACAATACAAGATGTTTGGCACCTCTGGGTGAACCATCTTCGTGAATTAAAACAACATCGTGGATACCAAACATATCCTTCATATGTTTAACAGGATGTTTCAAGGTCGCAGAACAAGATACACACCTAAGAGCATTATTCTCGTAATAATGTTCACAAAGTCTTAATAATCTCCTGAGAACAAGTGCAACATGTGAACCAAAAAGACCCTTGTAGGTGTGCAACTCGTCTACAACCACCAATTTAAGATTATAAAGAAAACTTCTCCAATTGGGGTGGTTCGGCAGAATACTAGTATGAACCATATCTGGGTTCGTGAAAATAACTTTAGCATTTTTCCTAATGTGCAGCCTTTCAGCGGGTTCCGTATCACCATCATAAGTATCCACCACCACATTGGCCAGTCGAGGAATCTTTGATAAGAGCTCTTGGAAAGCTCGCTTCTGATCCTGAGCCAACGCCTTCGTAGGAAAAATATACATGCAAGTAGAATTGGGGTCCTTTAATAAAAGATCGAGTGCTGAAAGTTGGTAAACCAGGGATTTACCCGATGATGTAGAAGTAGTTATGATGACATGCTCACCCCTGTGAATAGCGCTAATGGCATCTGCCTGGTGGGTATAAAAATTCTCGATCTCTAAAGCCTGGTAAATTTCCTCTGAAAGTTCAAATTCCAACTCCTTGTACTGTGCACTTCTTGGCGGTATCACATAATGGTTTGATATTTGATTAGTGTACATTTCTGATTTCTCCAATTCTTCAATCATATTTGCAATCTTTGGTCTCTCCATTCCATTTGCCTCATCAAGCACAACCATAGAATTTTTCTTTTCCTTTGCCTTCATCATAGCTTCTATAGGGTCTTCGTAATCTTTCTCCCTTGGTATACATTTCTGAGCAATAGTTTCCAATTCTTGCACAGGATCCATTCCTTCTGACTGTTTCTGAGCCACAAATGTGTTAAGAGCATCTTCAAAGTTCTGCTTCCTCTTGGTAATCATCTTCTTCATCTGCTCTGTATTAACCGTCGGTATCTGTATCCTACCACCATCAGCTTGCCAAGAATACTTCATATTACCATCGATAAAATTAAATATCAAAATTTGAGTGGATCTGGCTTCGTTAAATTCCTCAGTAACATCCTTAAGTTGATAAATATCATTGTCCTTCTGATTCCAACCCCCTCTGTTAAAATCAAACTCCTTGGTTTCAGTGTAAATCTGATTCTCATCAATATACTTGAACTCGCAATCCCTGGGCATCAACGCAGCAATCTTAGCAAAATCTAATTCTGTCACAGGGCTCTTTAGGGCACTTTCAATCGGTGATTGCAGTGTTTTAAATGTTGGTATAACATGTTTCCTACATAGCAAGAAGGTGTATAGCGTATTCAACCTGAAGAAAACTTTCTTTAATTTGTCAAACCCATCATCACCATCAGTCTTAACCCTTTTATATTCCTGAGTACTCATTTGGTGGTCTGAAATACACCCAATAGCATAACCGGTACAACTTTTGAAGTTGTTTGAGTGATTAGTGCATTATCATTCAAATCCGAAGGTTCACCGACTTTGCATGGAATTAATTCCTTACTCAAGGGAAGCGCAATAAGACGTAAAAGAAGCATTGTGAGCAGGAATTAATCTTCCAAGAATGTCATTTTCTGAGGATCAATTTGTCAGTAAGCTCAATACCTTAGAAGATACTCAAGAGTCTATTTCTAGCGCATCAAAATGGCTTCTGTCTCAATACAAGGAAGCTCCAAGGATTGCAGAATGCTGGAAGAATTATATGCTTAAGAAAGGTGTTAACACTAGGAGAAAGTTGCTAGGCATATATCTGACCAACCATGTAGTACAGCAGGCTAAGGGTAAGAAAATTGTTCAATTTCAAGTTGCATTTGGTAATGTGGCTGCTCAAGTGCTGCGTAATGTGTATCCAGATCTTCCAAAGGACTTGAAACAGAAAGTTAAAAGAGTATGTGATATTTGGAGAAATAGAGCCATTTTCAGCGATCAAGTGTTGAACGATATATGGGCTAGTTTGGAAGCAGAAAAGTCAGAAAGTGCCACTGAGACCAGTCCTCCTAAACTGACTGAATTAGCGAGACTCCATCAAGATATTTTGAAAGCAGAACAAAGTACGAATGTAATGAAATTAAGGTTTGATAAGTCGATCGAGGCCTTGGATCCTTCAAGTGTAGTATATGAAGAAAATTTAAAGACTGTGACGAAGATTGGTCAAGCAGCTACTGATACAGCTACTAAATCAATATCCTACCGGAAAAGATGCATTGAGAACCTAACAGAATTATTAAAGGAACAACAGAAATTGCTGGACAACGAGGAAAATCTGATAGAAGAAATTAATATGGTCTTGAGGTCAAGGGATCCCTCCAATTTTGAGACCACTGCTCAAGATGATAACTTATTACCCACTTACGAAGTTGGTAATGACGACGATGATGAAGATGATGATGGTGACAAAAGCAGTAGTAGCAGCAGTGATGATGAGGATGCAAAAAACACAGAACTAAACGTTGCTCTCGCGAAGAGAGAAAGTGAACCGCTCTCGGGTACCGCTGATGAACCAGAGTCCAAAAGGCTCAAGAGCTCGTCCCTTGAACAATCGACAGGGTCAGAAGAGGCTTACGAACCAGAAGCTCCCGGTCCTAGTACCAATTCAGATCAAGTTGGGTCTACAGCTGTAACTTCCAGCATTCAAGATTTGTTGAGTAAATTGGCGAATTAAAAGAAGATTTGTGTAAATACTTTAATGGAACACTATATTTTTAAAACTCCAAAACACGGGTGTATTGATATGCTAAATCACTAATATAATCACAATTGGAGGGGTTTAGATTTTCCTGGGAAACTTTAACGTCCTTCGCTCCAATCCCTTCAAGCATCGTTCGCATGCGTTGTACACTTTTATTGAACTCTTCAGCGGTAGCATCTTCCGGAGATGTCAATTCTATAAGCAAACCTTTGAAACCTGTATAAGAAAAAAGATTTACTGCTCTTACTAAGGTATCTGTAGTCTCAAACGTTTCGCCCGCTTCTCCCTTGATGATCTGCCTCTGATTCCATATATTGGAAAGCTTCGAAGACAAAATTTGGTCGAAGGGCTCGGGGCTATTTGTACTGGAGACATTATCTACTAGATCCCTAGGCACTTCTGAAGGGCTCGAGGTAGTAATCATAGCAAGTTTGTTTTTGATTAAAATAGTTTTCCTATCATGATGTTGGAAAGTAATCGAGTACATCAGTCGAGAAGCCTCTGGAGGTAGATTTTTTATCAGACACCTATAAGTTCTGAATTCAACGGACCAAGATTCTAATAATGATAATAACGTATTGGAAAGAATATCCTTAAATTCAGTTAAAGTCCCCGGTGTTGCCTTTTCCACGAATATTACGCTAAATTTTAGGCTCAGTTAGTCAAAGTAGTCCTTAACTATCTCAAATAAAGTATATAAACATACGCTGATCTTTTCATAGCGATTTGGAACCTTTTAGGAGGCTTTAATGCTCTTCAATCACTTCACCTTTTATTTGAAGGCCGAATCTTTTAGAGTTGATCCAATTTTGACTACAATTCTAAACTTCAACAGAATCACGTGTGTTACTTTTAGTTCATCATCATCATTATGCGCATCAGAAGTTTACTTACTGGTTAACGTTATGCAATATCTATATATACAGGCTCATTGGAATCATGGAAAGCAAATAATAATCGAATTACCTCTGAAGATCTATCACACAGGACTTCCCAGTTCTATGACAATATAAAATCGCCCATTTGTTACCCTTCGAAGCTTCCTTTGACAAAGTATTGTAAATACCCGTTGCAAAACTTCTTGGCACAGAATTGTTGCCAGATCCGAACACTCTCTTGAGCCATTCATCCTTTTGGCCCAAGGATGTAATAGAAATCATTTCCAGGGTTTCATCTCTTAGTGCATCCACTGTAACGACTGGCGCCGAAACAAGACTATTAACAATGGAGTTTGAAGCTGCTCTGGCACCATCCTCATAAACCCATTTTTCTCGTTTACTGAGTTTCTTAGATCTCGTGGCTGGATTTGGGACGAACACAACCTTTTGATTAGTTGAACTTGGAACGGCGTCCTCGTCGCTTTCTCTACTGCTACCAGCACTGCTACCATCGTCTACTTTCTTGGAGTCTTCCACAGCGTCAACCGGACCTAACATCTTATCGTTGAGATGCTTTGGTTGCCTTTCTTGATGATAAAGATGGAGAAATTCGTCAAGGTCCAAATCAATATCCAAAGCAGTCTGCAGATTCTTGACACGTAAAGGTTTGTATTTTCTCTTGTGATTTGGTAAAGTATAGGTTTGCTGTTTAATCAAAATAATCCAATCAACACCATCCTTTTGGGCACCTGAAACCACATCATCTACTGTGTAACAGTGACGAAGAAAATCCGTACTGATACCATTTTTCCATAAAGTGTTCAATATGTTGACCCCAGTGGTGTTGAGAATAGAATTAGAAAAACAGGAGACCAGCACATCACATCTACTGGGTCTCCAATCAAGAGCTTTATCTCTAATAAATTTGTTTCTCTTCTTCACTCTATTTCCTGAAGCCAACTTGAAATAATTTTGGGCAATGCTAAAAATCGTTTCCCAAGCCAAGTTGAAACCCACAGCCCTCTGAGTATTGTGACTCTTGTCTCCAGATGGTCTTGAAAAGTAAGAAATTAATGAATCGTATCGACCACCAGCAGCCACTAAGCTTCTACAAGATCCGCTATTGTAAACAGCCTGGAACATAATCCCATTCCTATAGAATCCGCTATTATAGCTGCACAACGGCGCTATTATCACATTCCTCGTAACGTCTAGGGGCTTAAGATAGTTGATCACCTTAGAAATATGCAACAAAGACTCGTCGACTTTTCGCAAGTACGGACTGTCAACCATGACCTTATGTAACCTTTTTTTAGCAGCTTCAAAATCTAACCTGAAATCAAAAAGCTCCAGATCATTCAAAGAAGTAGAAGGAATGTTTAATTGTGATTTTAATTCACTTTTAGCCTCCTTAAATGTCTTGGTGTATCCAACCTGAGAAAGCATGCGAGAAACAAAAGGCCTTTGTGCCTTATCAATGTTCGTATAGTCAAAGACACTTTCCAAGATATTAGCATGATTAATGACAAACAAAGTATTGGTCTTCTCAAAAACTGGGAAGACCGTCAATATTTCCTCAATTATTTTAATACTCTCTGCCTCATAAAAAGGGGAATCTGCTGAGGAGCTAGAGATAATATCAAAGTCAATTTCACCAAACTTTCTTGGCTCAAGACTAGATTTGGAATGTTCAGGTGGACGAAATACGTATTGCGTACGAAACTGTTTGGAAACACAGTTCGGATTTTTAGATAGGTATCTTGCCATTGGGTATGTGAGGTCGTATTGCAGTTGTAGGACCGTGCCGCCTTGATCTAACACCTCATACACGTTTTGAGTACCATATATTGGTGCCTTAGGAAATATGCTTGGTGGTTCATTATTTGCGACAGCTCCATGTTTTCTGAAAAGTTTGATTAATTCTTCGAGCATCTTTGCTTTTAAAATCTGTCCAAAGGGAGTAGATTGTGGTGGTGAATTATCGAACAAAATGTCGTTAGTTAAGCTATAGCTTTGGGAGAAGAGGGTCTCTCTCACCTGTTGTTGCCAAGGTGAGGATTGATCAGCTAAGCTTTTCAATGCTTCCTTGATGACTTCGTCCTGGTGCTTTACCGGAAGCCAACCACTATCCAACAGGTTTTGTGCTCCAGGTCTTTTATTCGGATCATGATCAAGAAGAAGACGGATAATCCTTTTCTCAATCTTCATCTTGTTATCATCAAAGTCAGCAGGAAACTCCACTTTAGCGGATCTCAGGTTCTTCAAAATGTTGACTCTCTCCATACCAGTGCTAAAAGAGTATACCATTTCGAAGAAGATAATCCCCAGAGAATACATATCAATTTTCTCATTGTATTGGCCCTTTCCATAGATCACTTCGGCGGCTACATAAAGTGCAGTTCCAATTTGAGAAGTCATTTTGTCTGAACTTCCCATCGCCGAATGAGACCCAATTCTGAAAACATCAGCGGTCTTATCAACGTTTTTTGCTAAACCAAAATCTCCAATTTTCACGTTTCTCGACTCATCGATGAAAACATTCATTGGCTTCAAATCTCTATGAATTATACCTTGAGAATGAATGTAACTAAGGGCCTCTAACATCTGTCGGAACAATCTCCAATACTCATCACGTTGCATACTCAAATTCTCTGTATGAATTAAATCGTATAAGGATCGGTTCTCACAATACTCCATTTGAATGAAAAGTGTACTTTTCTTTTTCACTTGCTGTTGGAATTGATGCCTTGTAGCATTTATAGCAGTGCTTCGTGATTGTGAAAGGATCTCACCTTTCTCAGAGTCCTCTTCAGAATCTTCATCATCACCAGAAGAACCCTCATCTACAGGACCAGTCACGAAACTTTTTCTAGAGTTTGTACTTTCTTCAAAAACAATGTCTGGATATCCTGAACCCGAAATGAAATCCCAATTACTGTTATCTAAACTTTGTGCTGTTCTGCTTCTCGTAACGCTTGACTCATCAAGCACATCCTCAGTTTCTGATCCGGATTCTTCGTCCTCAGATTCACTTGCCTCCTCAGATTCAATTGCCTCCTCGTCGAATGCAAAGTCTTCTTCTAGCCAAGCAGCATAATATCGAACTACATACTGATGATTCAAACTTGACAACAACATGACCTCGCTGAGAATCGTGGAGAGTTTTTCCTCCGTATGCCTAATTTTTTTGATTGCATAATACCTACTATCCAACGTATTACGAGCTTTTACCACTTGACCATAAGCACCTTTACCCAACACCGCAATTTCTTCGAAATCTGAAGCATACCTTGAGGTAGTAGCAGGATTTGTAGATGAAAATTTAGAACCTACATTAAAGGATCTTCTGCGACCACTTGATTGGGACGCTGTTCTAGTTTTTAAAGCAAATGATCCCGAAAAGGATCTCCTAGAAGGTGTTATGTGGTTATTTTCGTGTAAAACATTGAGCTTATTCGCATTAAAATCAATGTTTGTCCTTAAAAACTTCATGGGAAGTAATTCCAACGGACTTAGTCGTTTCTTAGGATCTTCTGCTACCATCTTAGAAAGGAAATCATGTAAAGCGGGTTCCATGCTTATGGCCTCCAGAAACTCTTGAGGAGATGGATGATTCAATACAGTATCGACGCCATTAATCACCTGGATAAAAAGCACACCCACTTCCCAAATGTCTGTCAATCTATGAGGTTTTGTGTTATTATTGTCTAATAATTCTGGAGGAGTCCAAGCACATGAAGGAAATTCTAAACGAGATCCTTGTTTATTAGGATGTCTTGAAAGCATACTAATTAAGGTATATCCACAAGAGGAGTGTAACAACTTGGGAGCCGTTGTACCAAAATCGGTATCCTTGACCAAAGTGACAGTCTGAAAAGAAATGTATTTGTGCACAACTCCGACCTTATGCAGTGCCTCGAGCCCTTCTAATAGACGGATCATCCATACACGAGCAGTTGCCAAATTGACGAACCCTACAGATTCAACCACATCACCAATTGGATACGACAACGAATACTCGGTAAGTATTCGTATTTTCCATACAAAGGAAGAACTACTTTTACCGACTCGTTCCACAGTGTAGGCATACAGTCTATTTACATTATCATGACTTACTTTTAGAAGAGATTCTAATTCTTTTTCCAAGTTAGAAATTTCCTTTTTCCCAGAACTCGTATTGAAGTAAGAATTATCCATCTGTATTTCAGTCAATAAGTAATGGAAATTTTCCATCATTTCTGATGACATTAGCGCTTCCGCAAGAGGTGAATCCGGTGGAATGTAGGGCTTGACCAAATATTGATCAGCAAAACAGAAAAGATCAGCATGTAGTTTAATGGGTTTCGGATTGACCACTGCTCGAAATCTGTAGAAAGAATTGTTGGGCAATTTAGCCCTTATTGTCTTATTGAATACAACAGCCTCGCCAGAATTTACCCATTCTTGCGGCGGAAGTAAATCAATTGGTGCATTTCTAGTTGATACATCATCATCATCATCTTGTCTTTTTTCCAATTCCTTCTGAACAATTTCGTCTATAATCTTCTGTTCACTTATTTTCATCTCTTGCATCTGTCTTTCCCTCTCTGCTTCTTCACGTTCTTGTCTCTCTTTACTCTCTCGAATCCTTTGCAATCTATCCTCTTCTAAGGAGTGACTATTTGTACCATGTTGAAATTCGTCCAATTTCTCTTGGACTAGTGAAGTAATTTCAAAGATAGTTTCTTGATCCTTCGATTCCTCTTGGATCCTTACAAATTCTTGTGTCAAGAACCTCAACTGGCTATCCATAACATTATGCACATTTTTAAAAGTAATTTCCGGAGCAGTATGGGGATATAGAGGTGTCAATGCCACTTGTAAGGTTAAAGATGATTCAAGCGGTTCCTTCTCCGTCGATCGAAGAGTTATTTCAAATATTATTTGTGGTTTCTTGTCCCAAGTAGATTTCTGTCTAGTCAAATTAACAAAATCATCCATATAAATGGACTGAATAGCCTCCAGCTCATTCTGTTGTATCTCATAGTATTCATTTAAGGAAAGGTGCGCCCTCGACATTTATCCATAATAATCCAGCTGGAGCAAATAAATCGTTAAAAAGGGGTTGCCAATTCCTGGTCTTGTAGGAAACTGATAATTGGAAAAAATTTCGGGTCCAATCAAAGTTCTTCTGTTGGCCTTAGAAGTTACCAAAACCTTAAGTTCTTAGCTTGTTTTTGGAACACCTCCCCTTCCAAGTAATCATCGCCTTTTAAAAAATCGATTTCATAGAAAAAGTTCACTATACAATAGAAAAAATTGGAAATTCAACAAGGAATCATCTTGGCTGACTTTCCTTCGAGCTATGATACTCACAATTTAACAATGAAGGCCCAATTTAATCAGGGTATGCCAATTAGCCACAGTATAACGTACACAAACACACAAACACACACACACACACACATATATATATATATATATATATACATGCATCAGTATCCTGTTCAAGAGGACAAGGGTGCCATCTCTGACCCCTGTAAAGGTTGATGAGTCGTAGAATCTAACTCGTTAACATCGGAATCATCTAACAATGGTTTGAAAGGTAGGGGATTATCTACAGCCGGGAAGTACCTTCTATAGATGTAGTGAGCGAAGGAGCACCCTATAGCAGAACCGAGGATAACGTCAAGGAAGTGATGTCTATAGTCCTGTGTTCTCGACAACGCAATTAACATAGCTCCTAGTAAGGGTAAAAACGCTACAATTTTCCGCCATAATCCAGTTTGTGGGTGATCAGTGATCAATTGTCCACATAGCCATAGGTAAAGATATCCTAAACCAGAGAAACTTTCACTCGAGTGTCCTGAAGGTGTAGTTCTAAACCCTTCTAATAAGCGCTCCACATTCTGAGTAGTACAGACATCTGCAGCATTCAATAATGTATCTTTAGGAAGACCTTCCCTAGGTTCACAGCGAGCTAAGAAATCTGGCCTCAATCTGCCAATCCAATTCTTGATATAATTGGTAAATAATACATTTAATGACCAGGAAAGATACAGACCTAGCAGTGAGATATAGAGTAGATGCCACCTATGTCTTTTGTCGGCCAAAAGCGCCCAAACCGTTATAATACTCACCGTAGGAACCACTAGGCTGTATATGAGCAACATTCCGTTACTCACACGTTCATGTTTAGTATACGGATGGGATATAGTCAAATCGTCAATGTAAAACTGCCTTTGGAAGGGATGTTGATAATAAACAGGGACATTAATTACTATACTCACGATTAAGACAATGAAATCAGAAATTCTCCATTTCACCCAATGGCTCGTAGCCGTAAGGCTAGTGCTACCAAATGACAGTCTGCTTATTGCCATAATCTTTTGACGCTTATTACTGTTTGATAGGAAATAATGGATATGTTGTGTTGTAGCCAGTTGTCGTCGTCAAACAGAAGGGACAACCTTTTATATTTCGTGTGCTCACAACTGAAAACAATCACAACAATACAAAAACGTTGCCGGTAGAAGATTAGGGTGTTGCTTTAATTGTGATCAGTATTGTCATTTCATAGTACCGGTGCTTGCGAAAGGGTACACTTTGTCCCTGATGTCTAATCAAAAACAGGAGAAACACTCACATGTCTGAACCAAGATAAAGGTCTGAAATGATCTATAGTACCTATTTTCTATTCAAAACAGTCGTACTGTACACTGTCGGTAGCTAAATGTGATGTAAATCTTAAAGATCCTCTACTGACGATGGGTTTCTTGGAGAGTAACCTCCCTCTAGCTTCAGTTGAGACCTACTCATTAGCTCCCAATAATACGAACTCCCAATGACGGTTCGTGCTGGTTCTTCTTGATTAAATGTGTTTTAAAGAGTGCGGTGTCCTCTTTTTCCCTGCTTTCTAAGCGCCAAACATTTGATAAACAACCTCAACAACTACAGATCACAACTCCAGGAGACAAAAAGTGGTGAAAAAACCAATTAGAATCGAAATAAGGTCTAACTAACTAGTCCCTTCGGTGCTGGATTCTTTATATAAGAAGTTTGAACTCAAGAGGTTAATTTAAGCTTCCAGTCATTTCAGCGGCTAATTTACAAGGGGTTAGAGCATGTCGAACTTCTTTCGTGACAGTTCTTTAGGCTTCAAACCGAGATCTAACATATTCTCGAAGCTGCGGGTGAAGGATAATGAGGCTTCAAATGAGAATTCTAACACGCAAGAGGGCGATTCTTCTTTGGAAGATCTGTTTTTGAATTCTAACAAGGAAGATATTACATCTCCAGCCACTACAATTATTAATTCTGACGGGGGAAAATTTGGACATAGCTTGCAGCTGAGATCCAGTACACCTAACCCGAGTACCACCAAAGCTGAGAAACCGGGCCGCGGACTTCTGGAGGAGGATGATCTAGAGATAACGGAAGTGAGAGATGTACCAATCTCCAAAGAAGAAAGTGGAACTAGTTCTGGTACTCCAAATAGTAATCAAATAAATGCAAAAACCGTTAATCTTAGCTTACCAGTACTACCAGCATCACAACAACAACGGTCAGAAAGGGAATGTGATATCGATGCATCTTCAAACGATGTTTTATTAGAAGCCTTTACCAACACGCAAAAGATATGCTCGAATTTAAAACAAGAATTGCATAAAGTACAGACTGAAAATTCCAAGTTGAAAACACAGGTCCAAAGCTATCAGAGTGACAAAGAAAAAATAATGGATAGATTTGCTGAATATAAAAAACTTTTAAATTCATTCAGTGAAAAATCCAAATTACTTTTTGAGCAAAAGAAAAAGGAAGATACTCAATTGAAGGAATTTAAGGAAAACTACGATAAGCTTTTGAAAAAAGTGGAAAGTTATAAAGATGATATCCATGGATTGAAAAATAATCTATCCCAATTAAGATTTTTAAAGAAGGATTCAGATACGGAATTGGCTAAAAAGGTTAAAGAAATTGAGTATTTGAAAAGGGAGTTGGACAGCTGCTCTGGCCAATTAAGCGAGGAGAAGCTGAAAAATAGCTCCTTAGTCCAAGAATTTGGTAAGATCAGGGGTGAACTGATGGTGAATTTGACACAAAATCTATCTCAGGGCCAATCTCAAATTTTGGAAAAAATTGGTATTTTGGAATCAAACTTCATCGGCGCTTATCACGTTGATTGGAACAACTTCAGCGAATCATCAATTTCAAAATTAACCGAATGCATAGGAACTCTGAGAACAAATATTTCATCTGAATTTAAAACAAGTTTTGGCGAGAACAATCGATCACTCGTTGATTATTACCAGAAATCATTTATCGAATTTATGGGAAGATTCAACCAAATTGACGGATATTACGATAAACTAAGCACCAGTATTAAAGAAGGTACAGAGTTGCAAAGCGCAAAGTTTGATGCACACACAAGCTCTTTATTTTCAGAGTTGCGGAGAGGTAAAGATGAATCTTGGGAATTGATAAAGAAATGGTCAAATGAGAATGAAAATCGTTTACAAATTGTTCAGGATAAAATCAACAGCAGCAATCTTAATTCTTTCCAACTAATAAAAACAACTTCTGAGGAGTATACGGCAATATCCGGAGATATCAAAGACAGATTACAAAAGTACCAATCTGAATCATTTGAAATCCTTCAGAAGCATTTACAAAAACTACCTGGATTCTTTGATGAAGTCCGCGAGGGTCATATAAAATCAAAAAAATGGATGGAAAAATTGGCTCAAGAGCTTTCAAGCTATAAGGAAAGCTTAACCAACAGTCGTGAATATGAAGCAAATATTTCAGGCTTACAATCACAAATTTCTTCTTTACAATTGCAAAAGAGCCAAGCACTCAGCTCTTTAGGAACTAAGGAGGCCCAATATGAGGACTTATGTAATTCGCTGATCTCTAAGGAAACAGAACTTGCCAGGTTTAAGGAAATAGAGAAAGAGTTGCATGGTAAGATTGAAAACATATCATCAGAAGTGGAACAACAGAAAAACAAGTGGTTAAGACTCAATGAAGAAAATATTACTTTAAAGGCTAATTCAGAAAATAAACTAGTAGTCCAAAATGAACTTCTTAAGGCCTTTCAGTCCGAGAACAATACCCTAAAACAGCGTACCGCTCAGCTCGAAGACGTACGTCAACAGTACGAAAAAGAAAATTCAACACGACTAGACAAAATTCAGAGGATAAATGAACAATTACAAAAATTAAACGTGGAGATGGTTCAATTAAAAGCACATGAATTAGAATTGGAAGAAGAAAACCGCAATTTAAAGAGGTTGATAGAGGATAATAAAATGGAGTTCGAGGACACAACAGATGATTATAAGCGTCTGAAACAGAGAGTAATTGTTTTGGAATCAGATAAACAAGATATTGTTTCCGAAAAGCTGGAGTTACAGGATCAAATGGAGAAAATGCAAGCTGTAGTAACCGGGTTAAAACAAAAAGTCTCTTCTTTACAAAAAAACGAGCATGATTATTCAAAACAGCTTGAAGCACAAGCGGCTGAGATGAGACAAATTCCAAAACAACCAAAACGACCTGAGAACCAAGGTAACGGAAGAAAAGAGCCTGCTAAAAGGAGGATACGAGAACACCTAGCCCCAATGTTCAAGCCCCAAGCACCTTCGCTGCCACCGCCACTACCTTCAACTCAACGCCAGCTCAAGTCTAATTCAAAGGATAAAGATGAAGAAGCAGATGAATTTGATCTATCCTCTTCTTTAAATGATGATCTTGAATTGACGAACCCATCACCGATAAAACCGGTTATAGCCAAAAGAGGTGACACTAAGATTAGACCTCCAATGGGTTCACGCAAGAAGCTACTCTTATTAGATGAACAAGATTCCACACCTTCGAAGCATAGGTGGAAGAAAAGAAGAATTTGAGTTCCACTAGAGAAAGTACTGTCTACTTTTCATCATTAAAAAACACACAATATTGCATCGCTATTACCAGTAGCCAAACAAGTTTAGTCAATCACTCCAAACCTTTGATTTTATCTAAAACATCTTCTTCTTCCAATCGGTGAAATACTTTGATCAGAGATCCCTCTCTAACTGGTGTTTCAAGATGTAGCACAGGTACATCGAAACAATACTTCTCCCACCATTCGTGGTTTTTAGGGTCATCAATTTTCACCACAGAATAATCGACTTGTGGCCTTTTTTTTAAAACCTTTTCCATAACGTTAGAGGCATTATCACACAAACCGCATTTGCTCTTAGAGAATAAGGTAGCTCTTACCGTCCCATTACTCAGTAAACGGGACGCTGTATGAAATGAACGGATATACATCTTTGCCGCCTGTCTATAGGGTTCGAAACAAACGGTTCGCACGATAAAACGGGTTCCGTCGCAGAGCGTTTACAAGTATGCACGTCATGAAAACTTACCCGAACAACTCATTAACGGCTTTGATACCCCCCCTTCTCCCATTGGGAGCATTGATTGACAGCTGAGGTGGAAGTAGCTGTCAATCATTTATTTAATATCGCTCATATTAAAGTCGGGAAGGTTATCATCAAATCGTTCCTCTCTCCCCTTCAAAAACCTGAGCTAAGCAGACTAGTATCACATAACAATGGTATTAACCAAGGAACAATTGAAAGAAGTTGAAACTTCACTAATTCAATTGGCACAAAAAGAAATTGGCCCATTGATCAAATCCCAATCAGGTACTAAGTTTGAATCCTACGAGGACAAGGCCAACAATGTTGACTTGGTTACAGTAGTAGACAAAAAAGTGGAAAGTATCGTCCAAGATTTTTTGAGCAAGAAATATCCCGATTTTGCATTCGTAGGTGAAGAAGGGTTTATCAAAGGTGAGACCAAAATTGGCGACAAGCCTACCTTCATCGTCGATCCAATTGATGGTACTACCAATTTCATTCATGGATACCCTTACAGCTGTACTTCTCTCGGTCTTAGCGAAAACGGTAAGGCTGTTGTTGGTGTCGTCCATAATCCACATTTGAATCAGACTTTCCATGCCTCCAAGGGTAATGGTGCATTTTTGAATGGTGAATGTATTCAAGTGACACCACGTCCCCTAATTCTGCAAAAATCTATCATTGGGTTGGAATCAGGTTCAGAGCGTGCTGAAAGTCCAGGTAGCAACTTCGAAACCAAATTGCGTACAACTAATAACCTGTTGAGTGAAAAAGGTGGATTTATCCACGGTTCAAGAAGTCACGGTAGTACTGCAATGGATCTATGCTACGTGGCTACCGGTCTTTTGGATGCATACTGGGAAGGTGGCCCATGGGCTTGGGATGTCTGTGCCGGCTGGTGTATCATAGAAGAGACAGGTGGTATTATGGTTGGTGCTAACCCTGGTGAATGGGAGATCCCATTAGAAAACAGGCGCTACTTTGCAGTTAGAGGTGGTGCCAAGAAAGAGGAGCAGACTTGGTTCGTTGAGTCTTTATGGTCCCACGTCGAGGGCAGGTTGTCGTACTAAGTTGAGTGTAAGAGATGATCGTATCCTAGCATCTAACGGGTACCTTCATTTTTTCTTACTCTTTGTGTTTATATTTTCACCTTTACAAATTTAAGTAGATCATTTGCTTATAAGCTGAAAGTTTGATATCAACACTTCCCTGTCTTGGATGATTTAGAGTACCATGGATTAAACTGAAGCGATGAGCCAAAATGATTATGAGGAAGATTTCAGAATAGATGCCGAAGAATACGGTGATGATAAGGCTGTAGTAGTAGCGCGTAAAGTAGTTCGATTCATTCTTTCCAGTTGTGAATCTCAAAACACCATCATTGCTAAGGGGAGGTTACAAAATGTTGCCAAAGAGTATGCTAATCAAGAGAATTGTACCCGTATACCATTTAACACCCTGTTATATGAAGTGAATAGCATCTTAGAGGACATTTATGGCTACAACTTGGTTGGATTACCGCCCAAAATGGGGCCCAATATGGCAACATCTCAAAACACTGGTAACAATAATAGCAACACCAACGGTAATAATAAAGAAGACAAATCAGCTACGAAGGCATCTAGATTCATACTCTTGAACACCATGAAGAGCATACCTGAGCTGGATGAAGCACGATTGGATCAAAGCGGATCTCTATATAAGAGTGTTCTGCGTGATGAAAGTTACGTACAGGAGAACTTCAATAGCAGTAGTACGGTGGGTAACACCTTGAGTACTCATCAAGATCTAGTGTTCAAAGGGTTGCTAACGGTTGTGATATGCATCATTGTCTTCTCTAAGAATAACATTCTGCAACAAGAATTGTTTGGATACCTAGAATCCTACGGTGTACCTACAGATGGATCCAAAATACCCATCTTGAAGTGGAATATTGATGATTTTGTGAAAACGTTAGATAAAAGAGAATATGTCGTTAGAATGGAACAGAATTCCGATGTCGAAGGTAATATTACATCTTACAGAATAGGAAGAAGGACACAACAAGAGTTTGGTATTGATGCATTGGTGGAAATGATGAGACAAGTATTGGGATTAGATGTTAATCAGACCCCCCATTTGAAAGAGGACATTAAAAAGAATATTGGAGACTCTTATGCGTGATGGTATGTGGTTGGATGGAGGAAATAGCTACTAGAACTAGAGACAAGGGGCAAATCCAATACGCTAAAAACAACGAGATGAACTAGAATGGCCAAAATGAGACTACAAGGGCGTCAAAAAAACGGTATTATTTGAATATCGGGCCTCACACGTGAGAAACTTTTCTGGGTGAATTTCTTTTTTTTTTGGCGTTTACGTTACTTTTAACATAGAAAGTAAGAAACGAGCGAGGTTCGTCAATTCATCGTACTGCTGTTCGAAAACGGTTTATAAACGAGGCCATAAAGACTTTGAACAGGAGCATTGATCGCAGTTTAGTTCATTGTCTGTCACAATTAGAGATACAAGCATCTCATCAAACAATCATGGTAGCGGGAATGGATAACACAGATTTAGCAGTGCTTTGTGCACTTATCTTGGCCGTAGCAGCTTATATGAAGAAAGATATTATCAAAGAGCTGCTATTCTCCAACGATGATGCTATTACTGCTGATGATTCTGGTTCCCGTGATATCCTGCAAGTCATGAAGGATAATAACAAGAACTACTTAGTACTTTACGCTTCCCAAACTGGTACAGCTGAAGATTATGCTAAGAAATACTCCAAAGAGTTGGCAGCTAAGTTTTCATTGAACGTTATGTGTGCAGATGTGGAAAACTACGATTTTGAGAGCTTGAAAGAATTACCATCTAATGTGGTGGTTTCTATCTTCGTGGCAACCTACGGTGAAGGTGAGTTTCCAGATGGTGCTGTACAATTTGAAGATTTCTTAAACGAATTGAGTGAAGGTGCATTGACCAATGTTCGTTACACACTATTCGGGTTAGGTAATTCCACTTATGAATTCTACAATGGTGCTTCCAAGAAAATCTTGCAGCACATGGAAAAGGCGGAAGCCACTCTAATTGGTGAGCACGGCCTTGGTGATGATGGTGCTGGTACTACTGATGAAGACTACTTGTCTTGGAAGGAAAACACCTTTGAAATCTTAAAGGACCAATTGAATTTAAGTGAACACGAACAAAAATTTGAACCTTCTTTCCAATTGGAAAAATTAGAAACCATTGACGAAAAAGTCTCCCTGGGTGAACCTTCTTTACACTATTTGCCAGCTAACAAGCTCTCATTCAATTCTGAAAATGTCCAAGTGGGTCCATTTGATATAAACCAACCATATTTGGCCCCTATTATAAAGACTCACGAATTGATGAAAAGTAAAGACCGTAGCTGTGTTCACAGTGAATTCGATGTTTCTGGATCTAATATAAAATATACTACAGGTGACCATTTGGGAATTTGGCCATCTAATGCTGACGAAAAAATTGAAAAATTCTTATACGCTTTTAACTTGAACCCTGATACCATCTTTGATTTGAAACCCTTAGACTCTACTATCGAAACACCTTTCCCTACGCCTACTACCATCGGTGCAGCTGTAAGACATTATTTGGAAATTACAGGCCCCATCTCCAGACAAAGCTTTGGTTCTCTTGTACAATTTGCACCATCGGCAAAGATTAAGGAAAAATTACAAAATTTAGCCGCTGATAAGGACCAATTCCACATTGAAATTACCTCTAGATACTTCGATTTGGCAGATGCAGTATTACACCTTTCCGGAGGTGCTAAATGGGAAACCGTACCATGGGAATTCCTAATCGAATCCATTGCTCATTTACAACCTCGTTATTATTCTATTTCCTCTTCTTCATTGTCAGAAAAACAAACTATTCACACTACTGCCATGGTGGAAAGCGCCCCTAACCCTGCTGGTGGTCCAAATGTGGTTGGTGTCGCTACCAATTTATTAAAGAACATTGAAGCGGAAATTAATGGTAAGAGTACCGATAGTTTAGATGTTCATTTCGATTTGAGGGGTCCTCGTGCACTTTTCTCTGGTTACAAATTACCAGTTCACGTTCGTCGCTCTGCCTTTAAGCTGCCCTCCAACCCTCAAACTCCACTTATTATGATTGGCCCAGGAACTGGTGTGGCTCCATTCCGTGGATTTATTAGAGAACGTGTAAAATACGTGGAAACTACCGAAAATGCTAAGCTGGGTAAACATTTGTTGTTTTACGGTTCCAGAAACTTGGACGATTTCTTGTACAGAGAAGAATGGCCAGTCTACGCTAAGAAATTGGGTAATGCGTTTGAAATGGTTGTTGCACACTCTAGATTGGAGAAGCAGAAGAAAGTTTACGTCCAAGATAAACTGACAGAACGCGAGAAGGATGTCCTTGCACTACTTAATGAAGGTGCATTCTTGTATGTTTGTGGTGATGCGAAGGGTATGGCTCAAGGTGTCCACCTTGCCCTAGTGGAGATCTTGGCCAATGGTAAATCCATTTCGAAGGAGGATGCGACTGAAATGGTTAAGATGTTGAAGACCACCGGTAGATACCAAGAAGATGTGTGGTAAGCTAGGTGAGGTAGGTTCCGTTAAAACTAAAGCAAATTATTCAAAGGATAAATGGAATGCATTTACACCATGCTTTTCTTCACACTTGTTCTGAATCTGTATATGTATAATTTAGGCTCTACTTGAACTTTACCTGAACGGCTGTTCCGCGTAGTTAAGAATAAGTAAAAAAGATTAAGTACCAATCGAAGTCGAGGAAGCTAGGACTATCTCGCATTGAAAAGAACCGTATATGAGACTCTTCACAGGCTTACCCATTCGTGGATCACTGAGATTCACTAGATACTTCTCAGGAGCTCGACTATGTGGAAAATCAGTAATAAATACGAAAAATGAAGGGCAATCTCGATTAGATGATCTCAATGTAAGAACGATGAAATCTCCTCGAAGTTCTCAAAATCTATCAAAAAACCTTAGGAGAGCGTTTGTTCCTCATTTCAATCTAACACGCTATAATTTTAGAGATGATTTAGAGAGTGTGCTGTTGAAATGTTTGAAGGTGAAATCTTGCACTACGGTTACCACTGCTGAAAGTTACGATCTATCCAAATGTATTGCACTATTGCATAGTCAGGGTTTCCAACCTGTCAGTTTAATTCCTGACGAAATTATAACATTTAGACATCACTGTAATGGTAGTACTGGTGATATCATGATATTGGGTCAAAGTGGATCTATAATATGTTGGGGGTTTGATGAAGCTACGGTGAACCAAAACATCTTAAAGCTAGTCGAAGATGCAAGGACAAATCCTTTGAATCCTGACGAATTCGAAAGTGAAGATATGGATTACGTTGAATTAGAGAATAAACTTCAACTAGAATCAGTACAGTTAGAATCTGCCAACCATGCCGCCGTAAAGTATTTAGAGACAAGTTTGCTAGTGGGAGATTTAATATTGATAAATTCTACAGATCCAGGTGCAGGATTATTACACAAGGCAGCGTTCTCTAGTGGATTTTCGAGAAGTACAAAATTAGCTGTATTAGAGAATGCTATGGAGAGACATATTGTTGAAACCAGGATCATTACCGAGAAAGTTTCTAAAGGCGTTCGTTTAAATTTGAAAAGAGGAGATGCCCTGAAATCTATTGGTAGATTATTTTTAATAAGAGGTAAGTTGAATCTCTACTCGGAATTAATCGAGACTCCAGATTTATACTGGAGTGAACCCCAGTTAGAAAAAATCTTTAAGGAAACCTCGAAATACCTTGACATCGGTCCCAGGATAAACATTCTGAACAGCAAATTAGATTACTCCACTGAGGAGACCCGTGCTCTTATGGGCGTCTTAAGCGAAAAGAATAGTACGGTATTAGAACTGATCATCATTTATCTTATCGCCTTTGAGCTTTGCTTCGAATTATACCACTTCTATGAGAGATATTGGCTCGATAGTAAATCTCAACTGGACCAGAAGAAAGAGCACGAAACTTAAAACAATATAGTTGAATCATGTAAATAATATATTTTATTCCAAAAAGTTAATTAGATTGGTTGATCAAAGGGTCTTGGACATCCAAGATAATTGAGCCAGTAAAAGTATTCTTTTTAACATGGACACCCGTCAAATCTGACACTACATAATCAGCACCAGCTTCATACAGTTTGAATTTTTCAAAAGTTGTTGTGACCGCTATCACAGTAGCACCAACGCCTTTACCAGCTTTTATACCTTGAGGGGAATCTTCAAAAACAACCTTCTTGGCATCCTTCATGGAACTATCCCAAAGGTTACAAAGTTCAAAACATGCCTTTCTATAACCTTCAGGATCTGGTTTATCCTTAGTCACATCCGATGCTGTAATGAAAACTTCTGGTGTTCCCACTTCTCTAAGAATGGTTCTAAACCACATGTGAGCCAAATAAGGTGAGCCTGATGTGACGACAGCCCATCTTGGTTTGATGAATTTATTCTTAGTTAAACTGTTTGTATTCAGATCTATTAACAGTTTCTTGGCACCTGGAATTAATCTCACGGAATCAAGGTAATCATAAGCAACCGAATACTCTAATTCCTGAACAGCCTCATCACTTCCCAATTCCAGTGAAGGAAAGTGTTTTCTTATGAATTCACCAGTGATCCCAGGTCCTGAAGAGTTCATAATTTCACTAGGATCCACCTTATGACGATTACAAAAGTTGGACCAAGCACAGTCAGAAGCGTATTGGGTATCGACGAGTGTACCGTCTAAATCGAATAAGCATACATCAGCATGAATGATTGGCATCTTGAAATAATGGGATAGCTATTGAAATAGGTGAATAATATATATTGTAATCCTTTAGACATCGTTACCTTGTGTAAGTCGTTAGTGAGTTTAATGGACCCTTGATTTGTGCTGTGACGTTATCGCGATGCATTATTCTGTGAAGCGAGAATAATACAAATTTATAACTCGAAGACATTACATTGACGGCCCAAATATTTCTACAGAGTCCTCATAAGTTGGATCAATTGGCTACTGTGTTCCTGCTATTTTATGACAGTTGTTCCACAAGTAATTCAATGCATTGCAAGGTCTATTACTTGATGGTTTCTTGATTTTTCTTATCATTATTTTGTCGAAATTGTGTCACAAATTATACTATCATACAATACATATATAAGCATTTTTGCCAAGAGTTTCTTTTTTAGAAAAATAACGGACTAATACTGCCAATGAAAGGATTGAGTTTAGTCTTATTATTATTATTTTACTCGTAATTACATCTACCATGGTATCACTAGCATTACCCACGATCAGTAACGGTCAGGCTTTAAATACTGACATCTTAACGGAGGACTTGCAATTCGAACAGTATACAAAAAATCAACAGTGGAATCTATTATCAAAGAGCCTTGAAATTTATTTCCTATGGCTTCTTACTATGATGGTAATTTACGCTCTGACGCTTGCTGCACTCTTGTACATTAGAGGTACTAAGCATAATCAAGAAGTCGCTAACGGAAAAGGAAGTGGAAATGAACAGAAAAGTGGCAATACTGTCGTTAGCATAAATGACAAGGACCTGTATCCAATTCTGAACCTTGCTGGTGATCAATCGAGTTTTTATTTGAAATACCTAGATGTGGATCAGATTCCTAAATCAAAAAACCAAGATTTGAGGAGAACGAAAAACACAAACGATGGGGAGGAAGTGCTGAAAGAGATGATAGGAGACAACTCTTAATTAGGGTTTTAATAAAACAAATAATAATAATAATAATAAAAAAAAAATTAGTTTTAGATTAAAATCAATTATTAAGTAGCATCACGGGCGTTTTCAGAACTCAAAAGGCCTGCGTATTGATTTCTCTTAGAGTCATCTTCCTTCACACACGCCAGTATTTGATCAGTTAATTTCTCAGTAATAGTATAGGCCTTGTAACAATTCTCCATTAATGAAAGTGCATCCATGGGCAATCCACCAGCTTTAGAAACTTGTACCACTTCTCGGTTTTTATTTAGCGTCACCGTTAAAGTACCGTCTCGAAGTAATTCCTCTTTCAAATTTGCATCTATAATGGCTATCTCCGCGTTAGAATCACCTTTGATGTTTTCCTCGGTATCTTGAGGATTAAAGAAAGAGAAAGTAACACAAATGGGGATGTGTAGAATCCCAAGAGGTACAGGCTCTCTTTCATCTGTAGGATGTACAGTAACTCTATCACCAAGTACCGTAATATCAGGTTTTTTGAAATGTAACAGTGCTGTCATCACTGCAATACAAGATGCATCTAATAAACCACCATCACAATCTAAGAAATGCACATCCGCTCTAATTGCCCAACATTTACTACCTGCTACAATGCACAATCCTTCAACATCTAGAGCACCAGATCTTCTCACGGCCTTTTCGATAATTCTTACACATAAGACTTCATCTTCACCGGTACTGTTACCGTTTTCAAATTGAGGTCCCGCCATGGGTGATGTCTCCGTGGATATTAGAAATAAACCTTCAAAAGGTCTGTCTTCATAAGGTTGGGCTATCTGGCAACTTATCCTACAGTGTATCTTGGTCTTCCCCATTGTAACGGTTACATCACCATATTCTTTACCAAATTTAATGTCAACATCTCGAAACTGATCAAAGGATCTTCCATCAAGTCTAAGATTTTGCCTCAATGCATCTAAAATGAACTTGTTTTCCGAAGTTGAGAATTCAATATCCTTTGCCATCGCAGTTTTAATAAAGTTTTAATCCCAAAAGCACAATGTTTTACCTCGAAATCAATTGAATCCAGTCTTTCACTTCTATTCTATAGTTCACTTCACCTCATCTCATTGGGACCGAGAGCCTCGTAATTTTTCATATTCGTCGAACGTGACCAAAATAACGTTGGCAATACGAGATCAAATATTATATTGCGATGCGATCAATTGCCAGTTTTCATTTGGCTCTCTTAAAGAATCCATCGATGGATCCTTTACCCGTAGCCACTTTCCTCTGTGATACTGTCTTTTTAACGACCTTTTTCGTAGTTTTCGTCGTCGAGTTTGACCCATTAGTGAGTCCTACGTTCATAGCACTCTGTACTAGTGATTCTTTCTCCTTGGTAACATCTTTGATATTTTGTATATAGTCCTCGTACTTCTGAAACGCCTTTGCTACATTTAATTCCTCACCAGTGTATTTAACCAAATGCCAATATGCAGGTCTTGGAATCAGTGATATCAATAAATTCACAGCGATAGTCACTTTGGCAGATTCCATAATTTCCGGTGGTAGGGATGATGGAATTGGAATGGTCGTGGGAAAGGCATCTAGGATTTGCCTTGTTTTTCGAATTAGACACTGCATAATCTTTTGAGTAGTTATTTTGTAATAGATATCACCAGCTTCTTCAATGGGATCTGCAACATTTTCCATTGCCGCTTTAAAAGTTTCTAGGGAAACCTTGCTCCACTCATGGTCGTGTGAGTCAACAAGTAAGTCATGGTAGTCTCTTAGTCCCAAAAATTTGTTATCACTCTGCATCGTGGTGGGGGCGTCTTCTCTCAAATAATCCTTCTCATCTTGCACTGTGAATTCTTTATAGAAGAATCCAATTAGATTGAATGTAATATCAGTTTTCGATAAATACTGAAAATCTCCATCTTCCATTACATACCCGTTTTGAGGATCGTTTTCATTAATTACCAGAGTAGATTTTATCGTCTTACCATCTTTTGTATAATGATAATTGTCTTCCGCCTGATCTTGATCATCAGTGTAGGAACAACCTCGACTAAATTCATGAGATTTCAATTGGTAAATGCCTTTTCCTTTGAATTCTACTAGTTGCATACGGTCCTTGGATGTATTATTTGATGGATGTGGTAGTGAAAAGATCTGGGCGTTCTCTTTACAATCGAGCAATTCTGGCGGTAGTACCAAAATCCATCTCTTGGAATCTGATCCCACAGTCATTGTAGTGGATTAGACTTCGTAGTAACTTGTTACCGGATCCTTCAGTCCTAGAGTTGTGTATATAATGAATGCAGTAGATTCGTACAAGCGCGTCGAAATTCATCTCATCTTATATCGTCGCATTAACAGATCTGTTCAATACTAGATCTTAAAGCATTGCTGATTGGTTTCTAGTGGCCGCTCCTCATTCTTGTAATCTATATTAGATCTATTTCTACACTAATTAAGATTAGGTTTCCAATGTCTTGTATATATAGGTGCTAGGTGCTAAGCTCATAGATTTAACGATATAGAAAGCCTAGAAAAAACGGACACAACAATGCCTCCTATGGGTCGTTTAACGTCACAAATGCAATGCACTCCAGTATAATTGCAATTTTTTTTCTATCCCCTGAGTTCTTATATATCCATTGTACAGGTGCCTTCCAAACTCTCACAACTACAATTCACATGAATTAGATAATTTAACGGGAATGGAGTGGTTGAGCTTGATCAAGGCCATTGCGACGGTATTAGCCATTCTGCTGGCAACGAATTGGATATTTAGAATTTTCTATTTGGATCTCAAACGTGATTTTAGTGAATTAGCTGCACAAGAACAATCCAATGTCACCACCACTCGAAAAGAGAATGAAACTGCATTATACAGAAACTTTTTACTGCCTTTGGGATTCCCACTGGTAACAGGTCTGGGATTATCACTCAAGTATAAGCTTCGTAATGGTAATTTTGCAGATATCTGGTGTGCTATCATGGATTTAGCTGACAAGAACTCTATTAGATTTGTGGACCAATCTAAAGATCTATCCTTACAGGAAATAAACGGTATGGCTAAATATATTTTAGAAACATACTTATCCAATGCCCATGGAAATGTTGGTATATTGGTGACACCATCCAGATCTCAAGGGTTTATTATTTCTATTGCATCAATGATGGCTTCCGTTAAATATAATACATTACCCCATTTCCTTACATCTATGCCCCGTAAGAAGCTGGAAGACATCAGCATTCTAGTGGTCGATTCGTGGGAATCCTTTTCCCAACTCCGTGGAAGTGAGGAATGGTACGAATTGATAATAGTATGCGAATCCAATTCATCATACATTTCTGGAGACCACAAAAATGTCATATCTTGGGATCAACTCATTCATGGTTACAAGAACGACAATTCGTATATGTATTCAGCACCCGAGGATAATTCTGATGATAGCAAGAGTTTACTATATTTTACATCCCCTCATGGAGACACTACGAGTTTTAGCCAAGGATGCCTAGTGAGCGGTGTTGCATCGTTCGTTCGTAATTTTCCCTTGGGCCACGAATTGAATGGCAAGGATTCACTGGCAGTTACTGGAAATTTAAGTAGTCTCAACTTATGCCTGCAAGTGTGGCAAAAGGTTCTTGCGGTTCTTTTGCATGGCGGTAAGGTTTCCTTTCAGGATACCCTGGATTTAAACAAGTTATACAATCCCACTTTACTCTTGGCTGATGCTAACGAATTGCTAACCGTAGTCAAGAGGTCGGTATCAGCCAACAGTTCATTTGTTCAAAAGTTGAAGTACCAATGGGCTACCGCTTTGTTAACTGAGGGGGTCTTCACAGCAATCGGTCAACTCCCTATAAAGTCGATTGAAAAGCTAAGATCTACATATTTGCTAGACTGCGTATCAGATTCTTCTTTAGTGAATTCATTTCCCAAGAATGTTCCCAAGTTGAAGAGAGGTCAGAGCGGAAATACCTTAGATTCCTTACAATTAAACTATCTGAGAGCTCACTTAGGTTCGAGAGTAATATTTGAATACTACTGTCCTCATACTGTCATGGGTCCCATTGCTCATACAAACTTTTACGATTATAGAATATTGCCACCAAGAGTTAGTGCTAATTTCATATTTTGTGGACCTATATCTACGACTTTAGAGGGAAAACTAGTACAGACTAAAGAGAATTCTGAGTTAGATGTTACTAGAAGGCAAGGTATGCTTTGTATTCGTGGTTTCACTATTGGTAAACCGGTAGAACCTGCACGTTTAGAGAAGGCTAGGGAATTATCTGGTGAATTTGGAGGAGGCGAAGGTTGGATGCCAATGGTTGGAATATTTGGCCTTTGGGGCCAAGATGGATGCCTTTACCTCTATAAATAAAAAGGCTTATCATTATTATTCTATAAAGTACACATATATATAATTATATATATGGAAAAAGTCGCATCAATCGTATTTTAAATTTCCAATAACACAGGACCAGAATTCCTTGACATATTTCTCCTGTTCTTCGCCGCTATGAGCACCTCTAAGTGCCAAATAACTTCGATTATCGACATCAATGTCCCATTCACCAGAATTAGCGCCTACCACTCGACCTCCAGTTTCCTTTAGAATACACCAGCCGGCACAAACGTCCCAAGCGTAACATCCACCATCCCAATAAGCATCCAAACTACCCAGCGCAATGTAAGCCATCGACATTGCTGAAGATCCTAAGTTTCTCGACCCATGTATAAATCCACCATCTACCGAAAGTAAGTTTTGATAAGTAGATGCCTTACATTTAAAATTTGGACCTTCTCTCGCGGATCCCGGCTGCAATCCCACTATTGATTTATTCAACTGTAATGTGCCCATAGAGCTAATCTTTTCCTTATAGTTAAATGGTTCTCCATTAACTTTAACACCATTTCCCCGAGATGCAGATACCAATAAGTTTAAATGAGGGTTGTAAATGACTCCTACAACAGGTTCCTTATTCAAAGTCATACCCAGGGATGTGCAGCTGAAGGGGAAATCATGCACGAAATTCGTAGTACCATCAATTGGATCTATGATAAAAGTTGGATCATCAGTGATCTTAGTGACACCTTTAACGTAACTTTCCTCACCAATAAATTGGAACCCAGGATATTGAGACTTAAGCGTATTCCATACGATTTGTTCCACTTGTTTATCAATAGTGGTAACTATATCCACGTTTCTAGCACCTGTCTTCAGTTCATAGTTTTGTTGAGAACCTGATTTTGATTTAATGATGGGACCAACTTTATTACACGCTAGATCAGCCAGAAACTCTTCTACAGCCTTCAAGTCAATTTCTTTAGCAGCCATTGGTACCCTTAAAGTTTTAGCAAAAGATACCGAATAATCTCACAATTTCATTAAGCTATTCATTCTTTTATAGAATCATGTCTATACATCTCGTGATAAAGTCCGGTGCTTCGAGATTTTTTCAATGATGCTCGAAGAGATACGTTCTCACACAACGTAACGTAATGACGAATATCATGTGTTATCAGCCGCAGCACTAGGGTAAGTTATCTACGATCGTATATAACTTTAAAAGTAACCGTGTTCTTTCAAATAGTCTTTAACAACTTCACGGTCCCTGTTAACCCACTTGGCCTTAGAGACAATAGTATCTAAGGATTGGGCTAATGATTGATCGAAACCTTTTGTGGACTTGTCGCTGAAGAACTTCTTGATTTGATCGATGACTTCCAAGGAAGTAAACGCAGAAGTGCTGATAATAACCACAGAACCCAACATCGACATTCCAGGTGGTAATCTTTTAGAAATATCCTCCCAGTTGGTTTGTAACCATGACCACAAAGTTTCAATACCTTGTTTGTGAGTTCTCATACCTTGCATGGGGATATAGATATCTTGGTTCAATACAGTGCCATCAGTCAAGTATCCAAGGGTTCTCTCCAACAATTTAGCATCTTCAAATCTACCCAAAGTTCTCAAAGCTGCTAATTTTTCATCAGTAGAAGTTGGATTCTTGTAGATGTGTAAAATCTTTTCGTAGTTATCCACACCACCTGCTCTAGCAGCAGCACTGAACACAATTGGTTTGATTAGTGCAGGGATAGCATGTTTATCACCAGCGGCATACTTGGTAAACATATCCAGGGCGGATTTTTCCACTTCAGTGTCCCTTGCACCAGCAGCTGCACCAAACATGGCAACCTTCAAACGTTGGGTAGCAAAGGAATCACTGGAAGAGAATTCCCAACCTAAATTGTGAGCCTTGGAGGATACCAATTTTCTGGTGAAATTGTTTAGAGCTTCTTTAGTCTCTTGTGGCTCAAAAGTCCAAGCAGCCTTCAAAGAGGACAAACTAGCTAAAATCTGCTCCCAAACGACAAAGGATTGCTCCTTGTCCCATTGAGAGACTAGGTTCAAGAAGTTTTTAGTAGATGTATAACCGGAAGCTGAAAGCGCCTTTGAATCAGCAACTAAACCAACACGATCTTCCACAGACAAAAGGTTAGCCTGTTGGCCAAATTTGGCCCATCTTTCATCTGAGTAAGAAGTGATGTAAATACCTGATTGAGCGGAATTAGTTTTGAAAAAGCTTGGATCTTGCAACTCAATGGACTTAGATCTCTGGTCCAACACTAAAGAGCTATCCACACCTTGGTTTGTAGCTAGGGTAAGGAAAACTGGATACAAAGTTTCATCTTCTTCAGGTTTCAAATCACCAGTGGACAAGTAACGGTTTTGGGTAAAGGTGATTTTTTTACCATCTTCTTTAACACTAATTACAGGGTAGCCCACTTTACCAGTCCAAATATCCATGACTTTACGGACATCTTTACCTGAAGCCTCAGATAACGAATCCCATAGATCACCAGTACGAGCATTTGAGAATTTGAATTTTTGTAAGTATTTTGAAACACCTTGGATGAAAACATCTTCACCTAACCATTTGGAAACCATTCTTAAAACAGAAGAACCTTTAGAATAGGAAATAGCGTCGAAAATTTGGTTAATTTCGTCAGCACGTTTCACAGGAACTTCAATTGGATGCGAAGAACGAAGCGAGTCTAACGCCAATGCATTTTGTAAAGTGTCAGCCACGTATTCTTCCCATACTTTCCATTCTGGTTCAAACTCGTTACAAGAGTACCAGGACATCCATGTGGCAAAACCTTCATTTAACCAAAGACCTTCCCACCAATCCATGGTAACTAAATTACCAAACCATTGGTGAGCTAATTCGTGTTGTATAACTTCGGCCACTCTTTGAATACGGTCCAATGTGGAATTTTCCTTATCCAAAAGAACGTCAACAACTCTATATGTAACAAGTCCCCAATTCTCCATCGCACCTGCAGCAAACTCATGCACTGCAACATTATCCATCTTGGGCAATGGGTACTTAATATTAAAAGTCTTTTCAAAAAATGCCAATGTTTTAGCGGTCAAATCAGCGGCAAATTGACCGTGATGTTCGTAACCTGGAGTAGCATAACATCTAACGGGAATACGGAAATCGTTGTTCTCCACATATTTCAGTTCTGCCACAATAAATGCCACTAAATAAGTAGACATCTTAGGGGTAGTGTTAAAGCTAGTAACTTTTTTACCATCTTCCACACTTTCTTTCTTCACATCCATATTTGACAAATGGGTTAGATGTGGTTCAGAGACTAAAGTAATGTCAAAAGTTGCCTTTCTATTTGGTTCATCGTAACAGGGGAAAGCTCTACGAGCGTCAGTAGCTTCCATTTGTGTAGTTGCCATGTATTTGGTCTCTCCAGTCAATTTATCCTCGTATTTAGCTCTGTAAAACCCTGCCATGTAATCATTCAATTCACCGGTGAAACTGATCTCCAAAGTTACCTTTTCACCATTCTTGGCTATGGTACCCGCTGGGAACTTAAATTCAGTGACTTGTTCATCATTGTCATGTTTAACTTCGGTTGCCTTAGTCCCGTCAGTCAAGGCAGCAGAGTGCAAATCGATATCCAAAGAGTTTAACCAAATGGAATCCACTTTAGGATCATTGACTTGGAGATCCAATTTTAAGTGACCGCCAAATTTAAAGGTTTGGAAATCAGGTTCCAATCTTACGTCGTAATGCAATGGCGTAACGTTGGTAGGTAATACCTCTCTGCTTGCAGAAACATCAGCACTACTCATAATTGCAAGAAATGTCTAGTTAGTAATTCAATGCTTGAAGAAATGTTCAAGAGAAGCGTGTTCATTGATATATCCTTGGTGTTGTTGGTCGCACGTCTCTTCCCTTTATGTACGAAAACCATTGTGCGGGTAAAGAAAGCAGTACTCACAGTGAGGCCATATAAGAGAGCAGTATTGATGCTCTCATTTCCAGTAATTTCACAATTGATAGGTTACTGACACTACTAGATTTGCTGCTCATGCTTCCGGGCTCATCAATATTCATTTTACTTGCCAACTCTTGTAATCACCTTTCCCTCTCTGTGAATACTGCCTTTTAGGTTTTTGTGTAATGAAAGTTTAAAATACATACCGCTGAGTTGCCTTTTGACACTTGTGACAGCTTTCTCTAAAGAAAGATCTTTTTGCTATAGTTGTTGACACTATTGGCCCCATTGATGCCTTTGTGGTTCCATTCAAAGCGGCAGGCTTTATTGCTCGAAGAGAGCTTAATCCTACCTGATATTTACCCATTCGGGGCACATATCTTGAGCCTATAGAGCTCAGAAACCGCCTTGAGACCGTCCCAAAGAGCATTATCTGGTTTGCAGTCGAAAGTATCTATGAAAGGAATATAGATATATTTGTATTATCTGCATCGAACCGTCGACATGAAATGAGATGAGCTTACAAGCGTGAAAAACATATGAGGGAGCGGCTCAGAGTGCAAGAAGTGAATCTAAGGCTAGTAATGAAAGGAATGAGAAGCTAGAAGCTAGTACTACCGATACAGTGGAGGGCTTGTTATTTTTAATGGAATTTAAATATGGACTTGTTATGATATGAATGTCATGTGCTTTTCGCGTGACAATTTTCAAATTTTTCCTTGGCATACACCTTTTCTGTTAACTCCGTCTAGGGTTTTAAGTTGGGGACTATCCCCGCTTTACCGATGAATAACTTCGAGCCCTAAATTTCTATAACTCTGTACATGCTGATAACTTAGACCTCATCTTAACGAGCTCATCGCATCGCATCGACGACAGTTGAAGATTACCAGAATCATATCCTGTATATCTACAGCCACATGCTTCAATCAGTATGTTAGCTGCTAGTAATGAATATAATTCTAATTCTAGTCGTACAGAAAATGCAGAGATGGATATAGAAGAACATCCCTATGGGTTTCAAAACGAACCTTCATCAGCATTGGCGGGTTCCGCTGGGGGAGAACTCGAAGAGGGTATGGACGCTACTAGGGCAAATTCGTTAAATCCTGACGAGGATTTCCTGAAAAGAATAGAAACAAGCGTTTCTCAAACCAATGAAGGTAAAAATCTCCAATACGAAGTGTCTTTCGAAGAAGGATCTATGGATCCTGAAAACATAGCGATGCATCTTTCATGGCCGAGAAAATATTACGTTTCTACACTGGTTACTTTGATATCCGGCATAATTACCATGATTTCGTCTTGTTGGTCTCTAGTTGCCGAAGACGTTATGTCACACTTCCATATTTCGAGAGAAGTTAGTGTACTTGGTATATCACTTTACATTTTTGGATTAGGCTGTGGGCCGCTGCTATTATCACCTATAAGTGAACTTTATGGCCGACGGATAACCTTTATATTCTCGTTGTCGTTTAGTGTAGCATGGCAATGTTTAGTAATATGGTCACCGACCATTGAAGGAGTTTTGTTTGGCCGGTTTTTATCGGGTTTCTTTGGTTCTTCTTTCTTAAGTGTAGCGAGCGGTACCATTAGTGACATTTTCACCAAGGATCAAATAGGTATTCCGATGACATTTTATGCATTAGCTCCGTTCGCAGGACCTTCATTGGGACCTGTTCTAAGTGGTGCATTTAACAAAGATGGTTACAAATGGCCATTCATCGTTATGATGATTGTTTCAAGTGTATTACTAGGACTTGTTACGTTTACGGTTCCGGAGAGTTATAAACCAGTACTTCTTATCCGCAAGGCTAAGCGGTTACGGAAAGAAACTGGAGATGACAAATATTTTGCACCTTTAGAAGTGATTCGTAGGGAGGCAAACATTTTCCGTTTGATTTTACTTTCGGTAAAGAGACCCATTGATCTTCTCTTGAGAGATTACATGATAGGTGTTCTCTCTTTTTACACAGGTTTAGTTTTGGCGATCATTTACCTGTATTTCACAGTTTTCCCCTACATATATCCTAAGCTATGGAATTTTACTGTTATGGAGACTGGTTTAGCATATTTGGGTTTGCTCATAGGAATGATTATCGTGTGTCCTTCCTGTCTGATATTTCAAAAGAATTACGCTCGCAGAGTGGAGCGTAATGGTGGTAAATCTACGCCGGAGATGAGATTCGAAGCTTTGTTTTACGGCGCATTCTGTACACCCATCGGGCTTATGATTTTTGCCTGGACCTGCTATTCTCATGTACATTGGATAGGTTCTCTGATTGGTAGTGCAGTATTTGGAGCTGGTGTCTTTTTTGTCTTTGTCGGTGTTTTCGCCTATACTGTAGATGCTTATAGAAGGTATGCCGCATCAGCAATGGCATGCAACACTTTTGTAAGATGTATCATGGCTGGTGTATTCCCTCTTTTTGGTAGGCAGATGTACAAAGGTATGGGAATCAATTGGGCTGGTTTCCTGTTAGCGATGGTCGCTGTTGGCATGATTCCCGTGCCATTTCTCTTCAGCAAATATGGATCCGTTCTGAGAGCTAAATCACCTTACGGTTGGGATGATTGATCTGCGTATAAACGAATTATTGAACTCTGGTTACCTTCTGGGCATTAAGGTTTTTCCGAGAATTCTTGAGCGTTTATAGAAACAGGTGTATTGCATATGCGCATAAACCTACGCAACTCCCTTTCATGTAATCATGCCTAAGTAAAAAAAAAAAAAGCGGTAACCCATAAATAGTGGCAAGACTTTCATATAAACTTCCTATTCCCCCAATTCTGCCTTTTGAAAAATTATTTCGTGCAATAATTGCTTGTATGGATATCATAATTCTTCTTTACTGGAGAAAGCTTTAATGCTTCTACAGCGCTTATCTCCCTTTTGTAAGTTCTACATCATGGCACTATCGGCGCTTACGTCTATTCTCAGGGTAATGTCAGTTTTCCGTTGGGTTACACAAGTGCGACAATTAGTGATATGCAAGATATTGTATTTTCTGCCTGGAGACATGATTGGTCAAAAATTGAACTTTGTGAGTACTTCCTGTGAAATCTCGGTTTTTGTAGCACTTTCTACTGTAATTCTGAAATGGCACTGCATTAATAGTGGACCCAATCCAACGAACTTTCTCATTCCTGTTAACCTTATATCTAATGCCTTACACATGCCTGATGGCATCATGCTCAACATGCGTCCACCAAAGAGCCTATAAGTAACGCTTTACAGTTTAATTCAATATATGTTGCCTGTACTTTGCGTGGCCTTCACTTCAATATGAAGGTCGTATCTTTCCTCCATTGTCTGTAAGCGGACTCGTTAGCTTGATAATAATGACGGTTCCAAAAAAACAGCCTGCATGACACAGTGGTTAGGACTTGTTTTTATGCGGTGCTATTGCTAACAACTCTTATAGGTGGGATACCGTCTTGTCGCAATGGATACTATAGTGGATATGGTACACGGCTTCTACTTATCGGTATTGTACCACTACCTTTTTCCCTTGAACTAGAATACTATATAAACTCCGAGCCGCTAAGCTTCTTTTTTGACACATTACTTGTGATTTACACAAACTGATCAATAAACGTAAATCATCATAGAGATCAATGAGACGAGGCAGAGTTAGGTTCAGCAGGGCAAATACTCAACGGGTACCTTCACCTGTGAGAGTCCCTACTGCTAATTCTCTAGATGGCTGTAGTTTTATAGAAGAACTCTCTTTAGTAAGATCATCGTCATTCTCCTCCAAAATCTATTTACCAAAGGAGACCATGTTAATGGCAGCACTTTTACCCATTGCCAGAGTTTTGTACTACTGGGACGAATTCTTTGGAAATCAACATACAATGCCATTGATATTCAAATTTCTCGTTGCATTTGTAGTTTCTTTGACATCTGCGGCCGTAGCGGCTACAGCTGTATGGTGGCCTCGGCATTTTAAGAAGAAGGTTGAAATTGATACTAAGTGTAGCCGGATGGGGTTGCTTTTTTGCGTATTTGGAGTACAAGTAGGTCAAAGTACATGTCAGTGGTTAAACCAGTTGTGGGGACGTCGCTTAGTCACTTTAACAGCTCTTACTGCGACACTGGTATGGGAGCAATTGACTCGATCATGGCACCAAAGAGAAACCTTTTTTGTTGGATGTTTCTTATGTGGTGCCGCTATTCCTACTTACCTTTGCATTTCTAAAAGTATTCTACTTGAACTATTCAGTGGCGGTTTGCTCAACTTGGTATTTTTCATGTATACAGTAATCACGCTAACTGGAATCATAGTCAGCCGTCCCACGCCGATAGTTGCCAGTGGGTACTTATTAGCACTTTTACTGATGGTTCCCAATACATATTCGACAAATTCGAAAAATTATGTAAACTGATGCTAGGTCAGGGAACGGGCTTCGTTTGCGTCATATGATAGAATTGTCGCGCTTTGAAAAACGATCCTGATCTGGTGAGTGAAATATTGATAAACATATATAAAATGAACCTCGAGGTGATAAAGAAATCTCTCGACTATCACAGTACCTATTACTCCCGTAAACGATAGTGACTACATAATGGCTCGTCTACTGTTTCTACATGGTTTCTTACAAAACGGTAAGGTCTTTTCTGAAAAGTCCTCTGGTATCCGTAAGCTTCTAAAGAAGTCCGATGTCGAGTGTGACTATGTCGATGGTCCAGTTGTATTAGAACCAAAGGATTTGCCATTCCAAATGGATCCTGAAAGATGGCAACAAACTTTAGAAGCACAGGTAAACCGTGCCTGGTTTTACCATAGTGATATCTCCGCAGAATTGGATTTGACCAATACTTTATCCTACATCTCTGATTATATCAAGACCAATGGTCCATATGACGGTATAGTCGGTTTTTCTCAAGGTGCAGCAGTGGCTTCCATCCTAACAAATAAGATTACAGAATTAGTCCCTAACCACCCAGAATTCAAGGTAAGTTTGCTCATCTCTGGTTATTCTTTCACAGAACCTAACCCACAAGGTGAAGGTCTATGGATTACACCTAAATTCCAAGATCAATTTAAACCGGTCAAAGAATCAAATACTCGTATCATTTTCATCTATGGTGCTAATGATATGGCAGTTCCTGGTGAAAGAGCTCAGTGGTTGGCTAATCTGTACAAGAAGTCTTTAGAGAACCCTGATCTAGTGAGCCAGTACGAGCACCCAGGTGGACACATGGTACCAAACAAAAAGGACTTTATAAGACCAATTGTTGCTCAAATCGAAGAAGCACTAGGTAAATAAGTGATAGACATATGAATACCTACTACATAGATCTGGTATAAGATTTTCTCTAAAGTCGTCCGCTAGAAAAAGCTCATCGATATTTTTTTTCACGCTTTTTTTCGGTGCTTAAAATGGTCCGGGGAAATAAACACTTGGTGCTTCTTTGAACAACATAATAACAGTAAACTAATCGAAATATTAAGTCAGAAGTGGACTCTTGAAGGACTGCTATACCGATCGGAAGGTAATTTATGGATTGTTGAATGGGTGATACCGAAACTGAGTTGCTAAGCGAAAGGCAGACGGATCCAGGGCTGAGAAACAAGTCATGGGGGAGGGGAAATAAACTATTTGGTATATTGGCCAAATATGCTAGATTTATCGGACCAGGGTTGATGGTCTCTGTTTCTTATATGGATCCTGGTAACTACAGTACCGCAGTAGCTGCAGGAAGTGCTCATAAATACAAATTATTGTTTTCAGTTCTGGTGGCTAATTTTATGGCAGCTTTTTGGCAGTGTTTATGTGCCAGATTGGGGGCTGTTACTGGGTTAGATCTTGCACAGAACTGTAAACGCCATCTAACACCTCAATTGAATGTTGCATTATACATTTTAGCAGAAATTGCCATCATTGCTACAGATTTAGCAGAAGTTGTAGGGACAGCCATTTCTTTGAACATTCTGCTAGATATACCATTGGCGCTCGGCGTGGTACTTACTGTGGTTGACGTTCTTATTGTTTTAATGGCTTATAAACCCAATGGATCATTAAAATGGATTAGATATTTCGAATTGTTTGTATCTTTCCTCGTGTTTGCTACCGTGATATGTTTTGGATTAGAGTTGATGTATGCGGATTTGGGACCTTCAAAAGATATTTGGAAAGGATTTCTGCCGAGCAAAGCCGTTTTTGAAGGTGATGGGTTGTACCTATCCCTGGCTATTCTCGGTGCCACCGTCATGCCCCATTCTTTATATTTGGGATCTGGTGTAGTTCAACCAAGACTTAGAGATTATGATATTACACATGGCAATTACATTCCAGATATGAATGATGCGGAAAATAATCATGAAAAATACAGGCCTTCCATCGATGCTGTTAATGATGCATTACAATTTACAATGGCTGAATTGTTAGTTTCGTTGTTTACGGTGGCTCTTTTCGTCAATTGCGCAATTCTAATCGTTTCAGGGGCTACACTGTATGGTAAGACTGAACCTGGAGAAGAAGCAGATCTGTTTTCCATTTACAAGCTGCTATCCACATCCTTATCCAAGTCAGCGGGTACAGTTTTTGTGTTGGCGCTATTGTTTTCGGGCCAAAGTGCCGGTATCGTCTGTACCTTGAGCGGTCAAATGGTCAGTGAA
Organism: Zygosaccharomyces rouxii; assembly: GCF_000026365.1. Taxonomy (NCBI): domain Eukaryota; kingdom Fungi; phylum Ascomycota; class Saccharomycetes; order Saccharomycetales; family Saccharomycetaceae; genus Zygosaccharomyces; species Zygosaccharomyces rouxii. The sequence continues at coordinate 1,332,841 of NC_012996.1, read as the reverse complement.
GGCTTTTTAAATTGGACTATATCACCTGCTTTACGTAGAAGTGCTACTAGAGCGGTTGCAATCACTCCTTGTTTAATTCTAGTCCTAGTCGCTGGTCGTAATGGATTGAGTGGAGCTCTTAACGCTTCACAAGTGGTTTTATCTTTATTGTTGCCTTTCGTCTCGGCACCATTATTATATTTTACAAGCAGTTCCAAAATTATGCGTGTTAAGTTGCCCAGTCGTTCAGTGGAAATAGATGGTGATATTCAGCTAAGAGATTTAAGTCAAGAAGAATCGGAGGAGGAACCTCAGTACAAGGATATGAGCAATAGCAAGTTCTTCACAATAATAGCAGTCATGATTTGGCTTATCGTTTCGGGTCTAAATTTCTATATGTTGGTCAGTTTCGCCCAAGGTCAAGATGTACATCTATAAAACTTTCCTTTAGTCATAGTGTTATATGTATTCATGATGTTGAAGGCCTCGCGAAGTGATGGTGAATCAACACGGTAAACCGTTTTAAAGAATGGAAAAGTAAGATATTGGTAAAAAAAAAATAGCAGAAAAAAGAAGAAAAATGGAGACTAATACCCTTATTGCCACCAATAATAGCGGTAGTTTGGCTCATGATGTGGGACCATTAAAGAACTGGTTATTGAAAAGTGGTATTGGTGAGATGCAATTGATCCATCTACCTAGCTTTAAAAGAGTCCTTGTGGTGACTGAATCGAAGGAGGCTGCCTCCCAATTGATGTCTAAGAAAGGGGACTTGGGTGATATTAGACTACGTTACACTTTGACTGATACTGAGGGCGCTCTTGTAAATCCTGATGAAGAAATGGGAAGATTACAGGTACCCCCACATAAGAGAACTTTCCTAATTTCACCACCAACATCACCACCACCTGAATTCGATTACTCTAGATGTGAGGAGCCCCCTGATAGAGTTGGACCAACCGATCTTAGCGGAGAAACTGACTTTGAAGAGTCAGAAACCGATAATGAAGGTCAAAGAACGCTTTTATCAAGTTCAGCTGGTACTATCACAATTAAGCCTGCAGAAACATTGAGAGATAGGAAGCAGGAACCATTGCCACATACTGCTTTGCCTCCCAAGTCAATCTTTGACGAAGAATAAATGAAACTTGTAAATATGATGAAGGAGAAATGAAGAATTGGGATATAGCGATAAAAATTAGGAACGCTGACGCAAATTTGAATGACGGTACAAGAAGTATATAAGAGGGGGGTAAACCAAAAAGAGTTTACTCCAAGAAACTCCTATTACTGTTTGTTTGTTTGTTTGTTTTTACTGTGATTCTTATTATTTTTTCACCTTATTGACCCTTGATTAATAGAAGTTTCTGCTTGACAAATGGTTCAAAAGATAAGTCACTGGTGGATTTCGTTTTTTTCCTTCGAAAATGGTACATTTTGGATATTTTAATAACTTCTTTTAGTACCTAAGGTGTCAGTGTGTCGCTGCTCTATGGTATTCAAAAATGGGTACGGTACTATAATGAAAGAAGAGGGTCTTGCATAGATGATGAAGTAAACAGAGACTGGATTCCCGGAGTTTTGAAGTTCTGGTAGCTGCAAGAAGCGCTATAACAGACACATTTTGAAACATTTCAAAGCAGTTCCATAGTTGATATACTAGAAAATTTTGGTCCATATTTGCCCAACTGCAGATTGGAATTAAGTTAAGGAATCACGGATTAGTTGAAGTCCTAAGAGGCAATGGATAGTCCAGTACTGAAAATTGATAACCCTTCCCAGTTCAGTTTAGCGGTAAATGAGATCCTGGTCATCCCCACAGTGGACAGCGCAAATAAACGCATTGGAACAGCCAACGTTATGATAGTGCCCTGTGTCACTTACATTGGTTCGTCTTTTTGCAGTCTCAAGGAAGTGAACATGTTCCAAAACAGTGTTGAGCATGTCGTGAGGACTCTTCTAGTCAGTATGATTTAGGCTATGGACTGAATCCTCTGGTGTTTTTCATATTATTATGCTTTTCATCCTTTCCATGGTACAAATTGCATGCGCAATTATGAATACATTGCAAGTCTAGCGATCCTTCGAAACTTAATATGGTCAGTGGCAGTACCAACACTGGGTGGGCTTTTTACATGCCATCATTGCACTTTACAGACCTTCTGGAATTATGCTCAAGAAATCACGCATAGGCAGACCTAGAAATTCATTGTCGATGGTTTTTTATCCTTTGAAACATCAGTGTCTTTTCTCTGCTATACATCCCATAGCTGTAGCATGGCTTGTGTTGTTAGTGCTTTTTTTTTTTCCTTGGCTGGATGCCCGCAGTCTATTACTTCTTATCAGTATTGATTGAACTACTTGTTTCAAGCTATCTTCGTCTACTAAGCTATGGCATACTCGAGTCATAGGGCTTCGATCTTTGTCCCGTCTTTGCCGCTGTCTTCCCTATTCGATCTGGCCATGTGTAGAAGTTTGGCTATCGATGGATTTCCAGTAGGGTTCGGAGATAAGAGGCTTTGGATCTCGACTTTAACTGCAGAATTACAATCTCGAATTTTTGTTCCCCTTTGTTCTGTCTCGGCCCTTTGTTCTGTCTCGAACTTTCGTTCTGTCTCGACCCTTCGGACTTTGCTACAGCCGGTAATGTAGTTAATGAATTACCCTAATAGTTGCTATCCAACCAGTAAGCGCAAGGGCGATTCTATACATCTTTTGTAAATTCTCCGATTAATAGAACACATAGGCAATGTTAAACTAGGTCTCGACTTGATCAGGCGTTTGCGTTTGCCCTGCCTTGATTGTTCGTAGCAGTAGCATTGGTACAACGCTACCTTATCTTGCATTCTGATCTATTAGCCACGATCATAGGATAAGAGGCTCCCTGTTTTCTGGCTATATGATGAAAGATAGAATATATAAAGAGAGGTTATAATTGTGAATATCATGAAAACTCTTCATTCCAAGATCACTAGGGCTGCTGACAGTTGCAGGATAACTACAGTGGACCAAAACAGAAACTCAAAAGAAAGCGATCACCGTCGAAAGACTAACCGAATAGAAAGCTAAGCTGGACTCAGTCAACTATGAAGTGTTATAAGCAAGACTTTTCAATTTTCAGTGCAAAGACTATGAGCCGTAGGGTTGTCTTCCTATTCCGCAGATCATAGGAATTTCGCGAATAAATTACTAGTACTGGTATACATATTCTTTTTATTATATAGGTTTTAAGGTTTTATTGAGATATCTCTAATTTGTTGTTTTTAGTAAGTCTTCCCTCTCTGGCGGCTAATTTATATTTTCGGCGGCTGCTCTTCGAGGGCGGAGATGGAGCACTTGGTATATAAGAAGGGTATGAAAACGGGTGAGAACGTTCTTCTTCCGTTTAAACAATAACTCAAGAGAGACAAAAAACAGGATTTGCGTGTTACAAAGAGTAAAGAGGCTATTTACGGCAACCAGCTTTTGAATTCAAGGAAATGCAATTTCGCTTGCCTCTTTTTGTATTTTTTTACGCGAGTTAGATTTCGAACCCAGGACAGGAGGTCCGCCATGATGCTCACCGGGAGAGTATTTTACTATTCAAAACAAAATTGAAGGGGTGTTCAGAAGTTTCAATTTCTAGACAAAACAGATATCTTCCTTATACCCTGATTGATTATAGTTTGGGTTTCTTCCTAGCTAAACCTAAGTTTTCCAGCACTTTGTTGTATTCAGATGGGATTTAGGTCTTTTTTCACTGACATCCTTACACCGCACTGTACAAGGAATAACCAATCACACGCGTGCGTTGTGTGCTCATGGGATCACAGACCAATTTGGTGCTCTGAACGCTTGGTTAGTGTTTGGCTATTGAAAAATTCATCAACTACTTCAAGATAAAGAAGAGAGAGCGGAATAAGAATTTGTTTGAGTCAACAGAATCGATTTCACAGGAATACGAATTTTTTTTTTTTCCCCCCTCAATCTCATATAATATCATTATCAAATGTTGTCCAGATGTGTCTTTAGAGTCGCCCCTCTAAGCAGGGGTTTAGTAGCTTCTCGTTCCGCCATTGCCATTACTCAAAGATTCAACACTTTGAACACTCAACGCTTCCAAATTAGAAAATACTCTTCTGAACACGAAGAAGAAACTTTTGAAGAATTTACCGCTAGATTTGAAAAAGAATTCGAAGAAGCTTATGATTTATTTGAAGTTCAACGAGTTCTAAACAACTGTTTCTCCTATGACTTAGTCCCTGCCCCAGCTGTGGTGGAAAAAGCTCTACGTGCCGCCAGAAGAGTGAACGATTTGCCAACTGCTATCCGTGTTTTTGAAGCTCTAAAATACAAAGTGGAAAACGAAACTCAATACGGAGCTTACTTAGATGAATTAAACGATGTAAGACAAGAATTGGGCATTCCACTAAAGGAAGAACTTTTCCCAGAACAACCAGCTGCCCATTAAAATTAAATCAAAACCGGGGGAAATGATAACAAGAAAAAAAGAGAATAAAACGAAACGTAGAAATGAAGCTCGAGATACTTGGAGGATAATGCACGTATTCGAAACATAACTATTCTATATATATATATATATTTATTATTCATCATCACTGTCTACAAGGGCACCACGCCCGCGCTTATGTGCAATTCTTTCGTCTTCATCATCGTCGTCGTCTTCTTCATCTTGCTCTACTTCTTCTTCATCACTATCTATTATATCTCCTTTCCCTGCACCGGCAGTAGCACCTCTTGTTGGTTTCTCCTCGTCAGAATCGCTCTCATAATCACTATCACTATCTTCATCTTCTTCACTTTCACTGCCACGACCAGTATTAACTTCTTCTACGGCATCAAACCAATCGCTGTAAACATCAACCGGCTGTGAAAGACCATTGATACGTGTTTGAAACGACTGTCCGCATATCTTACACTGCAGTGATCCTATACTGTTCTTTTTATCCAATGTACAGTTTACTGATTTATCATGGTTGCAGAAAAGACAGTTAAACTTCGTGTCTAGTTTGAGAGCAAGCCTCCTTTGTGGCTTTCTAGTGGCCTTCTTTCTTTTACCCATCGTTATTTGAAACTTTGATTGATGCTACTTGTTTCTTGTAGTTGTAGTTGTTGTATTTGGGATAGTTATTCATCTGTCAAAGGTTCAAGGTCCCGTTATGCTTGAATACGGGAATGGCTTTCTTAGAGGTGAAAAAAATTTGAAAAAAATCGATGAGATGAGCTCATCGCAGGCAGAACAAGTCAAATAAGAACGTTGATAAAATGGGTAAGAAGAGTCGTTCAACATCTCAAAAGTCTACACCTGTGGGTACTCCCACCAAGGTAACATCTAAGGAAAAGACAGGGGCTAAAGCTTCACCGAAGACTGCACCTGCCAAGTCCTCTGAGAAGACATCTCCAAAGGCATCTCCAAAGGCATCTCCAAAGACTGCTCCAAAGGCCTCTCCTAAGGCTGCTCCAAAGGCATCGCCAAAGGGTTCTCCAAAGGCTGCTCCAAAGTCTTCTCCAAAGACTGCTCCTAAGTCTTCTCCAAAAGGATCTCCAAAGGCTTCTCCAAAAGGATCTCCAAAGGCCTCTAAAGTTGCCTCTAAGGAGCAGAACTTCAAGTCTAGAATTGTTCATGCCTTAGAACAACTAAAGAAATATGAAGAAAGAAAGAACGAAGGTGGTGATGAGAATAATTTGCTTGGTGGTGACGAAGAATTGGGCAAATATATTCAATTGATAGCCGTTAACAATACTTCATTTACCGGTACTAAAAAAGACTTCAAACCAAAATTGCTTGATATTAAGCATTCTTTGTTTGCAGCATGGAAGAAGGCAAGTGTTACCATGGTTAAGGATTTCAAGATTCTTTTGATCTTGAAAGATTCAGATGCCGGTAGCATTGAAGCTGAACAAGTTGTGGAAGGTTTGCAGGATACACCAGAATTAGAGATCATTGCTGCCAAGGAATTGAAAACCGTTCATAAAGCATATGAAGCGAGAAGAGCTTTCTTGTCAGAATTTTCACTAATTTTAGCAGATGATAGCGTTATTACTACTTTACCAAAACTTTTGGGTGGTAAGGCATACAATAAGTTGGAGACAACACCAATTCCTATCAAGACTCATTTAAACGGTGAGTTGTCCTTGAAAACCATTAAGAACAAATTCGAAAAAATCTACCAAAGTAAATTACCTGTAATTTTACCTCGTGGTACTACAATGAATGTACATCTAGGTCACTTTGACTGGTTATCCACTGAAGAATTGGCTGATAACGCTGAATCCATCATTGGACAACTAAAGGAGAAATACTCAATTAGATCAGTTTTCATCAAGTCTACAGACTCACCAGCTATACCGCTATATTATAACCAAGATGTTATTGATGAAATAGCAAAGGGTAAGGATGAATTGAAAAAGGAGAAGAGTGAATCTGAACCATTCAAAGAAATTGAAATTGATGGTGTTAAAGTTACTCTATCTCAATTTGACAGCGCATTGGCAGAAGTTGCTAATCCTGAAGAATTAAAATCTATCTTCCGCCACAAGCTTAAGAGATCCCAACCAGATGAAGAGGAAGACCAAGAAAATAAGGAACAAGAATCTAGTTCTGCACCAAAGGCCAAAAAGGCAAAGGCTTAAAAGAACACTTTTTTTTCTTAATTTTGTTGTATCTGTATATTACTTACTTATAGGATAGAAATAAATAAATTAAACTAAACCAAACGTCCTTTGTCATAATACATCTTTTTATTCTTGTTCGTCACCTTCAGTATTACGAGATTTGGCGGCGTTAATAATATCGTCCCAATTGCAGTTGAAGACTGCACCACCTTGACAAACGCTCATAGTGACAAGTGCCATGGTGATACCGATCCACAGACCACCGACACCCATGTTTCTGGAGAAAGTTAAGAAATAAGCCAGGGGAACACCAATGGCATAAAATGCAAACATGTTGATATATCCTCCGATCTTTTGCCGACCTTGCCCCCTCAAACAGCCAGCAGTTGACGCATTAAAAGCATCAAATAATTGCATAAAGGCCAGTATAGGTAAAGTGGCAACGACCAAATCTTTAACATCCTGTTCCTTGGAAAACATTGCTGCGAGTTGATTTCTAAATACAAGAATAATCAGCATGTTGGTGGAAGAGGAGACAAATGACAATAATAATGACGTTTGACAAGTAATTATGCAACTTTCCCACAAGGATGCACCGATAAAATTGGCTACACGAGTACTAGTGGTAACAGAAATGGCGAACGGTATCTGGTACGCCAATGATGCAATCGTAGATACAATTGATTGTGCTCCTAATGCTGCAGAGCCCAAATAAGATGCAAAAATGGTTAAAATTTCAAATCCTAGAAATTCTGTCTCCACCATAAGAATACCCGGTAACGCCAGATTTAGCATTTTCTTCCAATTTTTGAAAATTTGGTTTGGTTTGATTATTCCATTCCAGCATTTGAGTGGTCTAACTTCTTCCTTGGTAAAGATGGTGTATAGTAAAAGTCCTAGTGCCATTAACCAGCAATTAATGGAAACCGACAACGGTGCCCCTAAATAACCAATTCCAATTCTCTCATTCCAAACTAAAATATAATTCATGAACGCATTTAGCGGTGCACATATGAATAGAACCATCGTAGAAGCATGGAAAATTCCTTGACACTGTAAAAATCTTTTACCGCACTCGAACAGAATGAAACCAGGTATACCGATTGACAGTATGCCTAGATATTGAGCCGCTAAATGGCACAATTCTTTCTGTGGAATCATCCATGCCAAAATTGTTTCCGCCCAAAAACACCAAATTATCATGACGGGTAAAAAAGCTAGCAAAGTGATAATTGCACATCTCTGTACGAAAACGCCTACCATGTGGTAATTTTTGGCCCCGTAAGCTTGTGCACAAAGTGTATCCAAACAAGTACACAACCCCTGGATTGCAGCCAACCCAGTAATATTTGCCGTCATAGATCCCAGCGTAACACCACCCAATTCCTTCGTACCAAGCTGTGATACTGAGAAGATTGATGCCAGGGTTAAAGAGTCTTGTAAGAGGAAAGTTACCACTAGTGGCATAGCATTTGTTCCAATGACTTGAGATTCTCTTTTAATAGTGGTTCTTATATTTTTACCATCCTTTATAGCATTTTCCCATGTATCTATTACATCTGACTCTTCGTTCTCTGTAGACCCATAATGGGCATTGGAGCTTCTTCTATTGTTTAATAACTTATTATCTATGAGGAGATCTCTTTCCTCTTCTATGAGGCTCCCTGGCAAAGATCTTCTATTGCTCTTCCGGGATTCCCTTTGTAGAGTCCTAGAGTTGTTTGCATCCAATAGTGACGACGGGTAGAGTGCATGATCGCTCAATCCATCATCCTGACCGCCTTCAATGGCTTCATCGTCCCCCTCCAGTCCATTTTGACCTGATATGTAATCTGTAGGACTGAATAATCCAGCTTTCCCCACGCTACTGGAGTAGACTATGGAGGATCTCCTATTATGTGCTGTATGCTGGAATTGTCTGTGCATTTTATTCAGTGGCTCCTAATCACTCCTAAATATCTAATAAGTACCCTTCCCAAACCTTAACAATACCTTTACACCTATATGTGTCTTCCTTGACTGTTTATGTCGTGCGCGCCGAAAAAGCCTTATGAATTTTCGAATGCCAAGACTACCAAAGACAGATGAGCCAATCGCCGGTAAAAAGGCTCGAATAAGTACTGTCAAGTATATTAGACGTGCTAGATCTCAACAATTGACCCTTTGTTATAGCATACCGCCCTTTTCCAGCTTTTTTCCAGCATGTTTCGCGGTAGTTCGAAGAGTTCTAAATCAAAAGATCAATCAGCTTCCCGACAAATGAGCATATCTTCCTTCTTTGGATCCAAAACGGTTCAAAGGGGACCAGTCGAACGTTCACCTGCACCTCGTCCCAATCTGAAGCGTATCAGCTCATCTTTGACCGACTCTGGTTCATTCGAAGAATGTGATCCCGACGATGAGCTGAAAAGACTAGTGCAAACGCCAGAATTGAACAATTTCAAGCCTTGCAGAAAGATCTCTGTGCCAAGAAGTGTCAACAGTTCACAGGAATCCTTAATCTCTCGAGAATCAAGTCGCGATGAGACTATTAATTCACCATTGGCAGAAACAAAATCATCACTACCAGGATTTAAAGTAACTGCAACTAAAAGACTGAGGACTTCACGTAAACCCACCGGTGTACAATCATCTTCTTTTGGACAATTTACTCCAATGGCCCTTACTAAGGAACAGGAGCAAGTAGTAAACCTGGTTGTGAACAACCGGCTGAACGTTTTCTATACTGGTAGCGCCGGTACTGGTAAATCTGTCATTCTAAGAACCTTGATCGACAGATTGAGTAGTGTTTACGGTAGAGAGGCTGTAGCTGTGACCGCATCTACAGGTCTTGCTGCCGCCACCATTGGTGGTACGACGTTCCACAGATGGAGTGGTATTGGCCTCGGTAATCAAAGTGTGGACTATCTAGTAAAACACATCAAGAAACAGCGACAAATATTTTCAGTTTGGAGGTTTACCAAGGCTCTTATCATTGATGAAATTTCCATGTTGGATGGTAGAATGTTAGACAAGATTGAAGAGGTAGCTAGACGTGTACGTCAAAATGATCAACCATTTGGCGGTATCCAATTAGTACTTACAGGAGATTTCTTTCAATTACCTCCTGTTTCAAAAGATGGTATAGTATTCAGTTTTGAATCTCAGATGTGGAAGAACTGTATTCAAAAAACTATTTTACTCACCAAGGTCTTCAGACAAAGAGATGATAATTTGGTTGACATGTTAAATGCCATTAGATACGGTGAACCTACACCAGAGCTTGTGGGTAATATTGCAAAACTGAGAAGAGAAGTTCGCTACTCTGATGGAATTGAACCTACTGAATTATATGCAACTAGGAAAGAGGTGGAATTATCCAACGGTAGACAATTACAAACGTTGCCCGGTGAACCTAGAGTTTTCAAATCTTTAGATGTGGGGCCAACCGAGCTATTGCCGCTATTGGATTCCATTACAAGGGTAGATAAAATCTTGACGCTGAAAGTAGACGCTCAGGTCATGATGATACGGAATAAGCCTGAATCCGAACTAGTTAACGGTACACTGGGTAAAGTGCTCTTTTTCACCACGGAACGTTTAGAGAGGGCAATGAAGAAATTCTACCAGACAGTGGATGACGAATTGGTTCAAGATATGAGGCTCGTCAGCGAAGCTATTGCAAACCATACGGTTCACCAAAATGTAGAATTTCATCATGCGTTCCAGTCAAGACCCAGGACCCGCCAAGGACCTCTACAATCACTCGTGGCGCAGGCTACAAGCACTCTCGTCGGCCAGGAGCCCATATATCCCTACGTGCGATACACGATCGGTCCCAACAGGTACCATTATGAGCTGACGCTACCAGAGCCTTTTGTCGTGGATATACCTGCTGAAAAGACCGCTATCGAGCGCACACAGCTCCCGATAACTTTATGTTGGGCGCTCTCTATACACAAGGCACAGGGTCAAACTATTCAAAGGCTGAAGGTGGATCTACGAAGAATCTTCGAAGCTGGACAGGTCTACGTGGCGCTGTCGAGAGCAGTTTCAATGGATAATCTACAGGTGCTAAATTTCGATCCGAGAAAAATTCGGGCCAACGGTAAGGTTAAGGACTTCTATAAGAACCTAGAGACCGTGGCTTAGAAGAGGCGAATATGATTGATCCATCGCATTGTTCGATTTACGATTTTTAGCTCGAGGACAGGAAGGCTCATAATGGTGATTCTTCTCTTTTGTTTTTTTACTTCATTCATTCTTTCCTGTCATTCGTCAACGTTAACTAAAAATAGTACAGCCGTTTCGCGAGTGAAAAAATTGAAAAGTGTACTAATACGAAACGTAGTACTAATACTAATACTAATACCTGTACTAGTGTAGGTAGTTGTTACAGCAATAAGAACGGCATACGCTGCATTGTCATTTGAGAAAGGTGACAGGACGGGAAATATCAAGAACCAGGAAAATTGCAACAAACCTTTAGAACTGAATTGACTTGAATCGAATCGAATTGAATTGTAACAGTTATTTAGATACCCATAACAAAAAATGTGTGACAAGATCGATAGACATACTTTCAAGGTTTTTAACCAGGATTTTACTGTTGATAAGAGATTTCAGTTGATCAAGGAAATTGGTCATGGTGCCTACGGGATAGTGTGTTCCGCCAGATTTACAGAGGCCCTAGAGGATACCACAGTGGCAATTAAGAAAGTGACAAACATTTTTTCCAAGACACTACTTTGTAAAAGATCCTTGAGAGAATTGAAACTGCTCAGACACTTCAGAGGTCACAAAAACATTACTTGTCTTTATGATATGGATATTATTTTTTATCCGGATGGGACTTTCTCAGGGTTGTATCTGTACGAAGAACTGATGGAGTGTGATATGCACCAAATTATTAAATCTGGTCAGCCATTGACGGATGCACATTATCAAAGTTTTATCTATCAAATCCTGTGTGGATTGAAATACATTCATTCTGCGGATGTTTTGCACAGAGATTTGAAACCTGGTAACCTGCTGGTGAATGCCGATTGTCAGTTAAAGATCTGTGATTTTGGTTTGGCAAGAGGTTATTCTGAAAATCCTGTTGAAAATAACCAATTTTTAACGGAATACGTGGCTACGAGATGGTACAGAGCACCTGAAATTATGTTATCTTATCAAGGTTATACAAAGGCGATTGACGTTTGGTCAACTGGTTGTATTTTAGCGGAATTTCTAGGTGGTAAACCAATTTTCAAAGGTAAAGATTATGTTAACCAGTTGAATCGAATATTACAAGTGCTCGGTACACCACCTGATGAAACTCTAGGCCGCATTGGGTCTAAAAATGTTCAAGATTATATCCATCAATTAGGATTCATTCCCAAGGTACCATTTGTAGATATTTTCCCACAGGCAAATCCACAGGCTTTAGATCTGCTGGAAAAAATGTTGATGTTTGATCCAGAGGAAAGAATTACGGTTGAAGATGCATTAGAACACCCATATTTATCCATATGGCATGATCCAGCTGATGAACCTGTTTGTAATGAGAAATTTGAATTTAGCTTTGAAAGTATTAATGAAATGAGCGAATTGAGGCAAATGGTTATTCGTGAAGTACAAGAGTTTAGACAGTACGTTAGACAGCCTCTAATAGAAGAACAAGAATGGCAACATGAGCAAGAATTACAAAATAAAGCTCGAGACGAAAATGAATTAGATGCGAGTTCAGGATTGAACGAAAACGATTTTACTCAACAAATGTTAGGTGGCGGACCTCCATCCGCACAAAATCCACAATTGCAAGAATCTTTTGGTATTGATTCTAGAGATTTACCAAGACATGATACAGATTTTCCACCAAGGCCTCAGGAGAATCTACTAGAAACACCAGTAGAATTGAAACAGGGTGCTAATGGTACTTTAGGAAATCAGGGCGGTTACGGTGATTTCTTGGATCTAGAGAAAGAATTAGAATTTGGTCTCGACAAAAAATTTATGTAATAAGAAAGCATACTCTCCCATTGGCACTACTGCTTTTACCTTTTTACATACCTCGGTTTTTTAATTATCTATAGGTTGCAATCTTTTTATTTTACGCCAAGCCACAAAATTTCACTGTCGGATCCCTTTGTTTGTTGTCTGTTTCTTGTGTTTGTTTGTTGTCTTCCGTTCTTGTGTCTTGTTTTTTTCTAGAGTTGCTGGTTCTTTATCAGGGACGCTTTAATTGATAGTGGCTGCGCTGGGTTGCGAACAAGATGAGTTCGAGCTCGAGTCCATATAAAAGAAAAAGCAAGAGTAAATCAATTAGTTTGCTGTTTTCCCCTTTACTACGGCCAAATTAGCTAAGGTGATCAAAGGTTGTCCAAGATGGAAGACATAGAGAAATCCAACCATTATCTTATAGAATCATCTGCGAGAAAAAATAGAAACGGTAAGGGTAGAATAAGAACAGCACTTCTGAGATATGCTTTGTTGCTTGTTTTCGTTGTATTACCAGTAACCACGTTTGGGTTAGGATTCCATATCAATTATAAAGCTAGTAATCCTGATGTATATCGGTTACCTAAATCTCAATTCACTAAAGACGGTAAGATTAAGGTATCATTTGATAATTTGAGAAACGGTACTTTTGTACCAGAACTCAAAGCATTGCAATGGATCCACACAACTGGGTCCACTGAAGATGATAAGGGGTTATTTCTCACTACAGAAAATGATAATTACGAAGTTAGATCTGTGTTTGATGAAGATTACAGCAAGATATTGTGGGAGGGTAAGAGTTTTCAATACAAGGGTGCCAATCACAGTGTAGATTCATTGGTAGCATCGCCAAACTTAGAGCAACTGCTCATTAGAACTAGTACTGTACACAATTGGAGGCATTCAAGTTTTGGGTCTTATTTCGTTTACAACAATGTTACCGGTATTGACCGCATTGGTGATAATTTAGCATTGGCGGAATGGTCACCTAATTCTGTGGATATTGCTTATGTTAAGGATAACGATTTGTATCTCTACTCTACAGAAGAATCCAAAACTGTCAGTAGAATTACTCATGATGGTAGTACTCAAGTATTCAATGGTAAGCCGGATTGGGTTTATGAAGAGGAAATTATGGAAACCGATAGAACGTTATGGTGGTCTCCACAAGGTGATTATTTGGCTTTTTTCAAGATTAACGAAACTTTCGTTAATGAATTTGTGATTCCATATTACGTGCAAAACCCTGAAGATGTGTATTCTGAATTGAGATCCATCAAGTATCCAAAAAGCGGTACGCCTAATCCAGTAGCTGATGTTGTCATATATGATGCAAAGAAGGATAAGACTTCACCGATTGGTTTAGAAGGTTCGCCAGAATTGCTCACGGAGGCCAAATGGGTTGGTGATGACCAATTGCTTGTCAAGAGTAGTGACCGTTCATCCGATGTTTTGAAAGTTTATCTGGTAAATGCAGTGACTCAAAATTCGAAGATTGTGCGAGAGGATTCTTCTAATGGTGGTTGGTGGGAGATTACTCACAACACATTACATATTCCACGTGACGATTCCAACGGTAGAAATAGTGATGGGTATTTGGACGTTCTACCAATAGATGGATTTAATCATCTTGTTTATTTTGATTCTGTTGGATCTTCATCCCCAATTGCGCTTACAAGGGGTGAATGGGAAATTGAAGACGGTCCATTCGCATTTGATCATGAAACTAACGATGTTTACTTCATTGCCACAAAGGAATCTTCCACTCAGAGACATCTTTACTCTGTAAATTTAAAGCAACCGGAGGAGATTGTTGAAATAACGGACACATCTGAAAATGCTGTTTATACAGCTTCATTCTCATCGGGTAGCAGATTTGTTTTAATCTCCTATAGGGGTCCAAGTATACCTTTCCAAAAGATTGTGGATTTGAAATCAAACCAACCAGATGCTGACAAAAAGGGCAACATTAGAGGTAAAACATTGTTTTATTTGACTAAAAATGAGAAGCTTTCTGATGAACTTTGTAAATATGCTATCCCACGCAAACAATTTAAAGAATTGACTCTACCAAATGGTGTGATTGTGAATGCGCTGGAAATTTTACCTAATGGTTTTAGGGCCAACAGGAAAAATTATTATCCGGTGTTTTTTTATGCCTATGGTGGACCCAATTCACAACAAGTTTTGCAAACTTATTCAGTGAGTTTCTTAGAAGTCTTTGCGTCTCAATTGAATGCTATCATAGTGATTGTCGATGGACGTGGCACTGGCTTCAAGGGAAAGGAGTTTAGATCAGTGGTTCGTGATAAATTAGGCGACTACGAAGCACAGGATCAAATCGCAGCTGCTGCTCTTTACAGTAGCAAGCACTACGTTGACGCTAACAAAATATCATTATTTGGATGGTCATACGGTGGATATTTGACTTTAAAGACATTAGAAAAGGATGCTGGTGTTCATTTCAAATACGGTATTTCTGTAGCACCAGTTACCGATTGGGGATTTTACGATTCGGTTTACACAGAAAGATATATGCATACTCCGCAACAAAACCAAAATGGATATGAACAATCTAGTGTTCATAATGTGACGGCCATTGCACAGGCCAAAAGATTTTTGTTAATGCATGGTACAGGTGATGATAATGTTCATTTCCAAAATTCCTTAAAAGTTTTAGACCTGCTGAATCTAAACAGTGTAGAAAATTACGACGTTCACGTTTTCCCCGATTCTGATCATGGTATCAGATACCATAATGCCAACAAAATTGTCTGGGACAAGATTTTGAACTGGACAAAAAACGTATACCTGAACTAAGCAAGTTCGTTGGAATTAATCATTTCATTTCATTTCACTTCGATATTCTGTATTTTTAATGGGCTTATGGGTATAATAAAATTATAATCGAAAATCTTTATAGACTCTATAATTTTTATCTTATTTAATATTATTTTGATTTTGATTTTGATTTTGGATTTTGATTTACTGACGCTGACGCCGATGCCCGTTAAAAGCGACCGAACTTTCGGTGGCAAAAGGATAAGGAAGTATTTGAAGGGACATTAATCCACTACATAATCAAACAAGAGCGCTACACTGGAGAATTAAAGCTCTATATAGGTGGCAATCATGGTTGATAAAGTTGATAAGACTAAGGAAGAGTCTAAGGAGGTTACCCAACAACCTGCAAAGGAACAGAAGAATAAGAAAAAGCAGACGAGTAAGGAAGATGAGGAAGAACAGTTATCTGAAGAAGATCTGAAATTGAAGTCTGATTTAGAGGTTTTAGTGGAAAGGCTGAAAGAGGACGATGCTAATCTTTATGGTCCTTCCTTGGATAAATTGAAAGAATTCATTAAGAGCTCCACAAGTTCAATGACAGCTGTGCCTAAACCATTAAAATTTCTACGCCCATACTATACTGAAATGTGTGCCATATACGACAAATGGAGCAGCAGGGAGTTGAAATCCTCATTAGCAGAAGTGCTGTCTGTTTTAGCAATGACCTACTCTGAAAATAATAAACATGATTCTTTGAAATTTGCCATATTATGTGAGAATTTGAACATTGTAAGTTGGGGTCATGAATATATCCGTCATTTGGCATTAGAAATTGGTGAAGTCTATAATGATCAAGTTGAAAGAGAAGGTTCAGGGAAGGCACCTCCTGGTGAGTTGCAAGAGAATTCTACTGTGAAATCTGAAGGTTTTGAATTTTCTAAAGAGGTCATCCTACAGTTGTCACTAGAAATTGTTCCATATTTCTTAAAGCACAATGGTGAGGCCGATGCAGTTGATTTGTTACTAGAGATTGAATCTATTGAAAAGTTACCTCAATTCGTGGATGAAAACACTTATGAAAGAGTTTGCCAATACATGGTTGCATGTGTACCATTATTGCCACAACCAGAAGATGTGTCTTTCTTACAGACAGCTTATTCTATCTATCTATCCGAATCTCAATTAACAGAAGCGCTTTCTTTGGCTATTAGATTAGGTGATGAATCGCTTGTGAGGGCTGTTTTTGAAGCTACCTCTGATCCAGTTGTACACAAGCAATTGGCTTACATCCTATCATTCCAGAAAACTGCCTTCGAATACGAACCGGTTAAAGAGATCATTGGAAACACGAAGTTATCAGAGCATTTCCTATACCTGGCTAAAGAATTGAATTTGACCGTACCCAAAGTACCTGAGGATGTTTACAAGAGCCATTTGGATAGTTCTAAATCTGTATTTTCTGGTACGGGTTTAGACTCTGCACAACAAAATTTGGCCGCGGCATTTGTTAATAGTTATCTGAACATGGGGTACTGTAATGATAAGATGTTGCTCGATAACGATAACTGGATTTACAAGACTAAGGGCGATGGTATGACTTCTGCAGTGGCATCCATTGGTTCCATTTTTCAGTGGAACTTGGATGGGCTACAACAATTGGATAAATACCTGTATGTGGAAGAAACAGAAGTGAAGGCAGGTGCCCTTCTCGGGATAGGTATTTCAGCTTGTGGTGTTCATGATGGTGAGGTGGAACCTGCATTGCTTTTGCTTCAAGACTATGTGTCTAATCCTAACTCCAAGATTAGTTCTGCAGCCATTCTTGGGTTAGGTATTGCATTTGCAGGCAGTAAAAATGAAGAAGTTCTAGGCCTTTTGTTGCCTGTTGCTGCTGATACATCTCTGTCGATAGAAATATCTGCAATTGCATCTTTGGCATTATCCCATGTCTTCGTCGGTACTTGCAATGGTGACATAACGGCAGCTATCATGGATAACTTTTTGGAAAGATCGGGTGTTGAACTCAAAACTGAATGGGTTAGGTTCTTGACCTTAGCTTTAGGTATCATTTACATGGGTCAAGGTGAACAAGTGGATGATGTCCTTGAAACCGTAAGTGCCATCGAACACCCAATGACTTCTGCCATAGAAGTGCTGGTGAGCGCTTGCGCGTATGCAGGTACCGGTGACGTCTTGTTAATTCAAGACTTGTTGCATCGCTTGGCCCCTAAGCCAGTTCGTGAAGATGATGACGAGGAGGAAGATGAAGCTGGAGATGAAGCTGGAGATGTAGAAGGTTCTTTAAATGCTATTAGTGACGTTTTATCCAAGCAAAATTCCGAAGAGAACGCAGGTAATGAAGGAGGTGATGAACAAATCGATGTGGATTCTCAAGAAGAAGGTAATAGCGGTACGACAAATGAGAAGAAAGAACAGCAGGCAAATGGTAGTGAGAATGGTGAAGAAAGTAAGGAAGACAATGAAGAAGGTAAGGAAGACAGCGAAGAGAAAGAAGCTGTCATGGTAGATGAACTTTCTTATGCTGTTTTGGGTATTGCCATGATTGCTCTAGGTGAGGATATCGGTAAAGAGATGTCTCTACGTCATTTCGGTCATCTAATGCATTACGGTAATGAACACGTCCGCTCTATGGTCCCATTAGCCATGGGTCTAGTTTCTGTAGCAGATCCTCAAATGAAGGTTTTTGATACTTTATCTCGTTTTTCTCATGATGCTGATCTCAATGTTTCTATGAATTCTATCTATGCAATGGGTCTATGTGGTGCAGGTACCAATAACGCCAGATTAGCACAACTTTTGAGACAATTGGCAAGTTATTACTCTCGTGAACAAGATGCATTGTTTATTACTAGAATGGCTCAAGGTCTCGTACATCTAGGAAAAGGTACAATGACTCTAGATATGTTCAATGATGCCCATGTTATGAACAAGGTTACACTTGCCTCTTTAATGACCGTTTTAGTAGGTTTGGTCTCACCAAGTTTCATGTTGAAGAACCATCAACTATTTTTCATGTTGCATAGCGCAGTAAGGCCTAAATTCATCCTTACATTGAATGAAGAAGGTGAGCCAATTAAGGTTAATGTGCGGGTCGGACAAGCTGTTGACACTGTGGGACAAGCAGGTAAACCAAAGACCATTACTGGTTGGATTACACAATCAACTCCTGTTCTATTGAACCATGGTGAAAGGGCAGAATTGGAAACTGACGAATACATCAGTTATACAAACAACATAGAAGGTGTGGTCATTCTAAGGAAAAATCCAGATTATGAAAAGGAAGAAGCTAGCTAAAAACAGATAATGAGGCACTAAAAAAAGAGAGTTCTGTTTTTGTAGACTATGTAAATTTAAAATTTTTAAATAAAGCCTTGGAATTTCACTCATATTATTATTTTATTATTATTAGTAGTATCGTTATTATTATTATCGTCTAGGCGATATATATATATATGTGTGTGTGTGTGATGGCGGTATTTATACACGTTACTTTCTCTATACATCTTTTTTAACTCTTATTGAAACTCTGCTGCCTTTGTAGCCATTAGTAGACCAACGATTAAACCCAATAGACCCAGTAGAGACCCAAAGATTTCAATCACAAGGATCTTGACGAAAAGCGATGAATCTGCAGCATCAGATATAGCTGCTGTAGAACCTGTAATACCTACTGAAACACCGCAGATCAAGTTAGAAACACCAATGGTAATACCAGCCCAAAAGATGGAATAACCGGTGAAAAGATTTGATTTTGAATATAAATTTTCAGGTTTTGCCAATGTTAATTTAGATGAAAAAACGATCGCAGTAATCAACCCATAGATGGCGACAACCTCACAGAAGATAATTGAAATTAAATTCTTGGTAGTAATCCTTGGTGCCCTAACACCGGCACCGATCATTGATGAACCAGTAATTAAAATCCCCCATGCTGCCCCTACGACCGAAAGACCTATACACGAACCAATACCTAAATTAGCCCACATATATGGTGAAGTCCTCAATAGAAATTTACCGAAATTAATATCGGTACCCTGGCCTTTAAACAGCTTGTAAAGTACATAGGCCGCAATTACTGTAACTAGGGTATAACGAACAAAACCACGAGCCAGACTGGATGCAGGGGGTAGAATGGGTTCAGATTGCATCTCCTTATTAAAAGTAGACATGGTGAAATTTTCAATTGAATTCGAATGTACGCTCTTGAGCCCTTGATCAGTCTATCGAATATGCGGTTCCCTGAGGGCTCATAAGTTTAATCAAGTCTTAGGTTCGAACTATAGGGCAACTGTATCTTGTTCAAGCTTAGTGCGCCCGGGTAACTCGGAACGAGTATCGCAAGTACAAGAAGGTGATAACGCTGATTGATAGTACATTTATTCAAACTGTATACAGATCGATGGCAACTAGTCTATCACATTTTTATCGTAACTCTACAAATGTTCTACAGTGGCACCTTCATAGGCCAACTCTAACAATTTCCATGAACATTCGACATTCTTCTTGGCAAATCTGTTGATAATCTCTTGAGCAATATCTTCGAAATTTTCAGTCGCTAGAGCCAAGATGGTTGGACCAGCACCTGAAAGACAGATACCTAACAATCCAGGGAAAGTAGATGGAGTCAAACTTGACAAGATCTCAGTAAGACCCGGAACCAAAGTTTTTCTGTAAGGTTGGTGTACTCTATCTTGCATTGCAGGGTAGATTAAAGGAGCACTTGGTGGATCCAGAGTCAATGCAGTTGTGAGAACGGCCAACCTTTGTAAGTTGAAAACCACATCCTGGGTAGTGTAAGCCTTTGGTAGAACGCCTCTTGAGTCTGCTGTAGATAATTCGAATCTGGGTATAATTGCAATGCATTTAATCTTGGGATTCCAGTTGTATTTAACGTGTCTGCCAATGTCGGTTGGTGGTAGTGGTGGTACTAGGCCGGTATCTTCGCCACCGCTTGGTTCGGGCAGAACTTCTGCTAGTGGAATTTCTCTTCTTTCCACCTCTTGAGGAGTTAAATCACGTAGGAATGATCCGCAGAATCCACCCATCATGGCAGCTGTGATATTGTCAGGATGACGCTCAATCATCAGACAGTAATCTAACATTCTACTTTTGGTAAATCCCAATTGACCAACTTCGTTACCGAGTAGAACACCTGCCACTACGGCGGCACCTGAAGAACCTAATCCACGACCTAATGGGATTGGATTGTGAACTTTTATCTTTGTACCTGATGGGAAATTTCTGATATCATTACAACGCAAAACGTATAGTGCAGTTCTAGTGATTAAATTTGCGTCACTTTTCAAAGGGACGGTTTCAAAACCAGCACTGTTTTCAGTATAGCTCAATTTACAATTATTTGGATCATCGTTGGTATCTTTTGCTGCCTTTGGATCTATACTAACTTCTAATTCCAAGAATAGCGATAGTCCAATACCTAAGACGTCGTAACCTGGACCAATGTTGGCAGAGGATGCGGGGACTTTGATGCTAAAACTACGGACCATTGCAAATACAGAGGGGATCTCGATAAGCTATTCCAATGTTAACTATATTGTTCTAGCTTGAACTGCTTATACTCATTGATCATAATCACTATTGACATTTTTCAAATTTTTCAGATCACCAATGACGAACCATTACCACATGTGGAAGTGTAATCTAACAAGGAAATATGAAACAGAAGAGGAAATATGTCAAGAGACGAAAACCAATCGAAAAGTCGAACCACGTCAGCTTCTGCAGGTGAGTATAGTGTACGATTTACTATTATACGCATTCTTCGTATACTCCGAACAACATCACCTTACGAATCTGAGGGAAACAATATGGCGGTACTTGGCATGTATTTTCCACTTACTTAGAGTCAGGTAATTCCATAGCAAACGTCAGCATACCCTCCGTTTAGATATCATACAGATATATATATGTGTGTGTGTGTACATATGTATATATGTATGTATGTATGTATGTATGTATGTATATGCATACGTGTGTGTATATACGTTTGCAAGGGTTCGGCACTATGATCTTACTTTTGATCAAGTGAACACTGTGGTAGCTATGCCAATCGAGATAGTGTCCGATTAAGATAGGTAGTACCGGACAACAAACTCTCACAAAATTGATGTTACCCTCCTTACGTACGATATGATATATTCCATCCGGGTAACGGGCCCTGGAAAGAAATTTGAAATAAAATTTCCCTAAAAAAGAAACGACGAAAAGAGTAACACCAGAATTTTTCCTTCGAAGACTCAAATGATAATATAGCTACAAGACACCAGAAATAAACTAATAACATACATAGAACTGGTAGGAAACAAGAAATACTAGTAGTTGTATTAGAGGAAACCTATTAGTGTTAGAGGTTGTATATCAAACAGAGAATCTGACAGAAGATTAGAGATAAAGTTCAGGGTATAATTTTACGTTTCTAAGCAGGAAAGGAGTCGTTGTCAGGAAGGAAAGAAAAGTAAGGAGTAAGAGTCACCAATTAAAATGAACGAGGCAGACGTGTTTTTACAAGCTCTGCAAGGTGGTGATTCAAATTCAGGAGATCCGTTTATGCTGTTTGGCTCTGGTTCTAATTCGGTCTCTGAAGTTGATAAGCTTCCCGGAAATTTCGAAAATAGTCAGGGTCCATCGCCGAAGGATAGAGGACCTTCTAATCAATTTGAGCCAATGTCGCTGACACCTGAATCGTACCATTCGTTCTATGAAGATCCTAGCAGTGCGAACATGTCGTTTCAGTTTCAGCAGCAACCTCAACAATTGCAGCAACCGCAGCAGCAGAATTTCTCAAGAAATTCTATTTTTGATGTGAACGGTTTTGAAAAACCACAGCAGCAATCCCAAGGTGACGACGCATTTGCGCTTGGGAGGCCCAATAATGGATATGTGAAGTCAGAATTTTCACCAAAGCTAAGTTCTGGAACAGATGATAATAAGTCAAATAATGGCGGTGTTGGCAGTATTGATGGTGACGGTGATGTTGATGGTGAGTCTGACGATTTGGTAAAAGATGAATTTGGATTTAATCTAGATGAGACACCATCAACTGAAGAATTTTCTAAAATTACTACGAAAAGTGGTAAAGTCATCAAGAAGAGGAAGGAAAAAACTTCACACAATGTTATTGAGAAGAAATACAGAACGAATATTAATGATAAAATCTTCCAACTTCGAGCGATTGTCCCCGCTTTACGTGTTGCTTATAAACGTCATGCTGGTATTCCTGTTGTTTCTAAGGATTTAGCTGATCTAGACGGGTTGCAACCAGCTCGTAAATTAAACAAGGCCTCCATCCTTATGAAAACAATCGAATACATAACGTATTTGGAAAACAAATGTGATAATTACATGAATGAAAATAAAATGCTAAAGAATAATATTCCAACACCGCAAAGCACACGCTCACATTCTTTGCCACAACAACAACAGCAGCAGCAACAACAGCGTCAGCAGCCACAGTCAAGTTCGAGACAAACAGTCGAATCTGCAATGGGTGCAGGTTTCGGGCAATTTGGCTCTCCGATGTATAGCACAATACCAACTTCTTCATCCGCTGCCAATGGTATTAGTACCGACGGTACTGCTACCGCCGCTACTACCACCAGCAGTACTAACGACTTTCAATCTTCGTCAGAATTTGATCCACAATCTGTGGAGGAAGATGATAACAATAATGGTGATTTTACTTCGAAATTGCTCATGGGTTGTTTTGGTGTTTCTATGGGTGCTCAAGCTTTTGGTGGTGACGGTGGTGAAATGGGATCGGCAAGAGCCCTATTCGCTATGCCAATTTTCCATTTTTCACCAAAGACAGGATTTGTCGTTTCCAATTCAAACGGTGTGGTTAACCTACAGGCTTCCATCTTTGCTCTTCTAAAAATAATCCTCGTATTGGCAACATTTGTTCATTTGACCAGGTGCTTTTTCTTCTCAAATTCGAGTAAATCTAAAAAACAGGATATTCATAATGACACCATTTCAACCGTCCCTTATAAAGATACAGTAGCGTTTGATAACGAAGATCATTTGAAAGAAACCTTGAAAAAAACACTGGTATTGAACAAACTGAAATATAAACACAATTCTATGGAAAGAATTGAATCTAAAATTGCTGGATGCTTCGCATTAACTTTATATTTCAAAGATTCTAAATTGCCATGGAGTTATATGAGTGGGAGATATGTGCAGAATAAATGGCAAGAAATTAAGGATCAAGTGGTCAAAGCTAATCAAAAGAGTCAAGGTACTTTAAGCTCAGGTTTAGAATGGGAAATGATCACAAATGTTTCCACTAGTCAAATGAATTTGACTTTGAATAACGAAAAACTTTTAAACCATCTATCTTCTACGCGTCACGAATACGAATTCAAAGAATTCCTATCATTGATAAACACATTCATTTTAAACGATACAAAGGAGTCACTTCTAAGAGAATTTTTAGATCAAATTTCAAGCTCTGGATCAACAAATAATGATACCAGACAACAAATAGCTATCAAATTTTGTGACAACCATGTTGCTGAAAGTAAATTGTTGCAGTCAATGCCAGAGGATCATGAAGTAATCAACTGTTTGATCAGACCTACTAGAAGTGCATGCGAAAAACTATTGAAACTGGTAAAGATAAATAACGAATCGCCTTCAGAACATTCTTTGGAAGAGCAGTTAGTTCTTTACAGTTCAGTAATGAGATATTTTATCGCCAATGAGAAATTCTCACAATGCACTACATGGTTACAAAATAAACCATTGCACCATTTAAACCAGCTGGATTCCAAAGAATTATCTTTTGTAAGTTTCACAGCATTGTTTTTGATGGTTAATGATATTATGCAGAATTTGGATTTTTTCAAAGGAGAACTTACCGTTTTGGAATCACTGTATAAGGAATTGCGAATCTGGTTAGGACGTGAAAGCGGTAACGCTCTTGGATTTGAGGTTAGATCAAGATTGATTGATTATTGTATAGACCAAGCTTTGGTCTGTGGGTCGCTGGCGAACGAAGATATGAGTGATGGAAGTACGGATTTAGAGTTTGACGTTTCAGAAGATGAACAAGAACAACCAGGGGAAATAAATCACGTGAATGAAGAGGTAGTGTGTTAATCGATGTTGTAGGAATTGTTTTATGATTTACTATGATTATCAGTATTATTATTACTATCGTTTTATTATTTAGGCAATGCAAAATTGGAAAAATAAAACAAACAGTGGAAGAATATGCGTTTCGAACGATACAGGAAGGTGAACTTATATTAAAGATTATCAATTAAAACAAATATGTAGGCAATGGTATCTAGTCCATACAGCTTTGTAAAATCGATTCTTTGTCATGGTATGGTATAATGTTACAATATTGTGTTCCGCTACCTCCGCTACCTCGTCTGGAAAACGAACAAAGAATTTTAATGTACGGGAGCGTAAACCTACAGAGAAATTTACGAACAAGATGCAAAATCTATCACAATAAGTGTCCCACTAAACAATTCTTGGTAGCCATTTTGCAAACGGCCGTCAATGAAATTTTCCTTAAAACTAGTACAGAATAAAAAATAACAAACATAAAAAATAAAATAAAAGAAATGGTAGGCCACAAATCATAAGACCTGTTCTTTTTTCACCTAAAAAAAATGTCTAACCTTAACTGCTTTTGTATAACCCGAGTTTTCATTGCTCCTCACTTAGAAATCTGGCCAAGCTAAACAAGAGTCAACGATTAGAACAACACCGTTAACGCCCATTTCCACACTCTTGACATCGTGAAATTCCCTGTCCTTTAATGAAGCAACAGAGAAAGAACCATAGTCGTTTTTGATCAAAATGTCATCAAGGGCAACTGTAACGTTATCGTTGCCTGCATTTTGATTTTCCATAGCCACACTACGAGTATATTTCACATAACGAGGAAAGGAAGTATCTTCACTTTCCTCCTTAGAATAGGAGCTACTATTGTCAGAGAGGATCACATGGGATCTAACAAAATCGAGAATGTTTCCTTGAATAGCGGCATCAATTTCCTCCTCGCTAGAACCCGCCTGTTCTAAGGCCTCAATGTTACGAGGAAATTCCCAAGGCTTCTTATCTAACTGAGCAATTGCCTCATTAGTAGGAGCAATGATGATCACATCTTGGTTAGTATCAGCTAGTTGGTTAACAAATGGGACATCTTCTCTCACATAGCTGTAGAAAAGATCAACATCATTTAGCAAATTAAAAACAGAATCCAAATCCATGGATCTAAAGTTCTCCTTTATATCAAAACTCGCTTGTTGGGGAGAACTCGCATCCCTCTTATAGATCTTTCCCAAAGTTTGTAAATCTTGCTTTGCAGCATCACCAAAGATGTTTGCATCACGCTTGTGGAAAATGTCATGCAGAATAGAGCCCGCTTCCTCAGCCTTGTCTTCACGCTTGAAGATATCATGCAAAACCTCACTGGCCTTTTCAGCACTATCCTTAGCATCTCTCTTGTGGAAGATGTCATGCAAAATAGAACCAGCCTCTTGAGCCTTGTCTTCACGCTTGAAAATGCCCTTTAGAACTTCGTCGGCCTTTTCTGCACTGTCCTTGGCGTCCCTCTTATGAAAGATATCATGCAAAACTTCACCAGCCTTTTCTGCACCATCCTTAGCATCTCTCTTGAAAATGTCATGTAAAACTTCACCAGCCTTTTCTGCACCGTCCTTAGCGTCCCTCTTGAAAATGTCATGTAACACTTCATCGGCCTTTTCAACGCCATCCTTGGCATCTCTCTTATGGAAGATGTCATGCAAGACTTCACCGGCTTTTTCAGCACTATCCTTAGCATCTCTCTTGTGGAAGATGTCATGCAAAATAGAACCAGCCTCTTGAGCCTTGTCTTCACGCTTGAAAATGCCCTTTAGAACTTCGTCGGCCTTCTCTGCACTGTCCTTGGCGTCCCTCTTATGAAAGATATCATGCAAAACTTCACCAGCCTTTTCTGCACCATCCTTAGCATCTCTCTTGAAAATGTCATGTAAAACTTCACCAGCCTTTTCTGCACCGTCCTTAGCGTCCCTCTTGAAAATGTCATGTAACACTTCATCGGCCTTTTCAACGCCATCCTTGGCATCTCTCTTATGGAAGATGTCATGCAAGACTTCACCGGCCTTTTCTGCGCCATCCTTAGCATCCCTCTTGTAGATCTTTCCCAAAGTTTGTAAGTCTTGCTTTGCGGCATCACCAAAAATGTTTGCATCACGCTTATGGAAAATGTCATGTAGAATAGAACCTGCTTCCTCAGCCTTGTCTTCACGCTTGAAGATATCATGCAGAACCTCACTGGCCTTTTCTGCGCCATCCTTGGCGTCTCTCTTGTGAAAGATATCATGCAAAATAGAACCAGCCTCTTGAGCCTTGTCTTCACGCTTGAAAATGCCCTTTAAAACTTCGTCGGCCTTCTCTGCACTGTCCTTGGCGTCTCTCTTGTGAAAGATATCATGCAAAACTTCACCAGCCTTTTCTGCACCATCCTTAGCATCTCTCTTGAAAATGTCATGTAAGACTTCACCGGCTTTTTCTGCGCCATCCTTAGCGTCCCTCTTGAAAATGTCATGCAACACTTCATCGGCCTTTTCAGCACCATCCTTGGCATCTCTCTTGTAGATCTTTCCCAAAGTTTGTAAGTCTTGCTTTGCAGCATCACCAAAGATGTTTGCATCACGTTTGTGGAAGATGTCATGTAGGATAGAGCCTGCTTCCTCAGCCTTGTCTTCACGCTTGAAGATATCATGCAAAACTTCATTAGCTTTATCCAAACCATCCTCACGGGTATAAATGTCTTCCAAAGTGTTCAACAAATTTGCATCAGCTTCGGCATCACGCTTGTGGAAAATATCATTAACGATGGATAGACCTTCATGAGCTTTTTCAGCCCCACTTTTATCTCTTGTATCCAACTCAACAGTGTCAGGACTCAAGGTACGACGTACTTTACCGTCAGAATCCTTGTATTCATCAAATGAAACAGTATTTTTACCAACTGCCAATGAGCAGAGTAAACCGTACACGGCTAGGGCTGCCATGCTAATATGACGACTTTGAACCATTGTTTTTCTAATTAGTTTTACAGTAGTGCTCCCAAACAATTAAAGATTAATCAACGAAAGGTATAAGTTCTATCTTAACGGGAGTTTATATCAAAGTCGGTAAAAATGACAGAAATAACCCAGAAATTCAAATAAAAACAATTGTCTTCGAATCGATAAATGGATCTTTTCTATTTCGAATAAATTTAACGCTATATGCCGATTGTTAAGTACAACTTAGCTTAGAGGTTCTGATAGAGGATCGTTTATACTAAGAGTTTAAGAAGCCTCCTTGTCTCTAACTGGCATCGCAATAAGGAAAACACTCCTTTTTTACATAAAGCAGAAAAAGAATAGTTCGAGATATTACCCGGTTAAGAATTTTTGAGAAAATTACCCCATGTGGGAGAGTAATTTCCCGTTGAGGAAATATAGGGTTCTAATAATGTGGCTTAGATCTACAAGGTGGAAAGGGTCCTACGTTCGAAGCTCGGAGAGAGAACAGCAAATGTATACACTACGAAAAAAAAAAGTCAGAATTTATCTACTATATATTGTCATATTGAAATCAATCTAGAATATGGCATCAGAAACCTTGTTGCAGATATTCTGAGGTTCCTTCAAAGGCCACAGTGAAAACCTGTAAATGATTTGTGTTTGTTTGAGGTGTAGCTAATAGAACCTTTTAGATCAACGGGAGTGACTTTCCTAAGTAGTATAATGTGTGCGGGGTAAGGATGGTGTTAAGTTCTTGGAAAGGTGATAGCTGAAAAAGTTTAGGAAAAAAGAAATGCGCAAGCCCGGAATCGAACCAGGGGCTCATCGATGGCAACGATGAATTTTACCACTAAACCACTTGCGCTTCGTAGTAATTGTCATATCGTATTTCTTTAGTTCGTTATTACTCTTACTCTTTTACATGTGGACTGTCAATTAAAAGACGGTCATGCAATAAGAACCCTCTATCACAGAAGCTCACATCCAAATTATTCTCAGGATAACTATTTTACTACAATTGCATGTTTCAGGTAATCTTTGGCTCTGTTCTTTTGAAATTTACACCCCTCCGTAATTGAAGTTTCTTTCAATCCGCCTAAACGTGAAATTTCTAAAGCGAGAAAATATATTTGTATGACCATTATCATTACTACATAAAAAGCCTAAACTCCGTTATTATCCTGCAGATCGTATATATAGTTCGTTGCCAATTCAGTCTCTACACTTGTATCATCAGGGGTTCCTGATCCTTCTTCTCCAATAGATACAGCGTGTTTAAAAATTCTGGAACTCTCTTTTCTTTCATGTTTATTGGTACCTGCCAATATATTTAGAAATTTTTGACGAGTGCGTTGAATTGCTTTCCTACGCCTTTTGGATTTTTTCAATTGTGATTCCCATGCCTTTGTCGGGAGTTTGAATCTCAACAATTGCCAACTATTTTCCATTTCTGAGGAATTAGATTTATCATCGGCACCACTACTATTACCGCATGAACTTGATTCTGGAGTTATATCACAACCATAATCACTCGAATTCATCGTTGATGACTCACCCTTTAAATCAGTTTTAACCATGTCGACATCATAAAAGAAACGATCTGAATTTTTAATCTTTCTACCTAAAACAGTCTCTTTACTGACAATCGAATCTCTTTTTTCTAAAACCGTAACTAATCCCCAAACGCTAACTGTAATGACAATTTTGAAAAACTTAATAACTTTATATTTCCATTGGTGACCAGCAGTAACTGTGATGCTGAGATAAATCCTAGTAAAGAACAAAAGGCCGAACATGGATAAATTGTAAATCAAAAGCGGTAAAATTTGATGGTAATCATTCCAAAGACTTTTCCAAATTTGTCTTATTCTACTCTTATTATTAGTAGTAAGTTTCCTTGGCGATAATGTAAATCCAAAATCGTGATAGACAAAATAACATGTTAACCCACAGAAAAGCGAATAAAAGCACAATTCTAACAACATGTATGTTACACGCAACCCAGTATTCCATCGATACCACAGCAAAAGGGCAAAAATTAATTCTTCCAATATTGTAAGCGATAAACCAACCCAAATAATTATTCTATTTCTATTTGATATCATGTTTGGTAACCAACTCCTATCAATCCTATTACAATTTTGAAACATGTAGTAAATTATGGAAATCCAGTTTAAACATGCCAAGGCATTGGTAATTACTTCACCCACACGGTATCCTTGAGATTCAATTATTGTCATCTGGTATTCCGAAGAATCTTGATAATTACCACTATACTGTTTCTTGAAAATTTTTTGTACCGCCATGTTTAAATTAATACTCTCATAGATCGCTGCAAATACCACATATACCATAAGCAAAAATCTTCTACCTGCATGTTGTGGACACCTTTGGAAAAGTAACACCAAGTAGACCATCCACATCCCCACACAAATTGCACATGACGTAAATGCAATCATCAATATACTATCTTTAAAATCATCTTTCTTCAAATAATGATTAGAATCATCAATAACTTCTAATGATCCTACAGTCATAGCAAACTTCCTCAATAGATCTGTGTAGTCCCTTATACCATCAGTATTGTTGGAACAGGTGATAAACAGACTTGGGTTACTCACAGTGAAATTCCTTATCGCAGGCCACGTTCTGTTTTTTAAACTAATAGATCCGCCACTTATTAAGTTTGCAGTACAGTTATTACCATGGGGATCCAGTACAAATTCCTTGATTAACTGTGAAAGCAAATGCGAACTATTCGACAGTAACTCAGGTATATGGCTCGGATCATGATCTAATCCTGCTATCTCACAGACCCCTAACCTGGAATATAACAACACTACCGTTGCAACCACTACTACCCATCTACTCATGGAAATCAACTATCTCACCCAAACGAAAAAACAGAAAAAAAACGGAATAGATCGGAAAAAATCGTCACTACTTAAGTTTAAGACTCGTGAAAACTTTCGTAGTATACTAACTAGACCGATATCAGCTTTATTTCTACCGTTTTATTCAACTTTCTGTTATTCAGTTGTCAAAGGAACTTAATTCAGATGTTCGTCCATTATTGGTCATGCAGGAGAAAAGAAAAATTTTGGGCTTGGCAACCTGACGATATTTTTAATTCTTGGATCTCGGCAAGATAGAAAAAAAGAAGTTTCCATATAAAAGGATAAATATTTATCGGATAACATATTAATATCGGAAGATTAGAAATAGTTTGAGGAATTGTGCACTCTTAATGAGATTTTGGCTCTGTAAAGGAATTTTAGCTATTCTCCTGTGGTGTGAATTGTGTTTATGTGGATCCTCTGCGCCAGATGCCCTCGATGATAGGCTAATAGATGAGACAAATACGACGGGTGAGGTCAAAGGTGTCACTCTTGGTGGATGGTTGGTTACGGAACCCTATATTACTCCTTCACTCTTCGAAGATGCACAGACACTAGCGGATAATGGTACGAGCCACAATAATGACAGCGCAATTGTGGATGAATTTACACTCTGCAAAGTTCTCGGATATGAAGATGCGAAGAAGCTTTTGGAGAAGCACTTTAACAGTTGGATAACGGAAAACGATTTTAAACAGATTCGTGAGGATGGATTTAATTTAGTTAGATTACCTATTGGGTACTGGGCGTGGAAACAGAATCATACAAAGGGGTATTACATCGGAAACGTTACTTACAAGGATCCGTACGTAAGCGACGGATTACAGTTAGAAAAATTGGAACAGGCACTGCAATGGGCTCAGAAATATGGATTACAAGTTTGGATCGATCTGCACGGTGCACCAGGATCGCAGAATGGGTTTGATAATTCAGGTCAGAGAGATCTCTATGCAAAAAAAGTTGGTTGGTTGAAGTTGAACCATACTGAACAGTTGACAAAAGTAATCTGGAATGAAATGTTTGAGCGATATCTGAATAAAGGTTCGAATTCCACCGTAGTCGGTATAGAAATTATTAACGAACCGTTGGCTCCTAAATTGGACCAAGATGCAATGATGAAATCATACTACGTAGCGTTTGATATGTTTAAAAGAAGGCAAGATGATTCTGACAACACCACCTTTGTTATTCATGATGCATTCTTGCCATTAGGCTATTGGGACAAACAATTTGATCCCGATCACAAGGAGGTTATGGGAAAATATTTAAACACAACTCAAACGTTCCACAGAAACCAAATTTTAGTTGATCATCACCATTACGAAGTTTTCACAGATGGCCAACTGGCTGAAAGTCAATGGCAAAGACTTCGTAATATTCAAAATTTTGCACAGTCAATCGGCCAAGAATTGTCACATCATCCTGCAGTCGTTGGCGAATGGTCAGCTGCACTAACAGACTGTGCTAGATGGTTGAACGGTGTTGGTGTTGGTGCTCGCTATGACGGTGGCTATTATAATACAACAAAGTTCCATACGGATGATAAACCGATTGGCAAATGTATTTCACAACAATCAGTAGAGGATTGGCCTAAGGAATACAAAAAACAAGTGAGGCAATTTATAGAAGCTCAATTGTCTTCCTTTTCTGCCCATACCAGTGGGTACATCTTCTGGAATTACAAGACCGAAGGTGCTATTGAATGGGATTATTTAGCATTAAAAAAGCATGGACTTTTCCCGCAGCCTTTAGACAACTACAAATATTTTGAAAAGAACGGATCTATGAGACCATCAGTCTCCAAATCGTTATCACGGCAAGCTACGTCTACGTCCCAGAGTAATAGAAATGCGGGCGTTTCAGATCATATAAACCGCGGACACCAAGATAACTATTTGTGGTTGTTACTAGGGCTTCTGATAACCTTGTGTATCATTTTTTAAGAGAGTCAGACGCAAGACTTCCTGAACTTTTTCGTTACATTTTATCTTATTTTTTTTTTTTTTTTTTTTTTTTTTTTTTTTTTTTTGTTTCTTCGATATTTTACATATGCTATTTACCATAATTTGTGTCGTCAAAATCGCGATGAGCTTAAAGTTCATACGACTTTCGAATCATTGAAGGTTATAACAACAGAATCAGGGCAAATGAGTGGCTACAGAGATTCATATTTCCAGTACCACCATCTATTAGAATCACACCAAGTGTTATACAATGAATGGAATGAAGATGAGTTCCCACCACCTGATGAGCAAGAGATAAATCACAATTACAATAGTAGTGCGCACGATGAAGGAAATGGATCAAATCGACCTGAAGAAACTGGAGAACCCTCTACAAAGACAAGCAAAGTAAGTGGCAATAGTACTAACGTGTATTGGGATTATTTTCATGATGAAGAGGATTGGAATCTCTTCAAAAACGTTCAATTGGAGAGCAATGGTATTGCTACCTTTAACCAGCCGGCGAATCATAGGGCGAACACTTCGAATGATGACAATGGCTCAGGCGAGACAGCAAGCTCCATTACAGGGTCAATTTTCAATCACAGAATTACCAAGCAAGCTATAAAGCATAATAACGATTGGAACGATTTGTCTTTACCGAGACCATAACGATCATATTACAAATTATGTTTTTTCCCTATACACATAATAATTCTCATTTTCAATACTCACTGAGATTCATTTGTGTCTTGCGAAGTGATTTCAATTCTCTTCGTATCCTTTTCTGGTTTTGTTGGTTCCAGTTTAGGAACATCCAATTTCAAGACTCCATTGGTATAGCTGGCCTTGATGTTCTCGACATCAATTTCTGAAGTCTTAGGTAATGTGATCACACGTTTGAAATTACCAGTTCTCACTTCTTTGACACGAACTTTATCCTTGTTCTCTTCGTTGACCACAGATGGCACTTCGCCCGCTACCACAATTTGATTATTCTGCTTGTGGTATTCCAAATTTATGTTTTCCTTTGCTACACCTGGGAGTACTATATTCAATTCATAGTTTTTTTCATGATCCACAATGTCCATGGATGGTGTAATACTTGCTAATGCGGAACTTGGCGCAATCAGCGACCAATCGTTGTCGAACCAATTATCGAGATTGGTGGACAATCTTTGATCTTCGCCGGTAGGGGCCAAATACTTTTCAGGTTCGTAATATCTGAATCCATCTCCAACTAAGAATTTGTTGAAATTCTCCACCTCATTGTTAATGCTGTCGAAAAAGCTGTAATATGGTGCAATTGACATTGTTGTGTTAACTGATGTTTGATAATTGTTAGTCTTGATTGATTTGATCTTTAAAATTCATAATGCTTTACAAAATGATCCTTGAATTTATATCCATTTTCCCTCCAACACTTGGAACAGACTATTAAACTCCAGTATTTTCTAGCACTTATTTTCTGTCATCGCGACACACTGACGCCGAGAAAAAAAAAAAAAAAAAGAAAAAGCTGGTACTCTAAGGAATGCTCAGGAGCGAACTAGTAAACTCTGGAAGAGTCATATCAATTCCGTTTTCTGTAGATTAACCAAGAACCTTTTCCTCATAATTTCAAACTTTATTTGACTTCAGGAATGCGATTTACGTCATTTCCTATGGGTGATTTACATCGCACATCTCTAATAAGTTCCCTGCATTCAAATTTTGATGCGCAGTTCTAATTCGAAAAATGGTTTTCAACATAGTCTAAACAGATAATACTGCCATAGTTTAGAATCTAACATCTCTTCAGTGTTTCGTTATCCAGATATCTGTGATCACATGATTACAAGCCCTAACATGTACCCTACTTAGGGCTTCCGAACTTTCCAGAATATACCAGCAGCCCTAGGGATTAAAACTCAATTTATCAATTTAACTAACGATGAGTTAAGAATAGTATATATAAGGAACGAAGGGTATTCAATACCACCCATCCCGTCCTTCGAGTCATATTTAAGTGTGAAAACAGAGGTACGTTTGCTTAACTCTCTACTTTAAGTGAAGTAATTCCCTATAATGCTAAGACGTATTGAGCGTTCTTCTATAGAACGTCAACTGCAATCGAGGATTGCAAATGCTGCTAAAAGTTCATTAGTTGAAATTCCTCGTGCTTCTAGCTATCCCAGGTTGAGAAAAAATGCATGCAATTTAAATTTAAATTCAAATTCAAGAAGAAATTTTGTAACCGATGCCCTTAATCGTAGATTGGGGTCGTCTTCTAGCTTCCCCATGGGATCAACTATTTCCAAGAGGTTTATCCAAATGAGAATGAATCCAAATCAAGGTGAACAGGAAAAGCCCGCTTTGGAGCAGTTTGGTACCAACTTAACCAAGCTAGCTAAAGAGGGTAAATTGGATCCCGTCATCGGCAGAGATGAAGAGATCGCTAGAGCGGTACAGATTTTATCCAGAAGAACTAAGAACAATCCAGTATTAATTGGTCGTGCCGGTGTTGGTAAGACATCATTGATTGACGGCTTAGCTCAAAGAATTGTTGCTGGGGAAGTCCCAGATTCTTTGAAAGATAAAGAATTGGTAACATTGGATTTAGGATCCCTAATCGCTGGTGCTAAATATAGAGGAGAGTTTGAAGAAAGGTTGAGAAATGTTCTGGATGAAATTGATAAATCCAATGGACAAGTTATTATTTTCATCGATGAAGTGCACATGCTACTTGGTCTCGGTAAGACTGATGGTAGCATGGACGCATCAAATATCTTGAAGCCCAGGTTAGCCAGGGGATTACGTTGTATTTCCGCTACTACTTTGGATGAATACAAGATTATTGAAAAGGATCCTGCATTAAGTAGAAGATTCCAGCCTATTTTGTTGAATGAGCCTAGTGTCGGTGACACCATATCCATCTTAAGAGGTTTAAAGGAGAGGTACGAAGTGCATCACGGTGTTAGAATTACTGATACTGCGTTAGTGTCCGCTGCAGTTTTGTCCAACCGTTATATCACCGATCGTTTCCTACCAGACAAGGCTATTGACCTAGTGGATGAAGCTTGTGCCGTGTTACGTTTACAGCACGAATCTAAGCCTGATGAGATTCAGAGATTGGATCGTTCTATAATGAGAATGCAGATTGAATTAGAATCCTTGAAGAAGGAGACGGATGCATTATCTATAGAGAGAAAAGAAGCCCTACAGAAGGAACTTGATCTAAAGAACGAAGAGTTGGGCAGATTGACTGAGATTTGGGAAGCTGAGAGAGCCAAGATTGAATCTATCAAGAACGCAAAGGCCGATTTGGAAAAGGCGAGAATTGACTTAGAAAAATCTCAAAGAGAAGTGGATTATGCAAAGGCTTCTGAGTTGAGGTACGCTGTGATCCCAGAACTAGAAAGGAAAGTCGCATTGAGTGAAAAGAAAGATGATCCTAATCAAGTCAACCTTTTGCATGATTCAGTTTCTTCAGATGATATTTCAAAAGTGATTGCCAAAATGACCGGTATTCCAGTCCAGACTGTCTTAAAAGGAGACAAGGATCGTCTACTTTACATGGAAAACTCTCTCAAGGAAAGGGTTGTTGGTCAGGATGAAGCTATTAGAGCAATTTCTGATGCTGTCCGGTTACAGAGAGCTGGTTTAACAAGTGAAAAGAGACCAATTGCCAGTTTCATGTTTTTGGGTCCAACAGGTACAGGTAAGACCGAATTGACTAAAGCGCTTGCAGAATTTTTATTTGATAACGAATCCAATGTGATCAGATTTGATATGTCTGAATTCCAAGAGAAACACACGGTATCGCGTTTAATCGGTGCACCTCCGGGTTATGTCATGAGTGAATCTGGTGGTCAATTAACGGAAGCCGTTAGAAGAAAGCCATACTCGGTGGTATTATTCGATGAATTTGAAAAAGCTCATCCAGATGTTTGCAAAATCCTTTTGCAAGTATTGGACGAAGGTAAACTAACCGATTCTCAAGGCCATGTAGTAGACTTCCGTAATACAATTATTGTTATGACGTCCAATGTGGGTCAAGACATTTTGCTTACTGATGAACACGCCAGTGAGGATGGGACCGTTAGCAAAGAAGTCAAGACTAAGGTTATCGAAGCTATGAAGAGATTATATCCACCAGAGTTTATGAATCGTATAGACGAATTATTGGTATTCAACAGGTTGTCTAAGGACGTTCTGAGATCTATTGTGGATATCAGATTGGATGAAATCCAGGAGAGAATTAACGAAAAGAGGATGAAATTGGACCTAACGGACGCTGCCAAGAATTGGTTAACTGATCGTGGGTACGATCCTTTGTATGGTGCAAGGCCTCTTAACAGGTTAATCTACAAGTCTTTGCTAAATCCTATGGCTCTCTACTTGTTGAAGGGTCAATTGAGAGGTGAGGAAACCGTTCATGCAGATGTGGAAGATGGCGAATTGGTCGTTAAACCTAATCATGAGGAAGGCGAAGTTGTTGAAGCAGAGCCTGAGCAATAAATTTGTAAATAATAAAAAGTAATGTGTAAATACTCCGTAGACTGGATTATTTTGGGACTTTATGAGTAAAGAAAAAAACAAAAATTAATGTTTATGCAAGGATAAAATAGATTAAATTATTAAATAAATAATTATATATATAACCTACATGGTTATCATGTAGAAGATGATCCTCCTCCATCATTCGGCTCTACCGAATGGGGTGTTTCAGAAGGTTCGATGGTATCCATCTTTGTACCATCAACCGTCGGTGAGTCACTTGCAACATCAGCAGCCGCACTATCTTCAGGAAGTACTTGTGCCAAGTTCAGTGGCTTCGTGGCAAAACTCTCCTCAAACTTACTAAAATCTAGTAGTCTATCATCCCCAGTCATTTCTCTATATTTATCAGTAACAACTTGCTCCAGCTCTACAGAGTTGATGTATACCAAGGAATCTTCCGTATTGTAAATTCTTGCATTTAAAAAGATCAAATGGAAATCCTCAAGAACTTGCTTCAAAGAATCATAGGAAAAGGATTCAATGGCAGAATTAATCGTTTCAAACGCTATTGGGTACTTGATCAACTGGTAATAATCAGGGAATAATTCCTTTGGTGGTTTCTCCAAAAAGATATCTGATAATCTTGCTTCATCATCACTGGTGTATTCGAGAGCATAATTGTACAGCTCTCTAGCTTCTTCAGAAACTTTGATTCTAACATCTTGTGGTTCAGTCGTAGCAGATGGATCACGAACGTACTCCAAGCCTGCCTTCGGCTTGGGTGGACGACCACGACCCCGACCCCGAGTGGAGCGGACACGACCAGCAGTCGTCTTCCTGCCTCTGCCTCTGCCTCTACCTCTCGTACTTTTAGAAGTAGTCTTTCCAGCAGTCACAGGTAACGTTGGTGAAAGTGCCATTGTGGCATCTTCCACCGGTTCCTCCAGAGTTGTCGGTCCATCAGGAAGAGGTGGTTCATCTACAGCGCTAGTCTCTCTTTCAGCTAGAGGCTCAATAGAGGAAGTCGGCGTTTGATCACCACTAGCGGCTTCCCCATTCCCATCCTCGACCTTAAGCTTTTTCGTTCCAAAACGGGATTTACCAGCCTTACGCCTCTTAAACCCTGAAGATTCTCCGTCTGCATCTTCTTCGTCACTAACTTCAAACTGTTTAAGCCATTGCTCTTCAGACATATTATCATTATATGCCATAGTCTTACGCTCTCTGGTACCACGGCCTCCATAAGCAACAGTTTCAGAATCCTCACGTTCTAATTCGATATCTAAATTCTGATGGTAAATTTCCGGAAGTTCGTTGCTTTCCATCAGTCTGGTTGTAATACCCATCTCTAATGCCTTCCTTGATTTTTCGGCATCAATTTCAGCAAATTTGATCAATTCATCATCATCTCTTGCCAAGATTTCGTTAATTTCATTATCATCGATTTCCTCCTCTTCGTCAAGACCCATTTCTCTTCTCCTTCTTCTTTCATCTTCAGCATCTAACAAAGACCTCAACAATGCTTCTTGTTCTTCTGATGTGGATTTATTATCGAATTTACCGGCCTGAATAACCTTACCATCTATATCCAACTTCTTGTGAGCTTTTTCCAAAATCACCTCCTCTACAGAATTTTGAGTAATCAATCTTAAGATTTTGACTTCATTCTTCTGACCAATTCTATGTGCTCTATCTTGTGCCTGTAAATCTTGATGAGGGTTCCAATCGGTATCAAAAATGATGACAGTATCTGCAGTCTGCAAGTTCAAACCTAAACCACCAGCTCTTGTAGATAGAATAAAACAGAAGTAACCGGCTTCTTCATCATTGAACAGCGAAAGTAATTCACTTCTTTCATCCGATTTGGTGTGTCCATCTAATCTCAAGTATTTGATATCGATGTATCTTAGGAAATCCTCCATAATATCCATGATTTGAGTCATTTGGAAAAATATTAAGACCCTGTGGCCAGTTGCTTTGAGTTTGGGCAGGACCCTCTCCAGTAATTCCAATTTTCCCGCTACACGCCAAATGGCAGCATTTGTCTCTCGGGTCGGGTTGATTTGATCCTCAACTGCCTCGAAGACAAAAGGGTGGTTACAAATCTTCTTTAATTGCATGATTTGATTGTTGAAACCACGTAAACCGACCATTTTTTTGTTAGTTTGGTCACCGATAAACAAACGACGGTGTTTTAACATCTGTTGGTACATGACACTTTGCAAAGCGCTCATCTTACATTTGATGACTCTTTCCACTTTGTCTGGTAATTCTCTTTCCACATCTTTTTTCAAACGACGTAACAAGAATGGTCTCAATACTTTATGCAACCTCCTAATGACCAATAACATCTCTTCTTCACTTAATTCTATCTTATCTTGCCCACCAGCACTGGAGAAAGGCGTGTTGAACCACTCGTCAAATGATTTAACAGAATTGAAAATTTTCGGTAAGACGAAGTTCAGCAAAGCCCATAATTCTGGCAGATTGTTTTGAAGCGGAGTACCTGTTAAGATCAACCTGTAATCAGAGTGGTAAAAATTGTTTAAGGTCAACGACAACTTAGATTGTGTATTTTTCATTCTATGTCCCTCATCGATGATCATATGGACCCACTTAGGTTTTGAAAGAACAGACTTCTCCTTGATCACATATTCAAAAGTAGTTATTACGACATCAAACTCACCTGATTTAATTATAGCTTGTTTAGCCTTTCTCTCATTTGGCGAACCTTTGTAAGCAATCGTCCTTAGAATAGGTGCCCATTTTTCAAATTCTGAACTCCAATTAGTCAAGGTAGAGAGAGGCACAATCACCAAGAATGGTCCTTTGATATTTTTCTTTTCATATAAATAAGTGAGAAGCGAAATAGTTTGAATTGTCTTACCGAGACCCATTTCATCAGCCAAAATACCGTTCAAATGATTGTTAAACAAAGAGACCATCCATTGTAAACCTTTCATCTGGTATTCCTTCAGCTGACCACCAATAAGAATAGAAGGTTGTTCCTTAATATCTTCTTGAATCCTATGGGCCACGTTATAATAATCGACATTTGATGATTCCTCATCGTCATCATCATTCATTGTGGAGACTATGTCATGATCTTCACTATCTTCTTTCAAATGCGAATCTATCATATCCCTCGTATACTCCTGCTGATCCTTAACAGCTCTTGTTAGTGAGTCTAAAAACGCATTGGTTTGTCTCAATAAATGTGTAATTCTCGTATCCTTTGTTTGATCCAACAACTTGATATATGCCTCTTCATCATTAGCTTTCAAAGCCATCAAACGCTCTTTAGCCTTCCTTTCAGCCCTCTTCTGTTCTTCCTTTTCTATATTAGCATGAATACCAATAAGCTTGTGACCGAATTTTACACGCTTCGTTCTATTGTCTAATCTTTTGTTGTAAAGGTCAACACACGATGTCCTGACAGCTTCCAATTTCTTAATTTTTTCCACTCTTTTCTTCTCATATTGTAATGATTCATGCTTCTTATAAAGCTCACCTGTGAGCAAAGCATCTTGGACATTAATATTCCTTATCTTGGAAAGAAAATTTGGGTGAGTATTTGTCAAAAGAGAACTTTGATACCAAAGAAACTGTAGGACATGTCCCCTAACTGCTTTTTGCAATGGTAGTAGCTGTAAGGCATAGTAATCATAAATGCATTGGTCTTTGAGTTCATCACTAACGGATTCATCCAGAACCTTGGCTAAGCAGTCATCAACAGAGGTATCCAAATTAAGCGCTATAAGAGTTTGATAAATTTCTTCTGCCGTATGGACATCAAGCCCCACTGGTAATAAACCAGGTGTTATAGTCAATTTAGGTTTGATAGCATTGGGGAAAAGACTTTGATAATCAACCATTTCATTTGGTGTCGGCGGCAAATCATACGAATCTACAACCAGGTCTGGATTGTCTGTATCGACCACACGCCCCACTTCCTTTGTCTTCTCGACAAATTCAGATAATGGTATTGGTGCCTGTTGTTTGGGCGGTTTCTTGGCCTCTTCGGGAATTTGAGGCTGTGGTTGAGGTTGTGGTTGTGGTTGTTGCTGTTGTTTCGGTGGCTCGACAGGATCAGACTGGGAAGGCTGTTGATCACCAACATTACTTAGCGACTGTTCTCTTTCCTCCTTCGATTGGACATCACCACCAGGAGTGCTTAAGCTACCAGCAGGCGTCCCACCTATACCATTAGGAGTACCGTTACTTTCACCACTTGGTGTAGCAGCGGCGGACATTTGGGCTTTAAGAATTCTTTCCTTTTGTTGCTGCAACTGTTGGTTTCTTAACTGCTGTTGCTGCTGCTGCTGTTGCCATTGCTGCCTTTGTAATTGCTGCTGTTGACGCTGCTGCTGGAACTGCAACTGTTGTAATCTAGCATTAGCCATCTGTGGAGTCATCTGTCGAGGAGCTGGCG
The DNA here is from genome assembly GCF_000026365.1 of Zygosaccharomyces rouxii. Taxonomy (NCBI): domain Eukaryota; kingdom Fungi; phylum Ascomycota; class Saccharomycetes; order Saccharomycetales; family Saccharomycetaceae; genus Zygosaccharomyces; species Zygosaccharomyces rouxii. Next base: position 1,291,668 of record NC_012996.1, on the reverse strand, counting down.
ACTGTTGTGGATTTGGACCTTGCATCTGCTGCTGTTGTGGTAAAGGTGATTGTTGTTGTCGCTGTTGTGGTGGTGGAGATTGAGCTGGGCCATTTTGTTGCTGTTGGAGCTGCCTCTTTTTTACAAACTCACTCAATGCCATTAACATTTTCTTAAAATCTGGTGCACTGCTGACTGACTGTTGGATAATATTCTGACATTCTGGAGAGACTGGCTGTTGATTTACTAAAGATTTTAATGAGGTTATTTGTGCCTTCAGTAATTCCGATTGTTCAGCTGTGAATATCGTAGAATGATGAGAATTGTGTCCATTGGTTTGTTGTGCACCTTGAGGCGCCGATTGCGAAGAAGATATGCCTGGTGATCCTGATCTCGGTTGTTGTAGCGGTATCGGTTGCGGTGTTCCTGAAGCTTGTCTCTGTTGATTCATCGCTTGCATCGACGGCATAGCATATGGAACCTGTTGTTGTTGCGGTGGCTGCTGCTGCTGCTGCTGCTGCTGCTGATGTTGGTGTTGGTGTTGTTGTTGCTGCTCTTGCTGCTGTTTAGCAGCAACATGCAGAACCTTGGTGAAATATATGAACTCCGGTACATTAGGCGCATTTTCACCGTGTTCGTTCCTTAACTGCTGCCATCTCTAATAATAATAGTTTTAACCTGTTAGTAAAAACGTCAAGACCATAATTGATAGTCATCAATAGAATTATAATTCACACATACTAAGTAGCAGCGATTAATTTCTTCCTTGGTGAACTGTCTTTGAGGGATTTCCAAGTTCATTACAAGGTATAAGAAGCCCTTGTTTAAATACTATCAACTGTATGCTTTAAACACAAGCGAAAAAAAACTTCAAAATATAAAATCGTATCTCAATTGAACTCCAATGTTAACTGATTAGGCCGTGCAAATGATGTCCCCTTGAAAGCTTAAATGGACAATACGGTCAAATACTTTTTCCTCTTCCCTATGAGCCCTTTTGCTCTTCTTAGTGTAAATGTACTCATTTGTTTACCAGCAACGACTCTTTTTTTCCTCCTACTGAAAAAAAAAAAATGAGGCTCTAAGTATCGCGCTGTACGACAGGCGATAAGTACTAAACTAATGGAAATGGGAATGTTATTAATGGCGTCGTATGGAAATTCTTAATGGGTCCAATGGGTATTCCAATCGTTTCTAAAAGCCTAAAATTAGCCCTACGCCTCAGATTCCTCACCTTCTTCTTCACCTTCGTCACCTTCTGCACCGAACAGCATCATCATGTCAAGATCGGTTTGGTCCAATTCTTCGTTTTCTGGTTTAGGACGTGATTCTTCGTCTTCTTCGTCTTCTTCTTCCTCTTCCTCATCTTCTTCCTCATCTTCGTCTTCTTGCTTTTGGGTATGGTCTTGGCTACGATCGGGATTCTCTTGTTGTTGTTCTTGCTGTTGTTCCTGTTGTTCTTGGACCTTCTGCTGTTCTTGTTCTTCCTGCTGATCTTGCTGCTCCTCAGATTGAAGGTCTGCCTCTAGTTGGGAGTCGCCTGGCTTCAACAATATTTCATCACTTAATTTCAACTGTTTCCTCTTGAGTTCCACTTCTTTCTCCAATTTAACGATACTATCTATAAATCTTGATTTCAAAAGAGGATTAGTAGCTTTTTGTAATTTTGTCTTCGTATGAATTAAGGTAGTTTCCAATTCGTGCAATTCATCCTTCAGTAATTCGTTATGTTGTCTATCTTCATTAACATGTTGCTTTTCGGTACCACCACCATCTTCCTCTTCCTCTTCGTCCTCTTCGTCCTCCTCACCATCCTCTTCGTCCTCTTCACCATTATCTTGTTCCACGTCATCGCCTGCCTCTTCTAATACACCCATTGCATCCTGGTCCTCATCACCAGTTTTCGCATCTTCTTGATCACTTTGAAATGCTGCATCAAGATCCAAATCATCATCTTCTCTCTCATCGATATCCGCGAATTGAAACGATGAAGGTTCGGAATCTTGTATACTATCGAAATTGGTTACATGGTTAGCTGAAGTAGATTTTCTGATTGCTTCGTCCTCATCAATTAATTCGTATTGAACGTCCTCTGCTTGCTCATCGAATTTTAGTAACCTTTCTACTACCTGCTCCACATAATCAAATTCCCCTTGTCCCATACGACGTCTAAATCTCCTATTTCTAACGTTGTAAAGAGCCGGAGTTATACCGTGTTTATAGTCATATGGCTTCAGCACTATCTCATCCATATATTTGGATTCTGCGTCGGTAAGCGGACCACCATTAAAACCTTTGATGAATTTCTTTTTAAAGTCGTTAATCTCATCCTTATATTCTTCAAAATGTTTCGATATTAGATCTTCAGAATCTGGAGGTGTCAATCTGAACACATCTTCTTCATTTTCAATCACCTTAATACAGAGTAGCATTTGACAAACGTCTAAAGTCTTCAAAAGATTTTTCCTATCTACACTTTTGTTAACCTCAATTACAGTCGGCAAATTGACAAGGACTGCGCCGTAGGATACATTATTAATATTGACTACGGCATGTCTTTGTCCTTTCCATTTAATACTAATCCCTGAATAATCACCAGATTCAATAGAATTTTTGACAAATTCAGCACTTAGATCTGGTAAGATCCTAAGTATTATACCTTCCTCCATTAGTGGATCATCCTCCACATCGGATGCTTCTGAATCATAACCTTCACCGGGAACTCTGATGGGTTTAACTCGCAGTCTTGGCGCTTTCGCAACTTTTTCTGGCTCTTCAGAGTTCTTTAGATTCAATTTCAGCTTCATGCCACCGTTTGGTTCAGGACTCTTCTCCTTCTTCTTCCCCAAGTTGAGTTTTAGCTTAGGCATATCACCTTTCTCTTCCTTTACTTTGGTCTTTGAGCGCACTCTTTTAGACTTTGGTTCCGGCTCAGGATTCTCAGGATTATCTCTTTTCTTAATCTTAATTACTGGCATGTTGATTCATACAATTGAAAGCTTATAAGATTGATTCCTTGACCTTTTCAATACTTTAACTTGGCTATCAATGTTAATCTTTGTTACTTGATATTATTTTCATGTTGATGAAATGGGAAAAAAAGAAGCTATATGAAAAATTAAGCGATAAGCTAGTAAAATATCAGTAAAGATCGTAGAGTTAAGGCACCATTGAATCTTCATCGATCGTCATGTCATTGCCTGTAGGAAGTTACACACAATTAAGTAAAATCAAACACTTTTATGGGTCTAAATTCCTACTTAATGAGAAGATTCACGATAAAATATTGGATAAACTGAAAATTGAGAAAATTTTCAAAACCCCAGGGGAAATGAAAGTGTTAGACCTATATCCTGGTCCTGGACAACATTCCGCAGTCTTTTACAATCGTTATAAGCCCAAACAGTATGGTGTTATGGAAGCTAGACCGGATTTCCTAAAGACATTAAAGATACAATACGAACGTTCGCCCATTCAAATATTTGCCAAGGATCCCTACGAATGGACTTCTTATACTGACTTGATCGATTCTGAGAAGGCATTTGTTCCTGAGAAGCAACCGCACGAATCTCTTAATGATAAATTTCTGATAATTGCCAATTTGACCAATTCCGCACACGAAGGTTTACTAATGCAGTGGTTTAACTGCATAGGAAATACTAATTGGTTACAAAGATTTGGACTAGTCAAGATGTTGTTGTGGGTTCCTATTTCTTCAGCAGCAAAACTTTTGGCGGCTCCCGGAATGCATCTGAGATCTAAATGTTCTGTAGTTAGGGAAGCATTTACTGATACTAATCTAGTAGCTATCTCTGATGGCAGTGAGAGAGAACAGTTCGATGATGCACTTTGGAAATCAAGTGATCCTTTAATTTTCCAAAATGAAGATACATATCCACAGCGCGGCAAGGGAATTGCTTTATTAGAAGTGAATCCAAAAAAGCATACTACCGACCTAGATAATTGGGACTATGTCACAAAGCATCTACTCATTTTGAGAAAGACTCGACTTAGAGATGCTGTAGAATCATTGGGACATGGCGCAAAGGATTACTTTAGTCAAAAGGTTGAGGATCCGACGTTCCTAGACAAATATCCCGTAGATTTGACCAACGATGATTTTAAATATTTGGCCAATCTATTCAATCTATGGCCTTTCAAACCAGATGTCTATATGGACTTCATCGATATCTATCAGGAAGAAGGTGTGATGTGAAGACAAACACACACCCATATGTAGCGATACCCATATTACCGGATAAAACACCGTTCATGTATAAAGTGAAATAATATATACTACTTTAAATCCTAATGACATGCTTCTATTCTACGAAAAACTATTTTACACAAAAAGAATAGGGCCCAGACTAATCTTCGTTAGCCTTTGGATGATTTTCAGCATATTCGATAGCCTTAGCCTTAACGTACTCTTCAGCTTTACTATCGTTCTGCGTTTCCTCAAATTGTAACCACTTATTAAAGAAGAATTTAGCTTGTTTTCTTGTGAGTTTTTTGACAACAATACGTTCAAATAAATCCTCGACTTTCTTCTTATCACCTGTCTTCATTTCTTGATCCAAATACACGTTCCACAAATCAATTCTCTTAGGAACATCAGCAATCAAACCTTCAAATAATGAACGACCTCTTTCTGGCTCACCCTTATTAAATTCTAGTTGTGCGAATTTTCTCACAACATCAATGTGGTTACGCTTAGCCAAGATTTGCAAAGCTCTCGTCAAAATTGCACGAGCCTCTTCAGGTTGGTTTTGAGAAATTAGGAATTCTCCCCAAGATACCCAAATGGATACCTTTTCAGAGCCGAATTTCTTAGCAGTAGCCTTGAATAAATCAGCGGCTTCATCAAATTTCTCACTCATTTGATAAATGCTTAATAGCTTGTTGTGAATAGTGAAGGAATCCATGTATTGACAAGCTCTCTTAAAAATATCATTCAAAGTCTCATCGGTACCAAATGTGTTTTCCAAGTTGAGAAGAGCAACCCAGATATTTAATTTTTCGAGTTCTTCCCTAAAATTGATTGTCTTCAATGCACGTTCCGCAATTTCTCTTGCTTTATCCACTTCACTCAACTGCAATTGAAATGCCATATAGTTCATCCAAACAACTGAAGAGTTTGGATCACCAAGAATTAAACGCTCGAAATCACCAACAGATTCTGGTGCTCTAGTATTGATTTCGATAGTTTTGTCTTCAACGATCTTATTCTTGTTCCTTTGGCGTTTGGATTTGTTAGACTTCGTGAAATCTTCATCTTCGTCTTCTGATTCTTCGTCTGGTTGTGTTTGATCTAAAATACTGGCTGTCCAGTCGAAATCGGCACTTAAACTTAATCCATCGGAGGAGACCTTTGGCTTTTTAGGTTCTTCATCTTCTTCTTCAGGCTCAGCCTCCGATTCACTGTGGTTATAGTCAACACCTTCCATGACTTCGTCTTCACTTTCAGAAGCTTCATTTGCCTCACTAACTGCATTGTTCACATCTTCTTCTTTAGAGAAACGAGATGCCTTCAAACTTAAAGAGATCTTTCTCTTTTCTGCATTGACCTTGGTAATGTAAGCCTTAACCCTATCACCAACACCAAACAGAGAGTTTAAATCCTGAGGAGCTTCATCAGCAATTTCAGTACGATGAGCAAGACCAGTGAGGTTGACAGTATCATCTAACTTAACAAACACACCAAAGTCAGTGACATTTTTAACATGCCCATTGAAGATATCGCCGACTTTGATATCATCATAACCTTTCAAAATCTTCAAATCACCATTGACTTCGGATTCCCTCAAAGTCAACAAGATACGGGAGTCGTCATCACAATTCACAACCTTACCGACGACATGTTGCATTGGTTGGTAAAATTTCTTCCATTCCTTGATGTAAGAGTCCGAAAGCTTACTAACTGGAACAAATGCCTCCAGATTTGAACTCAAATAAACAAAAACACCTTTATCAGTCGTACCTTTAACCAAGGCTTGAACAATAGCACCTTTCTTTAGATCTTCATGAGAGCTAATGGCATGGGTCTTGGCAGCTGGAGAGCGTAAAGAGAGCTTGATTCTTGAATTCTCTTCATCTACCAAAAGAACAGTGGCTGACACGATTTGATTCTGCTTGTCCTTGAAGGCCTCTGGCAATGGAATAGAGAAATCATCCAAAGCGTCAGTAGCAAAGGAAATACCCTTAACACCACTACCTAAGTCCAACAAGACATACTTCTCGTTCACCTTCAGAATACGGGCTGGGACCTTTGTACCTGGTTGAGCGTCCTTGATATTGTTAATGGAATGGGATCTACCTGTAGCTGTAATGGTTGCATGTTCTTTATCGATGCCGGTTACTCTAATTTTGAAAGCTGTTCCAAGTGGGAAACTGTCTTCAAGATTATCAGATAATTCGGCACCATCATCCACAAGGTCCAGAGCAGATACTTTGGCTTTGAGGCGTGGAGACACGGTTAACCACAAGCTGTTGTTGAGATGGTTGTTTATGAATCCAAGAACTTCTTCATCGACTTTAACGTCTTCAATGTCTTTAGCTTTGAATTCGTTACCTTTCAACTTAGAAGGCTTTACAGTCAACTCGAGAACAGTGCCTTTTCCGACTTGGTGTGTGATCGGCAAGAACTTGTGACTCTTGACATCGTGGTTACCGATAATACGTACATCGATAACATCACCCTTTTTGAAATTGGCCAAGGGTTGTTTTGGATCATTGATATCCTCGATGTGATCGAAAACTTCTGCCACGTCGACTCTACCAAATATGTTATCAGCTAAAATAATATTGAGTTGGTTCTTCTTAACAGCTTTAACCTTACCTTTGACAATCCTACCCAAGGTAAAATCTTCTGAAGTTTTGATATTTTCATCTACAGGATTAACGATCTCAGCATCGGATTTCTTGCCATTCGAAGCATTCTTTGGTTCTTTCAATGACAACAAAAATCTTTCATGTTCGTCATCTGTTCTTAACAAGTATGCTGTCACAGATTGATTCACATAAAATGTTTTGCTAATGTCAACATCTCTGCTTTCCACTGCATAACTTGGGAGTACCAAACCCACAAACTTACCATTAAATGCCACAAAGAGACCCTTCTCAGAGATTGATTTGATGTAACCATGCATTGGGGTCGTGGGTACCTTGGATTTAACATCTTGATAGTTGATAGGTAATAAATCTTCCTTAGCGTCCTTGATGAGAGATTCCTTCAATGACATATTGAAGACATGGGTCCTAACATCCTTATCGATAACCAAACCCTTCAGTTCAGAACCAATCTTGATTTTTTTCAAAGAGGCTCTGTTTTGTTCGATTCTAGCATCTGAAAGATGACCAACGTATATCACACCACGTAAACTTAGGTCTTTCAGTTCGACCACCAAAGAATCTTTAGTCTTCTCTGCAACAGTAACATCAACCAAAGTTCTACCAGGAATCATTTCTTCAATGGATTCCTTCTGTTGTGCAGCAAGATCGTTGGAAATTTTACAAGTTGCGATGATCCTGGATCTTTCTTCATCTACTTCGATTAATTTGACTGATACTGTTTGGCCTAATCTTAGATGATCTTGAGGTCTTCTTACGAAAACTTCTGATATTTCAGCATTAGGTAAAAATCCCTTTAACTTACCAAAGAAGGTTAAGAAACAACCTTTAGTATGGAATTGTTGCACTGTAGCTATAGTAACTTCATTAGCACTTTTCAATGCATTAGCTGAATCATAGGAGCTGATAACTTTTGTATTTTCTTCATCAAGACCAACTAGAGATTTCTTTAAAGTCGCAAAAATGCGGCCTCTGGCATCGACACTCAAAACTCTACACTTGACTTTTGAGCCAATTTTGAACTTTCTTTCAGGATACACCAGTCTAATATCAGAGATATGGAGAAGTGGTACAAATGCCTTAAATTGACTGCCAAATAGTCTCAACTCTATACCCTTGGACGAGACAGTAACAATTTCACAACCAGTAACTAATTCACCTGCCGGTATGTCTTCTGCCCTCAGATATCTTAGTTCTAAAAGTTTTGGATCGGTACCTAATTGATACAGTTTATCGACACCATTGTAGCCGAGCACTCTAGCGTCGGATCTATTTTTTGAGGATTCCACTAGTTCACCTGCCTTGGATAAGTGCACTTGACCGAACCTCTCATCGTCTAATGCCAAATAAATATATTCAGAATCGCGACCTAAAACTTCACAATTTTGACAAATGTGACCGACTGGGAACGCATCTAGAGCTTCATCTTTAGACCATTTAGATTCTAAAGACAAGATGTTAGGTAGAATCGATAAAATTAGAGTCTTTTCATCTGATTTAGATGGCAATTGAGCAATGATACGACACTTGATATTGGAACCAATGGCAAAAGTGTGCCTTAGAGCCTCTTGCTTGAAAATACGTGATTGATTTATTCCCAAAAATCCTGGTAACATACCAAAGACCTTACCAAGAACACCTTGTTCTGTGATCTTTTGGCACATGAAATCGACCACTTGACCTGGAACTACCACATCTATCGAAGAAATCTGTGTTATCTTGTTACTCTTAGATCTAAAATCAAAATTAACATTAACAGTTCTACTTGATTTCTTGACAACATTTGCTAAGAACACAGATCCTGGTAAACACTGCCAACCTTGCGGTATATCCTTCTTAGAGACGAATCCAGTTAGGCCCTCGATACCTAAATCTAAAATAGCACCATGGTCTTCCATACTTTTAACTGAACATTGGACCGCAGAATATTTATCCAAATCTTCTTCACTAAAACTGTTGACTTCAGAAGGTTCCAATGACAATTCTATTCTTTTCTTGTCTTTCTTCTTCCTTCCAGAATCCATGGCGGAATTTATAGTAACGCGACATCTTAACCATTGTCCCAATTGAAAGTATTGGTTCAAATCTGGTAGTTCCTTTGATTTTCGAGCTTCTGCTTCATCTTCGTCGTCTGAATGATCGTGATCACTATCTTCTTCATGATCACTAGCATCCATTTTATCATCTAACTGTTCCAAGATGGATGTAAATTGTTCTGAAATGTGGGTCATTGTAACGAATCCTGAAATACCATCTGTGAACGAAACTGTTAGATCATTCTTATTAATCGAAGATACTTGACCCAAAAGGTATGAATTAGGCTTTAAAGTCTTGAAACTCATATGTTCTACTACGTTGAAAGTTTCATCATCGGCAGCAGCAGCAGCAACAGCATTGGTTCCTTCAGCGCTAGTCGCTTGAGGTTTCGTAGTCGTCTTCTTCTTTTTGGCGGGTCTGCTACTCACTTCCTCTGAATCACCACCGTTATCACCGAACAGAACTTCGCTAGCGGCTTCGTTTGCCACCTTCTTCAACTCCAATGGAGTTAGTGCAGATCCACCACCTCTGGGGAAAGAAACCTCTGCAGTATTCTTAAGAACCGAGCTCGTAGGCTGCTTTGTCGAGTCCTGTCTCACAAGAGGACTCTCATCTCTTCTTCTCTTATCAGGCATGACTCCAGTGAACCTCGAATAAATACTTACGAAAGCCTCCTAGCAACCTGTTTCTCTTGTATATTTATATTAACTAGTACGCCATCTTAAGCTCATCTCATCTCATCTCATCGTCTTTATAAAATTTTCTACTCAAGTGAAAAATCATGATTTACGGAGATTTTTTTTCAACAAGCTCATCGCATTGAATAAGAACTGCCTAATATTGGAAGCTAAGCTGAGAGGCGTTACCGTCTGTAAGCTTGGTGTTTTAATCGTCTTGAATGGTGTCAGCTCTTCTGCATTGACTACTACGAATTTTCTGGATTCATTCATTTTTCATCTTTTGACCTTTCTTTTCAACGCCGATCGATACGCCAAGACTGGGTAGATTGGCACTTAATCCATCCTCATATCATTTCCTAATTTTCCATATCAATTGAAACCTTGTATCGGTTGATTAATATCCTTCTCTTGATCTTTCCTTGGTGCATAAATGTGCTGTATATATCAAAAAAGCAAAAGAGCGATTACCGGGAAGCTAAGTTCCCCTAGGATTAGAAGTAAATAAACTCGAACTTTACAGTAAATATCAAAAGTAGTGCATGGATATCTGATAGCCTGAATGCAAGAGATGAATGGATCTCGTACTTCAGATGATCGTCGTGGGAATAATTCACATGCAAGGAACCATGAGAACAGACTTTCGTTCTCTTCTGTACAGTCAGGTTCCACTGCAGCTACTTTAACTTCAGCATCAAACGCTGAGCAAAACCATACTGAACCTTATGCGGGTGCTGCTTTTGAGACCGTGCCTAGTTCTATCGTTTCATTTCACCATCCCCATTCATTCCAAACAAGCAGTGTGCTGGGGGGGTCGGTGGCTTCTAGTACTATAGGTAGAAGAGGTCGCAGGTCTGGCGAAGGAGATGCACTCGTTGATGGGCCTGCAGTTCATTCTAGAAGTCCTTCACGCAATCCCCACTTCAGGCTATTCACAGAGGATCAAATCGCAGATGCTGAAGGTGCAGCTTCCACTATAGAGGCAGCTGATTACGATACGTATTGGGATTCTACTCCGGCATATGAACAGCAGGTCTTAGAGGGTTCAAGGTTTAGTTCGAGAAGAAATTCACTACGTAGTCAATCTATGAGGTCTTCCATATTCACTAGAGGCTCATACGATTCTATGGGTAGAGATAGCGGTAGAGGTCGTTCTTTGTCGAGGACTCGCCCATTGCATCCACAACCGACTTATCACTCATCGGCGCACTCGTCTTCAAGTTCTTCCAGATACAGCAGAAGAGATAGAATTCCATCCGAATTGGAGGATCAAGGTGACGAGATGTTAAACGATAGATCCTCCAATGGTTCATTAGCGAGATCTGGTACAGAAGATTTTTTCTATGATGATGGTGATAATGTGTCTGGTCAAGATGACGCACATACCAATGGTCATCATAAGAAGCCAATCTACCATGCAGAGTACTTACAACCTCACTATCACGAGAAGTTTTATTCTAACCTACCGGCCAAATTGTACTATCAGAGATTTTACGTGGCAGAAGAAGACTTGGTCATTGGTATCGGTGGGTATAGAACTGTCAAGTTCAGACTTTACTTGTACTATCTCTTATGCATGTGCTCATTGGGTATGGTCTATTTATTAGTCAGATGGATACCGTACTATAGAGTTAAACTATATGGTGTTAAAGTGCCATTGGGTAAGGCTGAATGGGTCGTTCTCGAAAGTGAATTAGGGGATTTCAATATTGTTGATGTAGAAAGGGAATGGTACAACAGACCAATGAGTACAGTTTTACCCATGACAAAGGAAAGCACCGGTGACCGTAGTGGTACTTCATTTAGTTTTCACCATGCCGGAGATTTGAACCCTAATATTCCAATCTTGGTGTCTTTTGAATACAGATACATTACTTTCATTTATTCACCATTGGAGGATGTGTTTAGAAGTAATAATAATTGGACTGACTCCGATTGGGTCGATTTACCAACTGTTTATTCCGGATTGTCAAGCGGTGCCTGTGAGGATAGGACTTTGGCGTTTGGTCGTAATAGTATCAATTTGAAAGTCAAAACTACTTCGCAGGTTTTGTTCGATGAAGCTCTTCATCCGTTTTACATTTTTCAACTGTTTTCCATCCTGCTATGGTCTGCAGATCAGTATTACTATTATGCTGCCTGTATCTTTGTCATATCATTACTTTCCATCGTGGACACTTTGGTCGAAACCAAAAAGACCTCTGAAAGATTGGCAGAAATGTCTTATTTCAACTGTGATGTGCGGGTCCTAAGAGAAGAGTTCTGGACACATATAAGTTCTTCCGAATTGGTACCCGGTGACGTTTATGAAGTCTCAGACCCAGCCTTAACAATCTTCCCCTGCGATTCCATTTTACTATCTGGTGATTGCATTGTAAATGAATCCATGCTAACCGGTGAATCTGTGCCCGTTTCCAAAATTCCCGCCACAGAGGATACAATGTACCAATTACTAGATGATTTCAAGGATACTCAGATTTCTGGGTCCCTTTCTAAATCTTTCTTGTTTAATGGTACGAAAATTATTAGAACTCGTATCCCGAAGGGCCAGTCTGCTGCACTGGCCATGGTGGTACGTACCGGGTTCTCTACTACTAAGGGTTCGTTGATCAGATCTATGGTCTTCCCTAAACCTACTAATTTTAAATTTTACAGGGATTCATTCAAATATATTGGATTTATGACCATGGTAGCCCTCCTAGGGTTTTCCATCAGTTGTATGAGATTTATCCAGATTGGACTCGATAAGAAAACGATGATTTTAAGAGCATTGGATATTATTACTGTTGTGGTTCCACCGGCTTTACCTGCTACTTTGACCATAGGAACTAATTTTGCGTTGGGAAGACTCAAGAGTAAAAATATATTTTGTATTTCACCTACTAAAGTCAATGTAGGAGGTAAATTGGATGTAATGGCTTTTGACAAAACAGGGACGTTAACTGAAGATGGATTGGACATATTGGGAGTTCATGTTTCAGAGCCAAGTTCACATAATTCTTTTACCTTTGGGAAATTGCAGCAAAATGTCCAAGAAGTTTTCCCTAAATTTTCACTGAACGATTGTAGTAGCCCCAATGACCTGAGAGCTAAGAACTTCTTCATCTCTCTTCTTACGTGTCATTCTCTGAGGTTAGTTGATAATGAACTACTGGGTGATCCCTTAGATTTTAAAATGTTTCAATTCACAGGCTGGTCCTATGAGGAGGACTTTCAAGAGCATGCATTCCATTCATTGTATGACCAGCGTCATGAAGGTGACATATTCCCGGAGAATTCCGATATTATTCCAGCAGTGGTTCACCCCAACAGTAACTCGCCTGATAACAGGTTTACCGATAACGATCCTCACAATTTCTTGGGTATTGTAAGGAGTTTTGAATTTTTGTCCAAATTAAGGAGAATGAGTGTAATTGTTAAACCAAGCAGCGACAACATTTTTTGGGCATTTACCAAAGGTGCGCCTGAAGTCATCTCTGAAATTTGTAATAAGAATACCCTGCCCAAGGACTATGATGAGCTAATCCATAAATACACACATGCTGGTTATAGAGTGATAGCGTGTGCAGGTAAGACTTTACCCAAGAGGACCTGGTTGTATTCTCAAAAAGTTACGAGAGAAGAAGTTGAGTGTAACCTGGAGTTTTTAGGATTAATTGTTTTCGAAAACAAGTTGAAAGATGCAACTGCCGGTACTCTGGAAACACTTAGGGAAGCCAATATTCGAACTATCATGTGTACTGGTGATAATGTTCTGACCGCTATTTCTGTTGGTAGAGAATCGCGCCTCATTGATTCCCCTCGAGTCTATATCTCGTGCATCAATGAAGATGCTCGTATGGGTGAGCCCTTCCTGCTTTGGAGAAATGTAGACAATTATGAGGATACCTTAGACTTGGATGAACCACAATTCGCCGGCACTTTCGAAGATTACACATTGGCGGTTACTGGTGATGTATTTAGAATATTGTTTGATAACGAAAGCAGAATACCAGAAAATTATAAGGACACCGTTTTGTTGAAAGCATGCATCTATGCTAGAATGTCACCAGATGAAAAGCACGAATTAATGGAAAGATTGCAAAAGATGGACTACGTGGTTGGATTTTGCGGGGATGGTGCTAACGATTGTGGTGCTTTAAAAGCTGCTGACGTCGGTATATCTCTATCTGAGGCCGAAGCCTCTGTTGCTGCTCCTTTTACCTCTCAAATCTTTGACATTAGCTGTGTGTTGAACGTAATCGAAGAGGGCCGTGCATCTTTGGTTACTTCATTTGCCTGCTTCCAGTACATGAGTCTTTATTCTGCCATTCAGTTCATCAGTATTACAATATTGTACTGTCGAGGATCTAATTTGGGTGACTTTCAATTTCTCTTTATAGATTTATTGTTGATTGTCCCCATTGCGATCTTTATGTCTTGGACAAAACCCTATCATAAAATTGCCAAGAAAAAACCATCGGCCAATTTGGTATCACCCAAAATTCTAGTACCCCTTTGTGTCAGTATTCTTCTTTGTCTCTTTTTCCAAGGTATTCCTTGGCTCATGGTTCAGAGGACAAAGTGGTACATCAAACCAATTGTTGGTAGTGATGATGCAGTCCAATCCTCGGATAATACGGTCTTATTTTTCGTTTCCAATTTCCAGTACATTTTATGTGCCGTCGTGCTCTCTGTGGGACCTCCTTACAGAGAACCAATGTCAAAGAACATTGGATTCATCGCGGATGTGGTACTTTCACTCTTGTTCAGTGTAAAGCTGATGTTTGTCAACCCATCATCTTTCATGGGGAACTTGTTTCAATTGACCAATATTTCTAAGAAATTCAAATTTTTTATCATAGTATGGGCAGCAATTAATTATTATGCGCAGCTATATGTCCCCAATTATTTCAAAGGTTTATTCAGGAAGAAACGTAGTAGCAAGAAATACAAAAATATTTTGAGAGATCAAAATGTGTCTTTTTTAGCCTGAAATGTTGATTTTTTTTCTCCTTTAGAGACGTTGAATTTTCATTATGCATCTATATTTACCGCTATATTTAATTTCACCTCAATTAATAGAATTAGAAGCATTTCTCATGGATAGGAAACAATTCCAAAGAATTCCAACAGACGAGCTGAAGGGCACCTGAAAATGTTTAGGCATCAGCAGGAAATTAATAAACTGCACTAGGGGCCAAAGCAAATAATTACAACCAAGTGTGGACAAATACAGAACCTGAATCTTTTTACTAAAAGTCTCAGCGTTACCACCTTCCATCACATAGTTCGAATATGCAAAGAAACAGTATAAGGAAACAGGGGAGTAAAGCAATTGATCTGATAGAACTCTTTCTAGTACTTGCACCACTGTGGGATCTTCTGTGTAAAAATAGTTGAGAAACTTGTACCAGGGGACTTGGAAGAAAGATAGAATAAACCCCCAGAACATGAAACAAGCCCATCTAAAGAAATTAAACTTATGAGAGTCTGGAGCACTAAAATCGTAAACTGATTCATCATCATCTAGTGGTTCCCCATAATCGTTGAAAACCGATAAATCATCTGAATCATTATCATCATCTATTATTTGAGCCGGTCTACGGAGTCTACTCACCATATCATCAATTACTTGTGGAACTGGATCCATATGAGTAGAAAAATAACATAATATGCTCTGAGCCATGGAATCTGATATTCCAAACAGTAAAACGTTAGTGCACATAGTAGCTAAAAGTGCTGAATTTTGATATAGTTTTCTATAATGATTCGTAAACTTCAGTAATAGTGAGACCCATGTTATTAGAACTACTATGTGTGTTAGGGAGATTTTGTACACCTTGAATTGGCACAGTCGCCTAAGGGAATGTCTACGTTTATCGATCCATCTTATGAGTGGTGATTGGGAATCAGTCTTTGATCTATCGAGATCTTGACTAGCGTTATCATAATGTACATCGATTTGATCCCTAGCAAGCAGTTGAAGAGACATAGAGGGAGGCTAAGCACTTGTTTAATACTGAACGGTTGGTTTGATTGTTTGTACGGAGTGGTTTCTTCAAATGATGTTATAGATATTAAACCCTTTAGAGTTTTGACTTGATTCATGTTAGATAAGCCCTAGTCCAAACCCTAATCTACTTCTCTGTGCCCTGATTTTGCGCCCTGTCGGCGGCTAAATTAGAGAAATGGAACCTCGAGCCTGAAAACATAAGGAATTGGGCCTTATATGAGTCGGGATCAATGTTCTGACAGGCTGCGTAGTAGAGAGATGTATTTTACCGACATTCTAGAGGACAGAGATATCTATTGCAAGAAGCGCAGCGTGGTTTCTATCAGGTGATTTAAAGAAGATTCAAGAGGTAACTGACTGTTCACATTAGAAACCCTTTCTTTGGTTAGATTCTAACTATTATCAAAAAGATATCACATCCTAAGTATGACCAGAACTTAACACATCCTCTTGACACGGTTACGTAGAATATATATCAATCCCATAAAGACTATATCATTAGAATGAGCACATCAAACTACACATCGTTCAAACAAGTCATCACTGTTGGAGCCTAAAGCTACTAGTATCAAGAAATTCTTGCATTTAAGCATAAAGAAGGCAAGGGATAGCCTTCTCTCTTTTTAACTATTCAACTAAGAGTTATTCTAACAAGCTTTTCAAATTCTCGCTTTAACGTTTTGTTCTTGATTGTCAACTATTGTTGAACAATGTAAAAGATGAAAAAGCCTAAAACTTACCTTCTACTTACTTACGGTTCCAAGACAATCTTAATGAAACCGTATTACGTCTAACATAACCTAGGTTTGCACTCCAATACCATATCTTACGTAACTTTCCGGCCCTGAAACCGTCTACTTTCTTTTAATGTTCAAGGACCTTACATAGTCGTCACTGATTCCTACACCACCTAGTGCAGCTTTGGCGCTACTAGGGTCCCTATACCTTCTAACACTATTCCCTCAGTCTTTCCTTTAGCCGCCTATAAAAGTGACTGCAGCGTGACTCTTCTTTTCTGTGACTGTTCCTACAACATCCATACATCCATGCATCTTTTTCGCTTTCGAGATTTTTTTCTCACTTGGAAAATTTCAAAAAAAAGTTCACCGACGCACCGACGCACACTCGCGACTCATCATCAATTGCCGATCTTTTTCCATTTGGAACTTTTCAGCACGTACTGGTAGATGGAGGGGACCCCCCATATTATTGATATAGACTGTGTTGCAAAGGTTAGCCAGTGAAATATAGCCCTAGGTAGACAAGATGTTGATTCCAAAGGAAGACAGAAGTAAGATCCACAAGTACTTGTTTCAAGGTATGTGAATTAATGCAAACGATGAAAGTCGATGGTTTCCCGCGTTTCTAATATATTGAACGATTATACTAACATCAATAACAGAGGGTGTCGTCGTCGCCAAGAAGGACTTCAACCAACCAAAACACGATGAAATTGACACCAAAAACTTGTACGTTATCAAGGCTTTGCAATCCTTGACCTCTAAGGGTTACGTCAGAACTCAATTCTCTTGGCAATACTACTACTACACTTTGACTGAGGCTGGTGTTGAGTATTTGAGAGAGTACTTGCACTTGCCAGAACACATTGTTCCTGGCACCTACATGCATGACAGATCTCAAACTCAGAGACCTCAAAGAAGATACTAAGCAGAGTGCTGATCTATTATCGCGCTTAAGGGTACACAGTCGTGTATTTGTTATGTATATTGTCTTTTATTAATACAAATCAACATAGTTGGGAGGTCTAAGGACCCGTCGTGTAAGTGTTATAGGCGTTTTGGCCAATGTCTATTATAATATAAGTATACTATTAGTTTTACGTCTTGACCTTCGAACATGGTCACATGCCATAATTGCATGTGTGAAGATCATGTGGGTACTCTTCGAACACCTCAAGTTCCTTAAGCCCAATACCTAAATCTTCAAAGGTTCAGATATTGTAAAGAGAAATAAGTATATAGTGGTTTTAATTCCAACGAGCTATGTTCTTTGCATCATGGAGACAATTCCAATTCTATGAAAATACTCCGATACGGGATCCACTGCTGGGCAGTGATTCACCTCTCTATTCCGATCCTACTCTATCAGCAGCTTCACCCATTAATAAAAATAGGTTTGCCCTTGCAGTTAGATCTAATCATTTGAAGATAATAAATTTAAGTGAATCTAAAGTAGAGCACGAATTTCAAGCTTTCGAAGATAGTTTCCAAATTACTCATATAGAGACTGTAAATCAAGGGTTTCTGTTAGCTGTGGGGGAAGCATTAGGTAAACCCTCATTGATTAAGATTTACAAGTTGGATAAGTTACCTAATAATCCTAAATCTTATCATTCAGTCATAGAAGTGAGAAACGGTAATAACACTTTCCCTATATCCGTGGTTGCCACTAGTAAAGATCTAAGTTGCATAGCTGTTGGATTCGTTAGTGGTAAAATTATACTAATCAGAGGAGATTTATTACGAGATAGAGGATCTAGACAGAGGATAATTTACGAGGATGTGGGAAAGGAACCGGTTACTTCATTAGAGTTCAATTTGGATGCTTCCGTATGCTTCGCGGCTACCACAACTCGAATCATGATGTTCAATACTACAGGTCGTAATAGAGGACAACCTGATCTTATTTTGGATTCTCAACATGGGCTCAGTCTGAATTGCAGTTGTTTCAGTCCCTACAACAATGAATATATCTGTAGCGTCGAGGGTTCTATTGATTTCTATATGGATGGCGGAGAAAAGAAGTCCTTGGTGACGGAACTTTCAGGAGTAAAAAGAATCTATCCTGTGGATGAGGATCACATTTTAGTGGTGGTAGAGGCAGAATATGCAAAGTCTGCTGTCCTAGAAGTGGAGGAATTCTCGCAGTCGAACTCCAACAGAGTTATTATACTTGATCTCAAGAATCAAGTTGTCTCACTAAACGTATTTATCGCTAGCGCTATCATTGATGTATTTTCAGTGACCCAAGATAAAAAGGAAATCGTGTTGTTATTGACTTCAGAGGGAGTCATAGTAAAGATAACTGAAAAATCTTTGGAGGAACAATTGGATATCGTCATTCAGAAAGAATTGTTCCCCTTTGCCCTTGAACTAGCTAAGCAACATTCTTTGGAACCTCTAAAGATTCAAAATATTCATAGAAAATACGGTGATTGGCTCTACAAAAAGGGTTCAAGGACTGAAGCGGTGGAGCAGTATGTGGAATGCTTAGATGTAGTAGAATCTAGCGAGATCATTTCAAAATTTGGCATTAATGAATCACCGGACCCCAGAGGTCTAGGAAATTTAGCAAACTATCTTTGGTCTTTGATCAAGGAGAACAGATCCCATTCTGATCACGTAACTCTACTTCTGATCGCCTTAGTCAAACTGAAGGCCGAAAATGAAATAAATTACTTCATTCAACATTTCACAAGGTCAGGAGAATTTTCTCAGGAACTCATCAGTCAGGATATGGATGATGAGTCTTTTTTTTACTCAGATAAGAATTTATTCGATCTAGACCTGGTATTGGGATTACTCCAGGATTCTAAATTTGAACAACTTGCATATCACCTGGCCTGCAAATTTGCTAAAGATCCCGCCGTCATTGTGGAAATTTTACTTAATACACTGGATGACCCTCATGGCGCTATAAGATACATCAGAAGTTTATCAATTGACGAAACTTTACGAGTCTTGGTGACCTATTCTAAGCAGTTGTTAGAAAAATGCCCGAACGATACTAATATTCTTTTAATCGATGTTTTTACGGGTAAATTCAAGAGAACCGACTACAACGTAGACTTAAAGGAACCAGAGCATCCGCATGATGATTTCACAACGGTGTTTTACAGTTACAAGACTTTCCTAAGGTATATTAACAATGTGACCGGCGGGGAAGATGAGGCAGAAGTAAAGGGTTCTATGGCTCCAACTTATCATCCACCAAGAGCTTCATTAATTTTTAATGCTTTTATTTCTAAACCATTCGAGTTTGTGGTTTTCTTGGAAGCTTGTTTGGAGAGCTATCAGAGATATGAAGGTTCGAAAGAGGACAAACAAGTAATACTGACCACACTTTACGATTTGTATTTGACACTGGCAAACGAAGATGTACCTGAACGTCAAGAAGATTGGAGATCTCGTGCAGCAAAAGTGCATAATGAAAGTGAGAAGCTAGTTACCATCAATGAAAATGCTACCTCGAGAACTACACAGTCTAATAAACCCATTGACAATTCCTTAATGATGTTAATTTCCCACATGAATCAAATAGATATCCATTCGCCTGGGGAAGGTTCCACTGCTGAGCTTGACAAGGGTGCGAGGGCTTCATTAGTGAATACTTTCCGTTCTATGATTTTGACCAACGACCCTCCAAAATGTATGGAATATTTAGAAAAGCACGAGAGGCAAGAGCCATACCTTTATTGTGTTGCCCTCAAATACTTCATTTCCTCCAAGGAAGTTCTTCAGAAGATCGGTGGTGAGACCGTTCTCAAGAACAAAGTTCTAACAAAGATAATCGAAAAGGAACTAATGTCAGTTGTGGAACTAATCGGTTTACTGGGCTCCACAGATGTTGCCACCTACGGGCTAGTCCAAGATATCTTAATCAAACACGTTCGTCAGGAGCAGGATCAGATATCGAGAAACAAAAAATTGATTAGTTCATATGAGGCGGAACTAGAGAGTAAAAAGAGGGAACTAGAGGAACTTTTACATTCTGATGAACCTTTACAAGTGAATATCAAGAACAAGACTTGCTTTATGTGTCATACTGCCCTAGAATTGCCAATTGTATTTTTCAAGTGTCGTCACATCTATCATCAAAGATGCCTAAATGAGGAGGAAAGTGCTAAGGAGGGAAGAAGACTTTTTAGATGTCCAAGATGCATGGCTGAACTCGAAACTTCAGAAAAGATTTTCCAGACCCAGCAAGAAATGAGCAAGAAAACTGATCTGTTGAAGATCGCTCTTGACAATGGCGACGACTCCGAAGATCGATTCAAAATCGTTACAGAATTCATAGGTAGAGGGGGCTTGGAATACTCACATGTAACATTAGAATAATAAGCGTTTCAGTCAAACATAAATGAAAATAAAGGACGTAAATATTAAAAGACCTGTATTATTATATGTCTTTTTCCGCCTGCTTCATCTTCTATTTTCGATCTACGTCTTATGTTTGAAACAAGCGCGCGACACAGTCGAAAAGATAAGATGCCGGTGATGATTTGGAATCAAAATCATAAGAGATGGTAAATAAAAAGGTTATGAGGTTTTCGAATTTGGATGATCAATTACTTTTAGGTGGGCAAACAAGTTTTTTAAATTTTTTTAAAAAATTATTGTAATGCCAGTATAAGATAGTGATCATTACTATACCAAGATGTTTAGAAAGTCGGAGCTGTATAGTGAGTTCTGCCATCATCCATCAGATGCCATGTCACCTATCAGAGATTATGATAACGATTATTTCCATAAAAATGATAAAAAATTGCCAAAAGTCCAATTACATAAATATGGACCAGGATATAGTTATAATGAAAACTCGAAGCGGTCGAATCACTCATCGAAAAGACCTGCAAGTTTACATTTAGATATAGAAGGTCCATCTGCCAAGAAACAATTTTCACCAATTAATATTGCTCGATTTTCCGATGCAATTAAAATCAAAGAGACTCCTGTTGAACCGGAGTCGTTTACCAATTCTGAAAATGCCAAGTTCTTCAGCGTGGTTAAATCCCTTTATATGTCAGAAAATGAATACGGAAAACTTATAGATGCCTGCAATTTGGTCTATAGAAATGTTTTGCACGAAAACAAGACTTATCGTCACAAACTGCTCGAGCAGCGTTCCAATGAAGAATTTTTGCTGTTTGGTAATTTAGAAACGATATCTTCCATTAGTAGATTGTTTGTTACGGCATTGAAACGGATCATTTTAGCTGGAAACAACACAGGTGAAATTGATGACGACATTTGGGAACAGATCAGCACCAATAGTTCTTTGCAAAAGCAGATTTTGTCAGAATTTGACATCGGGAAAGCGTTTAACACTAATTTCCTTCGAATTAAATCGACTTACCTAAGTTACTGTGGATCTCACCGCAAGCAAATGGAATTGTTCGGAACTATGAGATCTAAAAATCCGCACCTCTTCTATCGATGGTATGAACACTGTTACGAAGCCTCTGGGAACCTCAAATTGGAGGACATCTTAAACAAACCAGTCCAAAGAATAGCTGAATGGTCAGCATTTTTGGAAACAATTATTTCACTAGCTCCAAAAATTTTAGAGAAAGATTTTTGTGCATCCATTGAGAAGGCTTACGATGAATACAGTTCCTTTTCCAGTTACATTGAAAACGAAACAGCCGAATTTAACTGTAATGCAAATTACGATTTTAGTTTGACACCCATAGAAATAATTCAAAGCTATGATTCTGATAAAGTTAAAGATTTTAAACCACAACTCGGGGTACTGTCCATGATTTCTGAAAGCCAAAGCTCCCAGAACCGCGAATCATCCCAAACGCTATCTTTGCCTCGAACAGAAGATAGCAGTGGCAGCGATGTTCACCTAAGAGCATCCAATGGCAACGATGTCCATCTACGAACATCCAATGGTACCAACTCAGTTTTTTCTGCTAGTTCAAGTCGATACTCTGGTGATACGGCAGCAGCTCAATCACTCGAACCATTGCAACGGCAAAAATTCCTGAGTATGGTAAGCCAAGTTTGTGGCGATTCACAACACACTTTAGCAGATCACATATCGACCTTTAAGAAACTTCACAAAGGGTTAATCCATTTGAAAGCAGCTCTAAGTAACGATGACATGCTTTCCATTATCGATATAAATCTGAAACATACCGATCTATGGCGGCGAGTGGTAGAATTCGAAAACATTAATCCTTCGCAAAACGTAGGCGCAGAGCAACCAATCCTCGTATCTTCAATGTGTTCTGCCTACACAGAGAAGTTGAAAAGGCAAAGAGAGGAAGCCACCATGATGAAACTAACATTTTTCGAGGGTTCAGTTAAAAGACCATTGAAGACAATGCTCAAGTACTGCGAAGCTGTAAGAGCTCGTCTCAAGGATCTCAATTCGTTGAAAAAGGATTACATGGTTTTCCTAAGACAGAAGACCTCTCATACACATGATTTCAAAAGAGATATTCTAGCAAAACATTTTGAACAGATGCATAGAAAGATGGCTCAAGATCTGCCGAAGTTCCTAGAATTGTTGCACGAGACTTTGAAATACCTGACCTTGAACTACCACAAAGTAATGTTGAAATACCTAGAAATATCTGCAGACGGTGATGATTTTCTCATTAAAGATTTGGAACAGTTGGGTAAATTGAAACGAGACGTCGGTAAGAATTACGACATTTTGCAAACGTATTCCACCGCAAGGTATTGTGCTAAAAGGCTAGTGAGGGAAAATTGGGAGTTCGATCAAGATCTTACTTGCAGCAGAGTGCTAAGAAAACTATTTGAGCTGTGATTTGTGAGCTTGATAAGTATTACTTATATTGCTTAAGTATGTTCTTTGAAAAAGTTGATGTTCATGTGACTGGAAAATTTTCAAAACCATGGGATAAATGAGATGAGATGAGATGAGATGAGATGAGTTATTGATTCAAACAAGATATTGAAAACTTTAGTAGGAACAAAGCAGATCTCATATAATATCGTCCAAATGTCTGCTGAAGATTACAAGAACTTACCGGTTACTGTAGAGAAATCTATACCTGTTAATTATGATTTGGGTAATCTAGCGGTTTTCGATAACAATGTATTGGATAAAAACGATCTAGACTCTTCAAATGCCTCCAGAGAGAACCACATCAAGAGTTTGACCCGTGACAACGTGCAGTTGCTAGTCAACCAAATCTTATCATTACCAATTAAAACCACAACGGAATCTACAGGTGGTTCCAGTGATCAAGGTGCTACTGTAGCGCTATTACACTTGCCAGAACCAACATCAGAATTACCTAGAGAGAAGCCACTACCAAAGCCTAAACCACCTACCAAATGGGAGAAGTTTGCAGCAAAGAAAGGTATTCAACCAAAGGCAAAGACAGGTAAAATGGTTTATGATGAAGCATCAGGAGAATGGGTGCCTAAATGGGGTTACAAGGGTAAGAATAAGAATGTTGATACTCAATGGTTAGTGGAAATGGATGACAACAAAAAAGGTACAGAAGATGAATTAGTCGATCCTAGATCGTTGAATAGAACAGAGAGAAAGAATTTAGTTAAGAAGAACCAAAGACAACAAAAGAAGAATTTGAAGAATGGTCTCAATTTAACATAAGATCCCGCTTGTACTTTTTAAATACGTATTGTGTAATAGATTCAATATCATGGGTTTTAATTAGATTATATTAACCACTACGAATTGCTACAGACAAAATTCTGTACAGTGTGTCTCAAGAACTGGGATGCCAAATAAACATCGAAACATTGAGATGCTTACGCTAGGATTACGTCTGTATATCTTCAAGACACGGCTCTCTAGCTTTTCTATAAGTATGGTCCTCGAAGCCAATTTTTAATGACAAGCGGAAAAAGCACAAGTAGCTAAACCTTATCACAAGGACCTTTTACAAGCTATAAAGGGTTAGAGAACCATGGTGGACTTGAAATCTTACATACCCATGATCGATGCGATCTTAAGTGCTGCTAATCCTGATCAGGCCACTCCTAAAAGGATAAGGAAGGCATTACAAGAACTATTTGGTGTCGATCTCGATAGCCGAAGAAAAGAAGTTAACAAGATAATAGTGGAAAGATTCCAAGATTCTCAGGATCGTCCAAAAAAATTGGTCAGTATCGATGAATTGGTGAAACAAGATGAGTCCACTGCCAGCCGATTGGTCAAGGGTTCGAATAAAAAGAGAAGCAAAAGCGCTAATAAGGATTCCAGTACCAAGAAGAAGAAAAGTGGTGAATCTACCGGTGGCTTTAACAAGACTAGAGTCTTGCTAGCGGAACCATTGAGTGAACTTTTAGGCGAAACTGAGTCGACGAGAACCCAGGTGGTTAAATCAGTTTGGGACTACATCAAACGTAACAATTTACAAAATCCAAATGATAGAAGAGAGATCCTGTGTGATGATAGGATGAAACCAGTGTTTGGTGAAAAGGTCACCATGTTTTCAATGAATAAAGAATTGGCTAAGTATATCCGTAATGCCCCGGACACCGCTACTGCTCCTACTGCTACGAATTCATCACCCCCTCCTGTGGTAAAGGAAGAATCCCAGGATAATAAACAAGAAAGTTCAAATGCTGGTAATTATGAT
Organism: Zygosaccharomyces rouxii; assembly: GCF_000026365.1. NCBI lineage: Eukaryota > Fungi > Ascomycota > Saccharomycetes > Saccharomycetales > Saccharomycetaceae > Zygosaccharomyces > Zygosaccharomyces rouxii. The sequence continues at coordinate 1,266,803 of NC_012996.1, read as the reverse complement.
GATGATGATGACGATGACGATGACGATGATGAAGATGACGATGATGAGGACGAGCCTGCAACCAGTGAGCATGAAACTAGCGACCAATAACAACAAGAGGAGTCATTTCAAGACGGTAGAAGTGGTCAAGACGAAAAAAAAAGGCATGGAAACATCAAAGAAGTCCCCTATCGAGCGTAAAATCTTTCTCTTTTCACAAGTTTTTAAATTCACCTTTACGAACGTATTGTCTTAGCTTGTTTCTCTTGGACGAGAAAACAAATATCAATAGAACAACTTGTAACACTAGTATTCAATAAAAGTATTACTTTGAAATAAACATCATAGAAACGCTTATTGGAGGGGCGTACTGTCACCTAATTCTCCCTACCTATGTCGCAATCCTCTAAGGATAAGCGATCTTTACAATCGTCAACGTCTTCTTCCACTGAGAAGACAGTTACCGTTCCCTCAGTGTCGCTGGCGTACACACCTAGAATTGCTGGACCAGAACTCTATGTATATACATTGAAACTATTACTACTGGAATATACTAATGAACCTAGATTTCGTAAGTTTCAGGCAGCTGCCGGTTCTCCTCAGCCGACTGCAGTACAACAGCAGCCGCCACTGGTAAGACGTACACCTAGAAGAAACTTTAGCGGTGAAGACGAGACTAGTCGTATATTTCAGATTTCGAATGGATTCAAAAATACTCCTAATAAAGTTATTAAAGAAAGCGATTGTCTTCAGGATGCTTTACCACGTTTAGAGAATCAATTGAGTAAAATTGCCATTAAGGAAGTTAAGATCAGTAATGAAAATCTAAGAAGAAGTCTACTGAAATTTTACAATGATGTGTTTTTAAATCCAAGCATGAGATCTACCTTGGACTATATGGAAAGATTCGAAGAGCTAGTGGTGCATTTCACGAAAGCTGCCAACGGTGAACTGAATAAACTAGTGATAGGTAACGTCCAGAAAGAATTACATGCACAAGTCTCTTTTTTTATCGATTTGGTGATTAACATCTCGAAAAATCTACCTACAGAGTTGGTAATTAAATTACAACGGTATAAGGAATCTTCAACACCTCAAAGACATCGTTTTAGAGAAGTTCGCACGCCTTCTAATGATACTTCTACTTCTACTGCATCTTCATCTTCATCTGCATCTTCATCTGCATCTTCATTAGCATCTTCTCGTGCCACTCCTCGTATACCAAGTATAGAAAAGCCAACTCCCCCTAAGCCTACATTTAGATTAGAGGAAATTACGCATTCTGGTTTTTTCAAAGAATTGTTTGGAGTGGATGATATCAAGCTACAGCAAGATGTGGTTAAAGTCATTAAGGAACCGCTGGCTGACATCTATTGTAAAGAATTAAGTGCCATTGGTGATAGTATTAGGAAAGGTACAGGAGCATTACAAATGAAGGATTTCCCCTCTGAAAAGGATTACAATTTGTGGGCCAATATCGAACTTAGCGAAATTGGATATTTAAAGGACAAATTTAATCCGGAAGGTAAACCCTCTAATCCAACTAGTATGCCACATTCTATGGTTCCAGAAAATCCAAGGGATGCATTTGTTGCACTTTCCTGTCGTATCTTTAAACATGAAAATTCAGTTTCAATGAATGCCTTAAACCTTTCAAAATCAGCATTGTTTTTCTTACAAAGGGCTTCCAAATGTTGGAGAGTAGAATTCTTTTCAACTCTTTCATGTCTAGTGTACACGGCGGCTAACTTGAGCATTTTACAAGACTCTGAACTCAACGAAAAACTCACAGAAAACGTTTTCAATTTTATGCAATCAAAAATCCTACGCTCGGAGATCCACATGGATACCAGTATGTGGAACGACGTCGATCAACAACAATGGATTGTTAATTTATATCATACTTCTAACCAATGTGTTATGTCTCTGGATAACTTGTTGTCAGCGTTATATTCATTTACCAAACCAAAATTTTCACCAATTCTTTCCTTCTACTACACATATATTGAAGCGGATCCTGCGATGATTTTATTCAAAGAACTTACAGGTGGACTTGATTTTGATGTTAAGATAAAGAAAAGATTACGCAAGACAATTTTTAAGGCAAGTGAAGACTACTACCTCTCACTCCTTGATAAAGTACCTAAGGACAAATCAATTGAAATCCAACATGTACAAAACGTAGGAGAATTGATCATAAAAGAGATACAGAGTTTACAAAAGAGGTACAACAAGCCATTATTAGACATTATCAACATACCATTTGAGTCTGCCTCAGTTTTAATTCAAGCTTTCGCTTCGGATGCTCCGGTTATGATCCGAAGAGTCGAAAAATACACAAGCGTAGGCCCGACGGACGCTCTAGAGATGTACGATGTGTTCAAAGAATTAAGAAATATCTACTCACAAGTTCAAACAAAAAAGGCTTTCCCCATAAATGTGGAAAAACTTTTTACCAAATATTTGTCACAACTCTGTGATGAAGCGAGTGCTAAAGTTTTGGGGGTTATTAAGGAATCCATTAAAAATGAAAATTGGGAACCTGTGAACCCAGAAGTTCACTATAGTGCCTCAGTGGTAGATATTTTCAGAATGATTAACGCATCAATCGGGTTATTCAAGCGGTTGGAATGGCAAAATAATTACCAAATTGCTAAAATTATTACATTCCTTCTCAAATCATTTTCTGACGGATTGCACTATTATGCTGGTGTAATCTTAAAGATGATTGAAGAAGATCTTTCCGATGATACTTCGGAATTTATAATTTCTGAAGACGACAATAAGGAAAACAATTTGGGTAGTGAAAAATCGAAAACATCATGGATGGATGGTATGAAAAGTGCTCTCAGAAATTCTCAACCAATAGAATTACCTAAACCTTATCAATTCAAACCTCAAACATGTGTTCTTTTGAATAATTTGAACTCTGTCATCGAAAAGTTGAACGATTTGGATGCGCAATTGAACCTAGAAGAATTGTCTGATACTATCAAAATATTTGAGAGCAAACACCAAAAGACAAAGAGCATTGCAAATAATATCGAACAACAACTGCATCAATTGTATACCATTAGAGTAATTGGTGCCGAAAACATCAGAGGCTTCAGCAGCATCGATGGACTCTCCAACCCTACCCTTTCTCTTGTGGATACTTCACAACAACGTGAAATTGCAAAGACAAAAATCATCCGTAAATCCATCAATCCTGTCTGGGATGAAGAATTTGAAATGGAAATTCCCGTTGGAAATACACGAACTATAGCCCTAACAATTTGGCATCGACCTTCAGGAAAGTTGCGTAGAAGTAGCCATGAAGTGTGCGGGAAGTGCTCTTTCCTCTTGGATTCTAAAAGGTATACTGATGACGGGTTCCCTAATGCGGTCACATTGGATCTCGACACACAGGGTAAAGTGTTTCTTGAGATTTCGTTAGAAAGTGAAAAATTAGATGCTGTCTTTTGTATTGGTAGGGCTTACAGAACAGTTTCTAGAGCTCTGGATAGGGCCATTGAACTAATTACACATAAATTTTCTGCTTTCGTCAATTTTGCATTTTCTAGATCCACTCTGAAGGCAGTTTGTGGTACCCATGGTACTACACAATCACCAAAAGGTGTTATTTATGATGCCATTGTTCCATTATTTGATTATTTGAATGCCAATTTGAATATTTTAGCTTCAAAATTGACGCAGCAGCTGTTATTCAGAATCATGCTGCGAGCATGGTCTTCCATCCTGGCTGCTGCTGACGGCTTACTCCTACCGTCATTATCGATGGCGAAAATTAAAAAGTTGCAAAGCACCAAATCCTTATGGGGGAATGCAATGCATGCCCTTGGTAATTCCTCTGTAGTCGGATATGGAAGACCCCTCACACAACGTGAGATAGAAGTTATTTTCATTTGGCTGAATGCCCTTTGTATCGATTTCTTCCATAATGGTGGTGAAGGTCCTCCATTGGGCGATCTCAAAAACAAGTACTATCAAACAATTTTACTCATCCCAGTTTACTATGATGAAAGTATTTCTGCATTAAAAAAAGAAGCAGAAAGATTGGCACCTGAATATACTAAATATTTACAACAAAAGACATTGGAAACAAATTCTCCTAGGGCAACAAGTACGAGATCCAAGACAATCGCAAGGAAGAAGACAATCATGGCAAATGCCACCAGAAAGAACAGAAAGAAAGCGGAGATGGATGTACAAAACGATGAAAGTGATCCTTTGGAAAGGTCCGCAGAAACTTTGGACATTGTTCTGAGAACATTAATGGCTAAAGATGAAGTAGAATATGTTCAAAAGCAACTGCACAATAGGAAGAAAATCAGAAAAAGTCTTACGACGGAAAGGCGGGTTCAGGCGGCTATCAGAGGCCAAAAAATCAAATAGTCCACTGCTACTGACTTTGTGACATAAACAAAAGATTTTTATTCTCATTTCTAAATACAATTATAAGATAAAGTGGGAAGTTCTTCATACACCTAACAGTATCGTTAGATGGAGAGCAGAGGCAAGTAGTTGGAGTCAACCTTGGTACAACTTTCCGTCAGTGGAGGCAAAAATATTACAACTCCGCGACGGGGAATTGAACCCCGATCTGGCACGCGACAAGCGCCCATTCTAACCATTAAACTATCACGGATTCAAATTACTTATTACGTCTTTTAAATAATTACACATTTGTTTATTAGATCAAAGAAATTAATTGAAATCATGTAGAATACTTGCAATGTTTGGATAATGCACTTATATGACCTGTTTAATAGATTAAAGATCCAATTGGGCATTGATTGGACGGGTGTCTTCAAGAAAGACTCATCAATCATGGAAACAGTCAGAGGTAGACATTACGGCAAAGAGAAGGAGAATGAGGATCGAGTGTTGGATGAAGTGATAGTATCGGCAGCTTTATGGAGAGCAACTGCCCCTAAAATCTGGTCTCTGCGAATTGGATATACATGAGTATTCATAACACGAGATGGTCTACAATCATTAAAACTATATACATACTTGAATCAAGAGGAAACACAAGCACAAGTGATACTGTGAGAATCAAAAGAATACAAGAGTACTTCTCATGTATGAACAAACAATCTAATCGTTTCAATTAGACCTTCTTTTCCATCATCTTTACGAAATGTCTTGATCTCGATCTCTAAAGGACCCGAACCAAAAAACAGTGGTAGCTGTTTAATATATAACCTGCAAGACTCATCTCAAAATAAAAAAGGCCAGGCTGTAACATGAGTATTAGTTTTGCAACTAAGTCCATTATATTGAAAGGACAACCTGTCAAGATAATACTTCCGAATGCAAAGAGTCCCGGTGCATTAGCGGCATTAGCCAATACCCTACTTTTAAATCCCAATCAAACTGGAAACGATAGGATAAAGAAACTGTTAAAGTTGGTTCAAAGAAATTATGTAATAGAACGGGACTTGGAACAAGCTTTGGCAAGTATAGGTAGTAAATGCTCTGACGGTGAAATTTTAGTAGATGAATTAGGGAAGAAGTTGGCTGAAATTAATATTCACAATTCGCATGGCGCTAACAGTAGAGTAAGGCAATTGGCACAAGTACTACCATCACTTAACGATGTCGATCCTGTTTTTGATGGAACCTTTAAGGATGCATCTAAAACGGATATTTTCCATTTATATGGTGTCAATTTATTGCACGGTTGGATTATCGACAGTAAGGAACATCCTCAAACTTATGAAAAGATATCTAAGCTATCATACAAAGAGGCTCAAAATGAAATAAAGTCAAAGGGCTCTATGACAAATCATATCAATTGCTTTTTCGATAGGTCAGACACTCAATTGACAGAGAAAGGGCTCGAGCATTTGAGAACATCAGTAAAGGAAGGTTCATTCGCCATTTTGTTTCGATACGATAGATTCTACACTTTACACAAGGAAAAGGGTGAGCTGTTGTACTTGGTAGTGGATAAGGATCTCCCAGGAGTAGTTTGGCATTCGTTAAGATCTGTCGATGGTGTAAATGACACCTTTTATTCCGGTGATTTTAAAGCAGTTGATGATGAATTGACTAAAAATGTTCAGGACTGGATAGACACGACAATTGCATCGGTATACGAACCATACAGATCCAAGATTGAAGTTGAGATGAAATACGGTATAATGATAGATCCCAAGACAAAGAAAAGAGTTACATTACCGACGTCTATACCGACTATCTATAGAGGTCGTGTAAAGATGAAACCAAACGTGGATAAAGAAGTTTTCCAAGAATTTAAGGAGTATATGAAATTTGCATATGAAGGTCGTGGTATTTCATCAGCAACACAAGATTCCTTGTATCGAGTCAACATTGGCTTTCAAAAGACAAGATTTCTAAGGAAAAGTATTGATTTACAAACCCGTGCTGTAGAGGAAATTATCGAAAAGAAGCCCGTTGCTAGTCTCTTCATTCACAGACCAAAGGATTCATACGATATGAAGTTGTCCATAAATTTGGAGCTACCTATAGTGAAAAAAGGAATCCTGAAGAATTGTAAAAGGCCCATCAACATAAGACAAAAACATAGAATCAGTTATTTTAAAGACCATTCAGATTGTCGAATTGATATTACCGATGTACAGAGAAAGACGAACGACACCAGGGTTGATAATGGGGAGAAAGTGGAAACTACTCGTGAAATCGAAGTTGAAATGTTTGCACCAGATTTACTACTGGGATGGGAAGTTAAAAATGAGGAGAGTTTCCTTTTCAATCAATTCGTAAGAATTCTTCTAAACACTACTAGTACTATAAATGAGGAACTGTCATATTTATCTAAAAATTTGGGAAATCAGTAAATCTTATTAAAGTTGGTCGAGTGGACGTGGAACAAGCGTGCGGCTGAGCGGCTTGTCGCTATTTCAATACAATGAGAAGTAACTTTACAAAGCTAAAAGGGCATTGATACAAATGAATATACCCAGAGGGTTTTCCACACATAGCGACACTCAACAGAGATGTATCACCGGCGGAATAGTAGTACGAGTTTAGGATAGAAGACCAAGATTATGAATACAATTCCCATTGCGTTGCGTTGAGAATTCGTACGTCAAGTTAAATTGTCCCGAGCTTTACTTTGCATTTATTGATTTTTGGTATAGCATTACCAGGATAATTAAAAAGTAGACTTTAGGTCGCTATAAAAAAAAAAAAAGGATTCTCCATTTTATCATTGAAATTTGGTCCGGGGGAGTAGTGGCTGGTTCTTTCTATGATCTATTCTCCTTGTACTCAAAAACGATTGAAATATCATCAATGCTTGGGGAAAAGAAAGGCTTTAAAGAAAGATTTTGATCGTCATGAGGCAGGTAGCACCAGCAGTAGTTACAATTGGTCCGAAGATCTCTCCCGGGTGAAATGGAAGGTATAGAAAAGCAGCATCAGCTCTTATGGAGCCTGTGGGAGTATTGATAATATTTTTAAAAGTGGGCAGCTGAATCCAGAAGGTATGGGAATACCACTTTTTTATGTAATTGACTCACACGGTTTGATAGCGGGGCTTTCTAAGAAGATACCCACATATTGCATCAGCAAATTTTATGGTTCATAAGAATGGCCAAGTTTGCATTCATAAGGTTTCCTTATGGGAAGTAAATCGGCATGGCGGTTTTATCGCTGTTATTTACAACTTCATTTCCTCAACCGAAAATATGAATAATTATGAACTCGCTTATAATCATTGTTCGATAGCCTTGAATGACTCGATAATTAGCGATTAAAGGAGTGGGGAGAAGGGGGCGATCTACAATTGGGTTCAAATTATAAAAAGATTTTTGCTACTTATTCTTCAAAAGGCTTTGATTCTTTACTCAACAAATGCACTAAATCTGTATACTAGTACATCATGAAAGATACAAATCCTGATTTGTTGGGTGCTACTTCAACAACTTGCCATAGCGGATCAATTCATAGGTTTCTGAGAGAATACCGGTGACTTTAAGCGGAAGTGGTATCCCACTATGTAATCATTATTTTTTTTCTAATAGCCAATCAGAAAGCCACTAGCTTCCCTTGTGTAATAATGTTAAACCATGCATATAATAAAGGATTTAGTAAGATTCTTGTAGAGACGCTCTCAATTTGAGGATTATGATATATAAAAAAGTAGAAGGAGTGGTGGTCTTGTAGAGTCTCGCTTCTTATACTCTGTAGACGTTTCAATATGGCAATGTCCAGACCTGCTACCATGATTTCACAAAAGCTGGGAATTATCTATCCAATAATTCAAGCTCCCATGGCTGGGATATCAACTCCTCAGCTAGCAGCTTCAGTTTCCAATGCAGGAGGTCTTGGAATGTTGGGACTCGGTTCAAGCAATGTCGACAAGGCTCGCAAGATGATACTGGAGACAAAAGAATTGACCCAAAAACCGTTTGGAGTTAATGTATTCTGTAATAACCCTCCTGTGAGAGATCCTATTCGTGAAGAACAATGGCTCAAACATTTGAGTCCTCTCTTCGAAGCTTTAGGTACAAAGGGACCCGATAGGGTCAAAGAACCTTACAAGAGCTTCTTACAAAATCCAAATATGCTCGAAACCTTATTGGAATCAAGACCTGATGTGGTTACCTTTCATTTTGGTGTCCCATCCGTAGAGGCTGTTAAAAGGTTGAGGGAAATAGGCATTTACACAATGGCCACAGCGACCAATTTGCAAGAAGCTCTAACCATTCAGAATTTAGGTATAGATGCTGTTGTAGCACAAGGTTTAGAAGCTGGTGGACATAGAGGTATGTTTGATCCAAACGCTAAAGATGAACAATGGAGCACTATGGTCTTGGTCAAGATATTGTCTCAAAGGCTAAAAATACCTATAATAGCCGCGGGTGGAATCATGGACGGTCATATGGCTAAAGCTATGATAGATGTTGGAGCTTCTGCCGTTCAATTAGGAACTGCATATCTCCTTTGTCCTGAATCCGCGGCTGACAAAGGATACCGAGAAGATTTGAAGAGCTCAAGAAGCCAGTCGACCCAATTGACATCTGCAATTTCAGGTCGCCCTGCGAGAGGTATCGACAATGATTTCATTAGATATTGTAATACTTTCGAGACTCCCTCTAGCGCAGATTATCCACTTGCCTATGATGCGTTCAAACAGCTGCATGCTGCTGAGCCTAACGGCCAATACAAATACGCAGCGCATTGGGCCGGTCAAGGTGCTCCATTAGCGAGGGAACTGGGCGCTGGAGATTTGACAGTACTTGTTGCTAAGGAGATGGGAATGTCAAATTAAATTAAAAATTAAATTAAATTAGTGAAGTATTAAGTATCTAGTTACTATAGCAAATACAAGGGACATGGCAAATTAATAACCAGTGCTTGCACATTGAGCATGTTTTGAGTATTCTAATGGAGTTCTAGAATTGAATCTAGATGAACTCTTCTGATAGCGTTCCCTTCCAGATGACCGCTCATAAGCAATTAAAGTTTGGTCACATTTCTTAAGCTCATCGGTTAACTCAGAATGGCCTCTGATTACAATGCCTCTCCATATGGAATAAACAAAGCTATGAGAGCCTCCGAAAGGTCGAATCTGGTCCTCCTCCAGATCCACAGGAGACTCCTCTAGATGAATATAAGCCAACCTCTGACCCCAAACTGCCCTTTTCTCTAACTGTCCCAGCAGGTAAGAGTATTGAGTCACTAGGGAAATATGTTTTTCAGAGGGCGACAAACAAATACTAATTCTAGATGACCCAATAGCCTTCACTATAGCGTCTACCACTTCTAGGATAAATTTTGCGCGGTTAGCGATGGACCCGCCATACTCATCCGCTCTTCTATTAGTCTTTGCATTTAAGAACCCATCAAGCAAATATCCAGCAGCTCCATGTAGTTCCACACCATCTGCACCAAACATCAGACTGGTCTTAGCAGCCCTCACATAGGCGTCTATATAAAGCTGGATCTCCTCCCTAGTCAAGGAATTTACAAAATTATCCACCAGACCCTCTCCATTGCGTGTCTCCGAAAATTCCTGTCCACCTAGTTTATCAATACTGAAAAGTTGCACAAACACGAAAGATCCACTCGCATGTATTTTTCTGCAACTCTCTTTCCACACCTGCATCTGCAATTTGGAATAACCGCTGTATTTCTGATTATCATCAATATTCGCAATGTCGTCATCATCATCACGGTCATCCCATTGAGGAAAAATACCACCGGCGATGACCAAACTACCAGGTTCCTTCATCGACTTCTTCTCACAAAATGGGTGTTTCCCTTGAAATCCAGGTACTCTTACCAATCTGTGATCCAATTTCAATCCATCGACCGCAATTGGCCGGTGGAAATCTTCTCCTAAAATGTAATCCATAACCATTTTTGACTGACTTTCATCATGGGTACTTTACTTTGATTGTCTCTAGTGCAAAATATGCAAGACCAATATATACAATCAGATTTACAGGCCATGTATGATAACATTCATACGAACGAGGCTTAATTAATCATCCAAATGAACGGAGAAGAGGTGAGAAGTATGGGAACCTAAAGGCAAGAAGACGCATATCGACGGATTTTGGGTATGGTCAATTAATCAGATATGCAGGTACATAGATACGGGGTTCAACGGGAATAAGTTAACTACTAGCTTGTTTAGCTGCAACATTGTTGATCTAATATGCTTTTTCACCTCATCGCACGGCTGCGCAAAATATACATTGAGTGTAGATGACAAATTATTCGGAAATGCTGGGTGAATAAGAAACAAGACGGATATAAAGGATCTTGAAGGGAAAATTTCCACATGCATGGTAAATACTCCATTGGTTCACGGAGAATCGAAATGGGATTTGGTTAATCTCCATGGAGTTGATGCAGCTTATGCAATTCACGGAGTTCACGGAGTTCACGGAATACGTGCGGATCCCTATTTCAATGGTATCCTTTAATTACAAGGGGACAAAGAAACCTTTTGAAGGGTAGGGGAAGGGGGATACCAGAGGTATGCCAAGAGTAGGGTGAGATATGGTGGCAGATTACAAGCTTTCCACTTGCGGTGAGAGTATGTGCGTGCTTCTCGCGTGATATGATGGTTGCCATGGCGATCTGGATCGACAGTAGTTTAACAGGCTTTAACAGGTCAAGAGACATAGAAGATGCAGTAGTGTTGCAGTCTACAGCAGTGGATTACAAGACTGGGCCGGTACCGCGAACACCACATTTCGCTTTTAGTTGCGCACTACTTTCTCACTTGCGTCCTCGTGTGTCACTTCCGAATCAGTAGAAATTGCCGTCGAAAAATGCCTTGAACATATATATATATATATATATATTTGTTTATTTATTTATGAATAGACTGCGTTGCTGATGGTTTCTGGAGTTGAAGAACTATCAAGACCTAATTCCTTATCATCAAGATGGGGAATATCGCTGGTTCTGTTCTTCTTCTGTTCGTCAAAATCTGCCGATAATTCTTGTGCAAATTTACTCTTTTTTCTGATCTCAGGGCCCTTCCAATAGAAAATGTAAATTGGAACTGTACAGAGAATCCCTAGGCAACCCAACAATGTGCTTGCCCATTGATAATGAAATTTGTGTCCGATGTTGTCGTAAAGCGGGGTTGCGTACATGGCGGCAATACCGCTAAGCACATCACGAGCCATACCATTGCCACCAGTGGCTGAAGAGGCGTATGGCCCATAAGCTGCTACCATGTAATCAATAGTTGCGATGTATATGCTGTAGTTCGCAATACCGATCACCGAGCTGAAGATTGCAGGTGCGATCCATGGAGTGTATTCCGGGCCCATAGAAGTCCATGCAAATCCGAAAAGACCGATTGACAAAAGTGGTGCGAGGAAAAGTAAAAGCAGTAATCTTCTTTCCGGACCTCTCGGACTCCTCAGAATTTGATCTATTTTCTTCATTTGGAAGGAAATGTCAAAGCAATGTAATAACCATCCTATTAAGTATGCAATCACCATGGAGAGGAAGATTAGACCCTGGCTTGTTGGGGAGAAGCCCCATTGTTTAAAGATGGGGGTGAACGCTTGGTTGCAGATGAAAATCAAATGATCGGCAAACCCAGACAATAGAGAGCAGAACAAGACAATAGGTTCGCATAAAAACATGTAAAATGGACGAGCCCATGTTACTAGCAGCTCTCGAAGGCCGATCCGGTGATTTTCGCTTGGTCCGTAACAGTATGGATCCTCACCTGTATTTCTACGGCGCTTAGCTTCTCTGTTCACCAGAATCGTAGCTCTTGTCTCAGGAACTAAAAAGAAATGTAGGATTTGGGAGACCCCATTAAAGATCAATTGAATCCAAAAATTCCAGTGCCATGAAAGATGCTCTTGCATCAGACCACCAAATACGGGGCCTAAAACCGAACCGCCGACACTGGCCAAAACAATGTACGCAACTGCGTAACCGTGTTCGGAAGGATCCCAAAGATCGGCTACTACACCAAGAGTAACTGATCCGCCCGCCTGTGATAGCCCGCAGAGACCCCTAGCAACAATGATTGCGCCAAAATTTGGTGCCTTACCGCCCAGGATCTGCCAAATATTGGAAAATAAAAGACTCAGCTGCATAACAATCCATCTGCCGTATTCTTCTGACCAAGGTGCCCATAGTTCACATCCAAACCCATATGCAACAAGGAAAATCATCTGAGAAGTATTACCAGCCTGCGACGAAATCTTGAATTCCTTCGTTATCAATGGGATGCACCATGGGTAAACGCCCGCATTAAAATTCATACTCAACTGTACAATGAAGATAACGGTAATAATCCGCCACTTCTTCCATTTGGGGAAACTGTATCCCAATTTGTCATAACATTCGTATTCTTTCAAGATGTGTTCCTGAGCTAGAGGAGAACTTGTCGAAGAAGCTTTTGCTTCTTCTGCTTGTAAATTCCCCTCTTTGTCGACATCTTCTATAAACTCTTGTTCGTACTTAGCGCCCATAATGGGAACCTGGAATAATGAAGTAGGAAATAGTAAGTTTGTTTAAGAGACTACTTTCGAATAGATTACATCCGATGAATCCTGCTAATTCAGGCCTGTCTATATATGTTTGGCAGGGGTTTTCTATGGCTCTATTGCTGATGGTAGTGGCATCTTGTAGATTAATGCTCCCGCATACGTATGATGTTTTCTATACAATGCTCTTCAGACTGCTATTACGTAAATTCTCAGAGGACTAGAACCTAAATCAAATGTGAGATGAGCCGAAAAGCGCAGCCTGCACAACAATTGTGCTGATTCTGCACGGGCGGTTCTGTGTTGGGCCGTCTACTTATCGAGGGGGAGGCGGGTTAAGCAGGAGCTGTGCAGTGCGGCGTGTGTGTGCGTAATGACGCGGGGAAGCGGGGAACCGAACGACTAACTAGGAGCAACTTTAGTGGAATGCGTCAGTCTAGACAATAGCATAGGAGTGTGGGGGGCGATTGTGGGGTGCTGGCTTTGTGTCAGCAGAAGTTGCGTATGGAGAAACTTATTGTACGTGGGGTGACGGTGGGGTCTATCCCGGGGGAATACACCAGGGGGCGGGGGGCAGCCAAGATGACTGGATGTAGTAGTCGCACGCTATGGGTGTGAAATTCGGACCAATCCGGGGAATCACCGGACAATCAAACTGCCATGAGGGATATGCGGCGGGAGAGATAGCCGCTGAGATATTGTATTGCACTAATAATTACGAGCGTAGCGAGTAAGAACAGTTTTGGTTCTTTTTTAAAAGAACGGAGTAAATGCTGCTTTCGGAGTGGGAGGTGAGGAGATTTAACGTACAAGCACAGATTTGTCACAATTATAGCTCACATGAGTATTTCCAACGATAGCCGACAAGAATGTGCTTAGTCTTATTTCAGCTCTCTCTACTAGGAGTTTCACGGTGAGAGCCGGGTGAAAAAGTCGCTGAGCGACGCCATCGCGGAAAAGATCGTCAACGCCAAGAGCTGTACGTTTTAATAGTTCTTCCGGATCAAAAGAGGCATATACAGAATAAAGCCTACCAGTACGCTATGAACAGCAAATGGTATCCAAACAATTCACCCTTAAATAAGAAGCCATCTTGCGGGTCCGTTTACTTTTCGTGATTAAAGCTTATGTCCGCCATGTTTTTTTGGATGCCTCCACACGAACAATGGCGGAAGTGTCTTATCTCTGGCCCTTTGGGATGATTAATCTGTCATGATATGCAGACAAGAATTCTGTCCTATTTCCGTTTTTAAAGTCTAAATCCCTTTCGAGTATCGTTGGATGCAACAGGCAAGTTAAGGGATGTCCGGGAATGTTGGGGTGTTAGGTACGGGTATTACGGCGGATATGCACAATATGCACAATGCAATATTTTGATGGAAATCTCTTATAAGGAGTTTTACTGGTGTAATGTGGTTACATCGCATGAGGGAGGCAGTCCTCCCTGAGAATATTTAAACGGCAGTTGGATTTGGCACATAGTACTTTCCTCCTCTCTTTCTCTGTAAGGTAAGGTAAAGATGGCTGTCTTAGTTACTGGTGCCAACGGGTTCATTGCAAAATATATCGTCCATGATTTGTTGAATGAAGGTTACGACGTGATAGGTGTTGTGAGATCACAGGCCAAGGCGGATAGCCTTGCCAAGCAATTCGGTGGGAATCCCCATCTCGCCGTCGAAGTTGTTCACGATATAGCTGTATTAGGTGCGTTTGATTCGGTTTTCCACAAGCATGGTAAAAATATCGATATCGTTTTGCACTGTGCATCCCCACTTCCTTCTGAAGGCGATGATTATGAGAAGACACATATGATTCCAGCGGTCAATGGTACAATAGGTATTTTGGAAGCAGTGAAAAAATATGCTGCACAAACGGTCAAGCATGTGGTCATAACTTCCTCCGTAGTGGCCGTCATGGATCCCGCAAAACGTACTGACTCCACTTGGATACTTGATGAGAAGAATTGGTGTCCATTAAGAAAGGAAGACATAAATGGTGATTTTCATGTTGCATATATGGTGAGCAAGACGTATGCGGAGAGGGCTGCCTGGGAATTTTTGAAAAATAACAGGGGCGAAGTTAAATTTGAGCTAACTACGCTATTGCCAACTTACGTGTTTGGTCCTCAATTGTTTGAAGAGGATGCATTGGGAAGTCTAAATTATTCTAACGGACAAGTACAAGCGCTGATTTGTTCTTCGCCTGGGGAAGAATTGAAGCCTGACATGAACGCACATTTCGTGGATGTTCGTGATGTAGCTAAAGCTCATCTGTTGGCATTTCAAAAGGAAGAGGCTGCAGGAAAAAGGCTGATATTGACTAGTTGCAGGTATACTTCACAGGATGTGGTCAACATTTTGAACGAGAAATTTCCTCAATTAAAAGGTAAGATATCAGAGGGTCCAAATCCTGGTAAATATGATGCGAGCTCAGTGGTTGGTGAACATCACAAAGCTGAGGAAGTTTTGGGTATTAAGTATGCGGGCTTGGAAAAATCCATTTACGACACTGCGGCGCAGGTTCTGAAAGTAGAACTTAGGTTGTAAGTAGAGTATGGGATAGCTTTGAGCGGGAATTCCATACAAATATAGTTTTAAATCCTTTTACTGTGAAACAGCCGTGAGAAGAGTAAACGATCGACTTGATCACTTCGTTTGAAGGGGCTAGTTCGTCTCTTGCGCACCGGTCAAATGACCACACATGATGTATAAATTCATTGAGTGGTGCTGTAAGTGAGGTTACAAAGATAAAGGAGAATGCAGGTAAATCAAACGAGAGCACATTTCGAGTAGAATTTCGTCAAAGTAAAATGTGTCAAAACGATCGATAAGATAAGAATGTGAAGGTTATCATATCAGACACTGTCAATATTCGTATAATATTACCTGTACCTCTATAAATATATTATGCAAGAGTTTGAAGGCTATTTTGTCAAGCTGCATTCGTAAAGATGGCTGATTCACATAACGGCCAGTTTTGGTACGTGTGAGCCGAGATCAACGGTCTATATTTCTGCTTGGAGAGCTTCACGTTGCCAGAAGGACGCGCTTAGGAAGCATATCCTAAAGTTCGATTCAGAACGCTTTGAAAGATTTCAACTCAGATTATTTTGCAGCTTTATACATTTAGCTCTCCTTTCAAGCACGTTACACATTCACCACCAACACGCACAACAGAGTTAACAGTTATGTAAACACGTCCATCACGTCCTACTTTTCTGCCCTGCTTCGCCATATAAGAAGGCGTTTCTAAGAGTCCCCTGCACTTGCGGAACACTGCTAAGGCACCGTTTCCGCTGCCACAAACAGGATCTTCTGAAACTCCACTTGATGGCGCAAAAGTCCGCACTTCTATATCTGTGCTATCTGGATAATCAGCAAATAAAGTAATCCCGGTAACTTCTAGTTTTCGTTCCAATTCTGCAAGCCTGTTCAAATCGGGGTCCAATCCCAACAATGTTTCGATATTTTCTACACGGCCAATTACGAAAGTGGGACCAACATCGACAGGTGCCGGTGCTTCTAATTTACACTTCAAGATTGACTCCAGTGTACTAATATCCTCTTGACTGATTTCTTTAAACTTTGCATCTGGCAATTCTAGCGTAAAAACGCCACCGTCTACTCTTATTGGCACAAAACCTTGGGCGCATTGTTGGACCAAAATTCCATTCTTTGGTTTCACTAAACCAGATTCCACTAAGGCGTGTGCACTACCTAGTGTGGGGTGTCCAGCAAATGGTAATTCAGTTCTTGGAGTAAAGATACGAAGGGTATAATCGGCATTTGGATGTGTAGGAGGCAACACAAATGTAGTTTCTGACAAATTAGTCCATCTCGCAACGGTTTGCATTTGGTCTTCACTTAGACCCTGCGCATCCAGCACGACTGCTACAGGGTTTCCCTTGAAGGGTTCATTAGAAAAAGCATCTACGAACTTAATTGGGCGCATACTGGTTTGGTTTAGTTTGGCTTGGAAGCACTGAGAATAGAGTTCTGAAATCAAGATCTCTGAAATCAAGATCACTGTTTATTATATTCTCGGATGAGTCATTTCTACATGCTCGAGTTTGGTCATGACCAACGTCTCAACCAAAATGAAATGTTTTCATGAACTCAAACATACTTAAAGCAGGGTAACCTTAGAAATTTGGCTTTTTGCAATAAATACCGGTGTAAAAAGCCCGAGTTCGTTGGTTCTCCTAGCTGATACTGCAATTCTGGCATAAACCCCCCGTTGCTTCTCAATTCACCTCCATGGTTAAGATACCTTCCTAATGGAGTCGTTCTTGTTGCTCGCTTCGTCGTTCTTACTTTTCTAAAATTTGTTTACCTGATTCTAAAACGTTAATATCAGCATCTTCGGTTACAATATCCTAGTGTCAGACATATTTCACCCCGAGGTACTCGTAGATTTTATATGTCCTGATTGCAAACACTTGATATATTCTTCGGGGTTCTTGGCAGTTTCTGGATTGCGCAACTAGGAAGCCTTCGACACATCAATTGAAGGTCAGGTTACTTTCCTGATAGCGCCGCATTACGAATGGCGGGGTGTTCTTCGGAGTTCTGAACAGAGTCATATGACTGCTTGAGATCTTTGCTCCCTTCTTTCAAGTTTGATGTATTGGAAGTCCCATTTACATGCTGTAAACGCTATAGAAGTGCTTGTGATTATCTTGTTTTGTAATTGAAACGTTCAGTCACTGACCTGCACAGAGTCACAGGAGCACTCGTTTTAAAAGCTCCATACTAGTTGACTAAGTTCCCCGGTTCTTAACTAACGTAAAAGTACTGATACAATGGAAAGAATCAGCTTTTACTATGTACAGAATCAGGCTAGTAAATCGCACTGCTAGACCCTAACTGCGGCGCCTAATTCTTGAGGATGTTACGTTGGGCATTTATTTATAGGCGCATTTTAGTAAAGCCCAAAAATCTTGAGTCTCCCATCTATCCAGTTGACTTGCTCGTGGTATTGAGAAATGTGCTTCGTTAATTTTTTACTACTAGCTTAAACTTCTGATTTCAAGAGGTCATCCTTAGGTGCATTTTAATGAACAAAACATTAATTTGAGAGATACTTTTCCGAAATTTGAGTCTACTGATTGATGGAAATCGAATTGAACGTTAAATTCGTTGGAAAGATCTTTATTTTCAACTGGAAGAATTTACCCTAGAAGTATTACTGTTTTTAAATATTCATATTTTTAAGAATTTTCGGACTTTCATCACCCGCTTTAATAGTTACTTGGCAAGCTTAGTTATTTCATTGCCGCGCACATAAAGGATAGACTTTCAATGAGATATGTACATCTACGCAAGAGCCCCATGTATAGAATAAGATCCATCACTTATCCCACCTGTAAGTGAAGAGCTTCCTTCTGAACTTCCGTTCGAACCTCAGGCAGCCCATGATAAACAAACGCAAAGATTGGGGCACCTAAATGGAATACATATGGAGAGCTGATCTCTGTTAACATAAAGAGCTATCTTGAAATAATGTGATTCTATTAGCGGTTATCTACTTGAACCATGAGCAACCAATTCTATGATAGAATTGCGAGAAAGTTAAACCGCTCACTCAACTTGACTATGCTTTCGATAGTGAGGAGTTTGATAATACCGTCGAAACCAACCAAAGGTTCCTATTGAAACTATAACCATCCAGCTTTAACTAGAATAACCCTTCAATACTTAAAGGAAAAAGCGCGTTACCCGGATGGATGAAAATTTTTAATATTTCGCCCTATGGAACGAGGAAAGCTATGTCGAAGAGCCCTGAGAATCAAAGAAACGTTGAACTTATCAAGTGGATGGAGAAACAGGTTAGAGTTACCTGAGATTCATTAGGTTTATATAGTGGCCGAAAAGAAAAGAATTCGCATTAAACTGTGTTTGCGTGAGGCTTTGCCATTGGTGTGCATTTAGAGTCCAGGACCTTCAGGCGGAATTGGTCAAGACTGGGACGAATCTGTTTACTTTTGAATTTTAGCCGCAATATAAAGATATTTTTCTTTTGATTAAAGGTAGAATTTTGTGTTGTTACCGTATTATATCCCCCCCCATTTAATTGAGATTTTATCCACAAGTAATAGTAATAGTAATAGTATTATAATATCGAGATACCACCATCATGTCAGGTTCGTTTTGGAAGTTTGGACAAGACTATTCAGCGGAGTCACCCATTACTAGAGTCCTGAATGGAGCCTTCATTCCTAAGGATGGTAATTCAAAGCATAATGATAACACTGGTGATGTTTCCAAAAACTCGAATGGATCCGAAGGAGGGTCACAAGGTGAATTGGAAGAAGATGACAGTCACGACGAGGAGAATAATCTTCCGACTACGGAGTCAGAATTTGTTCACTTCAAACCAAATTTAGATGTTTTAGAAGACCTATTGGATGACGAAGAGTTGTATACAGAACTGATGTGTTCTAATTTTAAGCTGCTAATCTATTTCAAATACCCGGAGGTTCTGTCAAAACTTATAGATTATGTGACAAGTGAAACCGTTATAAAGGAAGGGGCAGAAGGCCCAGAGGGACCAGTTCTACCTAACGAGTTGCATGTTGACACGGAGGCGGTGATAGAAGGCACTGAAGCTTCAGCTCAGGAGGCATTGGAAACCAATGTTGGTGAAATTCGAACATCTGACCTTGGACAAGAGAAAGAATCCCCAGAAGAGTCTCAAAGTGATGAGAAGGAACAAATGCGTGAACAAGAAACGCAGGAAGAGGAGGAGTCCGAAGAAAAGGGGAAAGAAGATAGTGAGGATGATGATGATGAAGCTGGCGAGGAAAGTGCGTCAGAGCCATCCGAGGAGACTAGTGTCACATTACCACCGGAAACAGAGGAGCAAGTGGAATCCCGTAGGGCGTGCATGGCGGCGGAAATTCTTTCTGCCGATGTTTGGCCAATTTCTTCGGCTATCATGGATAATAGAGAGCTTCTAGATAAACTCTGGTCCATTTTAGATCGCACCACATCACTTTCTATCGTGACTTCCACATATTTCATGAAGATTAACGAGCGTTTACTCGATATGGATATCACTGGTATGATGGATTTCATCCTAATGCAGGACAAGGTAGTAGACAGATTTTTAAACCATGTGGATAATCCACCATTGATGGACTTTCTACTTAAGGTGATTTCTGCAGACAAACCAGATGCACCAACGGGTATCATAGATGTTTTAAAGACTCAAAATTTGATTCCACAACTATTAGATCATTTGGGTCCAGATTATCCACCTGCAACCCAATCTGCGGCAGGTGATTTCTTAAAGGCATTTGTCACCATTAGTGCTAATTCTAACAACGAATTAGCTTCAGGTATTGGTCCCAACGAGCTAACTAGACAATTGGTATCACCAGGGATGATGGAAAAACTCATAAAGATCATGCTTAAAGGAGGAACGTCATTGAGTAACGGTGTGGGGATAATTATAGAACTTATTAGGAAAAATAATTCCGATTACGATTTCGTTCAAGTTGTCTATACTACTTTGGAGACACATCCACCAAACGATAGAGACCCCGTATATTTGGGACATCTGGTAAAATTGTTTGCTCATTACATGCCGGAATTCAACAAGACCCTTGTTAACACAGAATTACCACCGTTGGAGACACCGTTTGGTAGTATTGAACCACTAGGGTTTGAAAGATTTAAAATATGTGAATTGGTTGCCGAATTGTTGCATTGTTCCAATATGACGCTAATCAACGAACCTAGTGGTGAAGCGATTGTTCATGAACGTGATGTGGAGCGTGTAAGGTTGTTAAATTTACAAAGAAAGCAAAGGCAGATAAGAGGTGACGCTTCTCAAGTGGATACAAATGCACCTAATGATCAGGGAAGTGTAGAAAGTAATCTAGAGGAAAGTGAATCTAATGTGAACAATGATATCAAAACTTTAAAGCCTAAAGAGGACGATGATGATCAAGCGTTAGAAAAATCACCTGAGAAACCAGAGCAACAAACTGAACCCGAAGAACAAGACGTGTCTGATAAACTAGCGTCACTTCAAATAGAAAGTAATAGTTCCGATCCTTACGAAACTACCGAGGATTATGAAGGTAATAGTACAGTTAACAACGATACAGAAATCCATTCCGAAGGTGAATCTTCAGATTCTGAAGCTACAGAGAAGACATTACGTGAGAACCCAATTGTGGGTGATCAACTCAAAATTGCATTACATGATACGAGAATCATAGAGACTATATTGAACATGTTTTTCAGATTTGCATGGAACAATTTTTTGCATAACGTCGTTTTCGATATTGTGCAACAAATCTTTAATGGTCCATTAAAAACAGGTTACAATAGGTTTCTATTAGCTGATCTATTGGTAGAGGCCAATATTCCAAAAATGATTATGGAAGGTGACCAAAAATGTAGTGATTATGAAAAGGAGACTGGCCTAAGGTTAGGCTATATGGGTCATCTTACATTAATTGCTGAGGAAGTGGCCAAATTCGCTGCATATATTGAAGAGATGAAAATAACTTTCACTAATCCTGCAATTTGGTCAAGTTTAAACGAACCTCACTGGAAAGAATATACGGAAACGGTATTAGCAGATACTAGAGAAAAATATAATACGGTTCTTGGAGATTTTGCGGATGATGAAGAAGAGGTTAACCATGATGATATGATAAGTGAACATGATGTTGACGATGAAGAGGATGGTTCAGGTTACAACAGTCAAAATTATGATTTTGATTTTAATAGACCCAATTCGTACCATGGATTCCTAGAATCAACTGGGAATGAAGATGAAGAGGACGCCAGTTATAACGATTCCGAAGATTCCCGCTACTACGAATATATGAATGGCGATGGTACGAAAACCAGATTAGAATTGGAGCCATCTTTAGATTATGACATTCCTGACGATCATGCATCCAATCCTCTGTCAGATACCCAAGATCCTACTGGTGGTGATGATCAATTCACGAATTACATGTCACATCAATTGGTAAGAGGGTTTACTGGCGGTGACAGTGGTGAAAACTACGACGGTGCAGATGTTGATTCTGATGAAGAAAGAAAGAATACTAATACTAATAATGATGGAGAAGTGGAAAATGAAGATGCGTGGACGACCGGCGGATTTTCATTCAATGGTGGTCCCACAAGGTCCTTACCATCAAATCCAGAAATTTACACTAAAAACGTTTTCCAACATCAATTCGAATTAGAAGGCGTTGGCGATGATGATGACTACATGGATCCCAACGACGACGGACAGTCCTATGCCAAACCAAACCATCCACTTTACAGTAATATTATAACCCCAACAACATCTCATAGACAGTCTTCGAACAGTTTCTACGACAAGGTTTTAATCCACGGCAATGAAGACGATATAAGTGATGACAGCGATGCCGAATTAGAAGAAGAAATATCAGAAGAGGAAGATAATGCGCATGAAACGCACGACAGCGACAATGATAACGAAGAAGACCCTGATGTGGCAGACGAGGATGAAGAAGACTCGAATGAAGACGACTACTCTCTATGTCGCTCAAAGAGCAAGGATAACCTGTCGTGGGATAAGAACGAGCAGGACAGACTAATGGAAATGGTGAATTACAATAGGAAGCAGAATTCAAACAAGTAATGAACCACCACCAGCTACTGTCCGGGCTAAGTCAGATAAGACCCTAGGGAGAAACATGGAGAAACTAAGAAACCAAGAGACGCAGAAACGCACGAAAAAGAAAGAAAAAGTAGTAATTTACATCTATTTCCTCTAATCTCGTTTTGTAGTATAGATTTTCAAAATTTTAGTTAATTTTCTGTTTGAATTTTTTTTTTTTTTTGTTTTTATCGTTACGGTTTGTTTACGGTTTTCCCCATGGCAAGGTTTTTGTTTATATTGTTTATGTTTTTCATTGAAAAGTTCAACAACGATGCTTTCGAAAAAAAAAAAAAAAAAAAAAAAAAAAAAAAAAAAAAACGAGCTTAATTGTTGAACGGAGACTGGCACAATCTAGAATCTACAAGAAGTATAGTTCGAGGATTTTTCTCATAAGTATTGAGAAAGTTTTATAATTATTCAAAGCATTTTACAATATTCCAAGGTCTTTAATTAGATTTTTTCTACAAGATTCCCTTCCCTAAAGGACTTGGTATCGTTATAAAGGAGGAGGAAAGCTAGTTCTAAGAACTAGTGTTATGCGAAAACAAATCCAATCACCCCTTGCTCCCTTACCGCTATACAACATCTTCTCAGCTGTTGGGTGGGGGTATGTACTTTACAATGTCATTTCTGTATTCCCCAAGATACAGCAACCGAAATTTTACTACCAGACTAAAAATATAGTCACTATGATACAGTGCTGTGCAGTCGTGGAGATATTCATTTCATTATTCGAGGTAGTTCGTTCACCACTAATAACGACAGTTTCACAAGTTTTTTCAAGGCTACTGGTTGTTATTGGAGTTTTCCAGTTATTACCAGAAACTCCTTTATTGAAAACTTATACATACGTGGTTCTACTTTCAGCGTGGTCGGTAGCAGAATTTGTTAGATACCTTTACTATTTCTACTCACTAGCTGATAAGAAGGGTCCGTCTGAGGTTTTAGTTCTTTTGCGGTACAATCTATTTTGGGTACTATATCCAACTGGTGTGGCCTGCGAATTATTAATAATTTATTCTGCCTTGCCACTGGCAGAGGCAAAATATGGAGTTTTCAGCAAATGGGTTCTATTAGGTGGAATGTTAGCTTATATCCCAGGCTTCCCAGTATTATTTAGCCATATGGTAGCTCAAAGGAGAAGAGGTATGAAAAAAATGTATCAAGTCTTTTGCAAGCAGAATTAGGCTTCGAAATACATACGAACGAAAAAAAAAAAGAAGGTTACGGTTAAAGGGATTTCACTGTTGTGCATCATAATTACAATCACTATTAGCATGTTTTTCAAAAACACAAAGAACAAAACAAAAAAACAGAAGTGAACAAGATATGGGACTAATAATTCTTTCGATTCCAAAAGAATGGGAATAGAATGACCTTATTGGAATGTGTGACGACAATAAAATAAAATATCAAGAAGAATTCGAATAAAATATTGGAAAAATACTTGAACATCCTAAAAAACAGAAAAAAAAACAAAAAAAAGTATGAAAAGTACCGAATATGAACTAGAAATTCATTAGAAAAGAAAGAGAGAATGAATATTAACAAAAGTTTGGCATTTTCTAAGCTTTTAGTTATTTTAATCGAGTATAGTTCAAATATATACCTGTGATATTTTGTATGATTTTTTAAAAGTAAATGTGTCATTATATGAAACTAAAATTCTGAAGTAAACGAAGGAAAATTAAGAAAAGTTGGATAGGATGGTCGAAAAGCAATAAGGTGCCTTCTATCAGCGGTAAAATATTCGTATAATTTCATCTCAACTCGTCTTCTATCCTGTCGTTAATAGTGATCATGGGTTTTTTTCAACTACTCGAAAAAAAAAAGATTAGATGTTCTCAAATCTTGAAGAATAAGAGAAGACCGAGGAAAAGTTCCGCTGAAAGGTGTTTGTATAAAAGTTTGAAGGTCCTTCATTGAACTTATCCAATTCTTCAAGCCGTCATTATGTTTTCCAGACTTTTTCCCCGCTTATCAACCCCTCTACGAGGCTCACAACAGAGTTTAAGAAGTTTCCATTACTGCACGCCTTTATTTCAAAAAAATACTAGTTCTGTCACCTCTACCGCTTCAAATACCGTTGATATAACCCCATTAAAGTATTCAAATGAATTATATGCCGTCTTCAGAATCCACAATCGACCTTATTTGGTTACATTAGGTGATAAAGTTGTATTACCATTCAAATTAAAGCAAGCAGATGTAGGGGATATATTAAATCTAAATGACGTTACAACGATTGGATCTCGTAATTATCAATTGATTGATAATCCTATTGATACTAAGTTGTTCACCTTAAAGGCAACAGTACTAGAAAAGACAAAGAGAGCATTCCAAATTAAAGAAGTCACAAAGAGAAGAAACAGAAGAGTGCGTCATGCCAAGAATAAGGCTGACCTCACTGTTTTAAGAATATCAGAACTAAAAGTTAACTAATGTAATTGAAATCACATTTATGTACCTTGTAAATACTTTTGTTTTTAGCATCACAATATAATACAGATCAAGAGCTCCGTGATAACACTTCGCCCTTGACATAAAACAACCACAACATCAGGAATCTAGGGAGAAGAGATTCAAGAGGGGGGACTTGTCAGATTTCTACCTATTTATGCCGTTCCTTAAGAAGATTACTGGTGGTAATAATACTCATTCCCGCTCAACATCATCATCATCTTTGAAGACATGGTCACAGGAATCACCGAGTTCAATATCGAATAAGCACACTAGTTGGCTTCCGCCAGTATCAGGTAAGAAAAGAGGCCCTGGTGACCACAGACCACTGAATTCGAGTAATAGAAGTTCCTACGGACATTTTGACGGCGGATCCATATTCGGTAGATCATCTGCAGAATATGATGATCAACTTGGTGGTGGATCAGAAGAATCTGAAGATACTTCACCATACCTTTGGGCAGCTGGTGCAAGCACAGCTCCATGGAGTGAAGAAGATGTTTCAGATGCAAGAAAAGTATCAGATGGTAGTACAAATAGTTTATCATTTGATAAACTGATTCTTTCCTGGGATCCAACAGACCCTGAAGAATGGACCCCGCAAAGAGTTACTTCATGGCTAAAATTTCACGATTTCCCAGAATCTTGGGTCAATCTATTTAGAAAATATCAATTATCAGGCCAAAGGTTCATCAGGTTATTAGCATATGACAATTTTGTCATTTATGAAAAGTACTTACCTCAAACTAAAAATGCATCCTTTAGTAAGTTCCAATATCTGTTGAAAAGAACTATGAAGAAGAATGTGATCAACAATCACATTAGACAAAAGAGTGCGGATAAGGCTAAAGATACTAGATCATCAAGTGAATTTTTGAAATCCAAATATAAAACAAATAAATCCCAAGAAGATATTGGCAGCTTAAGATCTGCATCTGAATCTGCTCTTTCACCAACTAAATCAGGTCCATCCCCCAAGATTACGGAGGATACCGGTAAAAATATCAATCAAGATAAACATGAGAAAAATGGTGGTAGTAGTAGCACATGTATTACTTCACCATCCAAGGCTCATCAAAAGACAAAAAGTACTGGTGCATTATACAGAAGAAGCTTCATATCGATGAGAGGCGGTTCTTCTGGAGAAAGCGGCTCATCCTCATCAACAATCAAACCACCTTCCAGCATACGACTAAACATCCCAACTGCAGCTCATTCTGCTACTGAATCTAAGACCGATTCTGCTAAATCAATTTCACCAATTTCTCCATCCTACCCGGGGATTTTTAAACGTCATCAAAAGAGTAGTTCTTCCGAATCCTCACTACTTAACACACTATTTGGATCTGCATATGGCAATGCAACTGCGGAAGATCATCCTGACAAGGGCACACATTTACAAGGCCGTAATTTGTCAAATGAAAGTCTACCCAAATCTAAAATACATTTGCATGAGACTAATTCATCATCACCTCTAAAACAATCACCGGTAGTCTCAGAGGAAAAGAATACTCTGTGGTCTAAATGGAAGAGAAAAAGTCAAATCGGTGCTACGGGAATTAATTCTCCCCAGAATTCAGTACATCACTCTGCTAAACACTCTTCAACAGATTCACCTATTTCCACCAGACCAGATAATAACTCTACGGCTCATACTTCGATAATTACGTCAGAACAACCTAAAACATCGTTATTAAATGTTACCAACAGGGAAGAAGAGCAGCAGCAGCAGCAGCAGCAGCAGCATAGATATAAAGATAATGAAAAGAGGAATGATATTTTCAGCCCTTCGAGTTATTTGCTCGATAAGAAATATTACCCATTAAGGAGTAAAGAAGGTATGGACGACACTTATATTTTAATCACTAGGGACAACAGATCATTTATGCCTCTTAATTTATCAATGATATCCAATTTGGAAGATTTTAAAGATTCTGTCACTCTACTATTAGGAATTGATCATAAGGACATAACTATCCATATGACCGACTTTGGTTGTGAAATTGGATCTTCATTACCCGATGACATGTTAGAGACTTTAAGATCAAGTCTTTTTCTTAATACCGCGGGTAAACTTTTCATTAAAGATCAATCAAGGAAACCTGAAAAAGGTTTAACGCCAGCTGTACCCCATGGGTTGGAACGTCCAGCTTCCGTGAAACCTAAAAGCTCTTTCAAATCAGTAGGAAGTAACATTACAACCTCGACAGATGACATTTCTATTGTCACTTCTTCTTCAGATATTTCAGTGCATGACGGTCAGAACTTGGAGTCAACGAGAAGATACCCTCAGACACCAAATGCATACTATGAAGTGGGATTTGTTAGTGGGGCACCAAATGGGAGTCATGATACCAAGAGTTCTAACAGCGAGGAAATAAATTATTTCAATCTTAAGAATCGTCCAGCTAATCCTCCGCCAAAGACAAAAAATCAAATCCCTAGCTCATCATCATTTTCCAACAAAGTCCCCAATTTATCGGAGAAGGAGAGAAAAGGTACATTCCACATCCTGCGTAAAGATTTTGGTAATGAAATTGATTTCAACAAGCGAAGAGAATCGCCGTATGTCCAACCAGAATTAGCTCCAAAGCGAGAAGCCCCCAAACCACCAACAGGAGGATCTCCTCAAAGGTCACTTTCAGTCTCCAGTCAGGTTTCTGGTTCACATTTGAGGAAGGATAACTCTAAAGTGCCACATGGCAAAAAGGCTAGACCACCACCATCACCAGCATCAAGTTCATTGGAAGAAACAAGCCCCTCAGACAGTCTCGTTAATTCCTATACTCCAGGTTCTAGTCACGTATTGGTACCACAACCTTACAAAGGAGCAAATGAATCGCCAAGAAGAATAAGATCTGAAGACGACCAACCTGCAACTTCCGTGTCTTCTTCATTTATAGCTAGGCAAAGAATGGCACGCTCTGATTCAATCGCGTCAACTGCTAGCTCATCCCATTATAGTGCCTCACCGTTACTCAAGCGTGGCAGCTCCAAGAGAATTGTATCTTCAGCTTCTGCCGCTGATGTCTTTGAAGAAAATGATGTCACTTTTGCTGGCGCTCCTGAATTATCTGATTCGGATGCCAGTAGTGATGAGAGCAGTTCTTCTGACACAATTATCTGGTCAAACGGTAAGCAACAGAACTCAGATAATTCTCAAAAGACAGCAGTGAATAGTCAAAACTCTTTGGTTAAAAGCACAAGGTCTGGTTCTTCAGAAGCTATAGATAGCCTACCAAACAATGGATTGGAAAGAAAAATGACACTGAGACCTTCTCCCGAAGTCGTTTATCAAAACTTGGAGAAATTCTTCCCCAGAGCTAATTTAGATAAACCAGTTCTTGAAGGTGTAACACCTCCAGCCTCACCTAGAAGTGATGATAATTATTATCCCTCTACCAACTTTGCGGAGTTCAAGCCTAAAGTTTCCCATAATAAAATAGAGAGTCAAAGTCTCCAGGTTGCCCCAAGTTCCAATGTTGAGCCACCTCAAAAGCCAAAGGCTTCCAAGTTTCCCAAAAGGGCCAGAACCATTAGAACTATTGCTCATGAGGCCAGTGAAAAGAGAAAACAGTCTATGAAGCTGAAAAGACAGAACACTAAAATGTGGGGTACCAGAACGGTTGAAGTTACTGATAAACGACTGGTTTCAATTAACAAATCCAAGAATTCTAAGGGCGAATACAAAGAATTTGCATGGATCAAGGGTGAAATGATTGGTAAAGGATCATTTGGTGCAGTGTTTCTGTGTTTAAACGTAACGACCGGTGAAATGATGGCGGTAAAACAGGTTGAAGTTCCCAGATACGGCTCTCAGAACGAAGCTATTATATCTACCGTAGAGGCTCTTAGAGCTGAAGTTTCTACACTTAAGGATCTGGACCATTTGAACATCGTACAATATCTGGGTTTCGAAGTCAAGGATAGCATTTACAGCCTGTTCCTCGAATATGTTGCTGGTGGTTCTGTGGGTTCGTTGATTAGAATGTACGGAAAATTTGATGAAAAGTTAATTAAACATCTGACAATCCAGGTCCTAAGAGGTTTATCTTACTTGCATTCGCGTGGTATCTTACACAGGGACATGAAAGCTGATAATTTGCTTCTGGACCAAGATGGTGTTTGCAAAATTAGTGATTTTGGTATTTCTAGAAAGTCTAAGGATATTTATTCTAATTCAGAAATGACTATGAGAGGTACAGTCTTTTGGATGGCTCCTGAGATGGTTGATACTAAGCAAGGTTACAGCGCTAAAGTCGATATTTGGTCCCTTGGCTGTGTTGTTTTAGAAATGTTCGCCGGCAAAAGGCCATGGTCCAACCTTGAAGTGGTTGCAGCCATGTTTAAGATTGGTAAGTCAAAATCTGCTCCTCCCATTCCAGATGACACGCTTCCACTGATCTCCCAAAGTGGCAGAGACTTTTTAGATCAGTGCTTCAAGATTGATCCTGAAGAGAGACCCACAGCTGATAAGCTTCTTTCTCATCAATTTTTGAAAGTTAGCTCGAAGTATGATTTTAAATCAACTAAATTAGCAGAATTTATCAAATCCAATGACAAGTTGAACTCTACCAAGTTGCGCGTTGGATCGCACGATAAGGTCCAATTAAAAGGTTGAATTCATCTACAGCACGAATACCGTTGTAATATAATTACAATTTCAAATTGCTTTCCAAAGTTTAGTAATACATTAATTAATTAATAAGTTAATTTACGCCTGTTGTTATAACTATTTTCACAAGCTCCGTAATCGTCACTCAATTTCTATAAAAAAAATCCTTAGGAGCAATGATGATGAGCTACAAGAACATTGAATTGGTTATTAGAACCTCTTAAAATTGCAGTTCTCACCTCATCACTGAAAGGAACGTCTCCAAAGAAATAATTTTCAGCCACAATAAAAGTAGCTTCATCTAAGCTATTTAATTCGTCTTCATTCAATCCTTTCTGTAAAACCGCATCGACAAAAAATGCTTGTGAGGAATCTTGCTGTACTTTTTGATCAACAGACACATTGATGACTTGAAAAGAAGATCTGACCCATTCTTGATCCGTTAATGCTGCAAAGAGATGTTCCCCAAAATGAGCATTTGAATCATTAACAAAAATGGTTGCTCGAGAGTCATCTCCATTTCTATAGTTTCTATGGCAAATCACTAAAAATAAATGAAGTGCTAAGAAATCCGAAGATGCTAAATTGGGACTTGGCAATAGTAGATAAAAGCTTTTCTTCTTAAAACTATCCGTGTTTAATCTGTCTAGAGAATTGGAAATCAGTAACGCAAAATTTGAATTCAGCGAATATGCCATTGTCTGGAAGAAATTCGATGGCAACTCATTTAATCCTACTATATGCGAATAGATGTGCTCAAAAGTTTGATAAAATTGCCTCCTCAACATATGACCCGCATTGATTTCATGGGAAGCACCTTTCAGGGAAAGTAGTACCAAATCAGTCCCTTTCAAATCCAAAGATGAAATATTGGTAGCTTTTTCTCTAACCGTTGAGAAAAGAACCTCACCAGAAAATGGAATTTTACTCAGGCGGCAGAAGATATCCAAAATTTGTAAAATAGAATCAGTGTTTGCAGTAACATGTATGTCGTCATTGTACATTGAAGAAGATTGTAACAAATCCGCAGTTCTCTCTGTAAGTAGCCTTAAATGAACTCCCTTCACTGGCATTTGGATTTCAAAACCGTATTCGCTTTCTTGTATTACTTCTGTTGCGTCTGAATCATGATGATTGGGGGTCCTGCGTGACAAAACACCAGTAAGTTTCTTCAATCTGTTGTTTGGTTTGGCAGATGGTCCTACCGTTGACGTTGTAGTCTTCACGCTATCATCCTTCCATTTCTCTGAGAGGGGTTCAATAGGTACAGAACTTGTAGCTATCTTACCATTCGCCAACCGATTGATATGATCTAAAGAACAAGAAATGGTCTCAGTGGTATTAATGACATTTATAATCTCGGATATGTGGTAATTTTTTACATCTGCAAAAGAGTTTAAAAGGTCACGGGGATAACCGCCCAAAGAGCAATTTGAAAGATCCTGTAAATTTCCTTCATCACCTAGATCCTTCTTCTTGAGACGCATCTGTAATTCATTCCTATACGATTCAGGATAGGCAAATAGAGTCAATGGAGTAGTGATAAATGTTGAAACCAATGCCATCAAAATGAACATACCAAAAACTTTTTTATCTATGATCCCAGCGTTTAAACCCACAGTTAAAACGACAATTTCCACAATACCTTTACAGGACATCAGAATACCTACCGCTAGAGATTCTCTGAAGTATAAACCAAACATTTGTGAAAGAAGGGAACCAGAAAGAATCTTAGAGCCAATCGCAATACCAATACTTGCAAATATGTATGCCCAGTCTTTTCCTTGATTCAGTAAAGTAAGGTCCGCATGCAGACCTGCAACTGCAAAATATATTGGAATCAAAACAATATTGGGAATATCTTCCATTCTTTCAGCCAGTTTTACGACGTAGTTATTTTCTCTAGGTACAACTAATCCAGCAATAAAAGCTCCAAAGATTGGATGTACTCCAATGATATCTGTGAAATAAGCAGATACAAACATGATGAAGAGAATGCACATAGTGGCTAAAGGTGACGGTTTGCTTCTATCTAATTCATGTGTCTTTATCAATGCCCATTTCAAAAAATATTTCAAAGGATATGCATAAAGAAGAAACCAACCAAATGTACAAAGGAGGATGTAGACCGTGTTTACAGGATCACTAGATGAACTGGAGAGAATCACACTTAGCGCCAACAAAATCCAACCCATGATATCGTTGATGATTCCAGCACCAAGCACAATAATTCCAGCTCTATCCTTGATGAGACGTAGCTCGTTCAAAATACGGCAAAGCACAGGAAAAGCTGTCACGGATATGGAAGTTGCAATAAAGCACATAAATACACTGAATTTAACATGCTTGGAGTCTTCGTTATTCTTAGCATAACTGTTGTATAGTGGTAATGAAAAAAGACACCCGAACCCAAACGGTACCGCCAGTGTAATCAGTCCAATAGAGAGTGCAATTTTTAAATGTTTCTTGATGAATTCCTTATCGACTTCTAACCCTAAGAAGAACATGAACAATATGATCCCTAGATTAGCCGTCAAATTTAAACCAGGAATAGAACTCTCAGGGAAAACTGTATTCATATAGTTAGGGATTTGACCAAATACAGTGGGTCCCAAAATGATTCCTGCTATAACTTCCGAAATAACCTTGGGCTGTCGTATCTTAGCAAATGGAATATGAAGCAAATTGCACGTTGCCAATATGAGACATGTTTGGAATAGAAATAGTGTCAGTGGTGAACTCGAATTATAGACAAACGGATTAGCACCAGAGATTACGCCTCCAAGATTTGATGAACCCATCTATGGAGACAGTAGTTTCTTGGCTGAGGGGTAAGAGCTAAAAAGGATAACTTGTTAGCTGTTGAAGAGCCGTAATGGTCCTTATATATCCTCGTTAGTATTTTGAGCTTTTCTTGTTTACTGGGTGTCCTTTAAGATCGATCACAATGTTAAATAAAGCAATTGCGGACTTTCATTTAGCGTAAATCGTTTAAAAGTAAAAATACAAAACATTATAAATTTGAATTATATTGACCATTGTTAAGCCCTTTCTCCAATCTTTTTAATTTTAATACCACCATTAAATGCTCGAATGTATACATAAAAGGGATTCGATCAAATACGCAGATTTAACAAATCCTATATTGATGAAGCCCTTCTTCTTGAACGGAGACTTTTTGAATCTCTAGGAATAGGCGATAAATTCGATACGTTGGGTATGCTGTAATCTGGAGGACTTTCCAATGAATTATGAAGCAATTCTTCCAAAAACGATTCCATTTTGGCAAAAATTTTGGCAACGGCAAAATTAGGTTCGTTCAAGGGGAATCTAAGAGGACTATCATCACTGAGCCAGAATCGCGAATCAGTCACTCTTTTTACATTCTCCGGAGTAGCATAGAGTTGTAAAAGTTTATTCCATTGTTTGTAGTTTAAATTGTAATCCTTATTCTTTCTTGAAATGCTACGGAATTTTCTCATGGCTTGTGTTAACATCGGCAGTTTCTCCAATTTCGAGCGGAAAGAATACAGTGATGGATGAGATGTCCGTTCAGACACATGAAAACTTTCCCAACCGCTATCAGATGGCGAATCTTCTAATTTGGACATTAGCGTACCTCTATCAAACACGTCAGTATCATCAAAATCATCACCTTCTTGCGAATCATCGTTATCATCATCATCATCATCTTGTGAATCGTCATTATTGCCAACGTTATAGTATTCATTATCACCTCGATTGTTTCTGGAAGCATCAGATGTAGTAAAAATTTTATTCAGAGCTCTATTCTCTAGAGAGACAAATGGGCTAAATCCACGAAAAAGATTAAGCTTTTTAGAAATTGTTAAATCAGCGGATTTAGCAAGATCGAATAAAGACTCACCCACAGTTGATAAGATAGCACTCATTAGAGGAACTGCTGCCAATGACCAACATACGAAAAATGCTCTACCTGCACCTGTCTTGGGGGCAAAATCACCATATCCAATTGTGATTAAACACAGGAAACAAAAATACATTGCATTAAAATAAGACCAATTCTCAGCAAATTTAAACACAAGGGCTCCTAGATTCCAAAATGCCACATATACCAACATCGTTGCAATTATAGAAAAAAACGACTGTCGACGTTTGGCTCTGCGACGTATATTCATCATAACATCGTAAGCTTCTCTTCTAGTCAATTTTGTATCGTGTTTCCGTATATTATCCAAAGTCGCTAACCTCGAAACTTCCACCCAATGGACAAAAAAAGTGCTACCTGCAGATTCTTGTATGATGCTTCTTGTCATGGCTAAGATGAGACCCAAAGTAACGACACCAAGGAATGAAAAAACCATGATAAGAATCTTGGTAGCCACATCGTTGGGGGTAATATCACCAAGACCCACGGTTAAGACGGATACAGTAGAGAAATAAAGTGCAGATCCAAATGTAACATGTAAAATTCTGGAAAACATTCCTCCACCCCAAATTAACAAGATCGAAAAAAATAAAGTGAAAAGCATTAAAGTTCTTTCATTCTTCATTAAATTGAATTTTGGTGGATACTTACCCAAACAAAACCCAATGAAATGAACTAATAAGGTGAAAGTGCAGCCGTAATACAGAACAGTTGTCGCAACGGCATACCAAAATCCAATGGTCTTATGTCTACCATTTCCGGTGTCCCTTGCTGCAAAAACACACACATCCACCAAAAGCATCGTAGCAGCTATCGACCATCCAAATATGTTTATAATCTGTGATTTCTTATAGCTTAATCGACCGATAAAGTGTAGAACTAGAACAAAGTTTGATAAGAATCCAACAATTAAGGATAAAATGTTCACCACAAAAACGGCGGGAGGTCCATAGTCGATGCGGTCTAAGTCTGGACCGTAATATCTCCATTTCTCCACGAGACATGCAACCGAAATGGTATTAGCTATGGGTCCCATACACGCCGTTATAATGGGAAAATAACATGAAACCACAAACCACCATATGAATGCCTTAGATCCGAGATTTTCATTAATCAAACCCACCCTCTCATTATTATACCCTAGGAACTCTTCAAGAGCAAAATTATCAGTGTCATTCTGCCAGATTTTCTCTTTAGTTCGATTCTTCATGCTGGCACACTAGTTACCATACTTAAACTCTTTTCTTGGCAAGCCAATATCCTTTCCTTTTCACCAAATTATCAGAATATCTTTTCCCATCTCCCATTCCCTGATCTCTTGGCAAAACAAAGGCACCGAATTCGAAGTTTATCTGTCGTTTCCCGTGATGCTCCTAGAAGAACCAATGCTCTTGCAAGAGCCAATTCAGACTAGATCACAGCTCATGCTCCTCTAAAACCATATTACCACAGATCAGCATGCCTCTTCATATCATTCAAAACATACGTTTAAATGTTGCATTGCCGCCAACCTGAACATGTGGCACAATGCCTACAGTTGTGGGGAAACGAAGGGGATATGGTCCCTACATCACAGTCAGTATCATAACAGCGAACTATCACAACCAATGCGCTTCCATTGTAACTTATTTGTCTATTGCTTCCTTCCGGTGGCAGAGCACGTAAAGTGCATTATAAAGTTGATAGTTTACCAATCTCCTTGTCGGTTTTATATACTTCGATATGTGACACTCTGTACGAGTATCGCGCTTTCAAGAGGTTGGCGTTTTGATCATTAACAAAGAACCAAAATACAGATTCACGATTTTAATTCGGGAATATTTGAGAATTAAGAGCCTTTTTGGTGGCCTTTGAGCATTGGGAGTTGAATCTGAGTTGCTGGTTTGACCACCACCACTTCTTCCCCATTTCAGTTTCGCTCTGACTATGGCTGATAATGCCGTTTTGGAACAGATCTTCTCATCGCTTAATCTACAACAACAGGTAGCAGCTAAATATGATCCTGATCTGGCTGTACAAGTGATTGCAGGACCGGGAACTGGTAAGACGAAAGTTTTAACGTCTAGAGTTGCCTATCTTATGTTACATCATAAAATAAGACCTCAAGATATTATTGTGACTACTTTTACTAATAAGGCCGCAAAAGAAATGATCGATAGATTAGTTTCAATGTTAAGAGATACGAGTATAAGAGTGAGCGATCTTATGATTGGTACTTTCCATAGTGTCTGTCTCAGAATTTTGTCAAGATATGGACATAGAATTGGACTGATGAAAGACTGGAGAATTATCGATGAGAAGGAAATTGAGGTGATAGTTCACAACATGGTGGAAAAGATGCCAGATCAAATTAGGGATTATTCATTATCGCTAAGAAGAAAAGTAAATCTTTGTCTCCCGAAAAATGGTAGTGACGAATGGACTGTATCGCCCAAATTAGTGAAGAAGCAAATCGAAAGGATAAAATCGTATGCACTTTTACCTGAGGAGTATAAAGGTGACAATAATCATGATTCAGCGCTGGCGTATTTTTTTGAAAATTATCAAAACGAATTGAATAGATTAAATGCATTAGATTTTGACGACTTACTCATGTACACATTCCGTCTTTTGACGAGAGAAAAATGTTTACCACGTATACGACACGTTCTAGTTGATGAATTCCAAGATACCAATGGTATACAGATGGACCTGATGTTTTTATTCGCTAGAGGTAACCACCATTTATCTCGAGGCATTACAGTAGTCGGCGATCCAGATCAGAGCATATATGCCTTTAGAAATGCGTTGGCTTATAATTTCCAAGAAATGTTTAGAAGATGTCCCATTGAATGTTCCAGCGTAGTGCTTGTGGAGAATTATCGTTCATCTCAAAAGATCCTAGATACAAGCGAAACCCTAATTAGGCAACAGACTGAAGGACGCACAGATAGATTACCACTGCGTGCACAATATGATTGCATTTTTGCGCCGGTGTATTTAAATTTCCCAGCTTCTTTCTTGGAAGCACCTTCCATCGTTAGAGAAATGCTTTATTTGAAATCACTGCCGAACCTTTTTAGCTACGACGATTTTGCCATACTGGTGAGACAAAGACGGCAGATTAAAAAAATTGAAACGGCTTTAATTGAGCACAGAGTACCGTATAAGATCCTTAAAGGTCATGCATTTTGGGAACTAAAAGAGACTACTTCAATGATCAACCTTTTAAAATGCGTTTATTCTGAAAATGAGAAAAATGCAATGATAGCAGCATTGCAGTATCCTGCAAGAGGAATCGGACCTGCAACCGCCGAAAGACTCAGAACTATTATTGAGAGTAAAGATATTTCACCGTTCGATACATTAAAGCGTATTCGTGAAGGTAGAATCAAATTTGATATGATAGGGAAGGCTCGCTCCTCTCTCATAGATTTTGTAAATATGATTGAAGCTTGTAAGAAACTCCGAGAGGCTCCAATAGATGTGGCTCTGAAAGAGATTTTTGACAAATTATATGAATCATCGGGAATGAAACAAGAGTATTGTTATTTTGATGGTAAAAAAAAGGCAGATCGCAAACCTGATTCTGAACCCAATTATCTGAATCCAAGGCATAGAAACGTTTTGGTGCTAAGAGATTATTTTTTGGGTACGAATTCTGGAAATGAAAATGGCGGGGTAGTCACGGACTCTGTTGATAACACTGTAGTTAGTGGTAATAATGATAAAAGTGATCCAATGACCAACCTGAATTCTGTTATGGAGCACTTCCGTAATTTTTTCGTATCATTGACCATTTATTCAAACGATACCGAAGAATCTGAAGAGGCAAACGCGATAAAGAAACAAAAATACTCAGAAGGGCTAGTGACAGTATCAACCATTCACGGTGCGAAGGGTCTTGAGTGGCCAGTTGTTTTTATTCCTGGTTGTGAAGAAGGTATCATTCCTTCACTCTTCGGAGATGGAAGGTCATCTAATTTGGAGGGTGATGACGATGAAGATTCGGAGAATGAAAGTGATGAGGAGCAGAAAAGTGAGAAACCTGTCACCGATAACAATTCTACAAAGAAGAAAACGGTTGTTCCTGATGATTCGCTGAATGAAGAACGAAGAATGTTCTTTGTGGCCCAAACAAGAGCAAAACACTTGCTATATCTTTCTTCCGTTACTGATAGAGATGGTCGGGTTCCCGCTGTGCCGAGTAGATTTTTGACCAAAGAATTACTCAGTACAATGGTTGATAAGCAAAGGGCGCTTGAAAGCGTGGCTGCTATTAAGGCACTTTATGGAAACGTTGGGAAGAAATGGTTAACGTCGAATTCCACGTTTTCTCTTAAACAAGTTGTCGATGATTATACTGAATTCGTCGAAAACAGAAGAGAAAGGTTTATATGGGCAGGTTCTATAGTACGGGCCATGTACCAATGCAACATCCAAAGGAATACAACGCCAACCAATCTTACCAGTGAATTTACTACAGCTGCTGTGCAACTGAAGACTGGTCTCAATTCTCCAGAAAAAATTAAAACTGTGTCGCCAGAAAGGTATGCGCCTTCTACAGACACCCGCCCAGGTGTAGCAAGTCCTACAAAAAAACATGCTCCGATGACAAGCACACAAACTCCACCTGGATCACCGAACAAAAGGAAATCGTTTGCCCCCTCCTATATACCAAGTAGGAATGGTCCAAATGCGCTAGGTGTAAATCGTAGGCTGTTTGCCCCCAGTAATGAGAGACCTCAGTTACAGAAAGAAAAAAGCTCGCCAACCCCACTTAGCTTGCAAGGATCTTCTCAAAAAAAGTCATCTCCTACACGTAATTGGAATATGGTTTCCACTAGCAACGAAGGAGCACTACCCATGAAATCTGAAAATTCTGATCTTAAGAAAGCCGCTGATCCTGATCCTAACCATTCCAACGAGGATCTCATGGATTTTCCTGCCTCTGATGATGAACTTATGGCGATTTCTGATCTTAAATCTAAAAAAGTTAGCGATTCCGCGATGGTAGATCGTCCTGATTACGGTCTCACGGCAGTAGCTGAACCAAAACGTCCTAATATCAGGAAACCAGGGAGGAAATTGGTGGCCGCTCCTATAGACATATCTGAGAAGAGTGTGTCCACCAATATTAATGATGAGGAATCCCAACAAAAAAGCCGGTTTTTCGTCAAAGATGAATCGGAAAATACCACTGCGGCAGAGCTGTTGCATAATCCTGATGATATGATTGTGGACAATCGTCCAATTATTGCCAATGCCAAAACGTTGGCAGATGCAGTCCGAGAAACGTCTGCGGGGAGTCAAAAAGGGAGAAATAAAGTTAAGAAAGAGCCTACCCCCAGTCAATATGATATTTTTTCTCAGTTAAACAATGCAAAGAAGAAGGCTAAGATGAACGATGGAGAAATTATTGTTATTGATTGAAACTCAAATGATAGGGAAGCTGCTAAAAAAAACAAAAAATTGGAAATATTCATATGTACATATAGAAATGCATTTTTAGTTAATGGAGTTATGGAAAACTGCAAAGAAATAGGCGTCTATCTTCATATTTTGATGAAGATTTTTTTCTGATAGAGGATAACAGCGGCAGCTGTTAAAAACGATGAATATAGAAGTAACGTAATCACAGAAACCGTATTTGAAGCATCAATGGTTACCATTGACATGTTGATCAGACCTGTAGTCACATTTGAGAGTAAAAACATGAGTAATCCATTGCAGTTTAATGCTTCCAATATAGTAGGTATCTTGTAGTTAGCATCATTGAGCCCAAAGATAATGTCAATTAAGCAGTAAACGGCTAATCCACCTTGGTTGACTCCCACAACCCATATAACATAAGGTAAATTGGCAAATCTTCTAGATACGTCGAAGGGAAGCACAGGCAATACGAAGAAAAATAAAATGAAAAACGCCCCAGTCCAAAGGAAAAGTCCTGTTAAAGGGCTTACTGTGGTCCATTTATCCCACGATGATATTTTTTGGGTGCCTTTTGGTTCAAGTAATGGGTCAACCGATGGCTTGTAAAGATTATTTTTAGTTGGTTTGTTGCCCAAAATGTAGAAGCCTGTGGTTTGTCCCCAGAGGAAGATAGAACAATAACCGGTGAAGGATACTATACCTTCTCTATTGGCGCTGAAGAAATCTGTACGAGGTGCCAAAACCAAAAAATTTAACACTTTCTCGTTTCTAGCCAATATAATCTCATAAATAATAGATGTTGCTGTCGCAATGGCAAATCTTGGAATGTAGTGAGTAATAGGCTCTAAAAACACAAGCACTGGCGGTAAAAGTGATAAGGTGATGAAGAAGTTCCAATGAACACCATATTCTGTAACATGTTCCTGATACTCTAAATTTTTCACAAAACAGAGTCGAATTAAACCAATGATTAACAACGTTACCATAGATCTTACGGCAATGAGAGATTTCTTGGCTAGACTCAGTTTTCTCTCTGGATGAAGGCGTTCTTTTAGAAGGGCTCTTGCAGATACAAGTCCATTGCTGAATACGAATGAACCAACCCCCAAATCCATTAAAGAAGTTCCCCAAGTCTCAACTTTGGCAAATCTCCTTGGGAAGACTGGGAAATCCACCGCTAGAATGGCAAGTACAGTGAGAACGAGCATGCCACTACGATAAGCAGTAATAAATGGTTTTTTGGTCAATTGGAACTTCTGGGGATCTGCAGAACCAGCCTTTTTCTTGTGAGTAGTCTTTTGAGAACCTGCTTGCATTCTATTGATAAACCATATGGAAATACAGGGGACTGAAATCAATGTGTACAATAATCCAACCCTACTAGAATACGTTGTAATGCAAAGAAGTGGGCATACCCAGTTCAATGCAAAATCCACCATTAGATTCGAGCCATAAGTGGATGATGACAACAGATTCCAGCAGAAATACACAAGAGGAGCCACCGCTGTAACGGTGTTGATCTCTTCGATGGACCCCCCTTGAAGGCCAGTAACAAACTGTTCCTTACGCTCCCTCAGATCGACAGACATTGGCAGGATAGTTTCCAGAATTCAACTTTTGTCAATTAAACTCCGGTCCTTCGAAGTGTTCAGTGATTAACGGTTTTCCCCCACGTCGCGTGTCTGCTTCTAATAAACGCCAGTAAAAGTGAATTAACTCATACACATATATATATAAATTTAGTAAATGCAAAGATTAGGATCCCAATTCCTTCATTTGTTTCCTTGTCAATCTTCTTATTTTCCCCTGGTTTACGTCTTGAGCCGAGTTACCATAAGTCACTTGAGTAAAATTTACATCAACATTCCCTGGGGTAGGTTCGATTGGATCGAAATCCAAATCTGTTCCTCCCACATTGTTAGCCTCCTCTGACATTAGATTTCCCCAACTGGAGACCCTATCATTCTTTTTCTCTGGTTGATGACGTTTGGAGGGGCTTTCTCCTGGATTATTTTCCCCATAATCTGGTCTTTTAGGTGGATTTGTTCTTACTTTCGAATGACTTACTTGATTGACTTTGCTCAGCACTTCTAATCCAGATTCTTTGATGGACGGTGTTACGGATGATGATTCCCTCGAAAAAAATGGAGGTTGTGAACCCTTCTTTGGTAAGATATCAATTGCGAAATTTTCCCTTGTCCCTCTGGGACAGATTATGCACCAATTGATATTGTTTAAATAGACGGTACTTTTCTCTGAGGAGTGAAGACCAGATGAATGTGCCAGCAGATTCATCAGAAATGCTGGTGTTACTACCGGTATAGAATGCTTTTGTTTAACGAATTCAATTTTCCGTTTCATGGAATTACGAAACACTTGATTAGAAGTTTTACTCTTTTCATCTTCTTTCGCTTGCAAATGGAATAAATCGCCATATTTGTTTTTCCACAAGGGGTGTGAAGTGGGTATACTAGGTAATGAAGATAGATTGATTAATAATAGATCTGTGGAACTGTTTAAATATTCCGTAAATTTTATTCCCAAAGGTTCCATGATCTTTAATATTTTTGTAAGGTGTAATAATTCAACACCTTTAAAACCAGTAATGGAAACTTTCAAAAAATTACTTTTATTATCATGCAGAAGTGATTGGGAAGGTTTTAATATTACATTTAAGGATCGTAAAAAAGGTTTGCACCATGAATCTGGAGGGTCTATCAATTTTTTGTAGTGTAAACACCTTTCTATGAAAAATTCTGTTACAACACCATGGGAGTCTATGCCTTCTATGGGACAGTTACTGGGTATTATATGATATTGAGCTGAATCCTTGGATAAGATTCCCGCCTGTTGTTCAATGACTTTTTGTAAAATGGTCGCATGATGTTGGGAAAACTTAGAATCTATGTTAAAAGTAATGTCTTGGAAAATATAATGCACTGTGGAATCTTTTTCATGTAAGTTAGACTCTTCTATCTCTTCTTTAGGTAGCTGTGGAGTTATAGGAGCAGAGGTTGGTGATGATAATGACAATTGAGGTGCATTCGACATAGCTCTTCTCCACAATTTATCACCTTGAGGTTTGAATTTGATTCTTGGATTAGTCCTTGTTACTGAATTAGTGGTTGGATCTCTAATTACAGAAATCGGTTCAGCCAACGAATCCCAACAGTCACAAGAATTTATTCCAATTTGATCCAGTGTGGTTCCAGGTTCGATCGTTTCTAATAAGTAATATGGATCAAACTCTAGCAATGCATTTCTTTTATGACAGTCTAATACCCATTTGGGATGAATTATAGGAATCCCCAATTCCATTGCTGCTTTTACGCGAATACCATCTAGTGAATCAGATACAAATACAACTAACGTTCCTTGACTTTTAGTTTGACAATCCTTGGTAAAATGTGTGCTGTTACATTTAAAGCAGCCTTGTAAGTAACATAACTGTTCTAATCTTTGTAAAGTGCAAATCTGATCATCAACTCTACCAATAAACACATATACTCCATCGAGGGGCGGTAAAGAGTACCTTGATCTTAGTAAATCCAGTGCTCCGCTTAATTCTTCGCCTGCTAACCATCTTTGATAAATTGATTCAACAGATTCCGTAGAAACAAATATAATGTCTTGACGATGTCTGACTGCAAATTTGTATTTCTTTGTGTCTTTTGTCTTACCGATGACTAAAACGTTTACTTGAAGAGTTAAATCTCTATTGAAAAACCCACCTAATTTAACAATCTTTTTGGAAATATTTCTTGAGCAACTCTCATCGTTGAATCCAGTTGGACAAAACGTTATACCTTGGAAAGGTTTCATACGTTATTGTAGAGAACTCAACTGTTTAGTGTTGATAGTTTTGTAGATTTTTTACCGATAGATTTTTAAGACGCGATGCATACTCAATGATATGTTGTGGGAATAATATACAAGGAGAACGTACAGGCAATGGACGAGTTATGATCTTGATAAGATCGTCTATGATACAGCTTGTTAGGTAGAAAACAGTTCTTTGTCTTTGCGTACAGTTAGCCTTTTTTGAAAAGGAAAAAGGAAAAAATTTATGCGCAAACCCGGAATCGAACCAGGGGCTCATCGATGGCAACGATGAATTTTACCACTAAACCATTTGCGCTACTTACTTGTTGTTGGTTTACTTTAATATCATAGTATCTTATAAGAGTACGAATTCTGCTTGATTCATCAGCTAAGTATAGTGTGTATCATTATATTGGACGTGTTAGTGACAACTGACCCTGTCCGATCCATGCTTCTAAGATAAAGTATTTGTCTATGATTCTTCACCTCCGCGGACTTCCGTCGGCGGATAGCTTATCAGTTTATACGTGTATTGATACTACGCTTTTTTCTCTATCTTTCTCCGCTCTGAATCTCTTATATAAGAGATTAAAGATTGAGGGAGCAGTACCAGTCTTAAGAACACATCATACTGAAGGGAACCTAGCGCTATAAATTTTTCTTTTACAGCTCACTTATGTAGAAGATCCCGATATGAGTTAGTATGGCAATTAGACGCATCAAATAAGTAACTACGAAGATGAGACTTCAATAAGGGATGGTACTTGAATGGAACGGCCTTCAGACATATGCAGTGAATCATTCAGTTCTCGCCTAAATAAGATCTTCTTCTTCTCTTTTTCAAAAATTCCGAGGTATTGCCTT
Source organism: Zygosaccharomyces rouxii (assembly GCF_000026365.1). Classification (NCBI taxonomy): domain Eukaryota; kingdom Fungi; phylum Ascomycota; class Saccharomycetes; order Saccharomycetales; family Saccharomycetaceae; genus Zygosaccharomyces; species Zygosaccharomyces rouxii. The sequence goes on along the minus strand of NC_012996.1, from coordinate 1,223,119 downwards.
CTTCGAGCAGACCTTGATTATTCTGGGGGGGAACTTATTTACTCCGAAAATTGCACTTAATATTTCGGAGGTCGAGATACAAAGTTTGTTGGATCCATGCATCTAGTATGCATGGTTAGTAGGCACTTCGGTAAAACCAAGTGGTTGTGCGATCGGAAAAATTCGCCCGTTCGGAGGAATTCAACTGCGTAATGCGGGGTAGAGAGAGGGAGACGAAAGTTGGAAGATGACGTCATTGATTACAGGCGCGCCAAAATTTACAGAGAATAATCTCCATCCGGTCGCCCGCGAAAAGACCGTGACTATTGGACCCTGCTCCGGTGTTCCGGCCCTTCAGGGCCGGCCATTCACCGGCCGGTTATTATGTTATTATTTTATTCTTTTTTAGGGGCCATGCTTTGTCCTACTCCCCCACCCCCGCACATATGCATTATTTACTCATCATGACTCTTCTAGAATCACTCAGAGTCTTCCGCAGCGCAATAGTTGCCCACATTGGTGGGCGGAGCGAAATACCTGGTCTAGTTCCCTCGTCTCCGTTGCTGCCCCTTTTTTCCTCTCCGATTACTCCTGCTCGTCTCAGTGCACGTCATAAAATAACCGCCCACAGTAATTAACAGGTTTTTTTTGCAACACGATGACGTACTATATCCTTACCAACTCTTCTGAATCCAGTTCTAATTCTGATCCGAAATCGAAGTTTGAGAATGGCATTAGTAACGGTAACAATAAAAGAGTGAACACATATTCTCATACACAGGGAAAACGGGGAATAACCGTAATAACAATACTGATACTAATTCTCAATAATAATAATAATAATGGACATAGGAAAATAAAGTTTCTTTTGTTATTTTGTTTTTTTTTACCTTTACCTTTGCCTTTACCTTTAAATTCAAATTTACTATCGCAACCTCAATTTGGTGTTTTGAAAGAGCATTTAGGTTTAAAAAAGAGGTTAATTATCGGTCTTCCTTTCTTCGAGAAATGTGGAACATTTCAAGTTCTGCTTAAAAGGTTTAATCACAGAAGATAAATTGTTTAGTTATGCCAGTTGAAAAAAAGGAGGGCAAGAGGAAATATGGTCAACCGCGGCCACCTCAAGGTGAAAAAGCATTACTGATCGCCAAGAATAAAAAGATGAGACAATCACAGGCCTGTGATAGATGTAGATTGAAAAAAATCAAATGTGATGGTATGAAGCCAACTTGTTCCCAATGTACTAAAGTTAATTTTACATGTAGGACAAGTGATAGGTTAACTAGAAGAGGTTTCCCCCGTGGTTACACAGAGATGTTAGAAAGCGAAGTTGTTAGATTACAAAAAATATTAGAAGGTAAGGGAATTAGTGTTGAAATAACTGATGAAAATATTAATAGCAGTAATGATAATAGCGGTAATGATAATGATAATGATGATAGTGATATTAAACCAACCATGATACCATCTACATACGGTGATTATTCACAAGAGGAAGAAAGGAGTCTCTCAAATACGAATGGGGGTGGTGAGTTGGAATTCCCATTTGTTAATGATACTTTTCATTATTATGATAATTATCGGAGGGATGAAAATTATATGGGCAATAGTACATGGAATATGCTAACAGGCTCATTACCGGCACCACCCGATGAGGCTACAAAAAGACACTGTGAAACTGATTCTTTTATCAATTATCAATTATCTGCAATGAAAAATATTTTACAATTGGATAGTAACTTTCTTTTCTTACCCAGGTTCCTTCTGGTCAAATATGATTACAATTTACCCAAACTAGTTAAATTACTACGAACTGCAGTAGCAGATTTCGGTAAATTCGAAAATTCATTAGTACCGATTCTATATCCATTTGATAAATGGGAGAATGATTTGTTACATCATTTAATTCATCAGGATGCTAGTTTGTCTACAATTGACACAGATGTTAATCCAATAAGGTTATTAACCTTACTTTACATCATTCAACTTAACTGGTCATGTTTTAACGATTTTAAACTGTTTCAATTGACGAAAATGGTTTGTTTATCCTCAAAGACAAAATTGGAGACGTTACAATGTATTTTATTGGCAAGTTTTTATTTTATGGGAGGCCAAACGTCATCAATTATACATCACTCAAGTGATAATTCACAGGTTTGGGCGACAGAATTACTTCATATTGCATATTCAGTGGTTTTAAATTTAGGTCTTTATGTTAACTCAAAAAGAATGATTTCGATCCATCCCAATTGGGAAATTTCACCTCAAAGTCATAGGGTAGTTACATTTTGGGTTTTCCAATTTTTAGATTCCTGGTGGACATTATTACAAGGCTTACCCAAATCAAACTTTTTAGTTGATGAATTTCGTCCACAATCGGTAAAATCTTTAAACGTGCCATCCTTAACACCATTCACATTGCTTCTAAATTTCACTGCAGATTCTTTAGATGGTTGTAATTTGTTGCATACTTTATCAGGTGGTCATTCTAATGGTAAGTCTAAACTTGTCTACGTGACGGAATCATTTCGTCGGCTACTCGTTAAGTGGAAATTATACCATCAAATTCAAGATCATGAGGATGATTTTGATCCTGATGATGATAACGGTCATGGGTCAACCACTCTAACAAAACCTGATATGGTTGAGATTCAATTGACATTGTTTTATTTGATCATATCTTTTCTTTCGAATGAAAAATTTACACATCCAAATAAAGGTGAATCTTCTATTACTGCTACTAATGATTTTGACAATACATCATTGCATGGTTCCAATTTAGAAGAAATTGCGTATGAAATTTTATCGTTATATTCACTTGTTTTAATGGATCATGCAAAGTTCGAACAGCCACAACAGTTAAAGGTTGTGCATTTACTGCCCTGTCATAATAGGGACATTATTCGTCTGTGTTTAACCACTTTAAACAACTGGGTATTAGCACCAGGGAGTAATAACGATGAATTAAAGGGTCAAGTACATTGGAAATTTGATCGTTATCAGAGTATGATAAATCAATGGTGTAGATTTTACCTGGCTGATAAATTACATGATCCACTTTTACAACAATTAATTGTTTCGTTTAAATTAAATTTGAATGGCGGTGGTAACAACAATGGGAACCATGGTCAAGCCTTTTATAATTGGAATGAAATAGACTATTTGGAGAATGTTGACATGTTTAACGATAATCCTCAAATATTCACTAAAAATCAGTTGTTAAGATCAAACCCACATGCAGTTATGGAACAGTTTGATATCTTTGCACCTAAGGTGGATGGTGGTAGACCAATTTTTGATAATATTCAACCTACCACTTTACAACGACAAGAACAAAAACAAAAACAAAAACAAAAACAACAAAATGTCATCAATGCTTCAAATTTGAATGAGAGTCGAAAGCCAAGAAGTAATATTAGCGAACATGATAGTGCTAATATCATTGACATGTCGAAACATAGATCACAAATTTTAATTGCTAATGAAGAAACCGATGATGGTTATGCTGAGGATGATGATGATGATGATGATAATGATAAACCGTTGGAAATTCCCTTAAGCAGAAGAACGGGTTCTTTGTTCCAAAGAAATGGTCATAAAAATGATAGCAACAAGTTATCTGTGCATCGTGGTAACGATCGACTAAGACGGCATACATTAGACCACGTTTTTTTAGGCCAGGTACCGCAATCAGATGTTAACAATTTGAATGTGTCTGGCTCTAATGAAACTCATCAAGAGGGGCTGGCTCCCTTGCAAAATGGTGAAGGAGAAGGAAGGGCAACTTCAAGTGGGACGCATTCACTAGAAAATTATGCATTGAACGCCAATACAAATAAAAGGAATCGGTCTCAAAGTATTAGCGCTCCACCTAATTCGGATCCAAATGGTGCATTGATTCCTGCTACATCAACAACAGCAGAAGTGGTAGTACCAGAGCAAAATGACGTTTTATTTGAAGGATTCATTGATGAAGGTGCTCATGTAAATCCTTCCAATCATGATCAATTCGTTGAGACACCAAGGGCATTAGTCGATATGTTGATGTTACCACCTCAAAATCATCAGCATACTCAAGTAGTGAATCCTTCATCAACTTTAACTGCTGGCAGTAGTAGTACTACTCATAATGGAGTGTACAAGCAGACTTGAGTGACTGCGTGTTTCTGTTTGACTTGCATTTTTGTAAATTTATTTATACTTTTGTTTTTTTACTCATTGAAAGGTTCGATCGGAGAATAATTGATTAATCTTTTAGACACACACACACACACACACACAATGTATTTAAAAGTGAAAAGTTACTAGAAAGTAATGAAGAAAAGGAATAAGATTAAATTGCCCTCCTTGAAAGATGAGGATGTACCGTTTAAAGATGACAATGGTGCGAAACTAAATGTTGAAATGTTACAAGATGATTTTAACGAAGAGGACCCTCTGCCCCTTGTTGGTGGTCTTAAGAAAATGGGACAAATTCCGATAGAGACTAGTGAGAAAACGGAAGAAAAGCACAAGTACGATGGGTTGTTCAAGAAGGATGTCAAAGTTTTGAATTTGGAAAATATGGATCTCGATATGGATCCAGAACTGCAACCGCCGGAATCTTTCCAACCAAAGTCCAATTTCCGGGAGAAAGATTATGTCAAACTGCTAGACAAGGAAGAGAAAAAACAAATTACGGCTCAGATTAAAAAGTTTGGTGGTGATAGTGACGAGGATGATGCATTGCAAGAATTTGAAGACGATAGATTGGCATTGAGCAATAGGGAACAAAAATTGCAAGACGCCAGAAAGAAAAAACTAATTCAAGATGTAATCGCGGAGGATTGTCAAAACGAAGGCAGCAGTAGAGAATGGGAGGCAAATCTAATGAACAGGGTTCAAATACAGAGAGGTCCCACACTGCCTCCACTCTACAAGGGAATTATAGATGGAAATGCATTGGAACAAGAATTGTCGAGGGTTCAACAACAGAAGAGGCAACTAAAGGCAAAGTTGATTCTTTTACAAAACCAAAGGCACATTTTACGACATACGAGAGAAGAGTTAGTGACAAGAATCAAACAATTGGGAACCTACTAGTTGACTCATTGGTCGGTTGACTCATCGATCACAATTAACGAGGAACTTTACCAGCTGAAAAATTTGCTTGCTTTGGTGCCGTGCGTATTATAAAAACTCCTTTGGGTGGTATGGTGCCCAACGATATCACTGGGGATTAAAAGGTTGTGAAAAAAAGAGGTCTTAAGTTCAACTGACAACGAGGTTCATTACGATCAATTGAACTTTATTGGAGCCTGCTAACATTATCGTTGAAAAGCGGTTCAAAAGGACGAAAAAGGGAAGATTATTAGTTTTTCGGAGTTTTCATAACTACCAGTGTTTCTATTATATTCAACATGCGTCATCTAGTTTCGATTAAAGATTTGAGTGACAGGGAATTAGAAGTTTTAGTGGATAAGGCTGAGGAGTACAAGAGAATTTTCAAGAGACAAGATATCAATGAAGTGCAAAAGAATCATTTGAAGTTATTGGGGAGGACTGTTGCATTGATTTTCAGTAAAAGATCAACTAGAACAAGAATTTCCACTGAAGGTGCAGCAACATTCTTCGGTGCACAACCTATGTTTTTAGGTAAGGATGATATTCAGCTAGGTGTTAATGAATCATTTTACGACACAACAAGAGTTATATCTTCAATGGTTTCTTGTATCTTTGCTCGTGTTAATTCGCATGACGAAATTCTTAAATTGGCTAGAGATTCCCATGTACCTATTATCAATTCTCTTTGTGATATGTACCATCCATTGCAAGCTATTTGTGATATGTTGACCATTAAAGAAAGCTTAAACTACAAGAAAAACAAACTTAAAGTAGCATGGATTGGTGATGCTAACAATGTTGTTAACGACATGGCAATTGCATGCTTAAAATTGGGCATGGATTTTACGGTATCAACTCCACCAGGTGTGGAATTATCGCCAATTATTGTAAATGCTGCTGAAGAAATCTCAAAAAATAACGGTAGTAAACTGGTCTTAACTCATGATTCAGTGGAAGCCGTAAAGGGTGCGCATGTCTTAGTTACAGATACCTTTGTATCAATGGGTGAGGAATATGCAAAGGAAGCAAAATTGAAACAGTTCAAAGGTTTCCAAATTAATCAAGAATTAGCTCAACATGCAGATTCGAATTACAAATTCATGCATTGCTTACCAAGACATAAGGAAGAAGTCACCGACGAAGTCTTTTACAGTGATCATTCCATTGTTTTTGATGAAGCTGAAAATAGACTTTATGCAGCTATGGCCGCCATCGACGTTTTTGTAATCAACAAGGGAGATTTTGACGCTTAGAGGAAGAAGATAAGTGATGAAAGATTTGCTAGTATTTTTTTTTTTTTTTTTTTTTTTTTCTTAATACAAGTATTTAGTGAATTTCAAAAATTTATGCAAATGCCAGCTTCTATATCTTGACTATCCAGGTCGATACACTGAGAACCTGGCGGTGGATTGTTACTAAATATTTTTTGGCATAGTTCGTTGGAATAAAACGGTTTTACGCCATCTTGTAGAATACCAACGGTAATGTGGGGGATTGCATTTCCACAAGAAAGTTCGGATACAATGTGATTATGAGGGTCCAAGACTGCGGAAAGTTGCACAACCATAGAAACTATTTTCTCGTCCCAACATAATTTAATAGGTTTAAATTTAATTTTGTCACCGGTAGCCAAAATTTGTGGTAGATCCTCCAATTTTTCTAATTCTGAGTTGTATCTGTTTAGATAAGATGCCCAAAGTTGCTTAGTTTCTGGTGCACCATTTTTGCCCTGTGTAACATGACATAGTGTTATGTGGAATTTAGGTTGAAACCTGTCTTCTTCAATCAATTTAGATAAACTAGATTTTCTTTCAGAATTTAGTCCTTCAAAAGTTTTCTTGACAATTTCAATGATATTCTCCTTTTTTTCAATATTGGCAGAAAAATAGACCGGGCTGATTCTTTTGGATTTATCAGATTTTTTACCTCTGTTTTTGTCCTTATTTCTGTTACCACCACCACCGACTACTTTTTTAGTAGTTGGTTTGTACTCTAGACTCCTTTCCAATGCTTTTTCAATTTGTTCATCAGTGGGAATGTTGGGAACTAAAACAGGATACTTTTCATGCAATTTCTTCGCAGTTTCTTTAGCATTGATGAGAGAAGAGTTCGTATCTAGGGAATTCAAATGGATCACATAATCGAAAAGGTTATCTGGATCTCTGTTCTCATTAATTGGTTGGTATCTTTTCACAAACCCATTCATGATACCTAAAACTTTTTGTTCACCATAAACTGAACTTTTAATACTTTGATGGTTATCACCTCTAGCAAGAACTCTATCGATGGTCAATTTTTTCACTTTTTCCAAATCGTCGTAGGAGGCAAATGATAAACCAATAGTCTTAATATTGGTATAGTAGGGAAGATAATTTTCTCTCAATTGTTCGACCCAGGTGAATAACTGTTCACGTTCTCTACGTTGATGATTATTTCTGTCGACAAAGACACATTTGATATCTGGTTTGGCTAATAGCTCGAGTGATTTCTTTATGAGCATTGATTTGTCCTTACCTGTAATATCATCATTTTGAATATGCCCCCAATTTGGGAATAAATTAGTTAAAGTTAATGCAGTAGTAGTTTTACCACAACCAATGACAGAAATAGGGAAAATTAAGAACTTTGTCTTTTCATCCACAATATCAGAATCATTAGTGGCATTTTTCAGTTCTAATTCCTGAATCTTCTCCTGGTTCAAAATCTCCAATCCTGACATACCGTATGATTTCAAAAACATATTTCTTAACTTAATAATTCCAAATCCTTTCATGTACTGTTCACTTAGTTTAGGATCGTTGTCTAAGATGGGAATAACGAAATCGAGATAATTGTTGGTAATAAATTTATGCCTTTTGTACTTCAATAACCTAGACTTGCTAGAGATGTATTGTTTAGTCACTTCTCTCCACTGTCTGTACATTAAATATGGTTCTTCAAATTTAAATTTGAAGAAGAAATCTTGACCAGTTTCAGTCAAATGGGTTCTAATGACAAACCCCTCTACTTCCATGCCTTTATAGGTACCATCATGGGAGCATTTGTCCAAGAAAGATTTCAATGAGGTTATATCTGGTAGGTCAAAATACATAGTTGGTTTAAACCCATATTCTTGAGCAAAACCGTTAACCTCTTTCATGGGCCAAGTGACAAATTCAGGTTTGTTTAAATTTACACCGTGTAAGTACAATCCTGCACTGTCACCAGTATACTCCAAAATGTGTTCTTCGAAGGAATCATCACAGTATTCTGCCACAAGTGTCACGTTCAAATCGTACAATCTTCGGGCAAATTGTTTAACATCTACGTTTCTCTCACGTAGGAGATTCAACAAGTAGTTTCTACCGAATTCAGCATGGTTTCTATCCACATCGTCTCGAGGTCCAGTTGAGTGTTTGGAACAAACCACGAGAGTCCCGTCTTCAAGACCCGATATGAATATGATACAACCGTTGGATTTTAAAGTAATAGTATAGGGACCCACAGTGCCTTTAGCTATAGAGTCCCATTTGGTAAGACTCATTTCATCGATGTTAAAGAATTTGTCATAACCTCTAGTTACAATTTGTGGGTTTTCTTTATCATCTGTGATGAACAACCCACGAGCATTACAAGGTAGCGTAATATTCTTTTTACCATAATCCCATTCTTGGAATTTCCAGCTAACAACACGACGATCACTATTGAACAATTGACAGACTCTTTTGCTTGATTTACCACGACCTGAAAGTTCACTAGATCTCTCTAGGGATGCTACTAAATTTTTCACTTCTTTCACACTAGGTCTTTGCAAATTCATTTCTTTCGAGTTTTCAATATTCATTACACGCCATGGAAATGAACCTGAAGCTCTGAAGAGTGTTGGACCCTGGTATCTCTTAATTGATCTTACAAGTTAAGCTTATAATTTTTCAATATCAAAAAGCGATGAGGTTGACCCGCACACTGGAAAAGTTAGCTGGAGATAATCAATCAATAAAGGAGTTTAACCTTTTAGACCTTTAAATAATGGTAGCCACGCAGTATCAAGGGTTTGACATCTAGAGCTTTGGCAGTTATCACAATTGAAAATGGCTACGGAAATTGATGTGGATGAGGCAGACGTTCTTGTTTATACGCAGGGCCTAGAAAGGGCCAACAGGTTGACCACGGATATTAACAAATCACTCAAGAATATTGCCCTAACGTCGAGCCATTCTAGCCGCCTATTCACACCAATTCTTTCTAGAAACAATATGCTATCTACATTACAAAGAAATATTGAGAGTACACTCAATTCTGTTTCCTCAATTAAAGATTTGGCCAATGATGCATCTAGACACGAAATTATACTGAGTAAAGGTTTCAAAAACGTTGGATTGAAGCAGTATATCCAAGCAGTACATAAATTGGATGATATGTTAGATGACATCAAAGGTGGTAAGGAAAAGCATGCAGACAATGCGGAATTTGCAGGTATGCTTTCACATTTAACAGGGTTGATTAGATCAAGTGAAGTTAGTTTAAGGAAATACTTTGTTGCACTTCTTACCAGTATTAAACCTTTTGATCCTCAAATAAATATTAACAAGAAGATGCCATTCCCTTACTACAGCGATGAACAATTGAACGATATGGTTATCATTTTGGATTATTTCCATAATGCCTCCGATGATTCTACCGCAATTGATAAAATGGTAGCGGATGAGAGATGTGACTGGATATTAAAATGTATGGCTTTTCTGGAACCATTTGCCAAACAGATAAATGTTGCGGGTTCTCAACCTTATGAAAAGGGAACTAGTGGGTTGAACAGTTATGCAGAGGCGTTACTTGGTTTTATTGCCAACGAAAAATCGTTTGTGGATGATTTGTATGTGCAAGAATCAGATATGAAGCCAATCGTCTTTTGCAATATTGTCATACCGTTGATTACTGCATACACAAGATTAGTCAATTTGAATCTGGATTATGTGCGAAGTAATTTGGCTAACACGGGGATTCTCATTTTTGAATTGGCAGATAGTATTCATAACGTAAAACGTATCTTAAGAGGTACACCATTGGAGAACACTAAGCCGATGGAAGATTGTGCTGGAAGCGTTCACAAAGTTACCCAATTGTTGTTCAAGGAAGTTATTCAGCATGTGGAATCAAGAGTCAATTCGATGGCAAGTATACCGGCAGATAACGGTGTCACTGAAGCTACAGTAGAAACAATGTCACGTCTGAGGAAGTTCAGTGGTTATAGTAATGGCTGTCTGGAGGCCATGGAAAGTATCACAAGGGAAAGTTGGCTCCCTATGAATTTCAGAGGCAAGGAAACTACTTTACCAATTAATTCTGAATTACCTACTCCCCAGGCACGTCTTTCGTGTTTTTTCAGTGATTGTATTGACGTTCTCATAGTCAGTCTTGAAAGAAAATCACAGAAGTTGTTAATGCCCAATAGGGAACATGAAGTCGCTACTCCTAACAGTAAGAAGAATGATCATAAACCACGTATTGGTTTCTTTATCATCATGAATATGACTTTGATAGAACAAATTGTGGAAAAATCTGAAATAAACCAAGTATTGGGAACTGAAGGTCGCTCAAGGTTGGATAAATTGAAGAAACGTTACGTTAACTATATGGTTGCGGACTGGAGACAATTAGCTACTAACTTGATGGACTCAGTGTTTGTAGACAGCACAGGTAAAATTTCTTCAAAAGATAAGGATCAAATCAAGGAGAAGTTCCATAAGTTCAACGAAGGATTCGAGGAGTTGGTATCAAAATACAAACAGTATAGGCTCTCTGATCCTGGCTTGAAGTCGACTTTGAAGTCAGAGATTGTCTCCTTGGTTATGCCTATGTATGATAGATTTTATCGCAGGTACAAGGATTCATTCAAAAATCCAAGAAAACATATCAAATATACTCCCAGTGAGTTGACCTCGATATTGGACCAAGTAGGTAGGTAGTCTTTCAGTTAGTTAGGTAAATTGAATAAAGAGGAAAAATAAATATCAATACCTAAGTCAAAAGTTTATTGGGAAGTTATATCCAAGCTTATATACGTAACCATAGTTCGTCAACAAAGAATCAAAAGTGTTCATATCCAATGACTATAATCAAATCAATATGAGATGGCAAAAATGGAGAATAACAACTTGGTCACTCCACAAGTGAATTTATCGACAGAAGAAAGATCCTTCGTCACGAGGCGAAGTGGCCTCTGTACCAACTTCATTCACTAATTGCTTCTCAGGAGAGGATCTTTGGAAAGTTGCTGGTGGCATACGAATATTTGAGTGCTGTGACATATTAATACCATTGGCGGAGGCAAAAGGGCTTCCTGAATGTCTTGAGTCGTTAGCATTTTGCATTCCTGAATCTTGGCTATAAGGACTAAAGTGGAGGGCTTCTTTAAAATCATCTATCACATGATTCCTGTCAGCTACATTGGACGAGTAAGAAGGACTAACCACTGGGGAAAGATCGGGACCCATACTCATTTGTAAGGGATGCCATGGACTGGAATTTCGGTCATAAAGTGCAGTAATATCGACGGAAGTATCCACAGGAGCTTCAGTATAGTTGGCAATCGAATCTCTCGATTGCATGGCAAAGTCATCTACACTCGCATTATGGCGGCTATCTGATCTTTGTAAAAGCGGTACTAGATTGCTTTTATTTGCTAATGCAGCCACGCTGTCAAACGAAGACGACCGACCTACTGATGATGAAATAGAGCCATTGGTGTCATTTCTGTTAGTCATGGGAATAGCTCCAGGAGGATCTTCATCAAGAATTTCACCCAACCCAGTGAGTCCCGAACTATCATTTCTTACTGTGGAAGGTAGAGTATCAGTTGGTAGAGAAGATTTAGCATGTGTCTTTGCATCTTTCGTGGGTAGTGTGCTAGTTGTTAAAGAGGCCCTGGGGGGAGATTTATTTTCTAGACCTGGATTGACTGGATGCATTATTGGGGATCTTAAAACAGCAACAGGTAAATTAGGTGATGTTTTGGAGGCACCTTGGAAATTGAAACCGGAGGCAATATCTCCATCGTCTTCGGCATCATTCTCGTTACCCTTCAGACTGGCTTCTAAGCTGTTTCTCGTGTTTCCCAAATTTTCTTGTCTCGAGAGCGGATCCAGTGAGTAATCACCTGCCAATTGTTCATCCAATGTAGGTTTCTCCTCGTTTAATTTACTTAGGGTAATCTTGGGCACTTCAGGAGGCTTTGAAGTTGACGAATTCTTTTGCTCTTTTTCTAGCTCGTCATACTTTAGCACGTCTGTGTAAGTAGGTGGATCAAGTGGTAAATCATTGAAGGGACGAAACTCATCGTTATTGAAATCAAAACTTGGTGGTGGCGCAATCCACGGTGAAATAGATCTTAACAAGGGAGAACTTACCGGAGAAAATGGAACAGCTTGTGGGGATGCAAGTTCTCTAGGGATAGTTTCCGGCTGATAGATATTCGATCTTAATTTAGGTGAGGCAAAAGTGGGGTCGAAATCTTCGCCGGCTCTTGAGTTACGACGATCACGATTACGAACAGGCTTTTGACTAGAGCTCCTGATGCTATTTGCCAACTTCACATCCATGGAATGTACTTCTGGTGATAATATCGGTGATAACAATACTTCTTTGGGGAAGAAAATGTTCGAATCGTGATAGATGTTCACATCTCCAGTATTACCGAATTTGGGACAAGCATTCAAAGCTTGTTCATTAGTAAAGACATGACTATCATAACTTGGCAACAGAGTGTTTGCATGTGAGCATAATTTGTGTAAGACATGGATTGGAGAATCAATGCTGATTTCATAGTGTTTTCTTTTACCATCGATCATTCTAGAAAGACGGAGACATAACTTGATCCAGTGGTTCGATTTAACCTTGTCAAAAGATGTATCAGGATGTATAACGTGTCTATCAGATACAATACTAGGAACGAACACTTGATATTCGTAATCTTTATTTACCAAGTCACCACTGCTTTCTTCTAATAAAAGGTTCCCCATATTCTTAGCCTTTAATGGACCCTTCTCCTCAGGATGCATGATGTTTGGACCGTTATGTTCTGCCAATAGAAATTTCCTAGTAGGTTCCATCCTATGCACCTTTTTACCTCTACAGTAGTATTCCATAGTCTCTGTCAAATAAATCCGAATTCTGTGCAAAGTAACCTTATCCAAAGGTGCAAAATGGAATGCAATCGGTAGGAAAGCATCTAATATAATATCCTTGGATGCGATGACGATATCATAATGCAATTGATCTTCCCAATCACGAGAAATGGCAATTGGTTCAGTTTCCTCCACACTTGAATCCGATTGCGTTCTTATCAACGGCACTGGTAATCGAGCGGTAACGTTAGACTTGAACGCACCAACTCTTTCAATGCTAGCAAACAATTGATATTCCACAAACCCAAAATCTGCTTTTATTGTTTCTGGGTATGAAGTTGGGATCGCTTGTTCAAAAGTATAGATATAGTCACCTGGTTGAAAGACAAAATGGTCTCCAGACCCGCTGGTACTACCACTGTCACCATTAACAGTTAAATGGCTATTACCACTACCTCCTATTCCACTACCACCGCCAGCACTACTAGCACTGCCACGACGTGAATTCTGTTCGTTTGAATTTGAGAAAGTACTGCTTAACAAATCGGATATCAAATTGGAGGATCTGTCATGCTTATTTGGTGACGGTGAGGTGGCTCTTCGCAGTATAGACATGGGGGAAAGTGTCCTATTTGACGTCGAAGTTGTCGAAACATCTTTACCGCCCGTAGTAACTCCTAATCCTATAGGACCCGCATTGCTAGTACTTCTTTTCCTCCCACCAGCCTGATGATCACCACCACCATTTTCTGCATCGAAATTAAAACTCGATCTTGGACTATGAGCTGAAAAACTCCCTCTTCTATTTCTTACACTTTCTAAACTTTTGTAAATTGATGCACCTGATTCTCTAAGTAGAAAACTATTATCATCCGTATGAGTCAATCCACTCGTCGTGGTGCTACCGTCATTCTGATAAAATGGCCAAACGTGATTTACAATATCGCAAACCTCAACAAATTCTTGTCTCTTTGGTGGTATTCCTTCCGGCCATTCAGTTCTAGAGTAACCTTTAAATGATAAAGAAACGCTTTTCAGTTTGCTCGGTTTCAATACTCTTAGAATTAAAGATCCTCTAAGCATACTTGGAGGAGTTTCACTCTGTTGAGTTTGATTAAAGCCTTGTATGAAAACAACAGGTTCTGCTAATTTGATGAACACTTGAATCGAGGACGTTTGAGATAGAGGTTCTGCATCTGAAGAAACGTCTACATCATTCTCCAGTGGGAAAACAGGAGATCTGACTGCCGTAAGCTCTTCCATCTTGTAGTCGTCCTAATATTCCCTTCTCTGCCCCTCTATATCACTATGGAATCCTTTAGTCACGCAGACCCTTGACCTAAAATAACTATAATTGTTCAAATGAGCCTAGTTGAAGCTCCTCTGTATCATAGATATATGAAGTTTGTATTATTGAAGTATATTGATTAATTAAGTTAAGTCAACTTTCCTTCTTATCTTAGTCAATATTCTAAAAGGGCGATGCAGGTTGTGATCACAGGTCCCCTTTTCTTTTCTCAACAATCAGGCAAGAGATGGACGTAGAAGAATATAACCAGTATTAATTGCAGGACATATTTAAAGAAAGTAAACAAAGTTTAACAACCAAGACTGTGGTACCTATTGTAAAGAGATTCATAACCTTTAAGTGCGATCGTAAATTATAATTGGCTATTGGCAGTTTGTTATCGCTTGTATTACCGTTCGCGTCCTTCGAGAGCCATGTGCTTGGAGACAAAGCAGCTCGCAAGGTTCGAACTCGAGAACGTAGGAAACCGTTCTTTTCTCGATGAATGGACCAAGAAACTTGTACCAGCCGTGTGCGGCTGATAAGTGATTGATTAATTAATTAATTGAATTAAAGTGGTTTAAACTTTTTTTCTTTTGCAGACCTCGGCGGCTGCTGTGCCTTGCTTAGATACAGTAGTAGGAAGTAAAAAGATTACCCCACACAATCGAGACTCCTATTTTCTGCGGAAGTTTCTGTAATTGGCGGCTACTGATCAGGATGATTGGAAAAAAAAGGGGAGTGCAGAGTGGAGATATCTAGGGGTTTGTATGACTACAGATCTAGCGGGTGAGGAAAGATGAGAAGAGTGGAAATGATCATTATATAAAGGGGCGATTTTCTCCCATTTTTCTACCCTCGGCGCTTCCTTTCGTTTTTGCCGCCGTTTGTACATATTGGTCACTGAGTCAAAGGAAGCTCTCGCATTCAGAGTAACTTGTTCAGGCCGGTAATGCAACCGCTGACCTTCAATTGTTTTGGCTTTCGAGTCCATAAACCCGATCTCTTAAGACTACACATACACATATACTGCTAAGCGTGCCGGTAGCTAGGTAGCTAGGTACATTCGCTCACCCACACCTCTCTGTGTGTGTGTGTGTGTGTGTCCTTTTGTCGTTTATTACGGAATCAACGTCCAGAAATTTACTTCGTCGGAACTTCGGTACACCATCCGCATCCTGTAGTAGTTTCTGGTAGCTGAAGACAAGAGGAAGAAAGGAAAAGGAAAAAAAGAAAAAAGAGCTCGAGAGTCTTGGGAACGAGTTTCCGTTTACGATTTCTCAACATACTGTGTGTGATTTATTCCGTTCCATTCCACCTTCTTCGTCAACTCCGACATGAAAAGGAACAGGACCATCAAAATCATCATCATCACCCACTTCTTTTTTTCGATTCTGTCAGCCCATTTTTTTTTTTTTTTTCGAAGTTTAGAGTGAGCGCATCACCGTTGTTAATACTACTATCTAGAAAGAGGCGAGGCATAGGAATATTCAACAACAATTCACATTTTTTTGTCTTACCACTTTAATAGTTTTTTCCTGTTGAACCCAGAAGCCGACCTTATAAGAACCTAGGGACTAAGATAAGTTAAACGAGAAAGTACGTTTACCAAGTATTTTTTGACTTTATTTTCGACTTCAAAAAATTATCATCGACTATTCACTTGTTTGTTCACTAGATCATTCCACATCAAGGGAACAGAACAGTGATGCTTAGATTAGCGCAACAACAGACGCAAGTGATCAAGGGCAGGCTACCCAATCAGTTTGCCCATGCTTCTGCAAGGAATTCTTTCAACCATTCTATAAGGTTTAACAGCGCTGTAGCATTAGAAAGACAAGATTCTGGCAACGGACCATTACCTCATAATAACAAAAATAGTGCTACAAGTCAAAGTGCTAAACAAGCTAATGCTGCAGTTAACAAAGTGCGCCATTTACGTAATCAATTGGGGTCACAACCGTTCCCACCTGCCTACAGTAAAAACCGTCAAGGTGCTCATCCATCAACACCTGTAGATTCCCCATGGTATCACAAAGTATGTGCCTTTGAAGAATGTGTTGCTCAAACACTATACATGTCTCAGACTCCTAGACGTAGATCGATGAGACAACCAACAGATCACCCAACTTCAAATGCAAATCCATTATTTTGGGATTCTATTGCAAGAGCTATGGATTTATACCACGATTTGATAGATACTCCAGAGTTAAATTCCGACCGTGTGTCTCGTTTGGTCCATTTGTTGCACAATGGGTTAAGAGCTAACAGAAATCAATTGACTAGAATGAACAAAAAGCCAGATTACGATTCTCAGAGTTTCCATAAAGAGATGACCAATTATTTGTGTAAATCTTTGAGAGAAGTTGCAGACAACATGTTGACAAATAAAGTTGAATTGAATGAATACGGTGCCATGCATTTGATTACCGCGTTCAAGGAATTATTACTATTTGAAGAGGCTGTCAGTATTTGGAAAGCCGCCATCAATGGTACAAATCCATATTCTTCCAACATTTTCTTAAATCCTCGTGTGGTTGGTGTCATTCTACCAATTCTTTATGATCACGGCGTTCCATATCCTGAAATTCAAGCACTTTATGAAAAGTCCTCATCTATGATTAATTATTTCCATCCAAACCTTTCTGTTGGTATGATTAGAGCCAGTTTGTCAGCAGGTGAAAATGAAATGGCATTAAACCTTTTCCAACAGTTATGTGAAGAAAGTACAGAGATGAAATACGGATACTTGATAGAAACTCATTTATCCTTTATTGGTGAGTGTAATGATTTGAACGTTGCACAAACTTTTTTCGAAAAGGCCTTAAAGGATGAAATGCCTTACAAGATTGATCTACAAGTCTCTTATGTCAAATCTTTCTTAAGAAACGTTTGGAATCAAACTCATGATTTGCAAATGGTCTACGATATCTGGTACAAATCATCTGTTCATTATGGTAGAGATGTTAATCATGGTATTTCTTCATCCTTGAACGACACATTCTTTGACATTTTTTTCCAAAACTATGCTAATGATGAGGTTTCCGGTTTCCAAGCATTACAAAGTTTGATCCATACTTATAATGAAATTAAGAGAATTGACGAACCATTTTTCAACATCATTTTGGCTAAGTGTTCTGTTTGGCGTGATCGTAAGATCATTGAATATATCGATAAGAGTTACGAATTGTTCAACATTCCAAAGACTATTGTCGCCTACAGAATTTTGTTGAAATCAATGGGGTCTGTTGATGATGCCAGTAGTTTGGAAATCTTACAAAGATGGATAGATCTAGTCAGTAAATCTGATGAAGCTGGTCAGAAATTTATTGCTAATGCAGATTGGGCCGCTCTAAGAGACGCCACCGTCACTTGGACTCAATATATGAGAGATTTAACTGAAAATGGTGGTGGTGTTAATGCTGGTTCCGACCGTGATTCTTTACATTCTTCATCTAGCGGTAGTGAGGCTAACAGACAGTTGTTTGCAGAAATTGGTGGTGATGTAGATTACTCCCATCCAGCTTTGCAAGCAGCTAATGCTTCAGGTGCATTTGATGATATGGAAGCTCAGCAAGAGGAAATGCAACAAAGTCAAAATCAATTACAACAAGAACTTGGTGAGAGAATGAGTTTGTATTTGAAGATTGTCAAACGTTATTCACCATACTGTCGTGATCCTAGACAATTGACTAGATTGACGTCAGGAACTGCTGTTAAATATTCCGTTTTAGAGGAGGTATTACCCGAGTATGGTAGTCTAGATGTTTCTGATATTCCGGTACCTGAATTTCATAACATTAGACAAACCAACATTCAGTAGACTACTCCTAATGATGTTACGAAGAACTAAGGTTAAAAATTTATTATTGATTAGTCGATATTCAATTATAAATCGGTCATTATTCCTTCCATTCTAATTTATTCCGTTACAATACACTTCTTTTTTTATATTCATTGGGTTTCATTAAGTTTTAACTAATTATTCTTCTACAAAAATCAAAAAAATTTCAAAATCAAAGGTATTATTTTATGTTTATTAGTTATTTTATATAAAATAGATAGAATCTTTTCAATTAGTTTCATTAATAGTGATTAAACTATATATATAAGCGAAACTTCGAAAAAAAAAAAAAAAAAAACGTTAAGTACAGACATTGAAGGAGGGCAAGGTTATCACAATCAGACATATAGTTATGGGATTATGTTCCAGTAAATCTGCTCAAACACCTGCTACTAATAGCAGGACTGATCAAACTACAATTACTCAAAGAACAGCTCCTTCACAGCGTGCAGGAACGCAACCACAGACACTTGCTAAGACTCAAAAACAGACAAAACCTGAGAGAATAAAACCATCGGCAAAGACTGTTACGAAGACATCTCAAGCTCAAACCATAGGCGGTACAATCGATGAGAATAGGGAAAAGTTATCTCCCCAAGAAGCTGCAAGGTTAGCGGCAGAAAAAAGATTCCAAGAATCAAACGAAAAATCTACAAGAGGTGAACTAGGTAAAAAATTAGCACAAGAAAGAGCAAAGAGTTCAAGAGCTCATATACTACAGGAAGCTGAACAAAAAGAGGCCGAAAACAATAATACACCTTTGGTTTATGACTAAACTTGAACCTTGTACACACACGCATGAAGAGAGTTGTATTAATATTTAGTGTCTTTAATTGATTGAATGCCCACCTTGCGAACTCCTTCTTTAGCTTTACCTTCTAATAGATCGATGCAAAGTTTAATGTCCTTTTCATTATCAGATTCAATTAAAAGGTAAAGTTTAGGTTCATCTCTATCAGATTTTGGTCCTTGACCTTCAGGATAATATTTACCCTTATTCGTTATACTACAACCAGTTTCATTCTTGACAAACATCAATGTGGTATTTTTGGTGACTTCCCATCTCACTATCTGTGGCAAATCGTTAACATTAACATTAGCGATAAAAACCGTATCACCTTCAGGGCTAATATGATTTGATACCCGGTAGCGTAATTTGGGAACTTGTATTTGAGTTGATGATGATGCATCCTTCGTATTCTTCACATTAGGCTCATTATCCAGCGGTAATTTTTCATCATTCTCATAATATTTCTTTTCCTGTGATTGTCTTTCCTCTCTTTTTGATTCTAAATTATCTAAACCTTTACCGCCGAACCCTTGTGATACTTTAAATTTCCCACTCTGCATTCCCTTTTCAAATTCTTGACTCATTGACTTCAATTGTTTCACGATTCTGGGATCATGCTCTTCTAATTCTTTATCTCGAATAGCTTTGTTCAAAATAAAGGCACCAGCAATTTCGTCGTTTAATAAAAGCGTCATGGCGACACCTGTATGAGTACCTCTAGCTGTTCTACCCGTGGTATGCACGTATTGAGCGAAAGTTTTGACAGCATTGTATATCAGTACAAGAGACACTTCAGGAACATTAAGCCCACGGGAAAGCACTTCCGTACAAAGTAAAATGCTATTGGGAGTACTCTTGAAATTTTCCAAATTGTTTAATCTTTCTTGATACGGCTTGCCCGCATGTATAGAATAGATGGTATAACCTTCATTCTCTAATTTGATATGCAGTAAATCACATATTTGTTGACTGGAGACAAATATGATCGCTTTCTCATCTTTATTTTCTGAATCATTCCAATCTTGTTGCATTGGGACTCCATTTGAAGATTCTTCATGTTTCTCCAAAATCCGCAGTAACGTATTGAATTTTTCCTCATCAGAATTGGCAATGTCAAATCTTTGGGTAACATTCTCATTTACCAAACTCTTGGAATTAATGGTAATGCTCAATGGCCGATGAAGGACTCTCATAGCGAAATTTCTTAGTTTATTAGGGAACGTTGCACTGAATAGCACGCATTGCTTGTCAGGCCTTATAGTTTTCATAATCTGAGTAATCTGAGGTTCAAACCCCATGTCGAATAATCTATCCGCCTCATCCATAATGACAAAAGTGATTCTCCTCGTACTCAATAATTTACCAGTGTTCAACGTTAACAAATCGATAAACCTTCCTGGAGTCGCTACTACTATTTCAATCCCCTTTTTCAATTTTCTAATCTGTTCTTTTAATTCGGAACCACCAGTACAACATACAGAATTTACAGACTTGTCCTTGGCGGTGAACTTTGTCACTTCTTCATTGATCTGGATGGCCAATTCTCTCGTGGGGGCCAACACAAGCCCCAGTGGACCGGATTCATCACTTGCTAAATGTCTTTGAGCTTTGATATGTCTAATGAGAGGGAGTAAGTAAGAAATAGTTTTACCTGAACCTGTCTTCGAGATTCCAATTACATCCCTTCCACACATAATAGCTGGAATAGCCTGGGCCTGAATCGATGTTGGATTTTCAAATTTCAAATCGTTTATCAAAACACTCGTTATGTCAGATGTAAGCCCAAGTTGTGACCATCTAGTAATCGGTAAAGGACAACCATCCCCTCTAACTTTGATATTTCCCAAATTCAAGCGCAGTTCACTAATTTCATTATCACTAAGTAATGCTTGAGGCAGTTGTGAATAAAAATCCTTCCTAAATGATTCCAATTCATTCCTCTCGTAACGAATCTCCTTCACTTGCTTCTTGGATTTCATTTTAGCAATCTTCGCAAATTTAAATCCTTCCTCATCCTCATCACTTGACATTTCCTTCTCATCTGAAGGTACTTCGTTATCATCTGCATCCATTAAATTCACTGAAGGTGGCACCAAATTTCCGTCATCATTACTAGAAAGACTCTGTATGTATTTTTCCAATGGATCAACGTCGTCCTTGGCTTCAGAATT
The DNA here is from genome assembly GCF_000026365.1 of Zygosaccharomyces rouxii. Classification (NCBI taxonomy): domain Eukaryota; kingdom Fungi; phylum Ascomycota; class Saccharomycetes; order Saccharomycetales; family Saccharomycetaceae; genus Zygosaccharomyces; species Zygosaccharomyces rouxii. The sequence goes on along the minus strand of NC_012996.1, from coordinate 1,201,842 downwards.
GTTAACATCAACCACATCGTTATTCATAGGCTTAAAAAGCTCTATTCCCTGTGTTGAACCCTCTTCGTCACTCTCATCAAATGATATTTTCTTTGTACTCCTGTTTTTGCTAGACTTCACGGTTTTCCTAAAGGTGGAATCAGCCTGATCATTTTTCCTCTTTTTTTTCTTGGATTGTTGCAACTCTTGCTGACTTTCAGTCAACTTCTCTGAACTATTTTCTGTGTTAGTATGTTTTTTCTTCTGCTCATCTCTAAGGGCCTTTTGCTTCTTCCACTTGGCCAATTTCTCTCGTCTTTCTTGCAAAAGCTTGGCCTTGTTGTTATCATTTGCACTTACAGATGACATCTGCTTCAATAACTCGATATATTCGATCTTTTGTTGTTATTTTTATGTATTATTGAATTATTCTTTAGTTTTAGACCAAGTTTTCAAGTTTCTTCGTTATAAGATTCTTTGATGGATGCCATGTTTAATGAGAAGCTCAACAGTAACGAAAAAGGAATCAAGGTAAAATGACTTCGAAACCTGAGAAGCCAGTATGGATGTCACAAGAAGACTATGACAGACAGTATGCTCCGTTAGATCAATTACGCAATGGCCCTCAAGATAACAGGGAGCGCAGTGTTTCTAAATCCAAGAGTCCTCAGAATGAAGCCAAACCTATGCAAGAAGCTGGTAATTCTAGCCAATCCAGTGAATCCACGCAAGAACCAAAACGTTTCAAGATTCAAAAACGAAGGCATGGTAGATTTGATCGTGAAGAGAGGCAGAAGAAATTTGAATTACAGAAGATGAGGGAGGAGCAATTGAAGAAGCACGATATTGAAATGGCTGCTAGCAGGGCTATTAATGTGGACCAAATTGTTAGGCAACATTACAATGAACGTGCTTTTATAGCTAAAAAATCGAGAAGAAACCTATCCCCCATTATTAAACTGAGGAATTTCAACAATGCATTGAAGTTCATGCTTGTTGATAAATATACGCAAAAGGGCGATGTGGTATTGGAATTAGGTTGTGGTAAAGGTGGTGATTTGAGAAAATACGGTGCTACTGACATTTCTCAATTTATCGGTATAGATATTTCCAATGCATCAATTCAAGAGGCGCATAAAAGATATCGTAGTATGAAAAATTTATCATTTCAAGTCATTCTTATAACTGCAGATTGTTTTGGTGAGTCTTTGGGACCCGCGGTAGAGCCATTTCCAGATTGTAGATTCCCCTGTGACCTAGTCTCCTGCCAATTTTGTTTCCATTATGCTTTTGAATCTGAACGAAAAGCTCGAAGAGCCTTATTAAACGTATCCAAATCGTTAAGAGTTGGCGGCCATTTTATCGGGACTATCCCAGATTCGGAATTTATTCGTTATAAGCTCAACAAATTTGGCAAAGATGTGGAAAAGCCATCCTGGGGTAATTCAATCTATAGGGTTACTTTTGAAAACAACGAATATTTGAAGAACGATAATGAATTTCCATCACCGTTTGGTCAAATGTATACCTATTGGTTAGAAGATGCAATTGACAATGTTCCAGAGTACGTGGTTCCTTTTGAAACCTTAAGAAGTTTGGCCGATGAGTACGGTATGGCACTAGAACTACAGATGCCTTTTAACAAGTTTTTTGTTCAAGAAATTCCCCGTTGGATGGATAGGTTCTCGCCAAAGATGCGTGAAGGCCTCAAGAGGTCGGATGGTAAGTACGGTGTTGAAGGTGATGAGAAGGAAGCAGCTTCTTACTTTTATACCGTATTTGTATTCAGGAAGGTAAGGGAGCATCTTGAAGATTAAAAATAACTGCAAATTATCAATTAGTGTTTAAAATCTCTATAAAGCT